>NC_092873.1:468393559-469064809 GCF_028372415.1 Notamacropus eugenii | reverse complement strand
GGCAACTCTGATCAAGGCCCATAGCTCTTGGACTCAAAACCCCATTTTTATGTCTAGCCCCTCTGGGTTTGTTACCTTGTAGAATTTTAATGTGACATTTGGACTTTCTCTTTTGATGGTCATTTGATCTCCACAATGTGGCTTGTGGCTGGTACCTCCATTTCGGAGAGTATTGGTTTGTACCTACCTGTTAACCACCTGCTGTTATCCAGCACTAAGGACAGTACCAACATGGTCTTCCCTCTCCTTTTCATCATGACAAGAAGGCTATTTAAATTAGACCTGATGGAAATCAACAAAGCTTTCCATGAATCCTGTTGGAAGTAGGTCACCCTGCACTGTTCTCTGTTGGCTTGAATAATAACTGACTAACTGGAGGTACATCCTGGTTACCCAGCTACCTAGATGAAAATGTTCCTGTTTGGTAAATAAGCAGCTAAAACATCATCATAAAGAGAGAAGGAGGGGCCACTGGCCAAAATGGCTTTGATTTTACCCAAGAGTCATCAGCTCTCCAAACCTATCTTCTGAGTCACGTCTCACCTTTGCAAAGAGGTTATCCACATCATAAAACCACTGAAGTCTCACTTGGGGAAAAACAAAGAAAGGTAAAAGTCTCTGAAAAAGGCAGGGTTATCTGACATCCAGATATACTGGTAAGAAGATTTTTAAATATGTCTGATTCTATTTCCAACTGTTACCCAAGTGACCTTTGTAAATTGAGATGACTGCATGCATTTAATAAAATCTGACATGGAAGGATATGTGTAATAATATTTAAACTCCATAATATGAAACTATGTATTTATGGATCATTTCATACATTGTAATGAGAAAAGTCATTCTGAAGCCTCGGGGTGTCTGAGCAGAATCCTAATTTGAGGCTTGTGAGTCCTGGGGGGCTATTTCCCTGAAGTGAGTCAGTTGGTGCCAGGACAGCTGTCTGGACTTTGGAATGATGGGGCTCATAGAAAAAGGAACCTAGTTATAGAATTAGGTGGCACAGTGCATAGAGTGTTGGGCTTGGAATCAGAAAGACTTGAGTTCAAATTCTGACTCAAATATTTACTAGCTGTGTGAGCCTGGGCAAGTCGTTTAACCCTTTTTTGCCTCAGTTTCCTCATCTGTAAAATGAGCTGGAGAAGGAAATGGTAAACTGCTCCAATATCTCAGCCAAGAAAACCTCAAAAAGGGTCATGGAGAGTCAGACACGAGTAATCAACAAAAAACATGTTACAAAACACATCCACAGCCCCATTTGTCTCAGAATTTTTCATGTGAACTCTATCTTTCATTAACTCAAGGATATCAAGTTCTGTCACAAATGTTCTATCACCAAAGTCATCTAATGAAAGTCTCCTTGATGATTCTAATGTTCTAAAATAGATGAAGAAAAGAAATGATGATGTTTCTTGTGGCCTAAGAAGTCCCACAGAGAGCGGGCAGTGAGCATAACAACTCTGATCTAGTCTGATGCAATCGAAAGAATTCTGGATTTGAGGTTTGGAATCATAGTTCTACCATCCATGTGACCTTGTTAAATCTCATTTATTACCCTCAGTTTCTCCAGTTGTAAAGTGAAGGATGGATTTTTGGACCCAGAGAAGAGATGAAGAAATTCACTTCCCGTTTTATTGGAGGGGCAGGAGACTATGAATGTGGGAGGCTGAGCACACTGTCACAGTGTTGTCTTAACATGGTCACTATGTTAGTTTTGTTTTAAGGAAAGACTTATGGGGAAATAACTGTGATATAAAGACAAAAAAATTGATAAGACTTTTGGAAAAAATGAAGAGACTGAAGTAGATGACCTTTAACATCCCTTCCAGATTTTAATTTATAATCTCAATATTATTTTACATATGAGGAAACTGAGGCACAAGGAGACTAGATGACTTTTTTCAATATCACAGCACAGTAGGCATTAAAATCCTGCCCTTCTACTCATTCTACTAGTCCTCACTCCCCCTCCCTCTCTATGTCTTGGGTTTCAATTCTTTCCTTCTCACACTTCTCTCTTTTTATCTCTTGGCCTTCAGTCTTTCTCATACCATCCCTTTTCCACCTTGCTTCTGGAATGCTTAGTTCCACAAGGCAATGTTACATCATGAAAAATTGAAGAGACAGGCATGCCAGCAATCTCTGCTGGTAGGATGACTAAAGCCAGTTGAGCTTGGGAACACTGAGATTCAGTGGACTGAAGTCAATGACAATAAGTCAGGCATCCCTTCAAGAGGAGGGTAGAGGGACTGGGCTGCTTAAAAGCCTAAGCAGGCATGAACCAGCCAGGTCAGAAATAAAGCAGGTCATATTTCCCATGCTGATCAATTGTGAGATTAGGGCTGAGAATGGTACTTTCATTATGGATGAGGTAGGAAGACCCAGTCTCAAAAAAAAAAATAAATTTAATTGTAAAACTTTTTAAAGTCAAAATTTCCTTAATGACATAATGAATAGAGAGTTATTCTCAGAACCAGGTGCACTTGAATTCAAGTCCCTTCCTCTGACATATATTGACTGTGTTACGCAGAACAAGTAACCTTACATTTTACTACCTTAGGCTAGAGTTCAGCAAACTAGGCCCTGGGGCCAAACCTGCCTCCCACCTGATGTTGTACAACTGATACATTAGCTAGATTTGGCCTTAGGGCTGTACTTAGCCCATCCTTACTCTAGCTCACTCTCTCTAAGACCATAAGATATAGAGAAGTACTAACCTATATTATTAGGAGTTCCTTAGGCCCATGAAATCTAAGGTACAAGTAATTATCTCTATCCCTTTTAGTGACAACTATTTACTGAGTTCCTTATGCCCAAGACTCAATGGCTAGCTTCCTATGATGAACCTGGGAGCAATAAATATACTTTACATTCCTTTGAGCCAGCTTCATCCAATCAAACATTCTATAGACTCAAATACACATTAACTTCCATTTCAGAAAGCATTGTGAGATTTTCACAGAGGGAAATCACACTTATTTATTTCTATTCAAAACTGGCAGTCAAGGTGGTGGCCAACTACCATAAGCCATCTGCTAAACCTTTAGCAACATGAAAGGATAGATTGCAAGAAGTATGTCCATCACAGAGTAGAGGAAGATAGGATTCTGGAAGTGGTGAGAAGGAAAGAAACAAAGGGAAGGAAACGTTATAGAAATGAAGGTGACCATGTCGATGGAAAACCTGGGCCCATTTGTGCAGACTAATTTGTATAAGTGCTCCATATAGTACAGGCCAAGAGGGCTAGGGAATTAGATAGTATAGGCATTCACATCCTTACTATACAGAATGAAGATGGCTGGTTATTCCTCACCCTCTTCCTAAAGATATGAGTATTCATTGAAATGACCTTGAGCTTAGTATACTTTCAAACGGATGTGAAACCAATGGTGGGGGGAAAAGGGGGCAACAGTGGTCACTGAAATAGAGGGTGGTGACCCAGCAAGGGAATCAAGAATAAAGATGGTTACACTTTGATTAAAGAGACAATGGTAACAACAACAACAAAAAAAAGCAAGGGTGGGAGGTACACAAGAGAAGGCTTAGCTACTCTAAATTGCTAAATCCTTCTTGAATGGCCCTGGATATCTACTAGCTTTGATAAGCTGGAATTTCTACAAATACTCCATACAATTAATCAGTCTCTTCATGAAGAGCCCAAGCAAGAAGGAAGCTTTGATCAACATGTGAGAGGAGAGGAGTTGAGGTCCACATAGAGACTTTGAGAGATTAAACAGTGAAGAAGATGGGGTGATGGGGGGGTGAATTTGACTCAGGTAAGACTGCTACTTCAAGTTTTGCATTAGAATGAAATGACACTCATAAGCAGCCAGGTGGCTAGATGGCCAGAAGGCAAGACTTTAGAGTGAGGAAAACTGGAGTTTGAATCCTGCTTTGACACTGACAAGCTGAGTGCGCAAGTCATTTAACCTCTCTGTGCCTCAGTTTCCTCTTCTACAAAATGTAAGAGAATCTACTTTCCATGGTTATTGTGAGGATCAATTAATACATCCAAAACATTATACAAACTTTAATTTACTACATAAGGGCTACCTATTATAAATTCTAGCAATTAATCCAAAAGTTAACAGGAGGAGGTTGACTTTGCAATTGCGTGGAAGAGATATTCAACAAGGATACTGAAGCATTTGGCTTGGGTAGAGTGATTCCCCCTCACCTCCATGGGGAAACAACTCTGTTCAAGCTGTGGAGATTGGGATACCACTAAATCTGAGGGGCCCCAACTAGGCTTGTATTGGGAAGTTTTTATGCCTTTAAATAACCAGGAGGCCACATCATTATAGCAAGGGGCTATCAAGAACCTACATCAAGGGAAATACAGCTTGAAGCTTGAATCAATCAAGTCCTGAGAATAGTTTTTTACCTTTCAGGGAAAAGCTAGCCCTAATCCATGCTTTAGGGGCAGAAAGGCATCCTGATAGAGAATGGTCCTCTTACTGGTCACATAAGGATGTGGATTAAAAAGTGGAACTGCAGAAACTTCCCTTTTCTTTGATCCCATTTCAGTCCCGTATAGACAAGACTATAGGGTACTGGGTGGGAACAGGAATGGAAATTCAGAGGTTTTTGTTTCTCATTTAGTAGCAAGTAGCAAAAAATCCCTAGGAATAACCATATCTCACACTTGTATGAGATAGGAATTGGTTCCATGGTTTCATTGATATAGTGAATGCCCAGGTGAAGAAATCCACTCTGACCATGCAGTTTGGCACCTTCTCTTCAATTCAGAGCTTTCAGGATCTGACTAAAAGACTGGGAGGCCAAACGATGTATCCACATGGCTAGTACATGTAAGAGGAAGGTCTTGAACCTGCATTTTCCTGGTTTTGAGCTATACCAGAATGCTTCTCACATTTTATAGCACTTTCTTATTTTTTTTTAAATTTTGTAATACTTTAAAAATCTTTCAAGCACCCCATCTCCAAATAAAAATCACCATGTGTATGATTCAAGTATTATCCTTGTTTTACAAATAGGAATATGAAACTAAGTGACTTTCCATGGTCATGCTGCTAATAATTAAGTGGCAGAGTTAAGATTGGAAACCAGGCTTTCTGACCTCTGTTTCTAGGTCAATACATAGTAGATTAAGATCATGAATTATTACTCTCCTCATTTTAACAGTGCAAGCAAAGAGAAGAAAGTGACCTGACCAAGATCACACACAGCACTGGAAGAAGAGCTAGTGAGCTTCACGTAGCTATCTCTCTACCCGCCTTGTCATATATATTGGTATACACCACGGTTTACACTGGCTTGCAAAGAACTTGCCAAACAAAATAGCCTCAGCCTCATTTAGTGGAAAGAACACAAGAGACCTGGGTTTTAACCCTAGTTTTGCCACTAACTTGTCACTGATGACACAGCATCTCTCTGGGCCTCATCTCTCAAGCTTCTTCAGCTATAAGATAAGAGGATGTGCCTAGATGTTCTCTGAGGTCTCTTCCTGATATAAAATTTCATAATTCCCTGATTTCTGCTGCCTTGACTCTGCCATAACCAGAGAGGTGGATGTAATGAAATTTCAATATTCTACCTGCCACACAAGTGTGTAAGTACTGCAGTGGAATCAGGCTCCAAACTAGGTGAATGATTTCCCACAAAGGACCAACTAATCAGTGTCCTATAACAGATCTCTGTTAAAAATGATGGTCCAGGATCTGCAAAGTGGAACAGGGATTTAGTCACAATTTATTACAATTCATACTTGGTAAATAGTCAAGTCACATCTATCTTAGGAGGATGAGGGATGAGAGAGGATTTAACAACAGGCTTCACACAGGTGAAAAATGCATTACTATAAAGAGAACGAACTTCATTTCTTCCCATGGAAGACTGTGAGGATCCATGGGTTTAAAATGCTGCATGTCAAATTACAGATAGATGGGTATACAGCAGACCTAGAATCAATAATCTGGGATTGAGTCCTGGCTTTGCTACTACTATGCATTGTAATTTTGGACAAAGCACAAACATCCATAAAGCTTGGTTTCACATTTAGAAAAATGGAAATAATTATATTTGTGCCATCTACAGCCAAGGACTATCTACACCAAGGCAGGTGGGAAGCACCATAATAAGTGAATAAATGAATTAATATACCTATATGTACACATATACACACATATGTATATATGCATGTATGTGTATATACACATTATATACATAATACTCATAGAGAAATACACACACACACACATATATATATACGTTTCCATAAATATATTTGCACATATATACATAAATATATGTGTATATATATATACATATATAACAGAAAGTGATGTTGGGGGAGTGAATGTATATGTATCTATCTCTGTATATATGTATATATGTGCCTATGCATGTGTATGTGTATCTGTGTGTATATATGTGGAGGTTTATGTGTACATGTATACACATATGTATATATGTATACACTCAGTAAGAGAGCTACACATACACACATGTGGGTGTGGGCGTACGTATTTGTATCTCTCTGTGTGTATATGTATGCACATACACACAGAAACAGAAAAATTCTCAACCTTGAGTGTTCATAAAGATCCCCCAAATAACCATAGAAATCATAAAGTCCCCAAGCCCCAGATATGATGGATGGGGAAGCTGAGGTTAGGCAGAGGTTGAACAGCTGGCCCAAGGTCACAGAGGAGCAAGTAGAAGAGATAGTATTTGAACACAAGTCCTCTTACTCCAAAGGGCTCCTTCTGCTTGATCATGCCGTCTCCTATTTCAGTGAACACAGTTAAGACCTTGGAATCATTCTCAGTTTCCCACTTCCCACTGGCATTCTCACCTAACAAAATACAAATGATTTAACTGTGACATAAGGGTTCCCTAAGAAAATTACATCCAATCGTGCCACAGCTCTGAAGGCTGGCTGTCTTTGACCCAGTAGCCTTAAATGAGGAGAGCTCAACTGCCTCCCAGACAAACACTCCCTTGGTAATCCTGATTTATACATAGAGCTGCTGCTGGGCAATCATTTCAAAATGAAAAAAAGAGAAAGACAGTCATTCAATTTTAAATGGTAACATTGTTGCTGAGCTGGGACTAAAGTGCACGTCCACATATCTGGCCACCTTCTTTCTGTACATTCCCTTGACCCTCTAAAGTCCTCCTTCCTCTCTCCTCTTTCTGCTTAAGCCTTTAAACTTTTTCCCTACCTCTTGACCCAAAACCAATTTAACAACTAGGGCTAGAAAGGAAGAGGGAAAATCCCCACTTATGAGGGCAAACATGCACAACTTGCTTTACAATGGCAGCTGGCATCTCTTGTGATGCCACAAAAAAGTCCATGGTTTTTGTCTCTATTGTTATTTCATCCTTTGTTAATGCCCCCTAATGGTCTGTTGTGTATCTACATCGATATATTTCTATTGTAATGTGGGTTCCATGATGCCAGGGAATGTTTTCTCTTTGACTCATCTCTATATACAACTGTTTTATGTAGTGCCACAAATAGGACTGGAATTTAAGAAGCATTGGATGGTGGCAGCAATTGTTCATAAGATCATAATCTAGGGCTGGAAGAGCCTCATGAGGCTATCTACTCTACCCCTCTCATTTTGCAGATTAAAAAGGCAAGCAAGTTGATACAGGGTATACACGTGCAATCATGCAAGACATATTTCCATATAAAATATTTATAAAATATATTTATTTAATATATTTATTAAATATATTTGCTTAATATATTTACTAAATATATTTTAGTATGTTTATTTAATATATTTTGCATATCAAACATTTATTAAATATATGTATTAAATATTTCCATGTTGTTAAAGAAAACACCGACCAAAAAACAAAAACCAAGAAGTAAAAAAAAAATTTTGATCTGCATTCAGTGTCCAACATTTCTTTCTCTGGAGGTGAGCCTTTTTCATTATAAGTCCTTTGGGATTGTCTTAGATTGCCATATTGCTCAGAACAGTCATCATTCACAGCTGACCATCATATGATATTGCCATTACTCCGTACAATTTTCTCCTGGTTCTGCTCATTCTACCCCCATGATTTCTTAAATGCTGAATCCGCTGAACTGTTCTCATCATATACTCATCCTTGTTGACTGTTCGCATGACTTAATACTCTTGACCAACTTTTCCTCCTGGATACTCTGATCAGGGTTCTCTCTAAGCTTTTCTATTCATCCACATTTTTTCTTAGTTTTCTCTGTTGAATAATCATCTGTACCATGCACCATACTGTATGCCTAGCTGAGGACTCTACCCTGGGATGGCTGTTGCTTGTTCTTTCTCACTCTCTCTTGGAAGCTGGTGGCGCAGTGGATAGAGTATTGGGCCAAGAGTCAGGATGCTCTGAGTTGAGATCTGACCTCAAACACTTACTAGTTGTCACTTAACCTCCATTTGCTCAGTTTCCCCTTCCATAAAATGAGGATAATAATAGCACCTGCTTCCCTGGATTGTTTCAAGAATCAAATGATGAATATTTGTTAAAGTACTTGGCACATAGTAGGTACCACATAAATCTTCCCTTCCCCCTTGAACTTTTTCTCTCAATGAGCCCATCAGTTCCCCTGTTCAATGATTATTTCTATTCAGGTGACTACCACGTCTATTTATCCAGCTTCATTCTTTCTTCTGAACTCTAGTCGCTCATTGACAACTGTCAATTGGACATTGAGTACTGAATTCCTATTAGCACTGCAAACCCAACATGTTCAAACCAGAATTCATTATCTTTCCTCAAAAACAAAAATCACCCCTCTTTCCAACTTTCAAACTCCTTCTGACTTTTTTCTCCAACAAGGGATCTCCAGTGTTATCTTTGACACTTTCTTCTCTCTCGCTAAAATATATCCAATCTATTGCCAAATCTTGTTGTTTCTACCTCTACAATCTGTATTTTTCCTTCCTCTCCCCTCCATTTCCACTTTTGCAGCTTAGTTCAGATCATTTTTATTTGTTGCCTCAACTATTGCAATAGCCACTTTGCTTGAGGCGAGACCAATAATGCCGTCTCCAATCCATTCTTCACATAGTTACCAAAACAATTTTCTAGCCATTTCACTCCCCTCATCAATAAATCCAGCTAAAGCCCCTCACAACCAGGGTTCAACCTACCTTTCCTGAATTATTATATATTATTCCTCTTTATACCCTCTATGGTCCAGACAACTAGCTTTCTTCTTTTTCATGCACAGAATTTTATCTCCAAATGACATGCTTTTGTTGCTTCTACATAGCATAACAAAATCCATGAGAAGGGACTGCCTGACCACCAAAAAAAATCCACAGGGATTTTAGTTCTTCCATTTTAGGAAGAGAGGAAGCTACCACAGAAAGTTCATCTCTTATACAGAAGGCCTGCTGGGTATGGTGGGAGTTTTGCTACTTTTGCGAGAATAAAGAAAGGACAGAGGAGAGGTAGCAATGCTTCCATGGTAACAGCATGACCAGCAGCTCCCTTCTTCAAGGCCATGAGAGTGATGATTTCTAAATGTACAAGTGGAAAGCACTCTCTCTCTGTCTCACTGTCTCTCTCTGTCTGTCTCTCTGTCTCTCTCTCTCACTTTCTCTCTCTCTCATTTCAAATGGAAACACACACACACACACACACACACACACACAAGGAACAGGCAGAGTCTATTCCACCCTTACCTTACTTCCAGTTAATTGCATTTTTTAATATATTTTGTTCAAGAATACATCTACCAATGTGACCTGACTTCTCATAAGTACCTGCGGTTGACCCTGTCCTTACATCTCTTTGTTTGCAGCAAAAGGGCAAAATGTGAGTCACAGAGGAAAGTGATCTTTCCTGGGAGCTCATTCCCCAGCCCATTAAAAAGCTGTGCCCTGCCCAAGCCATTCCATAACCACCCTTCCAAATACAGAATTTATTTGAACTCGGGTGAAAAACCCGAGTAGGTGAAAAACCTACTGCTCAGTGGAAAGCAGTTTGGCAGAAATTAGGCATAGAGAACATTTCACACTGTATACCAAGCTAAGGTTAAATCAGGGGAACATGGAAAAAAGTATATCAGATCCATGGATGTGGAAAGAATTTATGATCAAACAAGAAGAGAGGACTGTGGGAAGTAAAATAGATAATTTTGATTAACATGAAAGTAAAGAAGTTTTTGAACAAAAAAAATACAGACAAAATTAGAAGGAGTACAAAAAACCGTGAGAAAATTGTATGGTATGTTTCTCTGATAAGGCCTCATTTCTCAAATATATAAGGAACAGAGCCAAATTTATATAAATAAGAGACATTCTTCAGTTGACAAATGGTCAAAGGATAAGAACAGGCAGTATTCAGATGAAAAAAAATCAAAGTTATCAATAGTCTCATAAAAAATCTAAGTCGCTACTGATTAGAAAAATGCAAATTAAAACAGCTCAGAGATATTACCTTATACCTATCAAACTGACTAACATGAGAGCAAAAGAAAATGACAAATGCTGAAGGGGATATGAGAAAATTGGGACACTAATGTGTTGTTAGTGGAATTGTGAACTAGCCCAACCATTCTGGAGAACAATTTGGAACTATACCCAAATAACTATAAAACTGTGCATACCCTTTGCCTCAAAAAATACAACTACTAGGCTCATATCCAAAAGAAAATAAAGAAAAGGTGAAAGAAACTGTGTGTACAAAAATATTTATAGCAACTCTTTTTGTGGTGTCAAGGAATTGGAACTTGAGGGGATATCTATCAGTTGGAGAATAGCTAAAGAAGTTGTGGTATACGATTGTGATGGAATACTATTGTGCTATAAGAAATGATGAGCAGGATGGTTTCAATAAAACCTGGGAAGACTTACATGAACTCATGAAAAGGAAAATCTACAGAACCAGGAGAACATTGTATGCTGTAATAGCAATATTGTAAAGGATGACCAATTGGGAAAGACTTAGCTCCTCTGATCAGGACAATTCCAGTTGACCTGTGATGAAAAATGCTATCTACCTCCAGAGAGAGGATTGGTGAATTCTAAATGCAGATTGAAGCATGCGTTTTTGAAATTCATTTTTCTTGCTTTATTTTTTTGTCTTTTTCTTTTGCAATACAGCTAATAAGGAAAAAATTTGCATGACTTCACATGTATAAGTGATATCAAACTGCTTGTCTTCTCAAGAAGGGGGGAAGGGGCAGAAGGCAGGGAAAGAGTTTGGAACTCAAAATTTTAACAAATGGTAGAATTTTATACTTAATTGGAAAATATCTACTGAATTAGAAAAATAATTAAAATCATTTCCAAAGCAAGTAAATAAATGGATTTCATTGCCCTGTCTAAAAAAAAAAGTAAGGTTATTACACTGAAATTCACTCCCTTGTCACATCCACCTTTTAGAATCCCTAGCCTCCTTCAAGACTCATGTAAAAGTCTTACTTCTACATGAGTCTTTGATGCTAATGTCTCCCTCCCATCATCTTATGTCTATTCTATATATCTTCTACATATATCTATGTATGTAAATAATGTCTCTTTTGATAGAATGTCAGCTCCATGGGGACAGAAATTACTTCACTTCGAACTTTTTATCCCCAGTGCCCTGCAAAGTGCCTGGCACATAATAGGAGTTAATAAATCAATTGTGTGACACTGGCACAGGACTGCTCAGTGTGGCGTGCCCACATCAGAGAAGGTGCTGTACTCTGTGAGCAAAGCAGAATTGAAACAGCTCAATGGAAACACAGGATGCACAAGTTTAGAGTATTCACCCCAAATGTTCACATGGACTATCTGTGCCCAATCTGTGGTAGAACATTCGGAGCTCGTATTGGACTGATCAGCCACATCAGCACACATTGAAACTTGACTCTAGCATAGTCATGTCATTTTGGTCCTCTGAGAATGAAGGACAACAACTACCACTATCCTTATGTGGCTATTAGAACATCAAAATTATATTTTTGACCCTACAAAGTAACAGATTATTGATATCTTTAGAGTGAGTTCTGATATGCTAGTAATTTAACCTTCTGGGCAATTTAACTATGAATTAGATTAACTAAAAGTTTAATGCCCCTCATATTAGCTAAGGGGAGCCAGGTGGTACAGTGGACAGAGCACTGGACCTGCCTTCAGGAGGACCTGAATTCAAATGTAACCTCAGACACTTGCTAGATATGTAATCTTGTGCAAGTTACTTAATCTCTGTCTGCCTCAGTTTCTTCTACTGCAAAGTGGGGATAATAATATCTACCTACCTCTCAGGGTGGTTGGGAGGACCAACGGAGATATCTGCAAAGTGCTTAGCACAATGTCTAGCATGTAGTAGGTGCTACATAAATGTTAACTATTATTATTATATTATTCAGATGATTCCATCAATATTGTTGATATCTAGGGAAGGACATTGAACAGTCATAACACAATATCTAACATTTTCCTGGGGCTTTTAGTTTGCCAATCATGTTGCATACATAATCAAATGTGATCCACACAGTACCTCTGCAAGGTGGGCATTGTAGCTATCATAATCCCCATTGTTGGGCAGCTAGGTGGTACAGTGGATAGAGCACCAGTGCAGGAGTCAGGAGGATCTGAGTTCAAATCTCACCTCAGACACTCACTACCTGTGCGACCTTGAAGGGCAAGTCACTTAACCCCAATTGCCTCGTCCTGGGTCGTCTGATAAATATCTGGTCACTGGATTCAGATGATTCTGGAGGAGGAGTGAGGCTGGTGACCTGCACAGCCCTCCCTCCCTCACAACAAAGTCAAGTGCAAGTCATGTCATCATTTCTCTGATGGCATGGTCTTCTTTGGCAACGAAGGATGAACACACATATCCCCACTGTACAGGTGAAGAAAATGAGACTCAGGCAGGTTTAAATAATTTACTTCTTTTAGCATAGTTACTAAGGGTCAGAAATGAGAATCAGATTTCTACTGACTAAAAGCCTACTGAGCGGGAGACAGCTTGGAATTGTAGTTAGGGAGAACTGAGTTAAAATCCTGCATCAGACACTTACTAGCTGTGTGATTCTGGGCAAGTCACTTAAACCTCTGTAAGACTCAGTTTCCCCATTTGTAAAAAAAAAAAGGATAAATAGCAGCACCTACTTCATAGAAATGTTATGAGAAGCACATAAGGCAGCAATTCAATCTTTACAGCATTAAAGTGCTATTCAAATGCTAGTTCTTATTATTGGTTTTGAAGTTGCTATTACTTTAGTCTGTTGATCAATAAGCACTTACTAAGCCTTTCCAATAGCCAGGCATTATTCTGAGCACTGAGAATACAAATGCAAGCAGAAAGTCCCTGCCTTCAAGGAGATTACATGTTAATGGGGAAAGACGACATATATAAAAGGAAGCTGAAAATGTGTAGAAAAATCTCTGGGAAGACATGGAGGCTCTCTTTAAATGGAAGTTCTGGGAGGAGCCATCCAATCAGAGGGAGAGAGAGGCCAAGGGACAGAGGATACTTCTGATGTGTGAATTCCAGAGCTAAAATGAGTTTATTCTTTGAGTGCTAGACTTGGAGCCAGGAAGGCCAGGTTTAAATTTTTGTCTCTGACACATCACTACCTGTGTGACCCTGGCCAAGTCATTTGATGCTTTCAAACCTCAGTTTCCTCAGTTGTAAAATGAGAGATTAGTACTGTAGATTTCTAAGATCTCTTCAAGCTCAGAATCTATGATCCTTTGACCATAAGAGCCCAGGAGCAAAGACTTGGTCGTACTGGCTCAGACCTATGGTACTCCTTGCCCAGGATTTGGCTTCATGTCTGTCTTCCCCAAGATCAGTTTTGAGGATCGGGTGTATCCAAGCCTCCTTCAGTGCCTAATTATGGTTTATTAAAACTCTTAGTTCATTAAAACTCTTTGAAACCAAGAACATTTTCTGTCTGTACCATCTTAAGAGGGCAATGAGTTTCATGTTTCCTGTTGTGTAAAAGAATACTTTCTTTCATTGGTCTTGAACTAACTGTATTTAGATGTTCATGAGAGCACTCTAATTTTATCCTAGGATGTGGCCAATTGGTGAACAAATCTGCTTCATTCCTCCCTCGCCTTTGCCTCCCAAAAGCAAGCATCTTATTTTGTTTCTTTTAGTTTATCTTCATTTGGAATCTCTACATCTCTCTAAACATTTAAAGCCCTTCACCGCCTGACTTCAAAATCACTTTCCAGGATTTCCAGGGAGTAATTAGACATTACTCCATATTACCCATTTTGTGGTCCAGCAAAACTGGCTTTCTTGTTATTTCTCACATGTGATATTCCCTCTCTTAGGTCCAATATCTTGCCCAGGTTGCCCTTTATGCCTGGAATGGACTCCCTCCTCATCTCTGCTTCTTAAATTCTTTTTTCTTTTTCAGCTAACACATAACTCCTACATAATACTTCCCATAGAAGGTGGGATTTTAGTTTAGACTTAAAAGGAGGTCAGGGAGGGTGGTAGTGGGAGCAGAGGAAGTGGATTGTTCCAGACATGTGGGATACCCAGAAAAAATACCTAGAGCTGAGAGACAGTTTCTTATTCATGCAACAGCCAGCAGACCAGAGTCACTGGATCAAAGAGTGTATGTTAGGGAATAAGGTATAAGAAGACTGGAAAGGTAGGAGAAGGCTTGGTTATGAAAGCTAAACAGAGCACTTTGTATTTGATCCTGAAGGCAACAAGGGTCCTCTGGACATTATTGAGTAGGGAGGTGGTATGATCAGACCTTTACTTTAGGAAAATCACTTTAGGAGCTAAATGGAGAACATATTGGAGTGGGGAGAGACTTGAGGCAGGCACACAATAATCCAGGCTATTGTAGTAATCCAGATATGAAGCGATGAGAGCCTGAACTAGCTTGGGGGAAGTGTCAGAGGAGAGAAGTGGGGGCTATATGAGAGATGTTTAAAAACTGGAATATACAGGCCTTAGCAACAGCTTGGATATGAAGGTGAGAAAGTTAGGAATCCAGGATGACTTCTAGCATGCAAGCCTGAGTGCCTGGGAGGACAGTGTTGCCCTCTATATTAATGAAGGAGAATGGGTTTTAGGGGGAAAGATAATGAGTTCTGTTTGGGATATACTGAATTTAAGATGTCCATGCCTTATTTAACTTTCAATCCCTTATTGACTGCTTTAATTTTTCTCTTTGTGACTCTAATGCCTAACTCACAGTTATTTAGATATTTATTAGATATTAGATATTTATCAGATTTATTTTTAGATTATAATATAGATAAATTAGATTATATTTATTAGATATTATTTAGATATTTAATACTTAAAGTTTGATTGGTATTACACAGAGCCTTGCATGATACATTTTTGCTGAATGTTGAAAGGTAAAAATTCAACATTTCTTCCTCAGAGAAAACCTCCAGATTTCCTATAAGGGATTGCTAAACTAAAGGGAAAAAATCCTGCTCCCCCATCATTGAATAATCATATCTTAGTTATGAGAATAAAATCATGCTGCTCTTGATGGAGGTACAGAAAAAGAGGGAACCATTTCAGGGACTCTGATCTTTCATTGAGCTGGAAAGGGGGAAGCTTTTTATTTTGCCAAGACAGAGGGAGAATCATTTGGAGAGGGAAGGGAGTAAAGAAGGAAAGATGTCCTCCATTTAGATTTTCTAAAAGGGGTGTTGCAGAAAATAAAACAAAGATGAAAAGACAATTTTTAAAGTGGTTGACTATGCCTCCTTAATTACTCCGTCTAGAAGAAAGTCTGTCGCAAGGGCCAGAGACCAGATCAGCTCAGAGACTGATCAGAATAAAAGATTTTTTCAGTCCAATCCAGATTGCTTCAGTTTTACTGGAATTGAAGAAAGTCATAAACCATGACTCAAGAAAATTGTATTAATTAAATCCGCAGGTGTACATATTTGTCATATTGGTGATGCATTGGAGTTAATAAAGTTGCAAGCTTTGAGTGCTCCAGTTCTATTCTGCTGAAGATGAAATTCACTTTAAAACACCCTGCCTTTTGCCATGGTGATCAATAGGATTACTTTAACCACAGAGAAAAATTCACTTAACCTTCAAGAGATTACTGGATCTTGCATTCATTACTCCCAGAATACACCTTACAATTCTATCTATATGTCACTGATATCTGGTCCATGCCAAGAAATGGAATTCATGGGATTCTCATCTAAATGGCAATGGTATAAGGGGGTTTGGCTGAGGAGGATGCGTTCAGCTTTGACTGGTCGAAAGGTTTTAATTTCACCCAGATTTAAAAAACTAGAAGGGCCCTTAGAGTTCATCTAGTACAAGGCGTCAATTTCACAGATGAGGAAAGTGAGATCCAGAGAGGTCACATAGGAAGGTGGAAAGAAAGATGAAGCTAAATCCAGGTCCCTGAACTCTTATACCAAAGTTCTTTGCACTACATCTATGAGTATATATATATTCAAGAAGTTCTCCCTTTATCATCATCCCACTCTATTGGGCAATGTCACTATGGTATGTCAGTATGGTTAGTAGTGGTTAAATTAGAGGACAGATAGTCACAATAAGAATTTGGAAGTCTTTGTCATACATTAAACCCTCCAGTGGTTTCCAGTCAGGTTGTATTAAATATAATTCAGTAAATATCATGCAGGAGGTGCTGTGATACATTCTGTGTGAGAATAAAAAGAATAAAAGTTGATCTTAGTTTTCCTGCAAAAAAACAGGGATGATAAGATTGCCATAATATAGCACACAGTGTAAGAGTCAAACAGAAACAGATTGAGCTGTATGTGATTAAAATTAGACCACAAGGAGAAAGTGAATAATCCCACATTTATTCTGTGAAGGCCAGCATACCCATCACACAAAGGGAGGCACAAGCAGAAGGAATCAATAATCAAAAGGTGTCCGATCAAGAAAGTATGCTGCATTGGCCACTTAGGTATCACTGCTGATGCCTCCACTTACCCTAGTCACCGGAAACAATTCAGAACCTGCATCCATGATGCACGTGGCACTGGTGATCTATTCTGTCTGTGGTATATCTTTTGACAACAAGTCCTACCAACCCAGAATGGGAGTTTGTGTGTCTTCTCTAGGAGCTACTCAATTAGAATTGGCCTGTGGAAGAATGTGTTGTCTGTGTTCTCCAGAAATCAGAGATGCTTGGTTCAGGACTTCATTAGTCTACGTGTACTTGTGAGTATCAAGATGAACCAGGGAACTGGTCAGATAGTTATGAAAAGTAATTGTTAATGAAAATTTAGTTGTGCCTTAAAGAATGGACAAAAAATAAACAGGCAGAGTTGGAATGGAAAGGGCATTCTAAGTGCAGGAACAAACAATGGCATTAAAAGCAATGGTATTGAGATAGAGGAACTCAAGGCAAATTTAGACAATAGTAAATAGCTCAATTGAGCTGGAACATGAGGTAGACAGAGGATAATAAGCAATAATACTTGAGCCAAACCCTGGAAGTCCTTCAAAGCTTGACTTCTAGATCCTATTTGCCTTCATTGGCTGACCTTCATTAAATTACTGAGGGCATTTCTACCACTTTCATTTCACCCCAGAGACATGAAAATACTCAATACTAAAGATAGCAGAGGTGATGGCGAAAAAGAAAATAATGTTTCTTAAGAAAAAAAAGAGAGAGAGAAAGAAATCAAATGCTGTTAAACCATTTCTGACCAAATAAACATCAGTCTAGAGTCTACAGAAATTCCAATCTTCTTTCACAAGTCAGAGAACCATATGGTGTCTGAATTTCAAGGGGCTGCAAAAGTCATCTAGTTCAACTCACACACAGAGATAAAAATTCCTGTCCAACACAATCCTAATCATAATAGCTGGTATTTAGATAGCAATTTAAGGTTTATGCATAGTATCTTATTTTATCAGCTGGTCAATAAACATTTATTAAAATGGCTACAATGCACTCAGAATTATACTAAGTACTAGGAACACAAAGAAGGCAAAAGACAGGCCCTGCCCTGGAGATGCTCACAGTCTAAAGGAGGATACAACATGTAAACAACCCTATATAAACAAGCTATGTACAGGGTAAATAGGAAATGACCAACAGAAGGAAGATAATAGAATTAAGAAGTATTGGGAAAAAGTATCTTATAGAAGGTGAGATTTTAACTGAGACTTGAAAGACGTCTAGGAAGCCAAGGAAGACAAGATGTAGAAATGAGGAGGGAGAACTTTTTAGGAGAGAGGACCAACCAGTGAAAATTCCTGAGTAGGAAGATGGAGTGTTTTGTTTGAGGAATACTGAGAAAGCTAGTGTACTAGATCAAAGAGAACGTGGTGGGTATGAGATGTAAGAAGACTGGAAAGGTCATTGGGGGTGGGTGCGTCTAGGTTATGAAAGGTTCTGACAGCCAAACAGAGGATTTTATATGTGATTTATATTTTATATTTGAGATGATAGGAATCCACTGAAGTTGATTGGGTAGGGGGTGCCTGTGATGTAGCTGGACCTGCACTTTAGGAAAATCACTTTGGCAACTGAGTGGGCGATGGTGGACTGGAGTGAGGAGAGACTTGTGCCAGGCAGACCAACCAGAACAGTTGCCATGGTCCAAGTGTGAGGAGATGAATACCTGTGCCAGAGTGGGGGCAATATCAGGGGAAAGAAGAAGGAATACTTGAGAGATGTTACAATGGTGAAATCAATAGGTCTTGACAACATGCTTGATTGAGGTGAGAGAATGCGTAGTTGATAACACCTACTTTGTGATCCTGCAGGACTAGAATTATGGTCACACCTTCAACAGAAATAGGGAAATTTAAAATCATATCATACCCAACAAGTGGTCATTGAACCTTTGTTTAACATACTTTTAGAAAGGATAAAATTACTACTGTGAAAAGTGGCTTGGAGGAATGTAGAATTAGAAGACATAGTTTTGATTCCAAGCACTTAGATGACTATATGTGTGATCTGAGGTAAGTGAATTAATCTGTCCCACATGAAAATGAGTGGGTGGGACTCCACGACTTCCAAGGTCTTTTCCAGCTCTAAGTCTATGATCCTGCATTGTCTTGAGGCATCTCATTCTGTTTTAGGATAGCTCCTATGATTAGGAAATTTTGACCAGGCATCAAACCTAAATTTGTCTCTTCAAGTTTTCCATTCACTGCTCTTAATTCTATCCCCCGGTAGTGTAAATCCCTTTTCATATTTCCAGTACTTCATATACTAGAAAACAACTAGTTCATGTTTCTTTACTTTTCCATTATAAACATCCCAGTTCCTTGAATTAATTCTCAAATACAACAGACTAAAGACTATTTTGTTTACTCTCCTCTAGATATAGTCCTGAGCCCTCTGTATTCTTTTCTTCATCCAAAAAATGGTTGGGGAGGAGCCAAGATGGTGGAGTAGAAAGATATACTTATGCTAGCTCCAAACCTACAGCCCATAAAATACCTGTAAAGAAGAACTCTCAACAAGTTCTGGAGCAGCAGAAGCCACAGAACAACAGAGTGGAGGAGATTTCTGTTCCAGAGAGACCTGAAAAACTGACCTGAAAGGTCCGTCACACACCAGACCCGGAGCAGAGCCCAGCCCTGCCTTGGCCACGGCACCAAGAGGAGCGGATCCGAGCAGGCTTCAGGGACAGAATCTTCAGCGGCCATGCAGGTCCCTCCACCCACAGGCACAAAGGTCAGTTGAGAGAGTCTTTTTGACTCCCCGAGAGGGGAGTGGGGTGTTTCCATAACTCAGGTCCCCTCGGGAGGCAGCAGCAGAGGCAGCAGCAGACAGGGGCTCCCAAAGCAGGCAGGAGCTTGGATCCATTGTTGAAGGTCTCTGCATAAACCCCCTGAGGGAACTGAGCCCCAAAGGGTGGCCCTGCCCCCACCCAAGCACCTGAACTTAATCTCACACTGAATAGTAGCCTGCCCCCACTGAAAGCCCTGAGGCTGGGAATCAGCATTTGAATCTCAGACCCCAAGCTCTGCTGGGTGGATCTGGAGGCATGGTGGGTGTCGAGAGGACACTCAGAAGTCAAGTCACTGGCTGGGAAAATGCCCAGAAAAGGGAAAAAAATAAGACCCTAGAAGGCTGCTTTCTTGGTGAACAGATATCTCCTCCCATCCTTTTTGATGAGGAAGAACAATGCTTACCATCAGGGAAAGACATAAACATCAAGGCTTCTGTATCCCAAACATCCATAATTAATATTCAATGGGCTCAGGCCATGGAAGAGCTCAAAAAGGATTTTGAAAATCAAGTTAGAGAGGTGGAGGAAAAACTGGGAAGAGAAATGAGAGAGATGCAAGAAAAGCATGAAAAGCAGGTCAACATCTTGCTAAAGGAGACCCAAAAAAATGCTGAAGAAAATAACACCTTGAAAAATAGGCTAACTCAATTGGCAAAAGAGGTTCAAAAAGCCAATGAGGAGAAGAATGCTTTCAAAAGCAGAATTAGCCAAATGGAAAAGGAGATTCAAAAGCTCACTGAAGAAAATAGTTCTTTCAAAATTAGCATGGAACAGATGGAGGCTAATGACTATGAGAAACCAAGAAATCACAAAACAAAACCAAAAGAATGAAAAAATGGACGATAATGTGAAATATCTCATTGGAAAAACAACTGACCTAGAAAATAGATCCAGGAGAGACAATTTAAAAATTATTGGACTACCTGAAAGCCATGATCAAAAAAAAGAGCTTAGACATCATCTTTCATGAAATTATCAAGGAAAACTGCCCTGAGATTCTAAGACCAGAGAGCAAAATAAGTATTCAAGGAATCCACCGATCACCACCTGAAAGAGATCCAAAAAGAAAAACTCCTAGGAACATTGTGGCCAAATTCCAGAGTTCCCAGGTCAAGGAGAAAATATTGCAAGCAGCTAGAAAGAAACAATTCAAGTATTGTGGAAATACAATCAGGATAACACAAGATCTAGCACCCTCTACATTAAGGAATCGAAGGGCATGGAATAGGATATTGCAGAAGTCAAAGGAACTAGGACTAAAACCAAGAATCACCTACCCAGCAAAACTGAGTATAATACTTCAGGGGAAAAATTGGTCTTTCAATGAAATAGAGGACTTTCAAGCATTCTTGATGAAAAGACCAGAGCTGAAAAGAAAATTTGACTTTCAAACACAAGAGTGAAGAGAAGTATGAAAAGGTACACAGCAAAGAGAAGTCATAAGGGACATTACTAAAGTTGAACTGTTTACATTCCTACATGGAAAGACAATATTTGTAACTCTTGAAACTTGGGTAGTTGGTGGGATTACATACATACACACAGACACACACACACATGCACACACATACACACACAGACAGAGAGCACAGAGTGAATGGAATAGGATGGGATCATATCTTAAAAAAATGAAATTAAGCAGTGAGAGAGAAATATATTGGGAGGAGAAAGGGAGAAATGGAATGGGGCAAATTACCTTGCATAAAAGAGGCAGGTAAAAGACTTTTTAGTGGAAGGAAAAAGAGGGGAGGTGAGAGAAAAACATGAAGTTTACTCTCATCACATTTGACTGAAGGAAGGAATAAAATGCACGCTCATTTTGGTATGAAAACCTGTCTTACAATATAGGAAAGTGGGGGAGAAGGGGATAAGCACAGGGTGGGGGGATGATGGAAGGGAGGGCAATGGGAGGAGGAAGCAATTTGAAGTCAACACTCCTGGGGAGGGACAGGATCAAAAGAGAGAATAGAAGCAATGGGGGGCAGGATAGGATGGAGGGAAATATAGTTAGTCTTACACAACACGACTATCATGGAAGTCATTTGCAAAATTACACAGATATGGCCTATATTGAATTGCTTGCTTCCCAAAGGGAATGGGTGGGGAGGGAGGAAGGAAGAGAAGTTGGAACTCAAAGTTTTAGGAACAACTGTTGAGTACTGTTCTTGCTACTAGGAAATAAGAAATACAGGTAATGGGGTATAGAAAGTTATCTGGCCCTACAGGACAAAAGAGAAGATGGGGACAAGGGAAGGGAGGGATGTTAGAAGAGAGGGCAGATTGTTGATAGTGGCAATTAGAATGCTTGGCGTTTTGGGGTGGGGGGAGGGGACAAATGGGGAGAAAATTTGGAACCCAAAATTTTGTGAAAATGAATGTTAAAAGTTAATTAGATAAATTAAAAAAAAAAATGGTTGGATCCATCACTGGATGGCTCATTAGCCTAACAAATCCTGTCTATAGACTGTGAGATTATGTATGCAAACAATACCACAGGATGACAAGATATCCTTTTTTATCATGAAAGACAACAGTTTTTTTGTTTTGGTTTGGTTTTGGGGTTTGGGTTTTTTTTTTTTTTTTGGCCAGCCCACATAGAAAAATTCCTTAATAGCAATAATGAGAAAGGGAATACAGAGGGAGGAAAAAAACACAATATATGACAGCTAAAATCAGAATTTGAGCAAATATTCTTCTCTTTCTAAAGAGGTACTGTCAAGTGTTTTGTTTTGGTTTTTTTTAAATCAATGGTTGCCGAGGGAGGTTGGAATCTGGCTTGTTTATTAGTTTTGCTTTAATGTCACCAAATGGACCTCAATCTGAAATGGCTTTTCAAATCAAGTTTGCTATTCTCCAGTTCTGCAACTTACTCGTTATGCTAATTTGTCTGCACCTGCAGAAACAAAAGAAACAGCAACATGGAAAACAAGACCCCAAAATAAAGGCAACGCAAAGTCACGGAAATTGGCAGGGGCTAAATTCTGCCTTCAGAATGTAACCCAAGGAGGATGACATTAGGGGTAATGGAGCTATAATAAAGGAAGAAAAATATAGGCTGGGTACCAGGGACAGCTTCCTGTCTGTAAAATGAAATAAATCAAAAAAAGAACAACAACAACAAAAAACAAACGTAAGACCCTAAGAAAGCCTCTCATGGAAATTAAGCAAGAAGATGCATAGTTCAGGTCAGTGAAGAATGGGTGGGGAAAGAGGTGGGGAGTGATCAATGAGGCATGACATTTGATGTCTAGTTGGGTTTTGTTCAGTATTAATTTCCCTTGAGTCCAATGGAAATGAAACAGTGACCCAGTGAGTCTCAGCTTCCTGGGGTTTTGTGTCCATTTCCCCTTTCCCATTTGGTTTACTTCAAATAAGAACTCAAATTTATCTGAGAAGTTAGAGCTCACAATAGATTTTCATGTACCTTATGTCCTTTGACCCTCAGAACCATTCTGTGTAGGAGGAAATACAGAGATTCTGCTTCTGTTTCATAGAAAACTGGAAGGCAGAGAAGGTTAAGTGATTTGGCCATTATTAAGACATATATCAAATTAAAGCTTGAACCCGATTTTCTGAATCTTAGTTACATACTTTTTGCTTCCTATCACATACCAGAAACAGGCTATCTGAATGGACTCTCCTCTACTAGGCCATAATTTGAAGTGTTTTCTTCATTCTTTATCTGTGGCTCTGTCCACCCCTCAGCCATAAATGTATAATCTCCCTTTGCTTAAGAACAAAAGTCACTGAAGAATTTACTGATATTATGAAAATGTTTAGACTCATGCCAAACAAAGATCGATTGAAGATCCTAGGGTGATTTAGCCTAGAGAAAAGGAGACTTAGGGAGAAATGGGAGGGTGGGGAGTGTGATTTCTCTCTTCAAGAATGCCCTGGTGAAAGGCAGATGGCCCCAGAAAACAGAAGTAGGAGGAATGGGGGGAAGATGCAGAAAACCAAGTGTTAACTTGATGCAAGAAAAGACTTTCTAATACTTACAGATACTGGAAAGTAGTAGCAGCTTGTATCCTGTGAGAAATATTTAAACCAAAAACCTCATATTGGGCATATTATAGAGAAGATACTTTTGCAGGGATGGATTACACTAAATAGACATCAATATCCCTTCCAAATCAGAAATTCTGTGTTTCTGCAAAGAACTAGTGTAATTCAATTAAAGTGTTTCTTTTATTTAAACTCAGGAATCATCATTTTGCCATGTTTAATGTTTAAATCAGAAAGTCATTTTCTGCTTTATAGGAAGTTTTCAGAAGTTGTGAGGCCTGCAGAAATTCAATTTGACTCACAAAAGTTATATTAGCCATAAAATAAAGATAGGATTATTGTACTACCTACCTCACAGGGTTATTATGAGGAGAATACTTTATAAAATTTTAAAAAGCATTAAAAAGCATTAAATTAAATTAAAATTAAAATTTTTAAAATTTTAAATCATTATATAAATATATTACATTTTATCAATTCTACCCACATTTTTCAGGCCTTGCTCTTTTTTCCCCTCTTAATTATCCTTTTACCTGTCATAGAACTAACAGAACGAAGTACTATCTGCTTCCTAATTGGAAGTAGTGGTGTTTAGCCTGCAGAATTACCAAGTTATACCTAAAAGAAATAAAAATTGAAGATGAAATTGATTCCTTATCTGATTTCCTTTAGACATCACATCGGGGTGCAGGGTGTGTTCAGGAAGGACCAGCACCTTTGGTGTGATGGCTGCTGAGTCCTTTTCGGGGCTCTTTCCACCTTTAGTGTGCACCTGTTCCACCTAAGTCTCACCTGTGGCTCCAAGAAGTTGCAGCATGCACAGCAACCACACCCCATTTCGGCAGATGGCACAAAACAGGTTGAGAATAACCAAGGCTTCCCAAACTCATTGGTGTGTTAGGGGAGTGTCTACCCCAAGCATGTGAGACTTCATCTGCTGGAATGGACGAGAACAATTTGTTCCAACAGCCATGAAGGCAAATGAAGCCGGCGATATGGAGCACTTAAAGCTTGGTTAGACACTGAAAACGCCAAAGTCATCCACTGCATTCTGAGCCACTGCCAGTCATCTTGACTCTGTCCTGCCACTGGACTATGATGACTCTGGAGGAGAGAGTGAGGCTGGCGCCTTCATGCAGCTCTGCCTCACTTAAATCTAATTTGTACAAATAAAAAAAAGACATCAGACAGCACAACACCTTACTTTCACATAGACATTTACAAAGTATTTTCACATTTGTTAACTCAACTGATCCTTACAACTACCCAGTGCTAGAGTAGCAGAACAGATACTAATTAAAGATGAGGAAACTAAAACTGAGACAATAATGATTTGCCCAAATTCACATGGTCAATAAAGATAAAGAATTCATATCTTCCAATTCTAAATCTATAGTTCCTTTAAAAGTAACAACATGCTTCCTTTCAACTTATAGTTCACTATTAGCAGCTATCTTGAACCAGGAGAAAACTTCTTTTCTACATCATTTCTCAAATCAATCAATTAATGAAAAATCATTTATTAACTAAACATTATGCCAGCATATGCCTAGACATTGGGACATAAATCAAAAGTGAGTCAGTCCTTCTCCTCAGGGAACATCCACTTCACTAAATAGGTATAGTATATACATTGCCAAGCAAATTCAGGATATTTACAAAATCAATTCACAGTGATGGAGAGAAGAGAAAGGAACTAATTTGGGAGACAAAAAAATAAAAAGGATTCTTAAAAGATATGCAAATTAAACTGAGCCTTGAAAGGGTCAAGAATTTCTTAGAGGTGCAGATAAGTAGGGAGAACACTCCAGGAAGAGAAGACAGATTGCAGAAAGAAACTGGAAAACTGAATATTGTGTACAGAGAACAGCAAGGAGGGAAGATTGGCCAGAGCACAGAGTGTGTGAGGGGGAGAAATGTGTAATCAGACTAGAAAGTTAAGCTGAAGCCAGAATGTAAAGGGCTTTAAATGTCAAATAGAAGAGTTTGCATATAATCTTAAAAGAAATGGAAAGACTCAGAGGCTTCTTGAATAGGAAACTGATATGGTTGGAACTTCTCTTTAAAATTATCAATTTGACAGCTATCTGGAGGATGAAATGAAAGGGGAAAGACCAGATGCATGGAGAACTAGGAGGTTACTGTAATCACCCAGGTGAGAAGTGACATGGACCTAGACTAAGGTAGTAGTGATATGAATAGAGAGAAGGCAATGAATACATGAGATACTGAAGAGGTAGAATCAAGAAATTTTGTCAACTGACTAGATATGGGGTGAGAATGAAGAGTTACCAAGAGAGTAGTAAAGCTTCCAAAAACAAAAGGAGGGAAAGGCATAGGGGGAGAAGTCCTGTTTTAATCTTATTTAAGGTAATATGTCTATGGGACATCCAGGTGGAGCTATCCAGCCACAGATAGGCACGTAGGACTGGAGCTCAGAAGACAAAAGAGGATTTAAATAAGTAGATTTGGAAGTTAACTGCATAGAGATTATCATTGAACCCACTGGAGCTAATAAAATCACTAAGGGAAAGCAAGTGTAGAAGAGGACAGAGACCAGACTCTAGAGCTCTACAGAACACTGATGCTTGACAATCTTGAAAAAGGGAACAAAAAAGGATTCATCTGATGCTAAAGAAGAGAGCAGTAAAAAGAAAATCCAACAAGGAGGTGGTGAGAGGGTAGTCAACTGTCTCAAACACTGCAGAGAGGTCAAGAAAGATTAGAAACATCCCTTAGATTTAACAATTTAAAAAATTCATTGGTAACTCCAAGGAGTGTAGTTCCATGACAAGGATGGAGGTTGTATTGAAAGAGATTGAGAAGTCCGTAGGAGGTAAGACACTGGAATTATGTTAAGGAAATCTAAGTAACTCCTCGCATGACTCTTCCCAACAAAGTCACATGGTAATTTTTCAGGCTTAATCTTACATGTAAATTAAGAAATAGAAGCTAAACACTTTTTCTAAGTGTTATAAATGCTTTCTGAGTCACATAGTAAGTAGAAAATTGATGTAAGTAGAAAGTTGATATAAGAACGCAGTCTACACATCATTTGGAAACAAAAAGATTATAGGTGGAAATAACTTTAGAGATAATCTAATTCAATTCCTTAATTTGACAGAGATGAAGTTACCTACCCAGGATCATACACGTCAGAAATGAAGATGGGAGTCTGGGATTCTAGGTAGGGAGCTATTACATTAATCTAGGTTAAAGATAGGCCCATACTTAGAATTTTTTTTCACTTTGGGCAAAAAGAGTTGGTGGAAAGCAGCAGTAGAGAGGAAAATCTAACCTGACCTGGAGTACTGACATGTTGCAAGTGGCAGAGATGCAGCCTTCAATTAATTTAAAATTAATAGGATTTGGCATGTGATGATATGAGGGGTTGAAGAATTTTTTATTTAATTTTTATTCTGATATTTTGTCTCAAATATAAAATGTTGAAATTCTTACACTAATTTTCAAAGAAAACATGCAGAACAATTAAAAGCGTTAACAGCCTTTTGTTTCCTTAGTTTGTTTCTTTATACTAGGTTCTGTCAACAGAACAGACTTTTCTTGAAAAATCCCACACTGTTAGGCCAACCCGGGTCCTGGTTCATCTAGATGGCTCCAACATGTTTGCCTTAATGGTCTCTGGTACTTGGAGTTCTTAAGTGTTATATGGTACTTACCCATCCAAGAAACTTCAACTGGAGCTTGCAAAAGCATCAGGAAATGGCTTTCTCCTAATGTCAAAAAGTCAAAATCACTAATGTTCTTATTCTATAAGTGATATCACAGCAACTGGGCCCTGGACACTTAGGTTGTACCATATGGACCAACATTCCTTTTCAAGGCAATGCAAAGAGATGGTAGACACTACAGGGATATAGCATTATTCCCTTCCTCCCTGCCTCCACACCCTGTTACCAACATGTGGCAAAGTATCCTTTGGTCAGAACTGATTATAATTCAGGAGAGAGATAATGAGGGTCTGATATATAGTAGTTACCACTCAAATATTAAGAAAGGGATGGACAAAAATATATTTTAATTTAAAAGATGTGATATGTAGGGTTGAGGAAGAGGAAAGTGCAAAAGAAAATGTCAAGGTTTAGAACATGAGTACTCAGAGAATGGTGATCTGTATTAACAGAAATAAAAAAAGCCATAGAGAGAGAGAGAGATTTGGGGGAGAAAGAGGCAAAAGTTACTTTTTTGGATGTGTGGAGTTTGTTGTGTCAGTAAGATGTGGAGGTGGAAATATCCAGCAGGCATTTTTAAATGTAGGACAGAGGCTTGAGGGGAGCTCCTGGCTGGATACAGAGATTGGGGAATCATTGCAGAAAGGTGATAAATGAAGTCATAAAGCTGGCTGAGAGCCATAGGAGTGGATGATCTCACCTTAGGGGAAGCCTACAGAAAAAGAAGGGAAGAGGAACCATGCTAGATACTGGAGATATAAAGATAGATAAGACATGGATCCTGTTCTCGAGAAGTTTACCATCTAATGGGGTAGAAACAACATGTGCACAAATAACTGTGACACAAGGCTAAGTGTGGTAAGTACAAGGGAGAAGCAAGGAGGGGACTACCTTTTCTTCTGACATTGGAGGGAATGAAGAAGAGATTGATGAAGATTGGGAAGAGATAAGGAGGGGATGCAAGATAAGGATGAATGGCCTCAATCTCAATAACTGAGAAGACAAGATCATATGCTGAATATAAAGAGAGGGGGAATGAAATTGGGGCCTAATAAAAATAGATTTGCATTATTTGCTTGATTGCAGTCTGTCTTTTATCATAGTTCTGTACTGTGCATATATATACATATATAGACTTGTCATTATTTCTCTGATGGCATGGTCTTCTTTGGCAATGAAGGACAAACACAATCCTGTGAGTAGATGCAGCTGGCTGCATGGGGACCCAGTTAGCTGGGTAATTCAACTCCTCCTTTCCTGTCTGCCTCCCCCTTGCCTTCCTTTTCCTCTCCAAAGAACAGTAAATTTGGATAGCCAAAAAATGCCCAGTAACTGGCCCCTTCCCTTCCCTTTCTTCTGTTCTGTCCTGTCCTGTCCTCTCCCCAAACCTTAAACTTACTGCACTCTGAAACTAGGATGCCAATGGGCCCCTGCCTAAGGGCTCTTCCTGACCCTCCTAGATTTAGACTGACTACCAATAGTAACTAGCTATTTCCCACCCAGCCTGATGTCTTTCTTTTTCTTGGCCTCATTAAAGGGGCCATGCCCTGGCTACTTTTTAAACAGGCCTATTCAATGAATGGGTGTTTTGCTTCACCCTAAATGGGTGCCTGCAAAATCCTTGGCCTAAAGGGCTCAAGGTCTCCCCATGCATCCTGGGTCATCTCAGTCATCCTGGTGAATATCTGGTCACTGGCTTCAGATGGCTCTGGAGGAGAAGTGCGGCTGGTGACCTGCACAGCCCTCCCTTATTCAAAACAAAGTCAAGCACAACTCATGTCATCATTTCTCTGAGGGCATGGTCTTCTTTGGCCATGAGCACAAGCACAATATACACATGTGTATG
Organism: Notamacropus eugenii; assembly: GCF_028372415.1. Classification (NCBI taxonomy): domain Eukaryota; kingdom Metazoa; phylum Chordata; class Mammalia; order Diprotodontia; family Macropodidae; genus Notamacropus; species Notamacropus eugenii. The sequence goes on along the minus strand of NC_092873.1, from coordinate 469,035,617 downwards.
TGCATACATGTGTGTGTACATGTGCATGTACACACACACACTCATACATGTTTTATCCACCCAGTGAGAAAGCAAACTCTTTGAGGGCAGACTCTATATAAGGAAAAAAAAAAACCATTGAACATGGGGTCCCAAGATCTGAGTTCAGGTCACTGTTCTGTCTTAATAACAGAATATGACTGTGACTTTGAGTTGGTCAGATCTTCTCACTGAGTCAGTTTCCCCATCTATAAAATGATAGTTTTGGATCAGATGAATTTTAAGAGCCCCTCCAGCATGAATATTCAATGATCATACGATTTTTATCTGGTTCAATCTTTTTACGAGGCATTTTCCTCTTCCCTCATTCCCACTTTTCTTATTTTGAGAAAAGTTGTTTGTTTGTTTGGTTTTTTTTTTGCATCTTAAGCTCTTCACAACTGGTACCTTGATCCTTCTGTTATAAGAATATACACACACAGAGAAAAAGGGGAGAAAAAAGACAGGGGAGATTCAAGGTATTCTGGCTGCTATAACTTGGTCCTTCATATGTCTTCAAAGAATCCCATGAACGTGGATTTCCTAGCCCCTTCAACTCACAGGTCTGTTCTTGTATGCCGTTCTGGATACAAGATAGAAGAACAAAACTATTGGCCTGTATTTAAAGAGCCCTCCTTCTCTCCAGGTATATTTCTGTATCTATTAGAGGGAAAATATTCTTTTGAAATCCTACACTAGTAGCAGCACTAATTGTATTTGTACCCCAGGTACCTTATTACTTAAGCCTTGCAAATAGTTCTTCAAGTCATTAGGCATAGAATATTTGCACTGGACTCATTCAAATGCATAGATATACTTTTTCTTCCTCCTGTCTCTACATAGTCTTTCTTATTATCCCACATCTAACTAGATGAAGAGCAACTCTGCATCTATCCTTAGAAAATAGAGTTGGTCTCCTCTTCAACCCAAGAATTAAAAATAAAAAGAATGTTCAAGATCTTTCCAGTTTATTTCCCAGTTTCCATTGGGTTGTCCTCTTCTCCTGCTGAGTCATATGGCTGATATCTCAGGCTCATAGCCATTTTGTGGTTCCATTATTCGATTTTTTTAAGGGTTCCCAAAATGAGGCAGACTGTCTTCCTTTTACACTTGGAGAAATAAGCATAGATCGCATCTTCTGAAGATATAAATTCAATCGTGATCCTACTGCTGCATGAACTGGAACAAGTGCCAACCTCCCTGGGACTCAGTTTTCTCATGCCTGATATTAGGAAGTTGAACCAAATAGCATGTGAGGTCCCTATGACCCCAGAGGGAAGAGAACAGAGGACCAAGCACTGAAGATATAAAGATATGATGCACTCTGTGACCTCAGAGAACTCATATTCTAATAGGGCAGGAAGGATATATGCACAAATAACACTCTCCAGCTTAAAAAAAAAAGAACCTGGGGGCAGAGCCAAGATGGCAGAGTAGAAAGACACACACACTCTAGCTCTTTCCTCCCAGCCCATAAAATACCTGTAAAAAATGACTCACAACAAATTCTAGAGCAGTAGAAGCCACAGAACAACACAGAAAGAGATTTCCAGTGCAAGGTAACCTGGAAGGCCAACAGGAAAAGTCTATTGCACAGGGCACAGAGCAGAGGGTAGTCCAGCCTTGGCTGTATGGCACTGGGAGGAACAGAATAGGAACAGCCCTCAGGGATGGAATCCCCAGCAGCAGAGGAGGTTCTCAGATCCCTCAATCCACAAACACCAAAGACAACTTCAAAGGTCAATGAGAGGGCCTTTTCAACTGGATGACAAGGGAGCAGGGTCCTGCCCTAGCACCAGCCCCAGGCAGCTGTGGTGGAGGCAGCTGTGGTGGAGGCAGCAGCAGTATTCATTTGAGCATCTGATGTGAACCTCAGCCCTGAATGGCAGCTGTACCCTCCCCATAAAACCCCTGGGGGAACTGAGCAGCTGATCTGAATCTCAGCCCTCAGCATGGTCCTGGGGCATGGCAGAACTGGAGGAGGTTGTGGAGAGGGAATTCTGCTACTCTCAGACTCTAGACAGAAAAGTTTTTGGTTGCTCCCAGACCAGGGTGCAGGCCAGAAGAGGAGCAAACTCATCTCCCTTGATTATGCCACTTTGGAGGAATTGAGAACTTACAGGTCCCCAGAGTATACCCTCGTCTTCACAAAGGACTGAAAAATCAAATAACTGGCTGGGAAAATGCTCAAAAAAGGGAAAAAAAGGAAAGACTACAGAAGATTACTTTCTTGGTGAACAGGTATTTTCTTCCATCCTTTTTGGATGAGGAAGAGCAATGTTTGCCATCAGAGACCTCCAAAATAAATATACAATTGTCTCAGCCATGGAAGAGCTCAAAAAGAATTTTGAAAATCAAGTAAGAGAGGTGGAGGAAATATTGGGAAGAGAAATGAGGGGGATGCGAGAAAATCATAAAAAACAGGTCAACATCTTGCTAAAGGAGACCCCCAAAAATGCTGAAGAAAATAACACCTTTAAAAATAGACTAACTCAAATGGCAAATGAGGTTCAAAAAGCCAATGAGGAGAAGAATGCTTTAAAAAGCAGAATTAGCCGAATGGAAAAGGGAGGTTCAAAAGATCACTGAAAAACATAGTTCTTTAAAAATGAGAATGGAGCAGATGGAAGCTACTGACTTTATGAGAAATCAAAATTACAAAACAAAGCGAAAAGAATGAAAAAATGGAAGGTAATGTGAAATATCTCATTGGAAAAACAACTGACCTGAAAAATAGATCTAGGAGAGACAATTTAAAAATTATGGGACTACCTGAAAGCCATGATCAAAAAAAAGAGCCTAGACATCATCTTTCATGAAATTATCAACGAAAACTGCCCTGATATTCTAGAACCAGAGGGTAAAATAAAGATTGAAAGAATCCATCCATCACTTCCTGAAAGAGACCTGAAAAGAGAAACTCCTAGGAATATTGTAGCCAAATTCCAGCATTCCCAGATCAAGGAGAAAATATTGCAACAACTAGAAAGAAACAATTGTAGTATTGAGGAAATACAATCAGGATAATACAAGATCTGGTAGCTTCTACATTAAGGGATCAAAGGGCTTGGAATATGATATTCCAGAAGTCAAAGGAGCTGGGATTAAAACCAAGAGTAACCTGCCCAGCAAAACTGAGTAAAATAATTCAAGGGGAAAAATGGTCATTCAATGATATAGAAGACTTCCAAGTATTCTTGATGAAAAGATCAGAAGTGAATAGAAAGTTTGACTTTCAAACACAAGAATCAAGAGAAGCATGAAAAAGATAAACAGGAAAGAGAAATGATAAAGGACTTTCTAAAGCTGAACTATTTACATTCCTACATGGGAAGAGAATATTTGTAACTCTTGAGACTTTTCTCAGTATTTGGGTAGTTGAAGGGATTATACACACACACACACACACACACACACACAGAGTGCACAGATCGAGTTAAATAAGAAGGGATGATATCTAAAAAATAAATAAATAAAATTAAGGGGTGAGAGAGGAATATATTGGGAAGAAAAAGGGAGAAATGGAATGGGGTAAATTATCACTCATAAAAGAGGAAAAAAAAGATTTTTCAATGGAGGAGAAAAGGGAGGAGGTGAGAGGGGAAAAGTGATGCTTACTCTCTTCACATTTGGCTTATGGAGGGAATAACATGCTCACTCAATTTGATACAAAAATTTATCTTACACTACAGAAAAGTAGGGGAGAAGGGGGCAAATGGGCTGAGGGACATAACAGAAGGGGGCAGATGGGAGAAGGGAGTAATTAGAAGGAAACACTTTTGAAGAGGGACAAGATCAAATGAGAGAATAGAATAAATGGGGGCAGGATAGGATGGAAGGTAATATACTTAGTCTTACACAACACAACTATTATGGAAGTTTTTTTGCAAAATTATACATATAAAGCCTATGTTGAATTGCTTGTCTTCTCAGTGGGGATGGATGGGGCAGGAAGAAGGGAGAGAAGTTGGAATTCAAAGTATTAGAAATAAATGTTGAGAATTGCTTTTGCATATAACTGGGAAATAAGAAATACAAGTAATGGGGTATAGAAATCTATCTTGCCCTACAAGAAAAGAGAGAAGGTGGGGATAAGGGATAGGGGGTGTATTGGAAGGGAGGGAATATTGAGGGAAGGGGTAATCAGAATGCAAGGCATTATGGGGTGAGGGGAGGGGAGAGATAGTGAGAAAATTTGGAACTCAAAATTTTGTGAAAACTAATGTCAAAAACTAAAAATAAAAAACAAGAACCTATCTAAAATTAGAGAAATCTTGAATGATATTCTTATTTTTGTATTATATTATGTTACTATTTTATACTGTTATTCTAAATCACAGGGTGAACTTAAGATATAGGTCCTGCTTCAGACACAGGCTGGTTATGTGGCTATGAGTTAAGTTAACTTCTCAGAGTCCATGACCAGTGGTTTCCAAAGTGAGGTGTGCAAGGAGGCAGGTAGAGAATGTGAGAGCTAAATAGAAGATCAATCTTTTCAGCACACTTAGAGACACAATCTGTTTCTGCTTCCAGCCATCCATTTGCCTATATCTTATATATACAGCATTGACAGTCAGTTCTATAGTGTTCTCTAGGCAGACAGGTAGTGGGGCAAACTACCCCTCTTTGATTCCTGTCCTTCCTGCCTCCACTTCTATTATAGGCATCCATCTTCTGTCCAAAGTCCCAGTTTCCTAGAATAATTGCTACCCCACTCTATTTCTCCCCACACTCACCTCAGCCCCAGCACCCAGGCAAATAAGGGAGGCTTATGTTGGCTCACAAGAATCTACAGCAAGCACATATTAGAGAATCAGACAGAACAGGGGCAGATCTAGCAAAGGATAAGAAGTAGTGAGTTGCTGATGCTGGAAGGATTGGGACTGAAATCACAAGCATAGAATTCTTTCATATTTATAACTTCATTCCCAAGGCTACATCTTTCTAGCCCTGCCAGAGAACTTTGAAGCCAATGACAAAGGCCATCCACCCCTTAATATACCTAGTCATTTTGTTATCTGCCCCAATATTGTTCCCTTTTCTCCATGGCTAATCTCTGGAGATTCAGTTACCTACCAAGGAAAAATGGACATGTATTAGCCAGATTTCAACCAAAACATTTTCATAACTGGTAAATGGGACTGAAAAATGAAGAGAATGATTTAGTAAACATACTTACCATTGGATTTACTTATCTTTATGAGACCTTTTATTAACCTATGATAGCTATTCAAACCCAGGATAAAACCAGGCTGCTCTTGGCTATCTCCATCATTGTATCACAACACGTTAAACCAAGATTTTTTTTTAAATAAGAAAACAAATTCAACCACATTATTCTGTGAGAGCAAAAGGGAGTTTTATACTGTTAATAAAAACATTATTTTTTCTCTTACTATTTTCAAAACATCTCTTTTGAGCATGTTTAGAATGTTTACAATATGTCAGTATGTGAATATAAATTTATATTGATATATGATAATAATTTGTACATAAATTCCCTGCATCTCACGTATGTGGGCTGTGTGACCCTGCAGGTCCTTTCACCTCTCAGTCCTCCATGCAGCTTCCTAAAATTATAAGTGGTAGAGGAAGATGTCAGTCTCCTTTGGCCAAGGAAGTTCATTATAGATAACTCCCGAGAGTCACTTATGAAATCAGCCCTTATTCCTATATTAAGGATATGAGTTCATTTTTTAAAATTGATATGTGTGAGATCAAAAATGTTTGAAGAGCGTTAATCAGGTAATTGGCTACAATATTTTCAGTTACAGATAATTGAGAGTGTCCCTATGCAGATGAAAGCACAGATTCTGCCCCACACCCCACCAATGAAATGATACAGATGAAGCCATATTCTGAGCTCCAGGATGTTAAGTAGTAAGGTATGCATGGATCACTGGGTGTGGAGTCAGGAAGACCTAAATTCAAACCTGCCTTCAGACAAATCACTTAACTTCTGTCTGCTTCAGTTTCTCCAACTGTAAAACAGAGATATGACAGTAACACCTACCTTTCACAGCTTTTGTGAGGATTAAATGAGATTGGTTATTATTGTTTAGTCATGTCCAACTCTTTGTGATGCCATTTGGTGGTTTCCTGGCAGAGATACTGGAATGGTTTGCCATTTCCTTCTCCAGTTTATTTTACAGATGAGAAAACTGAGGCAAGTAGGATTAACTGGCTTACCCAGGGTTACACAGTTAGTGTCTGAGGCTGGATTTGAACTCAGGAAGATGAGTTTTCCTGACTCCAGACCCAACATTCTATCCACTGTATCACTGAGATAGTATTTGTAAAGTGCCTGCTTATTTCTTTGCTGCTTACTATTGCCAGTCCTGAAATTCCCTGCCTCTGTGACTTTTTACTAGGAAAGGGTTCAGAGAAATGTTTTGCAGGGGTTGTACCTTATTCTTTGCCCACAGTATCTTCAGTTTGGAAGGAGTCATGGCAACTTCTTTCTTCCTGGTGGAAAATGAATCAATGGCCATCCTTTGGCCATGTCTGGCTGCAGGGGAAGTCACTTAACTGCCTTTCAGATGGAGCCTTTCAGAGAGCTTCTTGGGAGTGTTAATCCCCATCTCCCCTAGTCAGCTACTACTCCAGTAATTCCAGTCTGCCTCTATAAGTTCTCCTGAAGTTATTGAGTGATGATCAGTTGCACTTCCCAACATAAGATTGTGAGGGCATTTGTTTTCAAGGGGAGTAAGTCCATGCACGATGATTGCTTCACTTAGGAGATGGCTGTATCTCATCTGTGATTTAAGGAGCCCCTGAGTCCCTCAGTCTGGCATTCAGGATTGCAAAAAAAAAAAAAAAATATTTGGAAGAAAGCATTGGTGTACCTGAAATTATTATCACTTAATCTCTTTTCAATCTTCAAGTGCAGTAGCAGAATGTAAACAGGCTAAACTTTCAATTAGATGCTGGTCCAAAGGTTTGGATAAACAAACAAACAAAAATGAAAATACAAACAACCTTACCCCCTAAGGGCTGAAGAATTAGGCTAGAAATTTCCTTTAGTACTTCAAGAGAACTGAGAGGTTCCTCACAGCTTGTCTGTGTGATGGTTCCCAGTGTATAACCACACAGTGCAGGGATTCATTTCCCTGCTCCCCTTTGGCATTCCAAAGTTCACCAGGAGTTTAAACAGGCCTCATGGACCCTCTCTTTTCAGAGACAAGGAACCTGAGGAGGACTGAGTTCAGAATGAATCAGAAAAGATAGCTCTGAGGTTCCTAATAGTAGAAAAAAGGCAAAAGATAAAGAATGACTTGTCGGTTCTGTTTTTTGGGGTTTTTTTTAATGGTTGAGCTGAGGAGAGAACTGGGGTGGTACAGAGATAAAGAAAGAGACACACAGAGAGCATCTGTCAAGTATTTCTTCAGTGTTCCAGACTCTGTTTAGGATACAGAAACTCCCTATCCTCCAGGAGCTTTTATTCTAATGGAGGAAGACAGGGTTTAAAGGGATACTGGAAAGAGGAACTTCTGGAGAGGGGTTAAGTAATATTCTGGATGGGTCAAGGTAAATTGAGTACAAGAATTGGCCAGGTTTCCCTTCAATAAGGCTTATCAACTGTCCTGGGGTGGGGCACTCCTGTGCTTTTCAGATGAAGTGGAGATGGTGAGAAAAATGAGGTCAAGTTCAAGAAGAATGCAGTTTTTGTTGTAAACAAAACTGTTAAAGGGTTCTCTAGGGCTTAGAGACTCGACTGATTGTTCTATTTTTCCTGATTCAAATGTCCTAAAGGGATAAGGCATCAGGATAGGGAAAAGGAAAGTGTATTCACAGGTATTAAGAAGTCCCAGGTAACCTTCTAGGCAAGTTAGAGTTTCTTTCCCAGTGCCTGGTCCCTTTTAAAAATCAGATTAAACTTTGTTTGGTTGGTTGATTATTTTGTTCCTGGTTCTGAAAGTCAGCTCTCTATCTACCTAATACCATTGGTGTCAAACTCAAATAGAAATTGATTCATATTCACTTAGAAAACCACAAATTTACATTATCCATATTGTATTGCACTTTTATTTATTCTGTGAATCATTTTTGAATTACATTTTAATCTGATTTTGACCAGACTCTAGAGTTTTGCCACTTAGGCCCGCATCTGCAATTCAACATGCCACCTCTCATCATCCACCCTAAAGTCAGGTTAGATAATGGTACTCCCTTTCTCCATACTCCTCCCCATATATCACATTTTTTGCAATGAAGGGTTTAGATAGTGAATGAGTCAGAGAAAAGGTTGAATTTTCCCCAAACAACTCAATAACCACAGAGAAATATTACTTGCTATGGTATCACCATAAAATAGGTGAGGGAAGAGACCAAGTCAGGTCAACTGAGGCCAATCAAAGTAGTTCTATCAGTGACTCATTTCCCTGATTATATCTGATAGGAAAAGCTCATTGTAAACTTGAAGCTGTACCCTGCAGTTTAGTCACTGGCTTCAGTGGTCTTTTCTTGACAGCTGATTCCTCTAAGAAGAAACAAATTTTTAGTTTTCTAATGCTAAAAGTTCCAAATTCCTTCTTTCTATCAAAAATCCATTTAATCTCTTTCCACTATTATATTTATCTTAGGTCTGCACCTCCAATGAAAAGGGATGTTATTTGCTTTTGGGCTTCATCATCTCAATCCCAAACATGTTCTGTTCTTCTGCTGGTTGAGAGTGTCTTTCTTTTTCTACCTCTTTCATTGAGAACTGTAATAAAATCATCACTGGTATTGCCTCTAGAAAGAGTGTGGCAAAGGATGGCATTATTATTCCACTCAGTTATCCCTGGCTTCCCAAAACAAATTATTCTTCCCTTACTTTTACTCATCTATATGTTTTGTCCCCAATCAAAATGTAAGCTCCTTTAGGGCAAGGGACATCTCACTTTTATATGTTTATCGTCAGTGCTTAGCATAGTGTCAGGTATATAGCAAAGGCTTAATGAATGTTTTCATTCATTCATTCATTCACTCACTCATTATTTTGAGATATAACATGGCATACTAGATAGAAAACAGGTCTTAGATTTGAACAACTTGGATAAAATACTCCTCTTTGACATTTCATCTGGTTGTATCTTCATTGGCAAGTTACTTAACTTCTTAGTGCCCCAGGAAACTCTCTAAGACTATGAATTGCAGAGAAAGTACTGAGATGCCTTTATAGAGGGAGTTTTCTCAACTGAAGAATGAAATGAAATCCCAGGTTCAGACATCACATCATCATCATCATCATCACCATCATCTTTATAGGCTTTTAATACTAATAAAGTTCTTTATAGTTTGATTTGAGACAACAACTGTCAGGAAGGTACTAAAGCTGGCTCCAGCAAAGTAAAATAATCAAATGATTTGGGGACCTGGGATAAATCAGTTAACCCAGCTCCTCTGCCTCTACATTCTATCTGTTTCTCTCTTTGTCTCAGTCTCACTCACACACACAGTCTTAAACTTTCTCCCCAACCCTGCCATACATAAGCATATGGACTAGAAAGTCAGTGATATGTCTTTGACCAAACCATATCCTTCTTCAAGCTTCCCCATTTCTGTTGAGATTACAAACATTTTTCTAATTACCCAGGTTTACTACCTAGGAGTCATCCCCAATTCTTTCATTTTTCCCTGTATCCAATTAGTTGCTAAGTCATGTCCATCCATGGTCATCTGGAACCTTCCATGTGTGTCTCTTTTAGCTAGAACTTGAGTATGATTAGGTAGGGGAGATTTGTTTGGGGCCATGCCTGCTTTCTCCCATGGACTACATTTCTCAGAAGGCTTCTCCAAGAAGAGGACATGTGAGTTCTCAAAATGATTTTCCAAGAAGCTATGCATTCAAGAACATAACTGGGCATAGATCAACACTAAAGTTGGAGGGGAGAAAAACATAGAAATACAAGATAAGGGGGGAGGAATGTCACTGCCATGAGCAGGACCCTCATCCTTGCACTTGAAAGAGCTGAGAGTTGTCATTCTAATACCTTCAGTCATGGAAAAAGTCAGCCAGAACCTGTCATAGATGGTAGAGATCAACCTGAGGAGGAAGAATTCTTGTCCAAGTAAGCTAATGAGTGAACAGCACATAGAGCCATCCAATACAGCCATCAAAATTTCTGCAGTGTTCTAGACAAGAGGTAGAAGCCTAGCTCCCAGCTGGCACTCACTACCATGGCAAGGGTTGAGAAATTTGCATTAAATGCACAAAGTTCTATTTCTTTCATCTGAAAATAGAAGCCTGTGAGACTGTTTGTCTGCCCTCTGGGGAAGGAAGAATTAAGATGGTTACTGTGTCTGAGATACAAGTACTTTTTGTTTGCATTTTATTACCCTTTCATTTAATGCAATTAAACTGCTTACTAAGGTAATGACCCTTTTCTGAAGAAATTACTGAATTTACTGAGCTAACCAGGAGGCCCGGTAAAGGAAGAGGCCAACTTAGAGATGGAATGAGTCATACTTCTAGATGATAAGAGTTTCCAGAGGGTTTGTATAGTAAGCAGTTCGGGATGATGCATGGGCAAATTAACAGTCACTGCTGTCCAGGGTCCTGACTGCTTGAAAGGACCAAAGTAACAGGCTACTTACAACTTACCCATTAAAATTATGACATATGAAAACTACTTCACAAAAGCAGACAACATTCAAACCTATAAAATGCCCTGATTTGACGGTAACTCACAAACTTGACAGGTAAGTCAGCTGACTAGCCAAAGATGCAGACATCTGCTAATCCACAAAAGCAGGATATTCTGGACAGCAACCAAGTCCAAGGTCTCCCAGAAAGACCATTTCTTTCACATCCTGTGGGAAACCACTAAGGGAGATTTACGGAGAAGTATATTAATGTATCTCTTAATTACTGGGCTTCCTTTTTGACAATGCCTGTCAGGCAGTTACTACTTAGATTTAACTTTCAATGTTAAGGTAGTAACTATGTGATATCATTCACTCTATAGTTGGACAGAAACTATACAGAACAGCAACAATTTTAACTATTCCTGATATGGACATTACATCACCTGGTGACCTAAAAGAGAAAAGATCTGGTCAGCCCCACTGGTATCTTCTGGTTCTTCAAAAGGACCTGCTCTCATTCTCAACAAGTGAAGGTGACATAAGTTATCCGACAGTGAAATATGTACTGGGAATAATATAGAAAGGATAACTGGTGTGGATCTCAAAGGGACTTTGGAGATAGTCTTGTCCAGCTGCCTCATTTTATAAGGGATAGGAACTTAAGCTCAGGGACCGTAAGCTACTCATGCAAGACCTCACAGTAGAAAGTGGCTGAATCAAAATTCAAACCAGGACTCCACATTGAACTGTCTTTCCAATGACTTTCTTAAGTCCCTTGAAACTCCAATATTATATTAGTGAAGGGATATGAGCCACATGGGATATTCACAATAATAACTTGTGCTCCTAGTGTGGTCCCAGTAAGAACATCCTGGGAAAAGATCATGGGTGACCAAGATAAGAAAGTAAATGAACTCCTGAGATTTAGCTCTTTCAATGCCCACCCTGCTTTATCATAGAACCAGGATGAATAAAAATGTAGCACAGTGGGAAAGGATTAAAGAAAGGGCAGAAGGAAAATCAGAGGATGAAGGGATGAAAGGGGAATTATGAACAAAGGACAGATTTCAGCTCTTTCTTATAGATATCCATTCTTAACCACTTTATTTTAGTGTTCAAATTCCTTTAAGTCTTTTGGTGAGGTTTGTTGTTGGTACTGCTGCTGTGGATGATGATGGTGGTGATGGCAATGATGATGATGAAGAGGAAGAAGAAGAGGAAGAAAAGGATATGTGTGTGTGTATATGTGTGTAGTGTTGAACACAGACCCTTGTATTCACTTGTTGGTTTCTGTTGAGTCAGTCAGTGATCTTGTTAGATCTCCTGCACAGCCTTTTGACTGGCACCTCTTTCCCTCAGAGAAGAACTAGCTTGGGAGAACGAAGAGAACCTTCTACAGCAGTGGTGTCAAACTCAAGTAGAAACAGAGGCCATTAATCCAACTTAGTTTGAAAATGTAATGTTATCTTTGTTTTACTGTATTTTTGCTTTATTAAACGTTTTCCAATTACATTTTCATCTGGTTCTATAGCACTTGGGGGCATGTGTTTGACTTCTGATCTAAGTATAATTCCTAAAGTTCAGGTAGTCTCATAGGACCACAGATTTATAAATGAAAGAGACCCAAGAGGCCTTCTAATCTAACCCTTTCATTTTAGTGATGAGGAAATTAAAGCCCAGGGAATTGAAAGAGCTTTCTCAGGGGTCACAGAGACAGCAACAGTAAAATGAATATTTAACTACACATCCTCTGAAACCAAATCCAGTGGCCCTTCCACTGCAAAAAATACTCCTTCAACTTCACAGTCAGTTGCATCTTTAAGTCCTGAAGAATATGAATGGATGCAAGTACATGTCTTTTGGTGAACATTTCCCTTAGATATGAGGGAGTAGGCCAATATAAATGAAGGCAATTATCAATTTACTATGTCCTTCCCTTCCCTTTTTCAAGGTCTGCCCCACTGATATGCTAAGGGACTGCTCTTATCTCTATATCCTCACTTATGAAATATCAGTGTTGGAAGAGAATTCAGAGGGTTAGTATATCCCAAACCCAAACAAGAATCCTCACTATAACACAATATCATAGATTTAGATGTAAGAGGTTATCTAATTTAAATGACACTTTGCAAATGAATAATTTTAGGCCCTAAATAACAAGCATCTATTATGTGCTTACTATGAGCCAGGCCCTGTGCCAGACAAAGAGGATAATAAAAAGACAAAAGTAGCCCCTGCTTTCAAGTGTTCACATTCTCGGAGGCAAAATATCTCTCAAACATCTTCATACACACACTATGTAAAATACAGGATATGTTGTAAATCATCCCAGAGGTACTAAATACTAGATTTGGGCTTGGGATGGGAGACATGCTGGCTCCCAGAATGTGAACTAGAATAAGGCTTGAGGTGAGAGAGATCAGGAAAGGCCTCTTGCAGAAAATGAAATTGAAGTGGAGTGTTGAAGGAAGCCAGGGAAGCCAGGAGACTCAAAGGAGGAGGGATAACATTCTTGACCACAAATAGTCACTTAGCCTTTGCTTGATGACTTCTGCTAATAGTCCTCCAAAAACAACCTATTCTACTATAAGACAAATCTAGGTGTTAGGAAGTCGTTCCTTAAATCTAATCTAAAACTGTATCTTAGCAACTTCCATGCATTTTCCTAGAGTCATTTAGGAAACAAGTCCCTCTTCCACAAAACTCTTAAAGTATTTAAAGACAGATACCATATCCCAACTAAACCTTCCCCTGGCAAATCACCCCCTATCTCCTTAGATTGACTCACATGGAGCATGAGCTCAAGGACTTTTGCCCTCCTGGTTGCACCTCCTGTAGATAATCTCCAGTTTATCAACTCCATTCCCAAAATATGGCACCCAGAATTAATATATTCCAAATGTGGTCTATGTGGGCAGAGCACAGCAGGAATACTATCTCCCCTGGTCTAGACACTAGGCTATTCATTTACTGCAGCCTAAGATTTTATTAGTTGTTTTTAATTATTCTTTGATGTCACATCGAAATGCTGACTCATGCTGCACTTCATATTCCCAGATCATTGTTTTTCAAATTGCTATCCAGCCATGTCTTTCCCATCTTGCACTTGTATAGCCCAAGTGTAATATTTTTTTTAAATTTCATCTTATTAAATTTAGCTAGTTATCCCAGAGTGGCATCTGCTAAGTTAGCTGTTTCTTCTACCTTTGTGTTATCTGTAAATTTGATAAGCACACCAACTATGTTTCTAAGCAAATGACTCTAAGAAATATAAAGAACATGCAGGTAAGGACAGATTCCTGGAACACTCCATTAAAGACTATCCCAAGATGACACTGAGCCATTAATGATTATTCTTTAGGTTGAGTCATTCAAACAGGTAGTTTAATTGAATTGTCCTGTAGTTCACATTTCTCAGCATATTCCTAAGGATGGCATAAGATTTGGTCAAATCATTTTTCTAAAATAAAGGCAAATTTTATCTCTAGTACTAACTTGCTCTACCAATTTAGGATAATAGAATCATAATTTTAGAGCTGAAAGGAATGTCAGATGCTATCTAATCCAACCTCTTCTTTTGTACATATGAGGAAACTGAGGCCCAGAATATTTTCAGGAATTGATATCAAGCTCATAGGAATTTAATGGAGGCCAATGTAGTCTTTAACATGGTCAAGATAAAAATCAATTCATTTCCAATGGAACACTTTCTGTTCATGTTTCATATGATATGTCTTCATTTATAGTTCTAATATTACAAGTTTAGAACTCAACAATTTATTTCTTCTTGAAAGAAGTGAATCTGACATTAGACATACTGTCACTAGGTGGGAATTTTTTCAGGGAGTGGGGGGAGAGATTTTTTTCCTTCAAACTTTTTGCTGCTACCAAGAAATGCATCATTTCTGTCATCACTCCTGGGAATATGGAATTTTGTTGTGTGAGAGGTCCTCTCTTTTAATACATTAATTAATAAGCATTTAAATTCTTAATGAGTGTCAGGGACTATACTAGGTACTTGAGATACAAAGAGAAAAAATGAAATAATCTCTACTCTTAAGAAGCATACATTCTATTAAAGGAAACAAAAGGTACATATATAAGTATATACAGAATAAATAAAATAAATGTAGCTAAATATTATGTATACATATGCAAGTGTACACATATAAGTTAAATAAATATACATGTAAGTAAAATATTATACAGGAATACTATGCAATGATAGAATGATTATATTATTTAAAATATAAATGTGCATGCATATGTGTATTTTAACTCTACTAAGTATAGGAAGAGAGGGCATTCAGCAAATCAGAAAAATACTTCATGGAGAAGGTAGTGTTTGAGCTATGTTCTGAAGGAAGTCAGAGATTCTCTGTGGCAGAGATGAGAAGGGAGAAAATTCAGAGCATGAGACAATCAGTGCATTGGATTACAGTGTGTAAAAAGCAAAAAGAAGGACAATTTGGCTGGAGAGTAGTGAGCAGGATGGAGAATAATGTATAATGAGGCTGGAAAGATAGTTTGAGGCCAGGTGATCAAGTACTTTAAAAGCCAAGGGTATGGGAATTTCCAGGATCTTGAGATCCACCAAACAAATCATTTCAGCTTAGTTCCATGACTTTCCATCTACTTGGTGCTAATGTGAATTCTTGCTACTTTTTTCATTATACTGAATAGTTAAAGAGGCTAATGCAGGTTAAGAAATGACAAAAATCCCCAAAAGAGAGGGATGTGCAGATAAAAAAGGAATGACATTCTGAGAAAAGGCAATATCCAAAGACTAGGAAGATAGAAAGGAATCAAACAGTGACAAAAATACATTTTCTGGACTTTCTTGTAATATGGTAACCTCTATCCTCCCCCTTCTCATCAAGCCAATTTACCAAAACCCACATGTAGATAGATCTATGTTAATGAGACATCTCACACTTGTGACCCACTTCTAACTGACTGGCTACTCATCCCAAATCTCTTAAAAGACCCATTCATTGCATTACTATTGTAGAGGGTCATGGAAGCGTCTGGCTTGCCTCCTTTTAATATTAAATGAGTCCGTGAGTGCACTTTGGGCAACAAATCAAACCACTATCGAAGCTACTTCAATTCAGGAGGTTCCTGTCTCTTAAAGGACCAGGTGCTCCTTCGTGCAAGACCATTTTTATGAATAATACATATTTTATCAGGCAAGAATGTACATCCCCATTAGGCAACATCCATTCTCAATACACTGAATATAGTCTCCTGTATTGGTATAATTAAAAATTAAACAAGAAGTATTATACTGAAACAACTTCAAACTTGATTTTCATGTATTCCCCCTCCCTCCAAAAAAATCCTACTGACTTTATAATATAATTTGATACACATGAAAACAGGCTGGCAAAAAAGAAATAAATCAGGACATAATTTTGCTATGAATATTTAGTTTGTATGCATGCTCTATGCAGGCTATGAAAAACAGCAGATTAATTCTGATCTTCATACCCTGAAAGCAAGTGCAGGTTCTTAATGGGTGCTAGGACCTCAGTTTGCCCTATTTCTATATCTTATTTAAGTTATTAAAGTAGAGGTAGCATCAATTAGTGGAGAGAGTACTAGGGTTACAGTGAGGAAGATCTGGTTTCAAATTCTGCCACAGACTCTTATTGAATGTCAACCCTGCATTTCTCACTTCTGACTCTGCCTTGTGCTTTAGGCATTTCTCTAAGACTGATCAACAAAGTCATAAATGATTGAGAACTATAGTTGGTAGAAAGCTTTCTTTATCCTGAGGAAAATGCAACTCTCTCGTATCCATCTTATATTCCCACTCAAGAAGGAAAAAGCAAAGGCTTGAACTGTTAAATTCAGGATAGTCATAGAGTGCTGAACTTTGAGTTGGGAAGACATGAAGTCAAGTCCAAGTCTATCAGCAAGGTTTCATTAAATATCTACTTTGTGATAGGCACTGAGTTATATATTTGTACATACCTATACACAACATTAGAATGCACATAGTATATACATACAATTCATATTATAGGCAATGTATGCATATACTACAATTAACCTCATCATTATATTAGCCTACCATCCCCTTCCCTCACCTGCCTAATGTAGGGAAAATACAATCCCAAGGTTATCATAATCAGTTCCCATGTACATAACACTCCACACACATGCATGCATACAATACATACATTGTACTATCAAAATCATTTTGAAACATAAGTAACAGAGGAGTCATCACCTTTTAACAGATCAGGAATAGACAGGGAAGAGAAGATGAGGGGCTTTCCAAGATCACAAAACTCAGTTTAACTAGAGGTATTTTTATTAAGTGCTCTACTATGAACAAAACACTATTTTATAGACCAGGTGAGCTTCAAAGATCAAATAAGAGAAGACTCTTGCCTTCCTTGAATTTATGGACAACAAGTTATATGGTCAGTAAGCTGCAAGGACTGAATCATTTCATTTAACTCCAAGTCCACTGGTCTTTCAATTGTATCATGCTGCTTCTCATCATTTAATCAACAAGATTCATGTTAGTGGGATGGATACTTTAATAAAGCTCAAGCTGCCTCTTTTTCTTCATCTGTAAAACTGGGGTTTATGGGTTAGATTTCTTTCCTAAGGACCATGCCTTAAACCCAAATCATTATGGCTTTCATTGATTGACCAACAATGTGCCCTAGCCCAAGCCCCACTGAGTCATTGTTTTGGCTAGGAAGGCTCTGAGAGTGCAAATAGCAACTGTTTTGGTTAGAAACTTTGAGGGTCTTCTCCTCCCAGTTTGATTTCTTGAATAGGGAAAAGACTTCATTCTTTGTCTCATTTCTTACCTAGTCTTAATTGTTTGTGTGACATGGGAGACATTGGCACAGAAATGCTCAGCATGGAAGGTGCTGTGCTCTATGAGCTCTAATACACTGAAACTTGACTCCAGCATGGTGATGTTATGTTGGTCCTCTTCAAGAATGAAGGGCAACCAACCAACCAAACAAGCCTTAATCACTGAATGGGTGTTGCCTCAGTCAAAATGAGACCTGGGAATGACCTTAGCTTAAAAAACCCAAGGGCTCCCACTGCATCCAGGACCATCTCCAATTGTCCCAATCTATATCTTGCCAATGGACCCAGATGACTCCAGAGGAGAAAGTGAGGCTGGTGACTTTGCACAACCCTGCCTCACTTAAATCCAATTCACTTGCAAGTCATGGCATTACCTTCCTGATGTCATGGTCCTCTTGGAGAATAAAGCACAAACAACAACAATGACAAAATGGGGATAACAGCACTCATATCACTGGGTTGTACTGAGGAGCAAATAGCATATCACATATAAAACATTTCGCTAAATGTAAGAGTGTCATATAAAAAGGTTAGCCATTATCATCATCATTATTAAGAACTAATTATTCTATTTTGTTTAGTCAAGCCACACTAATGAACACAATGAAGAAGAATTAAAGTTTTCAGTAGGATATTCAGTTGTGAGTACAGCACAGTATAACCTCAAACAAAAAGCTAAAATCCATGCACTTCGATGGAGATCTTGGGCAGTTTTTCTTTATTTTTATGATGACATTTCAATTGGTAGCAACCTCTTGGGCAGGGTTAGTATCCCTAGATATCCTTGCATATCTGTGCAGTGCTTAATGCCATGTGGATGAAGAATTCATTTAAGTCACCGAAGATGACGGTGATGCTAATGAAATTGCACCATATGAAAAACTGTGGAAATGAAGTCAGCTGTCAGCTGGTGTTCCATGATGCTTTTCTAAAAGATTTTTCATTATTTGCCATAACTCTATTTATTCAATTTATAAAATCATGCCCTTTGCTGAAAAGCCTTAGGCAACAAAATATCATTCATTAAAGCATTTAAAACAAGTGACAGCCCTAATAATACATTTCAAGAAAAGAGCAAACAACCCTGGAATGGCTTAGAAAACGCAGACATGCTGAATTCTTACAGTGATATTCCAGTGGTTCTGCCCACCAGTGGGAAAAAAAGCAGGCTTCTAACACACCGTTAAGATGAACATAGTGAAACTTTTTGATCTCAGGAAAATGCATAGATGTAGCCCCACCCACCACCTCTCAGTGTCCCCAGATGAAGCAGAAATAACTAAAAAGAAAGGAACTTCCCCTTAGGAAAGGTCATTTATGAGCTGCCTAGAATATGCAGAATGTGACTACATGGATTTCTACTTATTATGATTACAGGTATTACATGTTCAAGGTTAGTGTAGGGGGATGCTTTGCCAACTCCACCACTAGTCGGGTCTTGTCCTTTATACATATAAGATGTATAGAAGTTTGGCTTTGGAGTAAAAATGACCTGGGTTCAACATATCCTAGGGATTCCCCTACAAAAATAAAACCGCAGGGAACTCAAAGTTTTAAAAATCAATGTTAAAAATTGTTGTTTACATGTAACTGGGGAAAAATAAAATATTAAATAAATACCAAAAAAAATAAAATAAAATCACAGATTCAAATTTCCTTCTCCATTTCCCTACCCACCACCAGCATGTTCACGCGCGCGCGCGCGCGCGCACACACACACACACACACACACACACACACACACCACATTCACATGAAGAAAAATAAATATTTGATCCAGAGAGATAATGTTTATAAGAGTCAATCTCTCACATGATAGAGAATGATAAATGATGCAATAAAGCCTTACTAACGAACTAATCCTGTCAATAATGGGAAGAAGCATTTCTTCCCTCTTATTCTTCTCCCTCCTACCATCACCTCCATCCTACAGTAGTGGTCACAACATATAGTCTAAAGGTCTCCTGTGCATATGCATATGAATCTATGTCTATCTGTCTGCCTGTCTTTGTATGTGTGCTCACACACACACACACACCCATGTCAGCAAATTGTAACTTACCGTGGACCTTATCTATAGCAACCCTTCTCAGCTCTTTAACAGTATCAAGGCAGAATACAGGAAAGATTCAAAGCAGCTTCCTTCAGCCTTCTAGGGTGACCCATTCATCTTTTTTCTTCCTTTCTGTATGATCCTTTACTGCTGCACATAGGTTTATAAAGTCAAGAACCAGGAACTCCCTCTCCCAGACCCCAAACTCTCCTTACTAAGGCAAGGAGTCCAGGGCACTATTCTCTGTTCTCCCTCTGGGAGGCAGTGCTTCAGAATTGTTTTTTACTGTCTGGAAAATGAGCCTTTTAAAATAATGAATGAGTTCCTGTTGATCTGTAAAGACTTTTGACGGCTTGGGATGGGAGATATAGGAGAATTACAAAATATTATGATTAATGAGAGTTGTATCTGGAAGAAAGCACATGCTTCATTTTACTCCTGGATAATGGTGTGGTTTCTCATACTAGAATTTCCACCAATACTCATGGGTTAATTTTTAACATGATTATTTCAACAGTTATCACATGCCTATTGTACAAGGCATCAGTCACATTCTTTGATTTGCCAAGCAACACATATAGCCAGGTAGTAAGTAGAAACAAAGGGGCAACTTACAAATGGAAATTAAACTGTACCCCATTCCCTCAGGCCCCCATACTTTCTAATCCAAAGATTCTCTAAGCACCCATAACCATAACTGTACCAGCTTACATAAAAATTAGATATTTGTCTGATGTTCTCTACTTTTAAGGATAAAAGGGGAGTTTAGAAGCTTGTCTTTTCTATGAAGGCCAACAGACCACTGGATAGAAAGAAAGGATGATGAAGGTGATAATATCCTCCTTTATTTATTTATTTTTATATGCCATAGCCTTTCCCTTTTACCATTGCCACACTATGACAATTCTACCCATGACACTTTGGCTCTGAAAGCTCTGGATTTCACAAGTACAAAGGAAAATATGAAGCCTCTTCTTCCTTGAAAAAAATCCCCTTAACTTGGGAAATAAGAATGTAAGGATGTACTGACCCTATCATTTCAGAAAATAATCAACCTAGATCCTTTCTCTGGTAATAGCAGCTTGCGAAACTGAGTGAGGCAATATGGCAGTTGCAGAACTCAAATGTCTGATAAACTGAATTGACTTGAATGATATGCACCTTGGTCACATCAAGTTTCTCTTAGTCACAAGTGGGTAATATACAAGACATTACGTAACCTGTCAAATTCTAATGTAGAAAATGAAGGGTCAAACCAAACATTTTGGAAAAGATAATGTGCCAACTTCAAGTCATATATCTTGGTGCTAACTCCTAGCTGAGGTGAAAAAATAATTAGAAAAGGTAAAAGAGAAGTTCAAAAAGTAGGTGGCCTCACATAAAAAAGAATAGGTTATAAAGGAAAGGACAAAGAGAAGGATCAGACACCCCCACCCTTACTAATGCCTCCTATTGCACATCACACTGAATTACAGACCTTAAATCAATAAAAATAATTGACAAAAAAAGAAAATATGAGCAAAAGATAGAGATCTAAATGGATACTGGGTAAATGAGTTCCAGAAAAGTGACTGGATCAAAAAATCATAAAAGTAATAAATTATATTGAATATAACAATAATATTGACACAACATGCCAAAACTTGTGGGATTAAGCCAATACAATCCCCAAGAGGTAAACTGTTATATCTCGAAGCTATTAATAACAAAGAAAAAGAGAGGATAAATGATCTGAGTATGAATCAGAAAAATGGAAGATTAACTAGAAATAGGCTAGAATAATAGAAGATACATTAGTAACTTGAGATAGTTACAAAAAGATGAAAACTTTAAAATTCAAGAAGGAATAGATAAACTTGAAAGCAAAAACACCATAGGATTGATTGATCAACAAAGTTAAGAGCTATTTTCTTTTATGACAAGTGATCAAGAAATCATTAGCAAACCTGATGGGGGGGTGGGAGAGTGGAAAATCCAATTACCAAAACAAGCAATGAATGAAGTGAATTCATGTAAGAGAGAAAATAAAAGAAATTACACAATTAAATTATATGCTAACAAAACTGAGAATTGGAAGAAAAATGTTGAGTGTCAACAGGAACATAAAACATGAAAAGGAACAAAACAAGAAAAAGAGAGTTTAACACAATCTCAGAAAATAAATTGAGAGTCATAAATGAAATGCCAAAGGTCAGTGGAAGGGCATAAAGCCCTGGACTAGATGGATTTACAAGTGAATTCTATTTAAAAAAAAAAACCCGAGGAACAATTAATATCTGTTTTAAAAATATTCTCAACAATAGAGGCAGAAAGCACTCTATTAAATCTTTTCACGTGAACAATATGGTCACAATACCCAAAGGAAGAAGATATAATGCACACAGCAAGACAACTCTAAGCCAATCTCACTAATGGATATTGAAGCAAAAATAAATAAATGAATAAATACATAAATAAGGTAGATAGATAAGTAGATAACTAAATAAATCGAATGGTCACAAGGAAACTAGAGAAATTGATTGAAAAAATAATTCACTATAACCAAGTTGGATCCACATCAAGTATTAGAGAATGGTTAAACATTAAGAAAATAATTAAACATAAAAAGTCATAATTAAAAACATAATCATATAAAAACAAATATTGAAAATTGCATTATTGTTTTAATGGATGCAGAAAAACAGAAATAAAAATAAGTCATTTATTTATGTTAAAAGTCCTAAAAATCATATTCATGTAAAAGTCCTTTTCAACATGGTTAAAAAAGTATTGAGGTTTCATTTCATTCCATGTAAATCAGCATTTCACTACTGTTGAAGCTGGGGAAATAAATAGTGTATCCATTCTGGATTTCAATGTGGAATTGGGAAAGAAAAGCAATTAAGTGATGCCCTTTGTTTTAGCCATTCTACACTGAACTTAGGTCTCAAGCAAAAGAAGTCAGAAAGGGGAAATGGTTGAAAAAATATTTATGCATCAGTTTCTCTGGTAGAAAAGTATTAGAAATAAAGGGAGAGCCCATCAGTTGAGGAACTATTGATAAATGATAGCATAGGAATGTAATGGAATTGTGTTATGTTGTAAGAAATGACAAATAGGAGGAATTCAGAGAAATATAGGAAGTGCTATTCCAAATGAAGCAAATGAACTAAGACCCCAAAATACACAATGACTACATGAGTACAAACGCTCTTTGAGGACAGGATTTCTCTCTCTCTCTCTCTCTCTCTCTCTCTCTCTCTCTCTCTCTCTCTCTCTCTCTCTCTCTCTCTCTCTCTCTCTCTCTCTGACTTTCTCCTTCCCTCTCCCCCTCTCTTTTTATCCCCAGTGCCTAGCACAGAGCCTGACATTTAATAAGGGCTTAATAAATGCTTGATAATCCACTAGCTGACTGACTACAAAGAAACTGAACTTTGAATGAAGAGGAAAATCAAAACATCCACAGCAGAAAAAATAGCAAGAAACCTAATGCCAGACCTTTAAAAGAGAAATGGAAACACATCTGCCTTCACAGCAGAGAGAAAAGAAATTACTAATGCTGAATATTGCAGACTTGGTCAGGCAAGTTTTCTACAAAGGATGTTTTTACATAATCTTTTTTTTTTTGGTCACAAGGGATGGTTCAGTATGGAGTGGGATGAGTTGGAAATGATTATGACATAAAAAGAAAAGGCATCAATACAGTGGGTGTGTGTTTTTAAGTTAACATAGCCAGTGATGCATAGATTTCAGCAATCTGAACACTGCCCAGGGAACTGACAGATCCTCAGACACATTTGCATCTGTCAAGTAGACTGACTCCATGACATAAATTAAGCCCCTTCACCTCTGTGCCTCAATTTCCCTTACTGCAAAAGGATGATAACGACCCTTACCTCCCTTCAGGAATGTTGACAGGATTAATTAACTAATATCGGCAAAGAGCTTTGAAGATGAAAAGCACCATATAAATGCTAAGTACGGTATTATTATCAGAGAAGGAAGCCCCAAGCCATGTGGAATGATTTTTCTCTTATACAGTCACACATTTTCTAAAAACCCTGTATTTTGTTATTCTACGAGTTTGGAAAGGACTGCCTGACTCATAATGAGGAGCTAAGGGAGCAGATGATCTGGAGTTAAATTTGGAGCTGAAATGGACAGAGTTTCTATGAACAAGGGAAAGTTAAAATGTCAAGCCAGAGGTGGTCTGAATTAAACATCTGTCTGCATCCAAAATTCTCATCATGGGCTCGAGCATCATGGTTCATTCTCTGATGGGGTTAAAAGGGCCAGACATACAGGGAAATGGGAATGAGGAGAGCTTAGTGAGATTGGGCAGTTTGCCTGGAACTCTCTCTTGGACTTATTTCCTTGTTCTTTTGTGTCATAATTATTTATATACTGGACAGCTAAACTGATAAAGCGCTGGACCTGGAATCAGGAAGACCTGAGTTCCAATCTATCCTCAGATATTTTATAGCTGTGTGATCTCAGGTCACTTAACTTCTGCCTTCTTCAATTTCCTCAACTGTAAAATAGGGATACATTAACATACTAGGCACCTAGGTTGATAAAGCTCTAGATATGGAGGCAGAAAAACAAAGTTCAAATTTGTCCTCAGATAAGTCATATTTGTGTGACTCTGGATCTCTTACCCTCTGTCTGCCTCAGTTTCCTCATATGTAAAGTAGGGATAAAAACAATACCTACTTTCCATGTTTCCATAATATTTCTAAAATGCCTTGTAAACCTTAATGTACTGTATAAATATTATGTATTGATAGCATTATTACTAGTTTAGCTGCCCTTCATACTAACATGTATATTAGAACCTCCTTGTGAACATATTGTGTAAGACCATTTTTTATATCCTCAGTACTTACCATCGTGTCTTATCCATATGGAAGATTAATAAATTATTTTAAGTGAATTTAATTTAATTTGAATTTAATTTAACTGAATTGAATTGTACAGTTAACAGAAAACCACTAATTCAATACTTTGCCTAGACTGAGCCTGGTTTTAAGCACCATATGGGTAGGAAGCAATGTAATATAGTGGATAGGAGACAGAAAGACTCGGACACAATCTCCCCTTTGACTTTCAGTAGCCCTGTGGCCATGGGCAAGTAAATCACTTGATTTCTCTTAGTCCCAGTTTTTCTTTATTTATAATGCGGGTTATAATACTAGTTCCTACATCACAGATTTGCCGTGAGGCTCAAATTTAAAAGCTGAAGGCAACTAGGTGGCATAGTAGACTACCAGGCCTGGAGTCCGGAAGACCCATCTTTCTAAGTTCAAACCCAGCCTTGGGTACTTACCACCCGTGTGATCCTGGGCAAGTCACTTAACTCTGTATGTCTCAGTTTCCTCATCTGTAAAATGACCTGGAGAAGGAAATGGCAAACCACTCTAATATTTCTGCCAATAAAACCCCAAATGGGGTCACAGAGAGTTGGATATGATTGAAACCACTGAACAATTATAAACGTAAAAGCTCTTCAACCTCTAAAATACCATATAATTGTCAGCAATTATAATTCTTTTTTTAAGTTTTGAAGCATTCCATTTTATTTTGGGATGTATGATACATGACTGATCATGACTCATGAACATCTTAACATATATCATGGATGAGGAAAACTAAGGCCATTCTGTGAGTTTTCTTATCTTGGTATTTTTCATACAATCCTCCTTTAAGATCAAACAGTCAAAAACAAGAATCCTTCCTGAAAACAAAATTTAAAGTAAAGGCAACACAGTCATTGGCAAATTTGTTTATGCAGCCTGCATCACTGTTGTATAATAATAATAATAATAAATGCCTTGGATTTCAGTTGTTACCCAAATATCATAAAGTGATGTATACTAACAAGAGTAACAAGTGTTTAGAGACCACAAGGCTAAAGAGCTTTTTTATTCATGAGTTAATAAAAAGAAACCTTTGTCTAAGGGGCATAGCACAGAAATACCTGACCCTAAACCAGATCCTTAACCATGTCATTTATACAAGGAAACGTAAACAATCCTCCAAGTTTCCCAACTGGAACTCGGCAATTATAATTCTTAAGCCAGGAAGTGCCAGCGAGAAATGAACAGTGTACTTCAGGGATAGAATGACCGATTTGTAGGGGGAGGGTAAGGGAAACAGCCAACAAACAAACAGGAAAAATTGGCAAACTTATAAATTAGGACATCATTATGCCTCTCTCTAACCAGCAGAAGCAACAAGTACGTGCATGCTCAGAGCTCTGCTGAACCCACTGTGAAATAGAGGCTGCCAGTAGGCTGACAATACCTCCCTTGACTCCCAGCCCAGAGTTTATAAAGTTGGCCCAAGGTTCCAAAGACTCTAGGTTGAAGTTCTCTCTTCACTGTGATGTTCAAAGTTGTCAAATGTCATGGAATATTTGCAGCTAATTTCTTCTTGACCCTCTTTAGCTGCAGATACATTTTCTCCTTTCAGGACAGCTCTTGGGGCAGAGCATAGACCTCAAATCTGACTGTGGACTCTTATTTGCTGTGTTACGCTAGGCAGTTACTTAATCTCTGTTTGCCTCATGTTCCTCAACTGTAAAATGGGAATTATAATAAATGGTTCATGGTTAAGGAAAATGTTCCTAATTCAAGCTGTTCAAAAGTGGAATAAGTTGCCTCAGGAGGAAGTGAGTGCCCTCTTAAGGGAATCTTAAAACAAAGACCTCCAAGAATTGATTGACAAAGGAAGTCTGTGACTTTGTTAAGTGTCTACTGTATACCAAGGTACCAAGATACCAAGGGAAGTGTCTGTGTTCACTATAATGACTGCCTCAAAATAGTGAGATATTTAATAGTGCCCAGTAGTCATTACTTTATCCTTTCTTTTTGGTTTACCATTTGAGAGGAGAATTCAGTCAACAAGGCAAGTCAATGAGAATTATTAAGCACTCACTACGTACCAGACACTGTGCTAAACACTGAGAATATAAATGTGATCCCTCCCAAAAAAAGACAGTGCCAGCCTTTGAGAAGATTATATTCTAAATGGAGAGATAACACAGAAAAAAGATGAGGGATTAGTGAAGGAGGTGGGACTATGATTTCAAAGATCAGAAAATCATAAACAGAATCGAGTAGAATAAAATTTGGCTGGACTAGGGGTCCTCTTCACAATGGAGGCCACAGAAATTCAACAGTAGGAGAAAGGGGCTATCATGGAGTAAGGACATTCCAGAGTGAGAAGAACCTAAGTGCTGAGAGAAGTTCTAGAGTGAAATGGCAGCTGAGGCATGATGGCAAAGGCCAGAGTATCAGAAGCAGGGTCAATCAACAAGCAGAAACAGGATAAACAGGTTGGATTTTGATAACTCCTAAGAAAACTGACCAAAAAGAAAAAGCTAACTACTACTAAAAGTTTCTTTTTATCATCATTCTAAGAAAGGTTTGATCTTTTCTTTTTTTAATCATAGAAATAAAATTAACAAATAGAATAATTCAATTTATTCATAAATACTATTATAACAATGCCATGTTTTACTGGACCATGTATTTATGTTATGATTCTAGATCAAAAAATAAAAAGCTTTATTAATATCTAAGGCTTACTAATATTCTCTACACATGTTCACCAAGCAAATGATGTCTCAGTATCAATAAATTATTTCAATAATTAAAAATATTATTTTCAGTGGTTGATTCTTACTTTCTTAAAGGCGGCCATAGTCTCTTTCATAGGCTGAGTTTATGGTATAGCTGATAGAACATTGGATAGGCCCAGATTTTGTAACTAACTATGAGAACTTAGATTAAGTCATTTAAATTCCCCATATCTCAGGCTCCTCACCTGTAAAATGGGAAATATGACAAGGCTAGCCTGGGAATGGCAAAAAGGGACAAGGACAGACTTTAAAATCAGAAAAGACAGGAACTTCAATCCTGACTCTATATTTTTAATGTTAGAATAACTAACCATGATCTTGAACAAATTTTATGATCTACTTGGGCATTGGTTTCCTCATTTATAAAATAAAAGGACTGAACTAGATGCTCTGTAAGATCTCTTCCCATTCTTGAATCTATGATCTTTAAGGATTTTTTCAGTCATATGAGTGTTTTCATTTCTTGCGTCATTTTCTTTAATCACTTTATTTTTCAGCCCTATATTTATTCATGGATATATCTGTGTGCATGTATACATATAGTAACAAGCATGTACTACATAGTCCTGTATGTGTGTATATATATATATATATATATATACAAATATATGTATACACACACACACACACACACACACACACACATGCATTTGTATAACTATATGGGTGTGCATAGATAGATAGTGTGTATGGGTACATTTGGGTGTATGTGCATATAAGTTGTCCAAAAAGTCCTAGTGCAGTTTTAAGCTATTAAAGCTTAAATCTATTAAAGCTATTAGATATAACACATCTAATAGATATTATTATCTAACATATCTACTAGCTGTAATTAGACACAATTGGTATTAAAGCTTAAAATCACACTAAGACTTTTGGGACAGCTTGTGTATATACTCTCTTTTTTATTCTCTAAGGCCATTTTCTCCTTTTGAAAGAACACCCAAGGTTACTCATATGAATGAAAAGGTAGAAATTCATGGGTGGCAGGTTCAATTTGCAATTCTTCTGACTTATCATGTGACCTGAAACAAGGCATTTAAGTATTCTGGGCTCATCATTTCCTCAACAAGATAATGAGGATTATTTTCCCCTTCCTACCTCACTCTAAAGAACAGGAGAGAATTAGAAAGAGAAAAATGCTTGCACAGGCCTTCCCAGCTATTTGATGCTCTACCAAAATACTTGGTCAGAATCACCTTCTGTGCTTCGCAGAATTTGTCTGTTCTAACCCTCCTTGACACACACTTAGAGGCTGGCAGGTTTTCCCTCTAGGTATGTTGTACACCCCCATCTCCCCAAAATGATTGCACCAGTACTGAAATGCGGACTGTGCAGTAGCAAGGTATGGAAGCTCAAGGCACATTCCCCTGCCTACTTCCTCATCACAGTTTCTAAAGGAACGTGAATAAATAACCCTCACAGCTCACTTATGTAGTGCTTGATGGTTGCTGAGTGTTTTACATATATCGTCTCTTTCAATCCTCAAGGCAAATTTGCAAGGCAGTCAATGTAAGCGTTGCTTAAGCATTTAAAAAAATTCAAGAGTTCATTGATATGGATTTTCCCTCCATGTTGAATCCCAACACCCTTTGGTAGTTACTTTCATGAGTTTCCATGGAGCATTAATAATAATTGCACAGCACCAACAAGAGTACTGAATCCATCACCTGTTGATTTAGCCTCTCCAAACTTAGCTAACCTAGTTCTCTAGGGCAAAATGCCATCATGCCCATTCCCAATGCCTTTCCAGCAGAATGGGTCCTACCAGAGGTTTTAGAGGTAGCCTAGAGCCTGAGACATTTCCATTCAATGACAAGGCATTAGAAGAGGGCTATCATGGAGGATATGTGTTATCACATCCATCCAATTACAATACTATATTGCTGATATCCATTTATATTACATTATTTTATATTATTTAATGTATTATTGAACCCATTTAATTATATAATTAATATTATATATACTAACAATGTGTATTGTCATATTTACAATGTATGTAAGTTATTATTTTATATTATGATTTAAATGTATTGTCATATCCATTTTTAATATATCATTATGCAAATTATACCTTGGCATCTCAATTCTTGGGGAGAGGGGAGGACATGGGATCATAATTTAGAGCTGAAAGGAATTTTAGAGAACATTGAGACATAACCTCTTATTTTACAGATGAGAGAACTTAGATGAAGAAAGGTTAAATAATTTGTGCAGAGTCACACAGCTAGTAAATATTTGAGATGACATTTGAACTCAGGTCTTCCTGATTTCAAGCCCACCATACTCATTGTACCCCTCTGCGTGTTCTGATCAGTCTCATGACTTCTCTTTGCTGTCAGCTTTTCCCCATCCATGGCTTTGGCCAATCCTAATTCATATCACAGTGAAACTTTCTCATGCAAAGCAACAACGCATTGCCAAAGAACTGGAAACAAAGTTGACCATCAATTAGGGGACGGCTAAATGAACTGTGATACATTCACTCAATGAGTTGGAAGAAATAATCAACATGAAGAGCTGAGAAGCATAGGAAGATTTAT
Source organism: Notamacropus eugenii (assembly GCF_028372415.1). Classification (NCBI taxonomy): domain Eukaryota; kingdom Metazoa; phylum Chordata; class Mammalia; order Diprotodontia; family Macropodidae; genus Notamacropus; species Notamacropus eugenii. The sequence continues at coordinate 469,005,970 of NC_092873.1, read as the reverse complement.
ATGAATTATGAACTGATGCAAACCTGGAAAACTATATATGCCATCACTACAACAATGTGAACAGAAAGAACAAAAAATTGAAACTGAACACTGTGTAATTTTAATGACCAAGGTTGACCTCGGTGAGCAATTGAAAAAATAGACCATTGCAGAAATTGGAGAGTATGGGTGTAGAATATTTCATATACTGGTAATAATGACTGACTCACGAATGTTTTTCTGAACTACATTTTTTCTCTTTCTCTTTCAAATCTTTGTTACAAGGGATGAATGTCTTTCTGGGTAGGTGAATGGTTAGAACATATTTGAAAATCAAGATGATGTGGAAGCAAAAGATATCAATAATGGCATTAAAGTATAATGTTTAAAAATGCACTGCCAACCTAGATTCAGGAAAAAAATTCAGTCTTACTTTTGTCAGTGCAATACACTGTATTTCTGAAGAACTCCAACCACCTTTTATAGGTATTATTCTTCTGGGTTGTTGATACTCATTCCATAGAGTGATGGGGCCCCAGTAATTTTTCAGATGTTAACAACAATGGAAAAAATAGATAATACCTCCCAGTCAAAATCAGGCACTTCCTGTGATTACAGGCTGCCCTTGTGCTGGTCTAAAGCCTTGCTCTAAACCATCAAAGCATTAATCAGCTTTTTTGGCACAGATTTACTTCAAGCAAAATAATGGCCAAATAGGTGCCAGAAATAGTGAGACAGAGAATAGAGCTTGTAATATATTTCCCCTAAAACACACACAGGACTCTGCCAACCCTAAGCTTCACTGCCTCATACAGCAAAAGGGAGATCTTCATTGTCATTTCACAGGTGTCTACCTGCAGTCCTTGAGAAGGGCCTGGACATGACTGAAGTAATTGGTGCTAGAGGTAGGACTGACAATGGAGGCATAGCAGGAGGTACACTCAGTGAGGGTGAGGACACTCACATTGCCTTTTAAGTCTGAATTCTTCAAGTGTAATCTGGCCCCTTCTCTATACAGTTGATTTGGGACAGCTGCTCCTTTCTTGCATGCACATTTTGTGAATGGTATAGATATTGTTGTTCAGGCTAAGATGGACATTTCACATTATAGGTGTTTAATAAATGCCTGTCAATGAAATGACTGATGCTCAATTTACCCATACCTTGACCCCAATATGACCTAGTATCTGCCATTGGCATTCATAAATCTTGACCTTAACTGTCAGTGCACACTACACTGGATAATTCACTTTAGCCCATCAATCAATGATCAATAAGCATTCATTAAGCACGTATTATGTGCCAGGTACTGTGCTAAACCAGAAGTCAGTCTAGCAGGATCAATCAGATGGTTCTTATTGCCATTCTTTCCCTTCCAAACACACACACAATTGTGTCAGGCGCAGTTGTTCCTCCGCTCATTCTGTCTCTGCCAACAAGATTAATCAATTCCTTCCACTCTACCTATTCATCCATTAATACCCAGCTTCACTTCCTCCCCTCCCATAAGCCTTCCCTGATGATCTTCTCTCATAAGTCAAATTTTCTCCTCTTTAAGTGCTTTCACAAATATAACCTCAATTGCACTATTAAGCAACATTGTGTAGTAGATAAAGCGCATTTAGGGTTAGAACTGAAAGTTTGAGGTTCAAATCTTGCCTCAGATATATACTAGTTGAGTGACTCTGGGCAAGTCACCTCTCTTGGAGTCTAAATTGCCTTATCTATGAAATGACTACCCTAGTGCCTCCTTTACAGAATTGTTGTGAAGGTCAGATGAAATTATGCATACACACACATATAATATGTATATGTATATATATATGTACACTTTGCAAATCTTAAAGTGCCTTAAAGCCATTATTATTATAGCAGATCATGTTGTAAGTCTTGATTGTTTGCATTGCATAGTTTATCATAAACTGTAATTCACTAAGTATGTGACATACATGTATACCTTATCTTCCTCTCTAGATCCAAGCTTATACGATTATGTGATTATGAGTATGGTGTCTGTTAGGGCCAATACCCAAAGAAAATGCAAAGTTTACCCCACTCCACCAGCACTGTCAATGTAGTATAACTCTTGGGGCGGGGGGGGGGGGGGGAACAGAAAAACAAACAAACAAAGGATTATTCAGTTCAATCCAATGACTCTCCATTCATGACTGACTCATTCCACTCATTTCCATGCCCTCTCTCCTTCTGTCAGCCTTTTCTATTTCCATTCTCTGTTTCTGCCTCTACCTCACACCTTCATGCTTTTATGAAACTGAACCCATTTAGTTGATGGGAAAGAAAAAAATAATGAAAGAAGAAAGACATCCTTGTGAGACTAAAATACCTCCCTTTTAGCTTGGAAAGACTAAGACTAAGAAGGGAAATGATGATAGAAAAAAAAGATATAAATTTTTGAAGGCAAGATACACTGATTAATGTAGGTTTGTTCTCCATTTACTGGATTACTAGAACCAGAAAGGACCATTTGAGCTTGAAAGAGTAATCTGGGGACAGATAATTCAGGAAATACTTTCTAATAGAGCAGATAATAAACACTGGGAACTCTTTTCCCCGCAAAGTGATACAGTCTAAAAATATAAATTGCATCAAGAAGAATTTAGATCAACTCAAGGTGGATGAATTGGTAAGAAAGGCTGTCAAGAACAGATCCCTCAGACTTTAAATGTGTATGTGTTTATTTCATATTTTTGTTATTATTCTTGAAGGACTACCACCTTGTTTTCTCTCACTCAAAACATCATATTCCAGGATCATAACTGGCAAAAGACGGAAGTTTGAAAACGTGAACCATCATTCTAAACTGCTATATTTCTTTAGTTTATTCAACATCCAAAATATCTAATAAAAAATTAACATATTATGTTCTAGTGTTTGTAAAATACTTTACAAATATCTCACTGGAGCTTCCTAATAACCCTATGACATAGGTACAACAGATAATATCCTTAATTTACAGAGGAGGAAATGGCCCCATTCTTAATGCATATAGAAACCAATAAACAAATATTTACTTGATTGAAATGGGTTTAATCAAAGCCAACAAATTTATGTTAGGCCCCAGGAATAACTTTCTAACAATGTAAACTGTTCTAAATAGCAGAATCAGGATAACAGTGAAGTGGAAGGGACAGGACTGAATTCTTCTTCTCTAGACCATTAGGAAAAAAAAGAAAGAATCTCCTCCATGTATACCTCTAATAAGTGTGGGTGTCTGACAAAGTGGGCCATATATATAATGATACGTGACAGGTCTTTCTTCCCACAAAATTAATTACATGTACAGAGAGGCTTGGGGTAGCTAGGTGAAACAGTGAACAAAATGTTAGGCCTGAAGTCAGGAAGACTTACCTTCCTGATTTCTAATACAGCCTTGGCATTTATTAGCTGTGTGACCTTGAGCAAGTCACAACCCTGTTTCTCTCAGTTTCCTCGTCTGTAAAATGATCTGGAGAAGAAAATGGCAAACCATTCCAGTATCTTTGCCAAGAAAACCCCAAATGGGGTCAGGAAGAGTCAGACATGACTAAAATGGCTGAATGACAACACAGAAAGGTTCCATACCACAAAACAAAAAAGGGTTGGAGTCAGAACACGTTGGTTAAAAGTCTCAGCTCTGCCACTTGCTAGCTGTGTGACATTAAGCAGGTCATTTAATCTCTGCGAGTCTCAGTTTCCTCCTCTGTAAAATGGGAAAGGAGGAAAGACTTATAATACTCCCTACCTCATAGTGTTATTGTGAGGAAAATACTTTGTAAACTGGAGAGCATGATGGAAATCTAGGCCTTTATACCTATTTTCCTCTTTCTGAATGAAAGGCCTTTTTTCCCTGCAGTTTTCAATCTCCTGGAACAACTTTGCCATGTTTCTTAGACTCACTGATTTTTCCACTTGAAAAACTCAGCTGAAGGCATCTTTCATCTTTGATTATACTTCCAAATATCTTTTCCTCTTACAGTACTTATCCTAATTTGCAATTCCCTTATTCCCTCTCTTTTCTCTACCTGTTTCCTACTGCAATTACTCTACTTGCGAAATAATAACCCAATTTTACCCACCTTACAGATACTGAAAGAATTTTTAGTTGGTGTCAATCATGGATAATATTTTGAGAAACTCAAAGAAAGCTTCCAGTTGATATGCCTGGGCATTTAGGATTTAATAATTATAATAGCTTTCATTAATATACCACTTCTAAAATTTAAAAAGGTAGGGATTAGGCAAGATGGCATAGTTAGAGGAAGCAGTACAGCCCAGGTCTTTCACAATTAATCCAGCAAAGAATAAGAAAAGGCACCAGACTGAGTAGAGAGAGGGAAATCCAAGGAGAAACTACTGTGAGTTCATATTTCCAGCTCAGGTGGGCACAGGGAAACAGCCAGAGGCCTGTGGGTATTGGGGAGGTGGTCCAGTTAGGAAAGCCTAGGTCTAGGGTGCAGATGGGTGCTAGGGCCTAGAGATTTGTATTCTAGGCAGGATCCATGGAGTAGGGGCAAATATGCAACCATATTTCTCAGATCTCAGGGTTGTAAAGCCTGACTAATTAGGCTGGGGTTCCTTAGCAGAAGTATGCTAAGGTATCTGGAGCTCTGTCACTCTGATCATGACCAGGGTGACAGAGCCTCACACAGAGCTCAGGTCAGCCTATGTGTAGTGTAGGTGGGGAGTACAATACAGAATCATGCCTACTTCTGTGTCACCTTGACCATTAATTGATTCAGGTCAGGAAGCCTTCTGGCATGTGGAACAGGACATAGCTGTGAGCTCCATCCTGGAAGTATAGAACAGGGACCAACATGCAGTTCTATACTGCTGATCTGAAGTAATCTCCCATCGAGCTGAAAGAGATGAGGACCAACACCTGCCTACTAAAGCCATGTTGCCTAGATTCCAAATTGGTTCAGGATCTTGCAAAGCCCAGGTCAGAAAGGAAGTAATATTTATTAGACTACAGCCTCCTTAGGGTGCTGAAAATTTGAATCTCACTGGTCTGAATCACTCCAGAAGTCTCTGAAGAATACAATAGGACAATATCCAGAGGAAACAGTGACAGGACCAGAAGTAATACAGATCAAGAAGTATCCAGCAACACAAAGTTTCAATCCAGAAAGCAAGTCTGGGAAAAACTATTTTTAAGAAATAACACAAATGATAAAGAAATATTTTGGAATCAGGAATGCCAGAACACAAACCCAGGAGAAAAGAGCAAATCCATATCTACAAGTGAAACATAAAACAAATCGCAACTTAGCCACAAGAATATTTAGAATTTCTTTTAAAAAAAAACAGATTTAAAAAAAAGTTATCAAATGAATTAAGAATTGTAAGAAAAACAATTGGAAGAAAAATAGTACAAGATATCAAAATAATACTCAAGTAACACACTCCCTAATTCTTAGAGGAGATCAAAGAGAAATCAGTGATTATACAATAAGAAATATTAGAAAAAAAATCAAAAGACACTCCCCACATACAAAAGATGGAAATATAAAGTATCTCCTATCAAATAATGCAGTTATAAAACAGATTAGGAAGAAAAAATATCTAAGAATCATGGGACTATCTGAGAACAACCACCACCATAAGAACAAAAATGTAGAATCACGTATTCTAAGAAATACGGATAAAAAGTTCAAGACATGTTAAGTTATGAGAGTGAAGTCAAAATAGGAAGAATCCATCACTCAGCTAAAATAAATCCCCAAATGAAAACTCCCAGGAATGTGCTAGACAAAATTAAACTTCTAAATCAAAGAAAAATAGATACTACAAGCAACTAAGAAGAAAGAGTACATCTCCCTCAAGAGCCAAAGTCAGGATCACAAAAAGCCCTGTAGCTACTACTATAAAGGAGAAGAAATGTATTCTATGATACTCCAGAAAGCACTTGAAAAAGAGGGACAGGAGACTGAGTGCAGATGGCATCAGCATAACTCATTAATGTTGATCATTCTTTCCTCCTCATTCCTCTTCTGGTGAAAGAGGAGTTCAGGCAACATAGAGAAGAAAAACTATAAGAGGTTATGCTGGAGGGAAAAACTCAATTAGTGATCAAAACTGTGAATGTGGATGGCATGGACTCACCTATAAAATGTAAGAGAATAGTAGAATGTATTAGCAGAATGCAGAAATATGATGTTTATAAAAAATACGCTTGAAACAAAGATTAACACAAACAAAATAAGAAGTTGGGATAAAATCTACTAAGTTTCAAATGAATTTAAAATTCATAGAGAGAAATCATGGTCTCACAATATGTAGTAATAAAAGAAGGAATCAAAAGAAATAGAGAAAATATATAATACTTAAAGTTACCATAGAAAATGAATTAATAGCATTACTTAATATATATGCACTGACTGGCATAACATCTAAAAACTTTAAGGAAGAGTTAAATTATTTCTATGGAGAAATAGGCAGTAAAACTATGATAATTGGGAATTTCAATGCATTCCTTTCAGACATACACAAATTCAGTAAGATGATATTTGCAAAGTGCTTTATATATATTGCTCCTCACTACAATCCTGTAAAGTAGGCATTATTATTAACCCTATTTTACAGATGAAGAAACTGGTTCAAAAAGAATGATACATGTGCAGTAGCACATTTTGTTAGTGTCTGAGACAGGATTTGAACCCAAATCTTTTTGATTACAAGCTCAGTATTCTATCCATTGTGCCATGTGACTTCTTAGCATCTGAACTTCAATACTTCAACAATACTTGATTTCACTAGCATAGGTTTTCCCTTTAACAGTGTAGATTGCAATGTCCTTCATGCCTTCGAAACCGGTTTTTATGGGGAAAAATAAACATCACTTAAGACAAAATTTTTTTATGATGAGCTCCTTAATACACAGTAGATAATTTTACACTATTTGCATAAAAACACGTAATATATGTCTATCTATCTAGGCCTACAGACATGCACACAAAGATGTGTATGCATACATGCATGTATGTATATACATATATGCAAAGATATGTGTATGTATACATATATGTGTATATATTGTATAAAGGTTTTTAAAAATATTCTGCTTCCTATTTGTACAAAAATATTGTAGGTCTTTTTGTAGTGGTAAAGAATTGGAAATCGAGCAGCTATCCATCAGTTGGGTAAACTAAGTTTAACATGGCTAAACAAGTTGTGGTATATGATTGAGATGAGAAACTACTGTGAGATAAGAAATGATGATCAGGACAGTTTCAGAAAAACCTGAGAAGACTTATATAAACTCATGCAAGGTGAAGTGAGCAGAACTAAGAAAAAATTGTATACAGTAATAGCAATATTGTAGGATGATCAATTTGTGAAATTGATCTACTGTAATCAAGTTAATGATCTAAGACAATTCCAGAGGCTCTAAGACAAAAAAATGTTCTCTGATTCCAGAGATAGAAGTGATAAACTTTTAATATGGATTGAATCAAACTTTTAAATTATTTCCTATTTCTTGTTTTCTGTTTCTTTTCTTTTGCAACAGAGCTAATAAGGAAATATGTTTTATATGACTCATCTCCTCCAGAATTTGTCATTCCTGATATGGTTGTTTTAATTTACATTTTTCTAAGCAATAGTGATTTAGAATATTATTGTATATGACTATAGATAGCTTTTATTTCTTCTTCTGAAAACTGCTTGTTGATATCCTTTGACCATTTATCAAATAGGGAAGGCTTTTTGTTTTTATAAATTTGACTCCATTCCCTGTATATTTGAGAAGTTAGGCTTTTATCAGATATACTTGCTAATTTTTAAAATATTACTTAACTGCCTATGGTACCTTTTATCAAAATTATCAAATTAATCAAAACTATTTAACTGTTATATATTATATATGAATTAAATTACATTATGTATAAATTAATTTTAAAAATTATCAGAATACAATTAGGTATATTTTTGCTTTTGTTTTGCCTGTGATCATGATTACCACCCTTGCCTTCTTCACTTCAGCTGAAGGATAATAGATTCTGCTCTATTAATCAATTATGAAATTAATTTATTCAATTAATAATTTAAATTATTAATTATTATATAATATATAATTATACATACTATATAATTATTAATTAGTATTATATATTATGTAATTATCAGTTAATCAATTTCATATTAATTATATTAATAAATATAGAATTAATTAATTTCAACCTATGTTTGTCTCTCCATCTGAACTATATCTATTGTAGACAACCTATTGTGGAATTCTGGTTTCCAATCCATTCTACTATCCACCTCCATTCTATAGGTTAGCTCATTCCATTCACTTTCACAGCTGTAATCACTAACTGTACATTTCCTTCCATCCCGTTTTCCTCTGTTTATCATTCTCTTTCTTTTTATCCTGTCCCTCCTCAAAAATGTATCTTGCTTTCAACCATCGCCTTTCCAAATCAGCCCATTTTTATCTCCACCCACCAATATATTTTTTCTCTTTTCCCTCCTATTTCCCTATTGGGTGAGATACATTTCTATACCCAACTGAGTGTGTATATATAAATATATTTTCCCTCTTTGAACCAATTCTATTGAGAGTGAAATTTATGCATTGCCTGCCACTCTCCTCCTCCCTATATTCTCCTCAATTATAAAAGCTTTCCTTTGCATGCCTCCTTTATGTGAGAAAATTTGTTCCATTCTAACTCTCCCTTCCCCTTTCTTTCACTGCATTCTCACTCCTACGTTCTTTTTTTTTTTTTGAGATCATCTCAACATAATCAACTCACAGCCATGTCCTCTGTCTATATAGCCTCTTTCTAACTTCCCTAATAATGATAAAGTTTTTAGGAGTTACATGTATCATCTTCCCATACAGGAATGTAGAAAGTTAAACTCCATTTAGTCCCTTATGATTACTCTTTCATGTTTACCTTTTTATCTTTCTCTTGAGTCTTCTATTTGAATATCATATTCTCTATTTGGGTCTTTTCATCAGGAATGCTTATAAGTCCTCTATTTCATTAAATATACACTTTTCCCTCTGAAGGGATTATACTCAGTTTTGCTTGGTAAGTTATTCTTGGTTGTAATCCTATTTCATTTGCCATCCAAAATATCATGTTCCAAGCCCTCCACTCCTATAGAGTTGAAGCTGCTAAATCTTTAGTGATCTTAACTGTCACTCAAAACATTTGAATTGTTTCTTTCTGGCTGTTTGCATTATTTTCTCCTTGACTTGGGAGCTCTGGAAATTAGGCTGGGATTTTTCTGGGAATTTTCACTTTGGGATCTCTTTCAGGAGATGATTGGTGTATGCTTTCAATTTCTATTGTACCCCTCTGATCTAAGATAATCAGGGAAGTTTTTCTTTATAATTTCTTGAAATATAATGCCTAGGTTCATTTTGTATTTTATCAAGGCTTTCAGGTAGTCCAATATTTCTTAAATTACCTCTCAATATATTTTATATGCCAGTTGTCTTTCCAATGAAATATTTCACTTTTTCTTCTACATTTTCATTCTTTTAAATTTATTTTATTGTTTTTTAAAGTCTCATGGAGTCAGTTATTCCCACATGTCCAATTCTAATTTTCAAAAATTATTTTCTTCAGTGAGTTTTTGTGCCTCTTTTTTCCCATTTGTCCAATTCTACTTTTTGAGGAGGTGTTTTCTTTGGTGAATTTTTGAACCTCCATTTTGCTAATTATGTCTTTTAAGGGGTTCTTTTCTTCAGCATTTGTTGTGCCTCTTTTAGCAAACTGTTAATTCTCTTTACATAATTTTCTTTTATCACTCTCATTTCCTTTCCCAGCTTCACATTGTTGTCTTCTACATTGTGTTTTGGTCTTCCTTGCCAACTTAGTTGCTTTATAGAGTGAAATTATTTTTTGCTTTTTTACTCATTTTTTAAAATCATTTTCAGCCTATTTCTTCACTTTGAACCTGAGGATGAGCAGGCACTGTCCCAAGCTTCAAGCTTTTTTATGCTGCTGTTTTCAAAGCTAGTTTTGAAGGTCTGCAAGTTTGGGACTTTTTTTAATGCTTCCAGGGTGGTGTTATTCTGGGAGAGGTTTGGTCACTGCCCTCTTGGTCTATTCTTTGATCTTTACTGAGAAAAGGACCCTGCTCCTCTGCAGCCATGAGTACTAGCACTCTGCTTACCCTTGGAACTATGACCAGGGCCTCTGCTCCCTTGTGATGGCTCACAAGTGCTCCCTCTCTCCTGGAACTGACACCCAGAACTGTGGATAATAGAGTTGCCAGTCAATCTCAACTGCACCCAGTGCCAGCAAAGGTACCCCCCATAATTTTTTCTGACCAGATTTCTGATCCCCTTGTCATCTCTGAACTGAAAGCTTCTGAAACTGCTGCTGATGTTACTACTATCCTGATCACCTCCAAGGCCCACTCCCACTACTGGTGTTCCTGCTGTGCTCTGGGCCTCTGCCCACCCCGGTGTTACAAATCTTTCCTGCAAACCTTCTAAGTTGTCTTAGGCTGGAAAAAGTCTTCCTCTGACTTTTTGTTGGCTCTTCCACTCCAAAATTTGATTTGAGGAATTACATATTTTAAAATTGTTTGGAGGGGAAAGTTGAGAGAGTTCTAGTGGCTTATATGATGTCATCTCAGATGCTTTTCAGTGCATTTAAAAAAAATTACAGTGTTCTCTTTTTGGCATAACTGTTACTAACCTTTCTCCAAAATTGACCCTCTCTACTCCATTAACATTGTGAAAGAAAAAGGATGTAATAAATAAGCATAGTCAACCAAAATTAATCCACACAGTGTCCAAATCTAGAAGCAGATATCTTTGCATCTTGGTTCCATCACTCTCTGCCAGGAGATGGGTAACATACTTCATTAAAGATCCTCTGGAGACATCATTAGTCATAGTTTTAATCAGAGTTATCAAGTCTTTCAAAATTGTTTTCTTTACACTATTATTTTCATTATACAAATTGACTTCCTGACTATCTCTACATCATTCTGCTTCTATTTCTCTTATCCAGGATTCTCTTGCACAATCTCTTGATATTTCTTATAGTTCAATGATGTAACATTACATTTATATATTATAATTTGCATAGCCATTCTTCAATTTTCTAAAAGGCAATTGATGGCACTCCTTTAGAGTCATTATTTTGTTTTCTCTCTTTTAATTACTTCTTCAAAATCAGAAAGTTCATTATGATCATGACTATTCTCTCACTGGTTTTATCCAGTCTTTTAAACACCACTTCCACCCCCCACTTGTTTCTTTGCCGAGTTTGACATATCTCTACAACCAATTCTGTGTGTGAGTGTGTGTGTGTGTGTGTATGTGTGTGTACTCATGCCTCTCACTATGATGAGTCATAGAGAGGATCACATTTTAAAAATAGACAATTTTGATTATATAAAATTTTTAAAGCTTACACAAAAGATCTAATGCAGTAAAAATTAGAAGCAAAATAACAGATAAGAAAGGTTTGCAACAAGTTTCTCTAATAAAATCTCATATCTATGACATATAAGCAATTGATTTACATGTATAATACTAAGAGCCATTTCCTAAGAGAGAAATAGTCAGAGGTTAAACTCAAGAAATTTTCAAAGAAAGAAATTCAAGATATCAACAATCATATAAAAATGAGCTAATTCACTAATCATTAGAGAAATAATAAAGCAAATTTGAGGTTCCAGCTCATAACTATCAGTCTAACGAAGATGACAAAACAGAAAAGTGATAAATGTTGAAATGGCTGTAGGAAAACAGGCACACTAGTACACTTTGCTTGAACCAATAGGTTCATCTGTTCTGGAAAGCAATTTAGAGATATTTCCAGAAAGTTATAAATTGTATATATCTTCTGACCCAACTATATTACTATTACCTATTAACTATACCCTAGAGAAAACAAAGGAAGGATCTATACGTACAAAAAAAAAATTGTAGCAGCTTTTTTCATAATAGCCAAAAAGTGGAAAGTAAGGGAGTGGGGGTGTGGGTATAATAGAATATCATTTTGAATCAGAAGTGATGAAATGGACAGTTCCAAAAGAATGGATGAAGAATAAAGTAAGAAGAAATAAAAGAATTTATAAAGTAATATCATTATACAGAAAATAACTTCGAAAGGTTTTAGAACTCTGATCAAAATGGTAAGGTACAAGTAGAAAAGAATAAAGATGAAAACATCCCACTCATCTCCTGACAGAGAGGCAGTGAACTAAAAAGGCAAAGAAATATTGTTTGACACGGCTAATGCCAGAATTTGTTCTTCCAAACTATGCTTTTATTATCTGGGTTTTTGTTTTCTTTCTTTTTTTTTTAATTTCTCAATGTGGAAGGAGACAGGAATGTTGGGAAGAAAAAACCTAACTTTGAAAATGTTTGTTAATTTAAAAAAAGATATTTTTAAATGAACCATCGAAAAAATGTTAGCACTATATCATCAAATAATTTCTTCCAGTTGTTCATATAAATTTATCTTTCTAGGTTCCTCTGGACTACTACTACTCTGTATTTCAGAGTTCTTCCTTAGTTCCGGTCTTTTCATTAGAAATGCTTGGAAGTCCTCTATTCCATTGAAGATTCATTTCCCCCCACCCTCCATGGAATTATTCACAGTTTTGTAAAGTATTCTACATTGAAAGCTTATAGCTTTTATCTTTGGAATTTTGTGTTCTAAATTCATTTTGAGTAGAAGCTGACAAGACTTATGTGATCCTGACTGTGGTCCGTTGGTACTTAAACGATTTATGGATATGTGCAGGAATTATTTTTGAGAGCTCTGGGTTTTAAATGTGACATTCCAAGGGTTTTTCTCTTGAGGTACCTTTCAAGAGGTGATTGGGTGGATTCTTTTAGTTTTTACTTTGTCTTCTGGATCTAATAGATCTGAGAAGTTTTCGTTTATGATTTCTTTTGGGAAAAATGGTGCCCAGGCTTTTTTTAAATCATAGTTTTCAAGGACTTTAATAATTGTTCAATTATCCCTCCTTGACTTGTTTTCAAAGTCAGCTGTTTTTTATTATATAATATTTTATATTTTCTTGTACTTTTTCAGTCTTTTAAAAAAATTTCTGTTATGTCTTACTATTTCATGGAATGATTGATTTCTGTTTGCTCTGTTTAAATTTTTATAGAGTCCATTTCTTGGGTAAGGTTACTTTGGACTTTCTCATTTAAAAGCTACTTTATTTTTCTTCTAATTCTTTCCTTAGGAATTTCTATTTCAATTTTTAAAATCATTTGCATCATTTATTTTAGGTATTCATGCAGTTTTTGTAGAAAATCCATTTTTTTCCTGTGAATCTCTACTTCAACTTGTTCTAGAGTTAGATTTATAATTTTTATATTGGCTTATGTTCCCACCCCCCTTTAATTTATTCATCTCTCCAGCTTTAGTTTCTAAATTGGGTCTTTGTGCCAGGATTGAGCTCTGCCTCCTGCTTCTCTCTCAGGTGGGGTGGTGGCTTTGCATGGTCTCACCCTGGGTCCCCCTAGCTTCTTTCACTAAGCTCCTCTGGGGGTTCATCCTGCCTGCTTCTTTGAGATTCAGAACAACATGTCCTCAATGCCCTCTTCAACCTCTCACGACAGTGTTAGGGATCCTGGAGTTTCTGGACTTGGATTGTCTCAGAACATTGGTATCCTACTCTCTGTATACCCTTCTAATTGCCGCCTACTGCTTCTCCCTGGGGCTTCCACAGTCCCTATCTTGGGATTTTCAGATCATTCTAGAGTTTTCTTATGGAGCCCAAAAGTACTGGTTGACTGGACTTCCTGCCTCCATACACAGAGCCATGAAGATTACATATGTCCTTGAAAGTCTCCTGTGAAGAATGGAGGCTACCTACCCTGGTGACCCTATTCAATTCTTGTGTAGTTCTGGAATGGAAGAAGTCACTGTAGTTTCTCATTGGATTTAATCATTGGTCTGTTGACAACTTCTGGGTTTTGCTAGATTAGGTTATGTTGAGGGCTCTGTAAATAATGTTTAACAACCAGGTCTCTGAAAATACCAGACCATTTTTTTTCACGTTTAAATGGGCTGGTGGCCTTACATGTTCTCACCCTGGGTCCCCTGGATTCTTGCACTGACCTCCACCTCTAGGGGTTCATCCTACCTGCATCTTTGAGCTTCAGAACACCAGATCATCAAGATCCTCTTCAACCTCTCATGACAGTCTTGGGGAACTTATTAAAAATTTGTCCCTCACTTTCTTGAGTCTCACCAATAAATAAAGCAGTAGAGCAAGTATGTGTTAATGCTCACACTGAAAATTTAACAATTAGCTCTTGAACTGGTAGGACATGGCAGCTAGGCAGCCTTCCCCATCAGTCCAATTTTTGAAGCTTATCTAACTTGATTGGGCCTGTCAAACCTTTAGAAAATTTGAATTTGGAAGGGATTTTACCTATTTTATTGATGAGAAAACTGAGGTCATGAAAGATTAAATGATTTCCCAAACATCACACAGGTTTTGCTGTTGTTCAGTAGTTTCAGTTATTGTCAGACTCGTAGCCATTCCATTTGTTTTGTTTTGATTCGTTTTGGGGAGAGAGGACAAAGATCCTGGAGTGGTTTGCCATTTCCTTCTCTGGATTATTTTACAGATAAGGAAACTGAAGCAAAGAAGGTTATTTGCCCAGGATCATGCAGCTAGTAAATGTTCGAGGTCACATTTGAATTCAGGAAGATGAGTCTTCCTGAGTCCAGCCCTGGCACTCTATCCACAATGGCATCACCTAGCTGACCTTGAAAATCTTTAAAATATGTGTGTATACCTACACATATACATACATACATACTTACGTACATGTATATATGTATACATATAAACATTAGCTCTCACGATCTTTAGTATGACAGAGGATGTAAAATTATGTATTATTTTTGTTACTATTTAAATAGCAATGATACGTCAGATTTTGTTTTTCTTTTTAGCCAAAGACAATTGCAAGACAGGAAAGCATGTATACAGTTATTCAGTCATTAAATATTTATTAAATTACCTACTATGTGCCAGGCAATATGACATGCACTGGATACAATGCCAAATTTAAAACAAATTTAGAGATCAAACTAGAACAAAGTTAGAATGAGTGTTTCTGTATAAAAACAGGCAACATTTCAGAGTTTGTTTCATAAAAGCAACCATCATACCACGGCATAATCATGACCTTTTAACTGTATTATCTAAAATAATTTTAATTCTGAATCATGTTGCAAGACTCTAAAGACTGTGTACATCACTGAATCAGATGAGATATAACCTGCTTCTTCATGTGTTGTTTTAGAGTAAAAACAAGTTATAATTGTCTTCAAGAAATCATTGACATTTTCCCAGATACATAGGATGGTTCAAAAAGGTAATTAGGCAATTTCTCCAGCTTGTAGTCCTGAAAGAGAGGTGTTCTGGACAAGTGGAGTCCAAAATTCTCTCCCTTACATCATGGAAAAGGGCATGGTTTGAAAAAGACTGTAAAAATCTTGTTTGAACTTCAGAAAGATTAGATTGACCAAGTGAAGTGATCTAATATGATTGTTTTAAATTATCCTATGTCACTTGAGATTTTTTTTCCTAAAATAGACAGATTCTCAAAATGTTTAACAGAAAAATCCAGTTACATAGATTGGTACCTGTTTGAGAAATGACTCATAGCTCTAGAGTGAAAAGGTAGAACTGAAGCAACACAGAATGTTTATAAACCCTGCACTTATGTTTCTATCACTGGACATAGTACAATTTGGACTAATTGGTTTGAACATGTGGTTAAAGGCCCCATGAGTATGGGTTATTTTTTAAAAAATTAATTGTATTTTTCAAATAAAAATTTATTTCTCTTCCTCTTTCCCATTGGGATAGAATGGGGGTGTGTGTGAACTTTTTAAAACAAATACGTATAATCAAGTAAAACAAATTGCTTCACTGACTATGTCCAAAAAATTGGTGCCTCATTCTGCACTCATCACCTCTCTGTCAGGAAACAGGTATCATGTTTCATCTTTGGTCCTCTATAATTAGCATTGGTGATTTCATTGATCAGAGTTTTCCAGTATTTCAAAGCTGCATGTCTTTTCAATGATGGTCCTATTGTATAAAGTGGTCTGTTTCTGATCACTTTTCATTCTCCATCATCCCAGTATTTTCATATTTCTCTGAAACCATCCTATCCATCATTTCTTATAGCACAATAACATTCCATTATATTCACATTTAATAATTTATTCAGTGATTCCCTAATTGATGAGTATCCTGTTGGTTTCCAGTTCTTTACTATCATAAAAAAATCTTCTATAAATATCTTTGTATGGCTACTTTTCCTCTTTCTCATTTCTTGGGGATATAAGTATATGACTTGAAAAAGTATATGTACAGTTGGGTAACTTTTGGCACATAGTTCCAAACTGTCTGAATATAAATTCTACTTCAAGAGGATTAGAGAAAAAAACCAGAAACCTAGAAGATCAAAGTTGCAAATGATATTAGAGACCGTTTAGACCAGCCTATATATGAGCAATAAACAATCTAATCTTTCAGTTCAGACATGCTTTTATACACCAACTTCCACTTAAAGACCAATAGTAATAGGAAGCTCACCATTTTCCAAAGCAAAATATCCCATTTTTAGATAGCTTTAATTTTTAGAATTGTGGGAATGTTTCCCCATTAAACAGAGCTAAAATCTGACTCCTGACAATTTCTACCCCTTTGTTTCTTGTTCTACTCAACTGAGTAGCTAGGTGGTGCTATGGGTAGAGCACCAGTGCAGGAGTCAGGAGGACCTGAGTTCAAATCTCACACTCAGACATTTGACACTCACTAGCTGTGTGACCTTGGGCAAGTCACTTAACCCCAGTTGCCTCAGCCTGGGTCATCTCAGTCATCTGGATGAATATCTGGTCACTGGATTCTGATGGCTGTGGAGGAGAAGTGAGACTGGTGACCTACCAGCCCTCCCTCACTCAAAACAAAGTCAAGTGAAGGTAATGTCATTAGTTCTCTGATGGCATGGTCTTCTTTGGCATCGAAGACTGAATATACACACTCAATGGGGTCAAGCAAAAAAAAAAAAAGTAATCTGTCTTCCATGTGATAAGTCCTTTAAATATTTAGGCACAGCTATCACGTAACTGAAAAAGTTCTGACTATGTTCAAAGGACCTAGGTTTAAATTCTGCCCCTGATGTTTATCAATTATTTGATCTCTGTTGTTGTTGAGTCATTTCAGTTATATCCAACTCTTCATGACCCAACTTGTGGTTTTCTTGGCAAAGATACAGGAGCAGTTTGCCATTTCCTTCTCCACCTCATTTCATAGTTGAGGAGCTGAGGTAAGCAGGGTTGAGTGACTTGCCCAAGATCACACAGCTAGTAAGCATTTGAGGTCAGATTTGAACTCCAGAAGATGAGGTTTCCTGACTCCAGGCCTACTGTTCTATCCAAAATCATTAAACCTCTTCTGGCCAAAGTTTCCTCATCTGTAAAATGTGAGGTCATGGGGGAAGTAGGGGTTTGACTACTGAGATCCTTTCCAATTCTAAATCCATGACCCTATGATCTTATGAGCCTATTTTATATTTTATATTTCATCTTCTTGAAGCTAAACATGCCCATTTCTTTCAACCCATCCTTCCATGCTATGATTCAAAGTCTCCCTTTGGAGATAGTCTGGTTTTAGTCAAGTCATATAAGAATTCATTATGTACAGACACTGCATGTATCTTATTTGTATAGAATTGTTTGCTTGTTGCGGCTGTCATTATATGAGCTCCTTGAAAATGCGGACTATTTAGGTTTTGTTTATTTGTTTTCCTTTCTATCTGAAGCACAACAAACCTTTTGGACTTTTTTTGTTTGCTTATTTGTTTTTCTTTGTTGCAGCACTTCATGCAATCCTTGACACAAAGTAGGCACTTAATAAAAGCCCTATTAGACTTGTAAACTTCTTGAGGGCAGGGATTGTCTTTGATCTCTTTGTGTATCCCCAACACTTACCCAATGTCTGGTACATAGTAGGCCCTAAATAAATGTTTAGTGACTTACTGACTTCATTACGGATTGTCTAAGCACTGAGGATACAAAAAAAAGGACAACAGAGGCCACCTTGTCCCACAAGAGGAATCCCTTCTGTGGCATCCCAACAAATGGTTTGTCGATGTCTTCCCTAAAATGCAGCTAGGGGGCATAATGGATGCAGCACAGGGTCTGGAGTCAGGAAGACCTGAGCTCGAATTTGACCTTAGCTACTTCCCAAGCAATTCACTTAATTTGTTTGCCTCAGTTTCTTCATATGTAAAATGAGGATAATAATAATAGTAATATATATATTATATAATATTATATATGTAACATATATTATATATGTAATATATATTATATGTGCAATATATATTATATATAATAATAGTAGCTAATAATAGTACATATGTCCCGAGGTTGTTGTGAAAACCAAATGAAATACATGCATAAGGTCTGGCACATAATAGGCTCTCTATGTTAGCTATTATTAAAGGCAACACCCCAAAATGACAACAATATTCTAGATGTGGTCTGAACACAGACAGCAGGACTCTTTAATGTGTCCTTGAGAATCCAACCTCTACCCCAGATTAGAGTTATCAAATGATTGAGGGTGGAGGGAATAAGAAATAAGGAAAAGAAGTTTTGGGGGAATTTTTAAAAATTTCGTATTTGTATTCTATATAATAATCCACTCCCGAAAGAATCCAATCTATTGCTTTGTGTTGGAGGCAATGTGGTCCAGAGAAAAGAGTTCTGAATTCAAGTCCCGGCTCCTCTCTTTAC
This sequence comes from Notamacropus eugenii, assembly GCF_028372415.1. Taxonomy (NCBI): domain Eukaryota; kingdom Metazoa; phylum Chordata; class Mammalia; order Diprotodontia; family Macropodidae; genus Notamacropus; species Notamacropus eugenii. Next base: position 468,987,227 of record NC_092873.1, on the reverse strand, counting down.
TACCTCTGTAACGTGAGACAAAGTTACTAAACCCCAGCCCACTGAAAACAACAACAAAGAAGGGGTTGAACTCAGTGACATCTATGGTTCCTTCCAGGGCTAAATCCACGATCCCAGCTCTACAGGGAATTAATGGGGTGGCCACCTTTAGGGAGAGAATTTCAGTGGCTCCTGTGGTTTGAGTGATTGAAGCAATAAAGATTCTAAGAATCATATTGATTCCGTCTGACCGATTCAGAGCCTGCTAGGGAGCTCGCCCGGCAGCACTGAGCAGGGGAGGTGGGTGCTTAGAGATGTCTGTTAGAAATCTGTTTTAAGCCCGCAGCTTTGCTTCCTCCCCCTCCTCATCTGCTCTCTCCCTTCCTTCCAGGTTTCCACCTGCCCCCTAGTCAGAGCCTGCTGAGGAGCTGTCCCTTGCCTCTACCATAGCTTCAAGGCTAGTTCCGATGGAATTTCTCTTTCTGCTACTTCCATGAAAAGTAACTCCACTGTAAATTACTCTGGGCTGCCACACAGGTCACTCAGGTGTTTGCCTAGTTGGCTGTAATTGCTTTATTTCAGCAGGAAAAAAAATCCTTATTACCATGTTTTTGCAGCTGACAGTGGCTTTTGTGCAGGGAATTATTCACATCAAAGGCAGAGGGAATATGTTGATGGTACAAACAACAGCTGCTTTCTGGACAGCTACGCTACCCCCTGGCTGCTGTTCCTCTTCCCTTCTCAGAACTCCTGGCCCAGTTACGGGTCACAGGGAAAGACAATTCCTAAAAGGAAATCGGCATTCTGTCCACGTCAGCCAGGGGTGGTCGCAGCCTGGAAGACAACTAGGCATTGGGGACAATCTGACTCAAAGGCAATTTTCAAATAAAGACGTGGGTAATGAGGTCTGATCTGGGCAGCGATGCCTTCGGATCACTCTTTCTGTTCAATATTCTGATCAATATTACTTTAGTGAGTGAATTTTGCTTCCTCTCACGTGGGGATCTTTTGCCTCCATCTCAAATCCCCATTGCCCCTGGATTTGAGATCTCAGTCCAAGTGAGGAAACAGTAAAAGAAGAAAAAGCCTGCAGTGCAGACAGCCCCCAATTCTAATAAGAGAGCAGGGTTAACTTTTATCTCCACATTTCACGCAGCTCCGACAGTCCTGGGGCAGCCCAGAATCCCTTCTCTTATCCCTTTGCAGAGTTGGTTTCTTATCATGCCTGGTGTTCTATCTCATTATTTTCCTCCCTACATCATCTCCCACTCCTCTCTACTCCCTGACCTCTCTCCTCTGTGATGAGTTGGGAAGATTCTATTTCATTTTCTCTGGAAGGCACTCTAGGCAAAAAGAACTTGAACTAACCAAACAATTCTTGCCCAGCTGGGAATGTGTTGTCTCTGACCCCTGACAATCCACTTCTGTCAAAAGGTACACTTGGACTTGGGCACAGGTGAATGAATACATACATCTGTGTCAGGTCAGTAGTCTTGTAGATTCCTCCTGCTTTTCCAGCCCTTTCTGTGTATACACAATTCCTTTTGCCCTGACTGCCTGGAATTATCTACCTAGAGTGATCACAAGTTTATGGATTTAGAGCTGGGAAGGACCTTCATGGTCAATTTAGGTCAAATCCATCAATTTACACATGAAGAAAATGACAGGTCCCAGAGAAGTTATGACTTTTAGCTCTTTACTATACTAGATGGCACACAGTAGGCACTTAATAAATGCTTTTTGACAGACTGAGCTGCTCCAGTTCACTCAAGGAATAAAATGGCGGAGCCAGGATACAAACCCAGGTCCACTGACTTCGAAGTCAGGATTTTCTGTTTTACCAGTTCACCCTGAACACTGAGCTGGTATTTATTTCTTCTATAGGCAAACAGCCTTTCACCATCAACAAGGCCAAGCAAAGGAAAGAGAAACATGAAGTTATTTCTACCTAACATATGCTTTAAAAGCCCTTGTTTCTAGAATTTTGAGGTTTGCAAGCTGTTGTCAAGATGTGCCAGGTAGAGTGAATTAGATATATACAGGGAGCATGTACAAAGGATATGCAGATCCGCTTTAGACTAGGTATTTAAGGGAAAATTGGGATTAGGATTGGTTTGGGATTGGCATCGGGATTGGCTCATGTGCTTATAGGAAGACTACAAGAAGCTTCCTGACTGAAGAAAAGGGTTGATTCAAAATCAAGGTCCCATGATTGAAGGTTTTTCACATTAGTTCTTCTGTTTCTCTATCAGACACTGGGATTTCCCAGTTCTTGTCTATATAGCCTTTGCCCATGCTTTGTTCTCTGGTAAGTGTGCCTTCCACATTCATGCCTAGATACTTAATTCTGATCCATCATCTTGCTCTAGTAACTGGATGTGCTCCAACTTTAGGCTTTTCAGAAGGGTCCTGTGATTCAGCACCATTGCCACCCCGTCCAAGCCCTGACAGAGAAGTCAGTCAGAGACGTCTATACAGTCATAAAGAATTGATAACAATGCAGTATTTCTAGGGAGAACCGGCCAGTGGTTGAGGCCAAGTGTATTCCTTAAATTGAGTGGTGATGTCAATAGGGCAACCTAGTCTGGGCAAAAGGCCATCCAAAATGGTGATGGCTTTGATGATGAAGAAGCCAAAGCAAGTCATTTAAGGTTAATATATAATTTATTGCATAGTACCAGGAGGGAGAAATGGAATAAAGAGGAGAGCAGAAACAAAGAAAAATATAAGTCAACAGTGCAACAATATCAGGATCTAAAGGGAAAAGACACAAGCATGGTCTAAGGCCAAAAAAGGGTACAAGGTCTTGAGTAACCAAACCAGTGTGAAGACGAAACAGATACACAGCCACAGGAGAAGGTATAGCCATATGGGGGAGACCAGAAAGTCCTGCAGATATTAGTATCAAAGGAAGATTTAAATATATAGACAATTAAATGACTGGAGATGACCCAGGATGCACTGGGAGACCTTGGCCCCTAGGACCCTGCCTAAGGGTCTTCTGGACTCTCCCAGCTTTAGAGTGATTATCAGCAGTAACTGTTGCTGTTTCCCTCCCAGCCTGAGGTCTTTCTTTTTGTTGGCCTCATTAAAGGGGCCATGCCCTGGCTATTTCTTAAACAGGCCTATTCAATGAATGGGCGTTGCCTCACCCTAAGTAAGTACCTGAAAGACCTTGGCATAAAGGGGCCAAGGTCTCCCATTGCATCCTGGGTCATCTCCAGTCATCCTGATAAATATCTGGTCACTGGATTCAGATGGCTCTGGAGGAGAAGTGAAGCTGGTGACCTGCACAGCCCTCTGTCACTCAAAACAAAGTCAAGTGCAAGTGATGTCATCATTTCTCTGATGGCATGGTCTTCTTCAGCAAGGAAGGACAAACACAATATATAGACAATTAAATATGGCTCATTATTCTCTGGAATCCCTTGGGGTGTGGTCCTTCCTCAAGGAAGGGTAATGGACCAAATTGCCTCTCGGTGTTTTCAAAGTCCTATTACTAAGATTTATTTGTAAAACCCTGATGATACCATATTGACTCACCATCAACACCAACTAGGATTTATTACTATCTGATGATATCAGATTCACTCAATCTTCCTCCTCTCTTTTTTCTCCTTATTTCTCCTTCTTTTCCTTCTCCCTCCTTAGAAGACCTTTGAATTCATTACTTTAAGTATTTTCAGGTGAGGAAATTTCCACCACTCTAGATCAGCACCTATTTCGCAACATAAAGCTTAGAGGACTCACTGATGAGTAAAGTGACTTGCCCTAGGTCAAAGTTACTATATGCCAGAAATGAACTCAAGTCTTTATAACTCCCCAGGCTGGCTCTCTCTCCAGTAGAACAAACTGTCAATTAAGAACATACAGTAAGTGTGAGAGGCAACATGGAGTAGTGAGAGGCGATGAGGGTTAGCAGAGCAGTTGGTTTGGTCGTCTGGTATTCCTTACGACCTTGGGCAAAACACTTAACCACTCCTCACCCAGTCTCAATTTCCTCATTTTTTTTTTAAACAGACATTATCGTACTTTCTTTACCAGAAAGCTGCAAAGCTTAAATGCAACATGGTACCTAAAAGTACTTTTCAAACCTAACTGTACTATATCTCATCCCCTTGTAAATAAATGCAAATGCAAATCCACATTACAATATACAAACTTTCACAGAAACCAACTACCTTTTTCCTCTTTATTTTAGCAATAAGCTGAGAATCTCACACTTATGAACTGTGAGTGTATACAGTAGTGATCTAATAATAGTTACCATTACAATTTGATTTACACACAGTGAACCTTTATAGGTAGAGGGAATCCATCATCATCCAGATGAGGCAGATTGGCTGTGACAAGATATCAGGTTGCTTCTCCAGGATCCCCAATTTGGATGAACAATTTGGGTGGCCTCTCATGCCCTCCAGGGGTCATTTATCACAAGGTGTCTAAGTATCACTGTGCAAACTGAAACTAGCCCCTGCAAAATCATCCAGACGTGAGAAGGGAACATAAAAACAATATTGAAATTTGGCGTGGTTTACTCTGAACCAGGAGATAGAAAGATCTAGATTAGAATTCCCACTTCAGTCACTTGCTAGTAATATTATCCTGGGCAAGTCACTTTCACTTTTTTGCCCTCAGTTTCCTTATCTTCAAAATGAGGGAGTTGGACTTGATACCCTCTAAGGTCTAAAATGTACTACCTATGAAGTGAACTCATGTATCCCAGGATGGGCATGCCCCACTTTAGGAAAATTCAAGAGACAAAAATCAAATCCAGCTTCAGTTGTTAGCTGCCTGACCCTGGGCAAGTTACTTAACCTCTCTCTGCCTCAGTTTCCTTATTTGGGGAAAATAGAGGTAAAAATGTCACCTACCTCCCAAGGTTTTGATGAGGATGAAAATAAGAAATGATTTGTAAAATCCTTTGGTAAACTTAAAATATTTTATTAACGTTAGCTATGATTGTCATTATTACTCTTATCTAAATTGACAATGTAGATTCTTTGAGAGTCCACAATGTCATGGATTCGAAGTGAGGGGCCAAGGGCACCTCAAAGATTGTGCTTTCTAATTCTTTCATTTCATCCATGAGGAAACTGAAGTTCAAAGGATAAGCAACATACTCAGTGTTACACAGGTGATAAGTAGCATAGCTGGTGTTCATCCGTACGTAAGCCTCTCTGACTTCAAATCCAGCCTACTTTCCATTGGATTTGCAGTCAAAAAGATATTCTACGAATAAAAGGGTTTAACACTGAGTTCCTTCAAATGATAAACTCCTCCCCTACCCCAAGGCATTTGATTCATAAAAAATTGTACGTGTGCACAACTTTAGAAACACCTTTATTCTAAGGAGAGGAGTAGAACAGATATGTTATGAATGCTCAAGAAATATTCAAAATGCTTTAGAAAATGGAATCAGCTGAAGGCAGTGCATCCTTAGCCAAGCATTTTGGCTGCAAGGTAGAAGGGAGCAATCCTAGGGCAAGTCCTGTATGAGAACAGGATGCACAGCAGGTACCCAGGGAAGTCACTCTTGGATCTCTTTTCCATCTCATGCATGACAGTGAAACTAATAAGAAATAGAAACACTCCCTTCAGTAAACACAAATGTCTCTGTGTGTGAGTATGCAGAGTGTATGTGGGCGCATGTGTGTGCTTAACATTTACATGCCAGAAAACAAAAACTTCTTCCATTTCATTTTCTGGGTCAGCAATCCGATCTCTTGAGTCCTGCTGTCATAGCCTTGCAAAGCTGGAAGTTGGTAACCATAGCAACAAGGTTCTGGATGGAGGCGCTGGTTAAAAAGCCATTCTCAACTCAAAAGAAACTGCAGAAATGTGAAGGGTATTTTGGTTTTCTGTTCCCTCCCTGCTTTGCTTCCTCATAACCTTTTAAGTAACTTGAAAAGAATGTAGAAACAGTCATGCTCCAGGAATCAGGTTCTTCAGAATCATCCAGGATGGCTGGACCAAGAATATCATGGGCAATGGGCAATTAGTTCTGGACTACCTCTTCTCTTTCATGATCCTTTTCCCCTCTTACTGCCTCCAGTCTCCTCCTTTCCTTCTTTATTTTTTTCTTTCTCCTCTTTTCTTCTGCTGTTTTATTCCTTTTCCTCAGTCTTCTCTATCTTCCCATATGTTTCCTCAATTTTCATTACATTTTTCTCCTCTTTCTCCTCTTGATCCTCTCCCCATTTTAGGCTTAATTCCCCCCCCCCCCCCATTTCTCTCCTTTCAGTTTCTCCTAATTCTTCTCTTCCTTTCTAGACTTCTCCTCCTTCTCTGGTTTCTTCTGTCTTCCTCTTCCCCCTACTCCTGTTGTCTGTTTCCCTTCTCTTATTTCTCATTCTGTTGCCACAGTCATTTCCCAAAGGGCATCATTTCTATTCTTTCTCTCTCTTGCCTTGATGACTAAAAACTGTCATAAGCAGTCTTCCTAAAACAGAAAACTTGGAAGACTCCATATAAAGAAATAACAAAAAGAGGACCCTTGGAAAAACTGCTAAATGAAAACAGTTTTGATAAACATACATATTGGCATCGAGTACTCAAGCATGTTCCAAGAGACAGGTCAGACACTGAAATCTTACAGCCTCCTCTAAGATTTCTAACTTTGGGAGTCTTCCTTAAATCTCCCCAAACCAGTGGTACTGTGAAGAAATCATGGTGAAGTTCTCTCTGAGAAACCCTAAGAAACATTTCCTAGGTCAGTGATAAACTAGTACTGTGACATCTTAAATGAAGGGTTCTTAATCTTTTTGTGTGCCATGGATCCCTCTGCCAGTCTGTTGAAACCTAGAATAATTCTTTTCAGAATTATAGTTTTATTCTTTCTCAGGGAAAAAAATTCTTTTCACATAATATTTAAATACATGAGACAAAATATATAAGATTTCAAAGGAAATCAATTATATTGAAGCACTGTTATTAATTTTTTTAAGTTCATGGACTTCAAGTTAAGAACACCAGCCTTAAATCATCTCATATGCCCTGACAAGTAATAACCACTGGACTGGTACATAATAACCCATATTTCATAGCACAGCAGTAATTTTAACTTGAGTTTGCTGACTAGCTCTCCAATTCCCGCTGGATAGAATATCAACATCACACTTTCTCAAAGTGAATGTCTACTCCTCTTTCCCATACCAAAAAGTTTTCTTGGTGTGGATCTGTACAGAGATGAAAATCCAAAGCAAAACACTGACCAAAATGCACTTACACAATCACACTGGAGAAGGTCTTCTTTTGACTTGCATGCACTGATGCATAATGAACAAAACTCAACCAAAGAAATAATATACACAACCACAATGATATGAATGAGACCAAAAATAGCTGAACTCTCATCAATTGTAATGAATGCTCTCCTTCTTCCTCTTAGTAAAGAGATGTGGACTATGGATATGGAAGGCAATAGACAGTGTTGGATTGTGTCTCTCTCTCTAGGTTACTTGGCTTGTTCAAGTTTATTTCTTCATTATTGAGAGTAGGAGGAGTTCTTTATGTGTAGGGCTATTAAGAAGAAATAGTTTTGGAGAAAAAAAGGCAACAATAAAAATTTTTTTAAAATCTTGCTTTTTAACTTCCTTAATATCAATCTTCAAGTCACTTAATTTTCCTGGATTTCAGGATTCACCAACACTGCCCCATTTAAAAATGAGTCCAACAGGCACAAGATTATATGGTAATATCCACAGGATTCCCATACATGAAATCAGGGGAAAAAAGTAAGAGGTTCCTGCTGAGAGGAGCTTTTTGTCTATCACAAGGGCTTTCTTTGAGGTCATGTAGTTAAACTGCTGCTCGCAAAATACATTCACACTGACTTTTTCCTCTTGACTAATAGAATTCTATGGGATGAACCCAGGCATCAAGTCCAGCTACTGTAAAGAGGCCTTCACTAATTGGGCAGATCTGCAACAGCATCTGCTTAACAGCTGCAGGCAGAACCCTGAGTAACCTATAGTTTTTCCAGCTGAAATTCTCCTGATTTCTCAGGGCAGCAAATTTTCTACTGTGTAGTTTTACTTCTATTCCCAACCTAAGGTATGATGTGTCATAGGCACTTAATAAATTCTCGTTGATTAGGCCTGTCTGTACATATTTAAGATGCCCAGAGATGCACATAGTATTCCATCTTTAGAATTCAATTGGACAATGCTTGGGAAGGATCCATAAAATCATCTCCATGGAACCAGATGGGGCAAAAATATTGTAGGCATAGGTAAGTGCAGCATCTTTTGTCTTTTGAAGAGGACAGCTCCTCTTCAAACTCAGAGGTGGTGAATGAGTACCTCTAAAAGGAAGACTTTGTCTCATCCATGGCACCTTGGACATAATGCATCCCTTATAAAACCTGGGAGATTGCTGTCCTTGTTAAATACTCTACTAGATCTATCCAAACATGACTTACCTGACCCAATGAAGAGCAATCCCCACACTACTAACGGAGTCCTGGGACATCTGCTACTAAGGTATCTGCATCCATATTAGGTAACCATAGGTACAGGTTGTCCAATGACCAACACACAGTAGCAGAAAGCAGTGACGACATTATCAGAGGATTAGTGGCTTTGGAGCTTCTGAGGTATGAGTTCCACCCTGGCTATATGTGCTCCTACATATGAGCCTTCCATACATTACCTCTAGTAACAGGGATTCTCTATGTGTATACCTACTATGTATGTTCTTTTAAAACATGTCATATCTTTCCATATTGGTAATATGAATGCGCAGGGGAAGATCTTCTTGTCATTCAATTTGCTTTGCGGTTTGGCTAAATATCTTTTTATTTCAACTAATGTATTCTCTAGTTGTCTGGTAAAAAGCCATTTTGAGTATATGCTAACCCACTTAGCAGATCACAAGGAAGATTATAGATTTTGAAATGGAAAAATCTTCAAAGGCATCTTGTCCATTTTTTCTTCATTTGCTAAGGGAAAGTAGCAACAACATCTGAGTTCTAGAACGGTTGGGTAAGTGACTGGTCCAAGGCCATGTAGGTAGTAGGTGGTGCAGAGCAGACTTTAACTCAGGTTCTTTGACCTCAAACTGAGAAACTCCCTGATGCCATGTTAGCTGAACTGAACTGAAGTGAATGATGGCTGGAGAAAGTTACCTACTGAGACTACAGCAGATGAAATAAAACAAGATAACCTTCCAACCCACTTAGTGTTCCAATGGGCAGAGGCAGAAAGTATAGATCCTAAGAGGAGGAAGTCCTACCACTACCTGAAGCACTTTGAGGATAATGGGTTAAAAAAGAAATCAATGAGGGCCGTACCAGCCCCTGCCAAATCTTATTTTCATCATGTCAAAATGGCTTTTGTTGAGTCGGGACCAAGGGAGTAGCAGGCTGATCCTCTTCTGTTACCAAGACATTGAGGGAACTTGGAACATTAGGGAGAATGGCAGTAGAAGTAAAAGCAGGAGGAAGACATGGCTGAGAGGTGACATGGGCCTGTTCTTGGTGAATCGGTGAATGCTGCCTGAAAAGGAACCCAAGGAGTGTAAATGCCTTTGCTTCCTGTCAACCTGATTAGTAGCAATATATGGGGACCTTTGGGCTGAGCATAGACAGCTCACCAAGCTTGATGACTGCTCCAAGATGGCAGAGGACCTGACAAGTGTCTGGAGCCTTCCCATAGCTCTCTTTGCCTCAGGCTGACATGCTGAAACCCTTGAGGTGGTGGTGATCACAGCAAGAGAGCCAGGAAGGAACAATAAATGTTCCCATATCCTCTGAACTTTGGAACATGAGAAGCTCCTCTGCTAGCATGACCCATAGCTTCAAGCAAGCTCATCATATTGCAGAGGGAGGGAAACGAGTATGGGACCCAAGGTAACTGAAGAGTCCTCCTAGATCCTAGTGTTAAAAGCACCTGTGCAATACCACTGTCCTATTCAGCTGCTAACCAGCCTAGCTGCCCCTCATGTGAGCAGAGATCATAGATGTGGAACTGGAAGGGACTTTAGTGGGTATCTAGTCCAAATGTCCGTATTTTTACAGATGAGAAAACTGAGGCCTTTGGAAGTCAAGGTCAAACAGGGAGCAGAGCTAAGATTCTGTCTCAGACTCTTTGACCCCAAATCCAGATTATTTGCTACAACATGCCTGGTGTCTACCCTATGGTTATAGACCATTATCTTTCCCTTTCCTTAACATAATTTTTAAAAATTTTTAAAAATATATAAATGGGGAGAACAATCAAAAATGATTCATTACCTGTTTGGAAAAAATATCCTAGGATGCCATTGTAGTACAGACAAGTCAATCAAGGTGTTTGCCAAAGAAGGAAGGGTTATCTGTGCCAGGCTACAGGGCAGAAAAGGCAAGGAGAGATGATCTATCCTTACTTATAAAATTCAGATTTTAATTTTCTATGCTGAAAAAAAGTAACCTGGTAACAGGGAAGAGGCTCTCATCCTACTCCCACCCACACTTGTTAAAGAAATGCTCCCAATATCCCTGAATATACACTGAGTACTGAAAACTGAAAGCATTACTTTGATTCATTCACTGATTCATTCACGGCTCTTCCCCACAAGGAGTTTACAATCTAGCAACTGGTTTTTATTCCAGATAATACAAAAAAAAAATAAGCTTTGGAAACTAAAATCACCTTTAAAATAGGCTCAAAAAATTTTAGGGGGTTAACTATGCACTCATATACTTTTTTAGGTAGAGATGTTTAAGGAAAAATACACAAGTCCATACCAATAAACATTTTGTTCTTTGTCTCCTAAGCCTACAACAGCAGTGACACTGTCTCATCAGCCCCTCAGTTTGTTTGGCAATGACTAATCTCATTTCAGTAAACATTTTTCAAAACTGTTTTCCTTCCAACAGTTTTGGTGCATATAGAGGGGAATGATCCAGGAGAGTTTGGACAAGGTCAGGCTTTCTATCTGTGAGACCCTGGACAAGTCATTTGGCCTCTTACATTTGACATCTGTAAAATGAGAAGGGTTGGCCCCAGCGGCCTTCTGTGCTCTAAATCTGTGATGCTATGCTCAAGGCAGTCACAGTCAATGGATAAACACTTATTAGATGCCTACTATGTGTTTCTGCTAAATGCCACCTCCTGCTCACTAGATACATGGTATCCTTTTGAAGAAGATGATGGGAAACATTCTTTTAGAAGAGGAAAACAATTAACAATAACAGAAACCCTCTGTAAGCTTTTCAAGCTTCTTACAAGTTACTGAGAAAGGTCACTGGTGATAGAGCCAAATTCAAACTAAAGATTCCTCCTTACCTTTCTCACTTTTAGCAACCTGCTTATATGGCTGGAGGTGACTTGGACTGAATTTGAATATAAGCTTCTCCTGTATAACCTCACCCACTGAGGGTGTCTAGTGCCCACATGTACAAACAAACAAGTGATAGCCACCAATTTAAAGACCCCAAAGCCTTTGAACTCCAAAGATATAAAAGTAGAGTTAGGTCTCCCTCATTCATGCCCCACAAAAATAAAAAAGTCCATTAGGACACCATGACATGAATGGCTATGAGAAAGGTCAGGAAAACACAGATGTCCACATTGTATTAAGGTTTCAGAGACGAAGTATGAAAAGAGATAATGAGAGACAATGTGTGCAGAACAGAATTCATTAATGAGGGCACAGATGATACGTGCAGAACACCTTCAAAATGCTTGTGCTGCTCAGACACAGACAATGACTTCATTCCAAGAACCAACGGGAAGCACAGGCAATTTCTCAACACCTAAAGGTCACCCCTAATTTGCACAGCAAATTGCAGTCACAATATTCATTAAAAACCAAAAAACAAAGGAAAGCCAAATGGCAGAATCATGATCTGCAGGACCTTGTCTCCTGGGATGAGTTGGGATGTAATTTCCCAGTTCATCATCTTTTGCTAAGCTGCTACAAAGGTAGAAAATGACACATTTCCTACCTTCAAGGATCTTATAATCTAATAGGCACATATAATGTGCATAAAGAGAAGTATAACAGGACGCAGAATGGGAAGGGGCAAAGGAGATACAAAAACATTGAGTTATAAAAATTTGAGATACAGAAAGCTTCCTGGAAGAGGTGATCCATGAATAAGGAGGAGAATGAAGAGACATATACTTTTGTGGGTTTGGAGTAGAAAGGTTTGAGGGCTTCTAAACTGTTAGTAATTCTTGCTGCTATTACTTGGGAAAAACACAGAGATGGGTGAGGTTGATAGAGACAAGTTTACATTCAAATTCAGCCAAAGTTACCTCTCAATTTAATTGGTTACTTAAAGATGAAGTGAGGAGTATACACTTTGCCTGTTGAGCCTACCTGTAAGGTTCGGAAACTCCTTTCTCCATGGGTTGGAAGAAAGCAGCTGAGTGTGTTTCCGGCATTACATACAGTCTGGAATATAGAGTGAGTGAAGGGAGGTGGCGTGGTATAAGGCTGGAAAGGCAGTTTTGTAGAGGTGGACTGAAATTCCAAGCAGGAGTTAGTATTATGTTACACAGAGAACCTGGTGATGTTTTTGAGCAGGCATGTGATAGTCAAATCTCTGTATTAGGGAGATAATTCTGTGTTTAGGAGGGATTGTAGAAAGGAAAGACAAAAAAGAGGGAGACTAATTAGTAGTTAATTAACTAGTTCAGGTGAAAGGCAAAAAGGTTCTGCAATGAGGGACGTGGGAGTAATTTTTGTGAAAACAAAAGCAGATGGGAGAACCATTGTCAAGGTAGAACTAATAGAATTCGACCCCTGATGAGTATAGGGTGGAACAGTTACCTGTGAACCAGAATGTTTCTGGATGCACATTCCTTCTTTCAAAAGAATACTAGAGAAAAGAAGATGGCAGGGAAGCCTCCAGGGATCATCCTGTAGCCTTACAAAGAAGTGATCCCTGAAGTTGACAAACTTCACAGTCTGTTCAGTTCTTCGGCTATTATCTGGGAATTCAGGCTCAGGGCAAATCCTTGTCACCCTCTACTCTTTGAGAACTCAACTCATTCTCACAGGCTAAAAGTAGTTCTTTCATGGACTAGCTATTATTTCTGCCATATGAAGGCAAGGGGGGTGGAGGGGAGATGATAAAGTAGCTCCATACGGCAAGGTACTGAGTTAATGAGGCCTGGTGACCCTCCTGAGGTGCTTCCTCCCGCCGTGAGGTCACAAGTAGCTGGTGTTGCTTTGGCAACACAATGGAGCACATATGATGAATATAGAGCCAGTCCTAATCAATGGAAAGCTTTGACTGAGCACCTACTGGGGGAAGAGAATTTTTTTAGATAGTGAAAAGAGACAGGAAGTCAGAGAGGTTACCAAAGAACCAGCTTCTTTTCTTTAGGAGTTTTTGTAGTTGAGGAAACATCCACCTGATAAACTAATAATAACCATAAAAATAATAGTAGCTATCATTAATATAGCGCTTTAAGGTTGTCAAAGGACTTTACAAATCTTATCTTATTTGATCCTCACAAACTCCTTGCAGATAGAGGCTATTATTAGCTCCTTTTTACAGATGAGGAAACAGGCAAATAGAAGTCAAATAAATGATTTGCGCAAGGTCACACTGCTAGTAAGTGTCTGAGGTTGGATTTGAACTCACACCTCCCTAACTTCAGGTCTAGTGTTCTATCCACTGAGTCACCAGGCTGCCAACGTATTGATTCGTATGGCAATAAGAGTTCAAAACAACATGTTATAAATGGAGTACCTAAGATGGGAAACACCAGAGTCCCGCACCATCAGCGACAGAGTATTTCACAGTGTAGTGGAAAGAGTGCTAGATTATTGTTTTTTTGTCAAAGAACTAAGTTCAAATCTCTCCACTACCATTTGCTATTATTGAACGTTGACAAGTCACTGAACACTTCTGGGTTTCAGTTTTCTCATCAGTAAAATGAGGAGACCAGGATAGGTGATCTCTAAGGTTTCTGACAGATGTACATCGATGTTCCTATAGTTGGCACAGCAACCTCCGGAAAAATGGGGAAGATCTCTGAAGGTGTCATCAAACACAGAGCCCCCATGGACCTTATGATACAGTAAGATCAACCCTTCAAGCCATTCAGAGTATTCTCTGCCTTAATATCTCTAGGAACTTGTAGTATAGCCAACTCCAAAAGACTCTTACTATATATACATAAGGGAACAGCTAAGTGCTACAGTGGAAGAGTGCTGGGTCTGGAATCCATAAGACTTGAGTTCAAATCTGGCCTCAGACACTACCTGTGTGACCCCAGGCAAGAGATTTAACCCTGTTTACCTCAGTTTCTTCATCTGTAAAATGATCTGCAGAAGGAAGTGGCAAACCATTCCATTATCTTTGCCAAGAAAACCTTAAATGGGGTCATAAAAAGTCAAACACGGTTGAACACATACATAGACACATAAAATACAAGGGAACTAAGACACCCTGGAAAAGAAAAGAAATAATCACACTCTCCTAGGATGGTATTGTTCAGCCACAAAGAGATGTCAATGGCTCCTTTGCTCTACCTTCCTTCTCTCACTCCCACCACAATTCCAATAACCATAGCTCTCCAATATGAAGACCAATTGACAAGCACAGACCCAGAAGCCTGGGGCTCTAGTGTTATAGGTAGGTTTCCTTAAGGAGAGAATGAGACAGGTACCCTTGTCAATAATTGACAGCACCTGTTTCCTTCCTGATCCCCAGTTTACTGGCCCCAACTTTCTGATGTAGTAACACTAAAGGTGTGTGTGTGTGTGTGTGTGTGTGTTTGTGTGTCGTTGCCAGAGAAGACCATGCCATCAGAGAAATAATGACATGACTTGCACTTGACTTTGTTTCGAGTGAGGGAAGCAGAGGAATGAACATAGATGAGGGTATAATAGAAGACTTAGTAGCCTAGCCTCCATTAATCAACAAAGGGAAATGTCAACAACTGACATTTATTAAACACTATCTCTGTGTCTGGCTCTGGACTGGGCACAGGAGATACAAATACAAAGAAGGACACAATTTTTATTCTCTAGAAGATGACCTAGTGGCTTTGGAAGAACTACAGGACAAAGACAAGTTGGACATGCTTAGCAGAAGAAACAGTAGATACAAATAACTATGGAGAGAGATATACATGGAATCATGGGAGCATATGGCCAACTTTCATGTATGTGACATAGACACATAAAACTAGACTCAGAAGTCTCCTCTTCAAGGAAAATCAGACTTGTGGTAAGAATAGGGAGTCAATATCCTGCTCATGGTAATCAGATTTGTCCTCTTGGAATTCAGAGTTTTCACAAGTCTATTTGCATTTCAAGTCCTAAGTTGTCAAACCTGAATTTGTTTGCTGATTTCATTTTGATCATGGGTGATATTTCCTAGTATTTGTCATAGCAAAATCCTTCAGATGAACTTGTTAACTTGCTAGGGTAGGAAGGAAGGAAGAGACGATGTAGTTTTTTAAAAAATGGCTGGTTATTAAAAGGCTAAAGAAAGAAGTAACAGAGAGAAGGAAAGCATTAATAAAGATTATTCTTATCTAGTCCAGGTATGACCAGTATATTTTTTAAAATTTATTTTTTAAAAATCAACAAGAATTCATTTTCTCTCCTTCCTGCTTCTATCACCCCTCCACATTAGGGAAAAATAAGGGAAAAAGAAAAATAAACCCTTATAATTAATATGTTTAATCAAGTAAAACCAAGTTCTACATTGTCTATGTTCAAAAATGTATATATCATTCTGTATCTTGAGTTTATCACTTCTCTGTCAGGAGACAAGTGACTTTTTTTAAATTATCAGTCATCTTGAATCATGCTTGGTCATTGTATTGATCCAAGATATTAAGTCTTTGAAAATTAGCTTTGACAATATTCTAGTATTAATTGCTTTCCGGTTTTACTCACTTCACTCTGCATCAATTCATATGAGTTCTCCTAGATTTCACTGAAACTGTTACTTTTGTCATTTCAGTTAGTTGTTCAATGGAAGCAATTTCTCTCAAGGCCAGAAAGCCTAAAATTAAATTTACTAGAAATGAACTAGTTCATTTTTAAAGCTTCTACTTTAAGCACATTTAATTTTAAGTCTCCTTGGCCCTGAACGAAAGCACATCCATTGAACAACTGATTACTACAGGGCTTTCACAAGCCTATGTCTCTTCTTACATCCAGAAATGTCCCAGTCAAGCTTACACTACACAAAAATAGTTATAAGGCACTCCTCCCAATAGTCAATGCTTATTTGGTGCTTTACCCTTGACAAATCATTCTTCTTAGAATCCTCTATAGTAGGGAGTGAAAAGATCTTTGCTCATTTTACAGATGAGAAAACTGAGTCTCAGAGAGTTTAAAGTAACTCAAGGTCAGATAGTGAGTGTCAGAACCAACGCTGGAATTTAGGTCCTTCAATTCTAAGTCTACACCATGCTGTCTCTCTTCCTACAAGTAAATGTGTATGGGAGGAGGGGCAGGGTTGTTATTTGGGGCCCCAGAATCTACAAATAGGAGGAGTATCCCCTCCTACAAATGCTCCAATGTAGTATAGCCAAGACCACAGATATTCTTTTGGGAAGTCTAGGAATTCTTGCTTGGTACATCTACCCTTGCTGGGATGTGGATGTCCTTTCAATGAACAGGTATATGTCACTGGGATAATCTGAGTTTGCAACCTTTCCATCTGTCAATATGTCTTTTTCACCAAAAAAAAGTCTGCAAGGGAGAAGAAAGAGGTAATTTTGGCATCCATGAACAAATTGCAAATGGTGAGATCATTTAAAAGAGTTGTTAATCTTTATTTGAAAGGTATTCCATGTAAACCCAGATTTGTTGAATGTGATAAAACAGAGTAAAGGCAGATTTATATCTGATATGTTGCCTTAAGTACCCTGCCACCAGTCATCACTAAAGTTACTACTTAGAGAAGATAGAGAAAATTCCCTGTACCAAAGTGAATACCCTACAAACATCCTTCTTGTCAGTTTAGAAGTTTCATGGCCCTCTAATAGGAAGAATTCATTATCTAGCAAGATTTATTAATAATAAGGAAGGAGCAGGAAGGGATCATAGCTCAATAATTATGGTCATATTAATAAACAAGAACAACTGACACCTATAAAACTATATATAGTTATATAAGCACAATTATACGTGTGTGGAAGTGTGTGAGGGAGTGAGTGTGTGTCTATAATACATACACACACACACACACACATATACAGTTGTGGAGTCACTTTAGTCTTGTCTAATTCACCATGATTCCATTTGGGGTTTTCTTAGCCAATATACTAGAATAGCTTACCATTTCCTTCTCCAGATCATTTTACAGATAAGGAAACTGAGTCAAACAGGGTTAAATGACTTGCCTAAGATTATACAGAGAGCTTAGGTCCTCCTGATGCCAGAGCCAGTACTCTATCCATTGTGCCACCTAGCTCTGCCATATATAAATACATCTACATACACACATATGTAGGTGTGTATATATACATGCATATACATATATATACAGTTTTAAATTGCTATGTACATAGTTTGATTTCAAATGAGATAAAAATCTTATTTGATCTTTACCAGAAACCTGTTGAATAGGTGCTCTTATTGTCCTCTTTTACAGATGAGGAAACTGAGGCTGAGAAAGGTTAAATGGTCTTGCCCAGGGTAATATAGTCCATAATGGTAATAATTAATAATTAGTAAATAATAATATTACTAGATGATATCTGTATAAATAAAACATATAGATTTGTAAATTATTCTATTTATGTTGGGTCCCCAAGTCTCTGAGACATCCTGTATTATGATCCCAACAACCCTATGAGACAGGAGCTATTATTATCCTCATTTTGTATATCAACAAACTGAGTTTGAGACAGCTCATGTGACTCAGAGAAAGAAGGCTAGGTAAACAGGATAGCTTAGAAAGCTACAAGTTAATCTTATGCTTAAAAGGAAAAGCCAGCTTTGTGTAAGAGTCCTGCAGTTTCAAGTTCAGTCCTCTGTGTTCTATTGTGTATGTGGGAATGCACATTTTATTGGATATCTGCTAAGTTCAGAATAAAAATCATTATTTTTTAAAAAGAGGTTGTCTAGGATCACCTAGCTAGTAAGTATATGGTGAGATTCAAATTCCGCTCATGCCACTCTAAATATCTAAGCTTGAATACATCAGGAATCCAATGTGGGTACTTCCTCAACCAATGTAGTTCACAACTATTCTTTTGTCGTATAAATAATAATATATGGTGATCATAATGATGACAGTGATATAGTGCTACTATGTGCCAGCCACTGTGCTAAGTATTTTACAATTAGACAGTCTTCATGAGCTACTATGGACAAAACAAACAAGCAAACAAGCGAAAAACAAAACGAAACAGCAGTCTTCTGATAATAAATCTTTGGATTAGGTTGACTAGCCCTCAAACAGGGTGTGGTTCCTTTCATACTCAATGCCTTCCTCCCTTAGTAGGATTGTTGGAGTCATTGCTCCTTTGCCAAGGCATTTATGAGCCCTGGGTACCTGGGCACCATAACAAGGCATCAAGAAGAGGTATTTAATGGCAAGAAAATGGGCTTCCTGCCATTAAATGGAGAGCATCACCACAAAATTAAACTTAAATTTCAGAATGCGTATACGTCCCAAAGTAACTAGAATGTTTTTCCACTTCCATTTTCAAAGGAGGCTAAATTCAGAGCAATGTTGGGTTGATTGTTTAAATATTGACATCCAGTTGGGCAAATCGATCAACCAACACATTCACTGAGCACCTAGCGCTGTCCTTGGGTTGTAAGGGAACACAAGAAAAATAAGAGACATTATCCTTGACTAATCTAGTTGGTGAGACAAGCCAATATACATGAAACAATTAGCAAACAATGCAAGACAGCATATAATTAAGTGTTAAATTGCTCAGTAAAGATAATAAATGCTATAGTATTTCAGAGCAAGGGAAAATCAATGAGGTCTATAGTGATAGTGTATGGTTTCATAAAGGTGATGGGTTCCTAATTGAACCATGGAGACTAGGTAAGATTTGCACAGGCAAAAGAGAGAGATGATAGAGAGACACTAATCCCAGGAAACTATGAGCAAAAAATTCAGTATGGGGTGGGCAGGGCACATCGTTATAGAAATGAGAACAATAAGTTTGACATGAATTCATGCTGGAGATTTGTGTGAAATGAAGTTGGATAGACGGTGTGGTTGTAAATGATGTCACCTTTTCTGTACAAAGCTTTCTCTCATCCCCTCAATCCTTTTTTATTTCTTTTTTTGTATAAAACACGTAGCCTTTTGATTTAAACCTTGTTAATGCATTAATCATATACTCTATGCCACATGCCCAGGGGAGACCATATAATATGAAAGCAGAGATTGTCTCATCTAAACTTTGTGCATCTCCCAGAACCTACTGCTAAACTCTACATATGTTAGTTGCTTAATGTTTTTTTGTTTTTTTTCTGGAATCAAACTGAACTGAAACATAAAACATCAGGGTGTTTTGTTTTTCTTTTCAAGGGAAGGGATGGCATGATGAAACCAGAGTTTGTCAGAGATGAATGTGGTAATTTTATGCAGTTTAGATTGGAGGAGGAAGAGACTAGAGGATTTGGAGATGAGGATTTGTAGTAGTAATCTGACTGTGACATGATAAGGTCCTACAGGGGAATGAGAGAAATAATGAGAAAAGAGGAGATATTTGAAAGGAAGATTTCACAAAATTTAATGACTAAATATAAAGGATGAAGGAGAGGGAAATGGCAGAGGTTTGGGGCCTGGACAAGTAAGAAAGTACTAGTACCACTACCACTGGAAAGTAGGAAAGAGAAAATAGATCAGGGTAAAAATAATGACTTCAGGGCCAGGTCTGTTGAGTTTGAGGTGATGGCATGTTATGAGTCAAAATATCCAAGAGATTTTGAGACTGTAGTCAGTCAGAACTCCCTAATCAGAATGTAAGTGCCTTGACAGTAGGAAATACTCAACTAGGTGCTTATTAAATGACTGATGAAATAGCTCTTGAGCATATGGTATATAGTAACATATTTGTGCTTTTAAATGAACATAAAATATCAGGTAAGTTGCCATTCCATCTACTTATGGAGAGTACCCCAAAGAACCAGATTGAATGTCATTGTGTACAATGTTCTCCTGGTTCTGTTTACCTCACTCAGCATCAGTTCATGTCTTTCTAGGTTTTTCTGAAGTCCTCCTGTTCATCATTTCTTATAGGACAGTAGTATTTCATCACATTCGTATACTACAACTTATTCAGCCATTCCCCAATTGATTTTCCAACTCTTTGACACCACAGAAAGAGCTGCTATAAATATTTGTGTACATGTGGATCCTTTCCCCTTTCTTATGATCTTTTTGGGATACAGCCCTAGAAGTGGTACTGCTGGGTCAAAGGATACACACATTTTTATAGCCCTATGGGTACTGTTCCAAATTGCTCTCCAGTTCATTTTGGTCTTGAAGTAGACAATAAATTCCAAGAGACAGAACTGAGGAGACAGTGCATTCCAGGAATGAAGGTTAATGAAGGCAAAGTCATGGAAGTGGGAAAGTGTGTGGGCGTGTGTGTGTGTGTGCGTGTGTGTGTGAGTTGTTGTAGAATGTAGGCCAGATTTTGGAGCAAAAGAGTGACATAAATAGACCTAAGCATTGGGAAGATGAATCTGACAGTGATGTATATTGGATGACTTAGAAAAAGTAAGATAATAATGGACATCTCGGTACTTAAGGATCACTAAGCGCTGTCCTTGCAATAGACCCATGAAGCAGGTTTCCTCATTCTCTTTAGAGATGAGAAGAACCACTGTTGAATAACTTGCCCATGGTGATAAGACTAGTATCAGAGAGCAGTGCAAGCCAGAATCATGCTTCAAGTGCACTGTTTCAGCTACCATCTTAATGCTGCCATTTTGTCCTACATAAAAATTTGAGATTTGGTTATATATTCTTCCAGATAATTTATAAAAATGCTAAATGATTCTTGTCTTAACATTTCCTACAGGACTCAACTCTCTAACCAAAAATTTGTCCATTTTATTCCTCCCCTTTTTTTTTCTGTCTCTAAGCCAACTTACTGGCTATGTGAAAATATTTCACTGCACTACCAATTCCACAGTAACCTTTAAAAAAACAAAACAAAACAGTGGAATCTTTTCACAGGCCTTTTGAAAGTCTTAGTAAATTATTTCCACTCATTTTCTTGTTCACAGGCCTTCCAAAAGCTCTAGATAAATGAGTTCTAATTTGTTCTTAGAGAATTCATGTTTGGCTTTTCCTTAGAGATGGAGCTAGAGTTAGAGACGGGAGAAAATGGAGTAGGCAAACACTAATAAAGCAATTCAAAGACAGATAAAGAAAGACAATATTTCACGTGATTTTTAAATATATATATATATTTCCCCCAATTACATGTAAAAACAATTTTAACATACTATTTGTTATGTTTTATATTCTAAATTATTTCACATGACATTTTAAAAATGTGCATTTTAAGGTCATAATATTTAGCTTTCAGTGACACATACTTGTTTTGTGACAAGTCATGTAAAAAGACTGAACTGGGAACTATAAGACCTGCATTTGAGTCCCAGCTCAGATATTTACTATCACTGTGGCCTTGGACAAGTCACTTAACCACTACAGACCTCAATTTCCTCATCTATAATATGAGGAGGTTGAAGTAGATGACTTCTACAGTCCCCTTCAGATCTAGATGTATAAAGTCACATGACTTACAGTGAAATAGTTATTAAAATAAGAAAAATTATATGACAATCATTATTGTATTTTAATTGTATCTGCAGACCTTCTGACAATTTTGTCCTAGAAAAAGATATATGAAAAAAAAGTCAGGAAATATTCAATGCGTCCTTCCATTGCTAAAGCAAATAGTCCAATCCTGACCTATTACTCAGAACCACATCATAGAAGAAAAACAATTCACAGAATAAAGTTTTAAAAAAAAGATCCTTCAATGAACCATTCAAAATGCAATGATGCTGCATTCAAGCTCCTAGCACACTTTGGAATTTATTATCTGTTTAGCCGATTCCCTAAAGCCAAGTATCCCATTTTTTTCTCTCATCCTGCCCCAACCATCAAGAATCAATTATATAATAACAATGAAGGGGGAAATTGTGTTTCCTTTAAAAAAAAAAAAAAGAATACAAGATAGGCACAAAGAAATAAGAATGAAGCAGTGAATAATTTTGCTGCCCATTTTCCAAATGACAACCTCCCGAATTTCCAGAGAATGTAGGTCCTTAGTCTCTACTTCCCATACCATCAAATTAACCTAGCTGAATGAAAAAGAAAATGTTTTGCAACTGCAAATGCAAATCTCTGCATTCCCTGCTTTGCTGCTATATCCACAGAGGGCAGCTAGGTGGTGCAATGGATAAAGCACCAGTGCAGGAGGCAGGAGGACATGAGTTCAAATTTCACTTCAGACACTTGACACTCACTAGTTGTGTGACGTTAGGCAAGTCACTTAACCCCAATTGCCTCATCCTGGGTCATCTCCAGTTATCCTGATGAATATCTGGTCACTGGATTCAGATGGCTCTGGAGGAAAAGTGAGGCTGGTGACCTGAACAGTCCTCCCTCACTCAAAACAAAGTCCAGTGCGAGTCATGTCATTATTTCTCTGATGGCATGGTCTTCCTCGGCAACGAAGGACACACACACACACACACACACACACACACAATTCTCTGCTATATCCACATGTTGCAAAAATTCAAGCAAGGGTTAAGATGTGTTACTAACTTGCCCTTTTATCAAATCTAAGGGCTCCAGAATGTGTAAGAACCTTGTATATATGATTTGTAAATATGATTTCTCAAGATAGGAACAAGAAATAGGAAGATGCTTATAACCATTGTTTCCAGGCACAGAAGAGACAGAAAATCCTTTTAGTAATAGCACAGTTACCTGGGGCAGCCACCTAGCTCTCTTCTAGCCCCTTGCTTTTGTCTTGCATTTCAGCTCTCTCACAAGAGTTTATGATCATCCTTCTACTAGGAGAGCTGAAAATAGTCCTATCTAATCACAGTCTGCATTGCAGAAGCATCACCTACCATGCTCTATTCAGTCTTGTAGAAATACAGTTCCCAAAGAGAATATGTCCTTCCTATATGTTTATAATGGATAGTATGTAAGCTTTTTCACAACTATCATTTTGTTATCTTGCTTCTCCTATACCTATAATATGAATTAAAATTCTCTTTTAGGAAATAAAATTTTATTCACAAATTTATTAGTCAATGGGAAGATGGTTGTAGTTTTCAAGCCTTGCTTAGGTCTCACAAAATATTTTGTTCTGGCATCGCCTTTCCTCAATAGGGTAGATGTGTTTATCTACCCATGTTCTTTTTGACAGATGTTATCATTTTGCCTGTTATGGAAGCAAGACTCAGTGGGCTGCAAATCCCAGAGTCTGCTCTCTAGCCCTCTTACACATGGGATTCATATTGTCAATCCACTAGCCCTCAGGCAAAGCAATCATTTGGAGGAAAAAAAAGTTCCACATTTTGGTTAATAGTTCCATATTTTCACAGTTGTGTTGCTTCAAACCTATTGGGTGGTTGGTATCCAGTTCTGGTGGTTTATCTATGTCTAATTTTCCAGTTCTAGAACATTCTTTCTGCATGTGATTAAAGATAAAAAGGTTTGCTTTAGCCACAACTACTCTTGGCAGTTTTAGGAGGGTACTTTGCATTGACAAATGGAGACCTTCTCTCCAAGCAATTGACACTTTTTCTATAACTATTACCTTACCAAAACGTTGATACCCTAGTAGGCAATTTTATTCAGTTCAATTCAACAGTCAATTACCAAATGCCTACTCTGTGCAAAGTAATTGGTGGATGTTACAGGAAAGGCTGTCATCTATTTCGGTTTCAGCTGATTGCATAAAGGATTGTATGATTCCAGTTCAAGCACCTGGAACTCGGCAAGGATGATGTCCATGTTAATTCTCTCTTTTTTCAATAAAGGAAAATGTGATGGATGCAAAAGGATGAAACAGGAAACCAGAAAACAAAGTACTGCCCTCCCTCCTCCACAAGACAGTAAGAAAACTTTTAGCTCCTTGCCAACAAAAGCTAGTCAATTTTTTATGCACAGGAAGGATTATCTGCTTTATGGATTATCCCCATCCAACTCTTAACCCCAGGTTGACTTCCTCTTGTCACAGCATACTCTTGGCAACTATTCCCCACTGCCCAGCAGGTGCCAGTCAGTCAATCAACTGCATCTACTGGGAACCTAGTGGGTGCAAAGCATTGAGCTTAGGGAATGCAAATCAATTTTAATATTTGCCTTAGCAAAACATAATTAGAAAAGTAAATTTGATTTAAAAACCTTCAAACCATAAAATAAATTCTAAAGTCAAATGTATGTTTGTGTGTGTTATGTGTATCGTGTGTATTTTGGAATACCAGCTAATTTTAGATTATCCTTTCCATTAATCTACATAATCAACTCTCTCTCTCTCTCTCTCTCTCTCTCTCTCTCTCTCTCTCTCTCTCTCTCTCTCTCTCTCTCTCTCTCCCTCCTTAACGATTAGATGAATCAAGAAGGGCTTCCCTCAAAGAGAGACACCTGAGTTAAGCCTTGAAGTAAGTAAAGGATTTCAAGAGGCAGAGCTGAAGGAGGGAGTGCATTCCAGGCGTGGAAGACATCCTGTACAAAAGCAGGGCAGATGTAGAAGACAGCAAATTTTAAGAGCAATAGGTCAGTCTGGCTTTGACTACAAATAGAGACAGGGAGAGAGACAAAGATAGACATGCATTTTTCACTTAGTTTAAAAAATAATTGTTGAAAATAAAATGAACTGTTGATTCCTATGGAAGGAATCTTTAGAGGTCAGATAGCAAAGCACTGAAAAAGGAGACAGAATTTCTGGGTCATCCAAGCTGCAGACTAAAGGGCACCAATTGGTCAGAGAGGAGAATCTGGAAGCTACAACCAGAGTGAGACTTAGAGACTGAGAGTAAGTAAAAATTCCTGAATTTTGAAGGCTCTAATTTTCAAGAATCAAAGTTCTAACGTTGGAAGTTTTTTAGACTTGGATCCTGGTAGGGGTGGGGGGAGAAAATGGGGGAGTTAAGAAGCACAGCAGATAGAGCCTGGAGTGAGGAAGACATCTTCCAGAGTTCAAATCTGTCCTCAGACACTTCATAATTGTGTGACCCTGGGCAAGTCACTTAACCCTGTTTGCCTCCGTTTCCTCATCTGTAAAATAAGCTGGAAAAAGAAATGGCAAACCACTCTAGTATCCTTGCCAAGAAAACCTCAAAGGGGGTCAACAAAGAGTTAGACACAACTTAACAACAATAAATGTGATTGTGGGCAAATAATTCTTATTGGACATCCAGTTTTCTTATCTGTAGAATGGGATTGATAATAATGCCAGCAGTGGCTACCTCACAGGTCATTGTGAAGCTCAAATGAGATGACGAAAAGGACTTTTGCAAACCTTAATGTGTAACTTATGTCATCAGTTCTTGGCCTCATCATCATTTCCCCAAACATTCCAAGAACACACTTATTCTGCTTAGTTTCTTCTCTCCTTATATGAGGATAGACTGAGGCATTTTAGTAGACTGACCTGGCTTACTTCCATCCATATGGAGATCTCCATTTAGGAACAAAGAAAAATGGCCTTTTGTTCCCAGGAAGTTCCCTAGGTTGGAGATGGAGCACTGTGTCTACCAGAAGTAGGCATTGTTAAAATGGCCTTTGCCCAACAGTTTTGCTTTCAGGATGTTTTAGGTCCAGGTTAATGGTCTGTGTCACCTCCCCACACAGTAGCTGTGACTCAGCAGGCAGTCTGACTCCTCCCTGTCACTTGCAGTCAGGTCAGGGAGCTGAGAATTGACTGTTCGTACCTCTAGAGTTGGTCCCACTAGGTGACACACCCTTAAGGTAATGCAGCTACCTCCCAGATGTAGCTAATTAGCAGACCCAAATTGTTAAGGCCACTCACTCACTGTCAAGGCTAATTAAATCAGGGATTAGTGTCACCCTGAACCTGAAAGAGCTTGGAGTCAGCCCCTTGCCCTGTTAAAGTAGCAGATATTCCTTATCAGTGGAAGCCCCATCATTACCATTAGCATGTGGTATCCAGCATTCTCTCTTGTGCACATCTGTGGCTGGTTTTCATTTCCTTGGGAAGGAGAAATCTTCAGTTTTCAGTTTCCCTAAAAGATCCTTCACTATGAAACTCAAGCACCTACACTGGATTTTTTTGTTGATATCTGACATGTTTCACTTGTTATGAATCAATTAAAAAGGATTTCTTTTTCTCCCCCATAGTCCTCTCTAGTAATAAATGACATTATTCTCTGAGTCCCCATCCTCCTCTTCCCCATGGAGTTACATAGATAAAAATCAGTTACTTTAATTTCCTAACAGTACAGATCACTCTTCTGACACTTTCACTTCTGAAATTTACTAGCTGTATGACCTTGGGCAAGTCCTTTAACCTCCTTAGACCTCAGTTTTCTCATTGGTAAAGAATGACCTCCAAGGCCCCTTCTAATTCCAGACCTACAACTAGATAGTGCTTTTCTCCAGAAGTCATGAAAGTTTTCAGATAACCCTATAAGACAAACCTCTACTCAGTTCTATCTTCTTTCTGCCTTTTCCAGTCACTGAGTCAAGAATAGGCAGGGAAGCAGTAGGTGCAGTCAAAGGATCATAAGATGTACGGTCAAGGAACGTAGAACCAGAGTCCCCAGTTGTGGGATACTGGGCAAGGCATTCTCTAGGCTTTGCTATCCATCTCTGAAAAATGAAGGGGCTGTATCAGAACAGAATACTTCAAAGTTGGAAGGGATCTCAGAATCTAGCTATCCCTGTACCCAGACAAAACTTCTCTCTAAATCCCCCAACCAGTGGTCATCCAGATTTCTCTTGAAATCTATAGAGTGGGTACACATCTAGAAGCAAGTTAAGAAGTTTGGCCTTCAACCAAAAGTCAGCCAGGTTAAGCAGTGGATGGGGCACTGGACCTGGAATCGGCAAGACCTGAGTTCAAATTCTGATTCAGATATTTTTACTAGCTATGTGACCCTGGGCAAGTCCCTTAATCCCGGTTTACCTCAATTTTATCATCTGTAAAATGGGCTGGAAAAGAAAATGGCAAACTTCTCCAGTATCTTTATCAAGAAAACCCCAAATGGGGTTATGAAGAGTCAGGCACAACTGAAAACAACACCTTCTACCAAACTTCAACCTTTCAGCAACTTCTATCCATTGCTCCTTATCCTAGTATAAAACATATCTAATGTCTTTCACAGGAGAAGTCTCAAAATATGTAAAGGCAGTCCTCATGTCCCTCTTAGGTCTTTGCAACAGGCTAAATGCCTCCAATTCCCTCAACTAGTCACTGGGTTACATCATTTCTAGGTCTTCCATCTTCCTGATCCCTTCTGAACACTCTCTAGCTTATCATTGTCTTTATTAAAATATGGCACCCAGAAATGAACACAATACTCCAGAAATGGTATGACTGGTACTGGATAAGACTATCACATAGGACAACAGTACTAGACACTATACCTCTCTTAATCTAACTTATGATTGCATTTATATTTTAACTTCCACATCACACTGCTTACTCATATTAGGACTATAATTCACAAAAATTACTAGATCTATTTTTGGACAAATATTTATTACCAAATTACCTCATCTTACACTTATGAACCAGAGGATCATAGATTGAAAGCTACAAGGAAATTTAGAGGCAATTAAATCAAATCCCCTTTTCTGTGAAATTTTTTAACTTCACTTTTTTTCTAGTTACATGTCAAAACAATCTTTTATCATTTTTTTTCTTTTCAAATTCCAAATTCTTCCCTCTTTCCCCTTCTGCTTCCTTGAGAAGGTAGGCAATTTGCTATAGATTATACATATACAATCATACAAAACATATGTTTTGTTAGCTATGTTTGCAAAAGAAAACATGAACCAAATAAGCAAAAAATAAAGTTTTAAAAAAAATGCATCATACAGCATTCATTCTTTATTCTTACTCTATCTGATCTTTCTCTGGAGGTGGAAAGAATTTTTCATGACAAGTCTTTTGGAATTGTTTTAGATTATTGTTTTGCTGAGAATAACTAAGTCATTCACAGATCATTGTACAGTATTGCTATTACTGTGGAAAATGTTCTCCTGGTTCTGCACACTTCTCTTTGCATTAGTTCATGGAAACTTTTCCAGGTTTTTTCTGAAACAATCTAGCTCATCATTTCTAATAGCACAATAGTATTCCATCACAGTCATATGCCACAACTTGTTCAGCTATTCCCCAACTAATGGGCATCCCTTCAGTTTTCAATTTGCTACCACCAAGAGCTGCTATAAATTTTTTTTTTGTACAAATAGGTCCTTTTCCTTTTTAAAAATATCTTTGAGATATAGCCCTAGTAGTATTATACTGCTGGGTCAAAGAGTATACTCAGTCTTATAGCCCTTTGGGCATAGTTCCAAATTGCTCTCCTGAATTGCTGGAACAATTTAAAACCCCATCAACAGTGCATTAGTATACCAATTTTCCATATTCCCTCCAACATTTGTCATTTTCTTTTTCTGTTTTATTAGGTGGTATCATAGAGTTGTTTTAATTTGCATTTTCCTAATCAATAGTGATGTAAAGCATGGTTTCATATGACCGTAGACAACTTTGATAACCTCATCTGAAAACTGCCTATTCATATCTTTTAATCATTTATCAACTGGACAATGACCCATATTCTTATAAATTTGACTCAGTTTTCTATATATTTGAGAAATGGAGCCTTTATTAGAAAAACTTACAGTGAAAAGTTTTTCCCAGTTTCTGTTTCCATTCTCATCTTGGCTGCATTGATTCTATTTGTGCAAACACTTTTTAATTTAATATAATCAGAATTATCCATTTTAGAACTCGTGATTCTACCTTTTGTTTGGTCAGAAATTCTTTCCTTATCCACAGATCTGACAGGTAAAATATTCCATTCTCTCCTTATTTACTTATCACCCACCCTCTAGGTCCTCAAGTGTGGCCCTTTGACTGAATCCAAATTTCACAAAATAAATCACCTTAATAAAAGGATTTGTTCTGTAAAACTTGTACTCAGTCAAAAAAGCTGCACTCAAGAACCTAGAAGATTACGCCTTGGCTTTCACCCTTCAGCCACTTCTGAATTAATCCACCTAATAAGGCAATGTTTAGTTCAAGTGACTTCGTCTTGTCCATAAGAATGGAATGGACAACTCCATAGATTGTTTTAATTTTATCTAGGTAAACTATGTTTCTGCACTGCTGCTTTGATCTATCAATCTGATTACCCTGTCAAAAAAGGAAATAAGTTTAACTTGGGGTGTTGTATTGTTGTGGAAATTATACAAGCTCTCTGTGAACTCTTCCTGTTCCATTCATTCTAGTTATTCTCAAACCATCCCTTTGACAATATGTTCTAGAAATATTTTTTTCAGGAATCAAAATCAAGGTTCAGTAGCCTATATTTTACATATCCTTTTCTCTTTTCCTCCTTCTCCTCCCCCTGCTCCTCCTCCTTCCTCCTCTCTCTCTCTCTCTCTCTCTCTCTCTCTCTCTCTCTCTCTCTCTCTCTCTCTCTCTCTCTCTCTCTCTCTCTCTGTCTGTCTGTCTTTCTCTCTAAATAGAGACATCTGCCTCTTTTTAGTTCTGCAGTGCTCTCTCTACAATTTTTTCAAAAATTGCTAACAGTGGTTCACAAATCAGGTTTGCCATATCTCTGAGCACTTTGGGATACAGTTCTTCTGGGTCTTCCAGCATGAGAACTCCTCTATGACAGTGAAATGCCCTCTTTTCTATCTTCTTTTTTATTTTGAGAATCAATGTCATTTAGCCATTTCCATTCCTTTCTTTCCAATCCAAAGATCATTCTCCTAGTCACAAACGAAAAAAAAAATCAAAATAAGAGTTAAACAGATTTTTCTTCCATTCATTATCAAAACCCAATATCAGAGCAGTGGTTCTATCCATTTTTTTCCAATCCTCCTCTTTCTATAAATACAGCCTAAAAAAAATAAAGCTCATCTTTAAAGTTCCTTTCAGCTATGAATTCTATAATTCTGTAGGAAGTCTTGATGGGGGAATTCATCACTTTGCATCTCCCCTATCGTTACTCCATTGTAAAACTCTATCTTTGTCTTTCCTCCCTGTACCACCATCTCCTATGCTCCACCCACCAGGAGATCAGAGAATGTATCACAGCTTCAGAGTTTGTCATTAACATGTTTATCTCAGCAGAAAGTCAAAAACTAGAATCTTGAAGCAATGGTTCGGAATTCTGCCAGTGTCTAAGCACAAGCTGGGCGACAGCTATAGCTCATCTGAGATCGGATGCTCAAGGCCCTCCCAGGGAAACAGAGCAAAATGAAGCTACATTCATGCAAGCAGGTACCATGGGTTTTAATTACTCTGCAGTACCTAGCAAAGTGGGGGGCGTAGTGAGGTATTCTGAACATCAGCAATGGGAACAGTATACTCCAAGGAACTAGCATTGCATACACTGTTAAACACAAATATGTCTGGGTATAGATGACATACATGTTCATTCATGCATGAACAAAAATTAAAAAGTGAGAGAAGATTGTGAATTGCCACCAATATGCCCAGTTTGACTAGATTCATATTTTCCCTGAACAGAACATACTTTTCTAGTTAGTTAATTTAAAAAATGACACAAAAAGATAATAATCACATGACATTTATATTTCCCTCCAATGTCTGCAAAGCACTTCATACAATATCTTAGCAAACATTTATTGATTAATTAATTGTCTCATTTTTATATCACAATAGCCTTGAAAGGTTAAAGGAAGGTGCTAGAATTATTACAAGCCCCAATTTACAGATGGGGCAGCTAGGTGGCACAATAGTGGATATAGTGTCAGGCTTAGAGTCAGGATGACTTGAATTCAAATCCAGGTTCAGACATTTACTAGCTGTGCAACCCTGGGTGAGTCAGTTAATCCTGTTTGCTTCAGTTTCTTCTTCTGTAAAATGAGCTGGAGGCAGAAATGGCAAATCACTGCAGTATCTCTGCCAAGAAAACCCCAAATGGAGTCACGAAGAGTCAGACATGACTGAACAACATGCCAGCATTTTCAGATGAGGAAACTGGAGTTGGAGTAGGGTGACTTGCCCTACAGAATGACATACAGACACACAAAGATAGATATATAGGTGGGTGGATGAATAAATAGACAATTGATTAACTGCTTCCAGCACTGTGTTTGGTTCTAAGAATAAAATACAAACAAAAGGGAGAGTCCTTGCCCTCCAGAAGATTACATTCAAATGAGGAAAGTTAACAGATAAAAGGGAGTTCAAAAGCAGGTGGGAGGTAAGGTTCAGAAGGTGTGAAAGGAGTCATGGGTTGAACAATTTGCACCTAGGTCTTATTCCAAGTCAAGATTCTGTCTACTCCTCTAATTTGTATCTTAATAGTACATCTAACTCCAGGGAGGCATAGTATTCATCTGTATACTACCCTTGAGTGTCTCATCTTCCTTTTTTTTTTTTTTCCTTTGGAGGCAATTGAGTTTAAGTGACTTGCACAGAGTCACACAATTAGGAGTATCTGAAGCTGGATTTGGACTTAGGTGCACCTGACTCCAGGGCCAATGCTATATCCACTCTGCCACCTAGCTATCCCAGTGTTTTATTTTCATCCTTTCATATGACATAGGAGTTAGAGGCCCTTGGTTCAAATCCTGGCTCTGTCCCTTACTAGCTGATAATTTATCTCATTTTTGACACTTCCACCTCTAAAACTCTTTACTTTTGTGATACCTTTGTGACTTTGGGCAAGTCGCTTCAACTCTCTTGATCTCAAGTTTCTCATGGTTAAAATGGGGGGAAAGATTCAACTAGATTACCTATGAGGTTTCTTCCAGCTCAAGACCTACAATCCTATTGTTTATCCCTCATGATATCATGACTCATGCATGAATTGGATTTAAGTGAGGCAGAGTTGTACAAAGTCATCAGCCTCACGGTCTCTTCCAGAGTCATCAAAAGTCGAGTGGCAAGACAAAAGTCAGGATGATTGCTTATGACCTGGGATGCAGTGGATGATCTTGGAATCTGCAATGTCTAAGTACTTCATAGACTGCTTCAGCCACCTTCATGGCCATTGGAACAAACTGTTCTCACCTGCTCATTCTGCTGAGGGAAGTCTTCACATGCTTGGAGTAGACACCCCCTCCCCAAAGTCACTGAGGGATTTGAGGTCACAGATTCCCCTCAACCTGGTGTAACCCATCTGCTGAGATAATTTGCCAAGCTGTGACTGCTGCACATGCTAGAACTTCTTGGAGCCACAAGTGAGAGTTGAGTGACAGCTGGACACAAAAGGTAGATGAATAGCCCTGAAAAGTGCTCAGGAAGCCCTCCCACCAGAGGTGCTAGTCCTCTTGTTATTTTAATTGCCTGAGCTATGCACCTGATGCATCCAGAAAAACTCTTTTTCTTTCTATAAAGAGGATTCAAAGCTCTAGATTTCACCCAAAATCTGAGTTTTTGAGGGCCCAAGATCATATTACTTTACTACTTTATTACATATTACTTCCTATTACTAAATCCACTTACATTTTAACAATGGAAGTCCAAATTGCCATGGCTTGAGATCAAGGTAAATCCTGATCAGGGACTGTACCTCTACAGAGAGAGCAAAGACTGTTGCCATCCAATCCCCTCACTCCCATACTATAAGAAAATAAGACCTCACAATCAAATTGTAATTAATAATATAGGCTGTTCTGGTTTTTTCCCAAAAACATTCATGATTTGAGATAGAATGAGAGAACAAACAGGTAGGCACTGAGAAAGCCTGGTTTGTCTATGTTCCTGAAATAGAAAAATTGGGACAAAACCAAATGACTTGATTTACTGTAAATTGCATAACTTGATTGTACAGATGAAGGTAAGATTCTCTGCTTCATGGATCCCCTATCTATTTGCTCCTCTGAGTTCTATTAATATTTCATTAGGTCATACTCTGTTGCCATCCTCCTTGCTCCCAAGCAGTGCTGAGAGCCACAGATTAGTAACTGATTGCAAATATAAGAATTTCCTTTTATCTATTTTAAATTTGTTACATTTTAATTTTATTGATGTCTCCTTGTTCCTAAAACATACTACTAGAAAAGCACAGCAGCATCAGGCTGGCCTTCTCTCTATTTCATTCTACTCATTGTTTTGTCATAATTCTAATCAGTGCCTGCAGTTCTGATTCTAACACATTCATCTTCCACCCCTGGTGTCCTTGTCTTTAATACTACAGGATTTGGGAATCATGAAAAGTTGAGCATATAGTGAATATTACTTCATTTTAATAGGTATAAAAAATCTATTCATAGTCTACATTTCACAAATTGCATCATACTCTGGAATAATGATTCTTCATTAAAATTCATAGTAATACCAAAGAGACTGGACTGACCACCCATACTAGAAAAACAAAGTGGATGAAAACTTCACCTTGTCTAAAGAGCTCAACAGACAGCTTGTCAAATTATTCCCTCGTGTGTGACATGGACAAGAAAAAAAGGTGGAGGTAGCATGGCACAAATATTGTAGCCAAATTCCAGAGTTTCCATGTCAAGGAGAAAATATTGCAAGCAGTCAGAAAGAAACAATTCCAGTATTGTGGAAATATAATCAGAGTAACACAAGATCTAACAGCTTCTACATTAAGGGATCGAAAGGCTTGGAATAAAATATTCCAGAAGTCAAAGGAACTAGGATTAAAACCAAGAATCACTTACCCAGCAAAACTAAGTATAATATTTCAGGGGGAAAATGGTCATTCAATGAAATAGAGGACTTTCAATTATTCTTGATGAAAAGACCAGAGCTGAATAGAAAATTTGACTTTCAAACACAAGAATCAAGAGAAGCATGAAAAGGTAAATAGGAAAGAGAAATCATAAGAGACTTACTAAAGTTGAACTGTTTACATTCCTTCATGGAAAGATACTATTTGTAACTCTTGAAACTTTTCTCAGTATTTGGGTAGTTGGAGGAATTACACACATATATGCAGACAGAGGGCACAGTGTGAGTGGAATAGGAAGGGATGAGAGAGGAATATATTGGGAGGAGAAAGGGAGAAATGGAATGGGGCAAATATAAAAGAGGCAAAAAAAGTTTTTTCAATGGAGGGGAAAAGGGGGGATGAGAGGGAAAAAGTGAAGCTTACTCTTATCACACTTGACTTTAAGGAAGGAATAACGTGCACACTCAATTTGGTATGAAAATCTATCTTGCACTACAGGAAAGTAGGGAGAAGGGGATAAGTGGAGTGTGGGGAGGATGATAGAAGGGAGGACAAATGGGAGGAGGGAGTAATTAGAAATAAACACTTGGGGAGAGACAAGGTCAAAAGAGAGAATAGAATAAATGGGGGGCAGGACAGAATGGAGGGAAATATAGTTAGTCTTTCACAACGTGACTATCATGGAAATCTTTTGCATAACTACACATATATAGCCTATACTGAATTGCTTGTCTTCTCAGTGGGAATGGATGGGGAGGGAGGAAGGGGGAGAAGTTGGAACTCCAAGTTTTAGGAACGAATGTTGAAAATTGTTTTTACATACAAGTGAGAAATAAGAAACACAGGTAATGGGGTATAGAAATCTATCTTGCCCTATAAGAAAAGAAAGAAGATGGGGATAAGAGAAGGGAAGGATGTGATAGAAAGGAGGGCAGATTGGAGAAAGTGGTATTTAGAATGTGCAGTGTTTTGGGGTAGGGTGCAGGGGAGAGATAAGGAAAAAATTTGGAACTCCAAATCTCGTGGAAATGAATATTGAAAACTAAAAATAAATGAATTAATTTATAAAAAAGTGAATCTAGAAGCTCTCAATGAGTTTCAGTGATCAGATGGGAATGATCTACTTCCCAGATTACTAAGATTACTGTCAACCATAGTCAGTGATGATAGGAAAAATTATGGAGAAACTAGGTTCAAATGTCAGTGGCATTTTGCTGACCTATCAGTCCAGTAGTTCTGTCAGAAAACTTAATGAGATTTATTCTGGCATGATTTGCTCTTAATGAATCCATGTTGGCTGGTCTTGATTAGTACTTTCCTTTCCAAGTGATCACAAATCAATCAGTTAATAATGTGTTACACAATATTGCCAAGAATTAAAAGTCAAGATTAGCCAGTAGATTTAAGAGTCCTCCTTGCTTTTTTTTTTCAAAAACTGGAACAATTTTTGCCCTTAAAATCTCTAGGAACTAATGCAGAGCAAAGGAATAAAAATTAGAGTGTTTTAAACAATGACAACAACATTATAGAGAAAAAGAACTTTGAAAACCTTTGGAACTCTGTTCAGTACAACAATTAAATATGTCCAGAAGGCTAAAGATGAAATAGGCCACTCACCTCCTCCCAGAGTGGTGATGAATTAAAATACAGAAACACAAATACATACATAGGCATGGTCAGTATGGGAATTTATTTTACCAAATTATGTATGTTTATGATGAGGTTTTTTTTTTTCATTGTTTTTGTTGTTCAGTGGAGTGGGGGGAATAATAGAAAAGAGAGATTACAAATATACATAAAATAAATAAATTTATGCAAATAAAAACCAATATTTGCTCATCTCCTACTGAGGCATGTCTCCCATTCTCCATAATTTATTCAATTTCAATTTCTTTTTTAACCCATTTCATTCTCTTTTTCTAGCCTAAAGATAATTTTCCTTGATAGAGAAAAGAGAAACATATCAGAACTGAACATTGCCTTCTTTCCATTGTCTATTATCAAAGTTTCATTGATCTCAAGAGAAAAATCTCACCCTTTTGCCTCTTCACAATTAAGGGCAAAGTAACGTATTGTAGAATGAATATTGAACCTGTAGTTAGAAAAGCCCTGGATCTGATTTTTGCCTCTGAAGAGGCTTAGTGACTATGAACAAATCACTCAATGTATCAGAACCTCTATTTCTTCATCTGGATAATTGGTGATTATTCCTGCAAAATCTACTTCATCAGGTTATTGCAAGAATGAAAATTAGATAATTTGAAGTACCTGGCAAATCTTAATTTGATATCAGCTATTATTTTTATTTCCATTTACAGAGTTTTGAAAATCTTTGTCTTTCCTAATATTAGTCATTAACTTTATTTCAAAGTGGGTTTTTAGCCTGTTTTCCTATTTAGCATAAGAGCTTGACATTGCTCTTAAAGGCTCATACCATCCTCTTGTATTTATCCTCAATGACCTGTCCTTGCTTTCTCCTGTTCAAGTATTCTCTTAATCCAAATTGGCTGAAGGTTGTTAATTACAGAACACAATGATTTCCAAAGAATTAGAACTACACATCTCTCAAAGTCCAATGAAAAGATACATTGGGGGTGCAAATATGTGAACATTTATAATGTGTATCCAAGAAGTAGGATGAAAGATATCAGGGATATGAATAAGTAAAAGAGTAGATGGGCTAATTTAAAATGGAGAATGAGAGAGGATAGACTGAGTAAGATAAGATCAGAAAAGATGGGGGAAAAGAGAGAGATTCCCAACAGACAGGATATATCTCCTATAGAGAATTTCTTTGAATACATGGCAAGAGTCCCTCAGCTAAAACCCTGCTTCTTATTCCTGATTATATCTCAAATGTGATCCTAAATTCTCAGGGGACATGCCATGTTGAACACAGCCTCTGGTGAGTCCTGTCAAACCAGGAGAGTTTCCCACATGGACCTTGTCATGGATTTTATTATGATCCTTCACAGAAGCCCATTTTCATGTCGGCTACAGAGTGGTGACTGTTTTACTGGAAACAAGTCTCTCTCATTCTCTCATTCCCTCTCTCATTCTCTCTCTCTCTCTCTCTCTCTCTCTCTCTCTCTCTCTCTCTCTCTCTCTCTCTCTCCCTTTCTCTGTCTCTCGCTCTCTCTTTCTCTCTGTGTCTCTCCCTATCTCTCTCTGTCTCTCTGTCTCTGTCTCCGTCTGTCTGTCTGTCTGTCTGTCTGTCTGTCTGTCTCTCTCTCTCTCTCTCTCTCTCTCTCTCTCTCTCTCTCTCTCTCTCTCTCTCTCTCTCTCTCATACACACACACACACAAGTCTCATAAGGCATCGGAGATCTGTAATCTACTTCTGCAGAGGGAGTACTCACAGAGAAGAAATCAGATTTTAGGAGTCCCAAACAAAGGATACATTTTATAAAATGAGGCATAAAAAGGTTGTGCTCTGCATCAGCACAAGGAGTACTTGTGCTAGGGAAGTTGTGGATCAAAGTAAAAATAAAAGTGACAATATCAACAACTGAATTTGTATAGGGATTTAAGGTTTATCAAATGAGTTATACATATCTCATTTGGAACTCCCAACAACCCTAATTATCTTTCCGCACATCTTTTCCATTATGATTCCTATTATTACCTGCCATGGTCAGTAACATTTAGGCAACCGATAAACCTCCATTCAACAGAAACAAGAAAACCTGCTTCCCTCCCATCTCACAAGCATACTAAAAAGATAAATCACATGAGCTCTCTAAAGCTTTGTATAGAAAGTACTGTGGAAATACTGCGGTTTATGATATTGATTTTTTAATCGTTTAAATATAAGTTCCTTGCACATTACATTGAATGCAGGGAAGAGTTAGGAAGAAGGCATAGAGAACAGGTAAGCCATAGAACCTGGCTTCTCAGAGGAGAATGAACCATAGCTTCAGAATGAGTTTGAGCAATGTCTCTGGTGTTTCAGAGAGAGACGTCCAATACTAAATACTTTTGTTAGTTACAACAGTGGCCGAACAAGCATCATGATGCCAAGAAAGGCATTACAGTAGATGAATAATGAAAAAGTCCAAATGAATGGAACAATAGGTCTCTCTCTTACATGTTCCACACTCACCCACTCAACCCTCCCAACCCCATGCAATATTAATTGAAATTCACATCCTGGGATTCTGAGAGTCATATCAGGAGAGGTAGGTCAAGATGCTTAATGCTTCAGGAAAGAGCTTTAATTTACTATCTCATTCTTGTTCCTAAGTAACTCAAGATACCATATTTCCCTAAATATTCTCTACCAGAAATGGCCTTGGGCAAGCAAGATGGATACTGAGAATCATCTATGACCATGGATGAAGCCCACCTCAAGTAACTGTGTTTATCTAATACAGGTGTCATGAGCTTCATACAGTTTACCAAGACTATTCTTTGCCTTGTCCTACCCTCATCCCACCCCTCCCCCAACATTCTGCTGGCTGCTCACTTGTTTTGTCCCACCCTCTTTCCAATTCATTTTCTTCCTTCTCTAGAGAGACTAGAAAAAATGCTGTGATGATTGGGTGAGGAAAAGTGGAAGATGTGATGGGAGTTTGCGGCAGAATTAAAGAGTCACCATTTTTTCCATTCTAACGAAATGAACGTAGGATTCAGAATCAGGATACTTTGCCCAGTTTTGCCACTAATTAGCTGCGTGACCTTGGACAAGAGTGGGTAGAGTGCTTGAATTAGGGCCATGAAGATATGAGTTCAAATTCTGCCCCAGATAATTGATGTCTATGTAATTCTAAAAAAATCACTGAACTTCTTATTAGCCTTTTCTTCTTCTATAAAAAGAAGTAGCCGGACTAAGATCCTTCTAGCTCTAGAATTATGATCCCATATATTGTATCTCTCTGAACCGGTGCCTATTTTAAAATTTCCAAGTTAAATATAAAGCTTCTGTATAGTGAAATGATGAAGCACATAAGTATTATAGATATTTTGAATTGGAAAAAAACTGGAAAATGTTGAGTCAAAATACCCCAATGGAATAATTAAGGCCAGAAGAGGAAAAAAAATTGTCTATGGTTCATATAGCTTGGGGAAAAAAGAAACTAGGAGCTGAGTTATAGCATCATAGATTCAGGGATGGAAGGGAATTTAGGGGTCATTCAGGACAACTTCCTCAGTTTACATATGAAGAAACTGAGGTACTGAGAAGTTAAATGATTTGTTTATGGTCACGTAGGTATCAGATTCACACTTACATATTCCTGACTCCTACGCCAAAAGGCTGTCTACTATGCCCCTTAGGTGCCTTGAAGTGACAACTGGGACACAGGATAAATGAATTTAGAACTGGAAGGTGGCTTAGAGACTGACTCTTGGGATAGTGTTCTTTCTGTTATATGAGAATCTTAGGAAGCTGATCTAGTTCAGCCCTGATCCCAGCAAAAATCACTAAGCAGATGATCAGGTAACTTCTGATTAAAGACTGAAAGAGAGGGAACCTACAACCTCCTAAAAGAGCCCACTATTGGTCAGCCCTAATTGGTTGGCTAGTCTTATTTTATATCAAGCCTACATCCGCAAATTCTTCCCTCTAATGTCAAAGGAAGAAGAAAAAAAACACTGATCCTGCTTCCCCCTGGCAGTTTTAAATACTTGAAAACAGCTATCATGTTTCCATCTTTTCTTCTTTTGGTTAAACATCCCTAGTTCTTACAATCAATCCTCACATGCCATGAACTCAAGGTCATGCACCATCTTCTGACCTTCTCCAGTTTACTAGTATCCTTCCTAATCTGTAGTTCCCACATATGACTCTATATTCCAGATATTATCTGAACAGGACATAGTACAATAGGACTATCATTTCTCCAATTCTAACCAGTATGCATCTCTTGATGATACCAAAGATTATATTAGCTTCTTTACCTGTTGTCGCCTCAGAGATTGCATTCCACTGAAATTCATGTATCTTTTTTTTCCCAGAGAAATTGCTGCCTATTCATACTTCCCTCATGTAGTAGTGAGGGCTACTTTTTTAACCGTTAGCTCTATTATTTTTCTTCTCATTGGAATCAAACCAAAGTTCTAACCTGTCAAGATCTTTTTGGTCATGATTCTAGCAACCAATGCATTCATTATTTCTCCGAGTTTTGTGCCATCTATGCATGTATCCAAGTTATTGCCAAAAAAAGTGGTAAACGGATCCCTAAGACCTTTTATCAAGATGACATCAACCACTGCCTACACCTTGGCTCTAGCCTTTCAACTATTTCTGAATAAAGCTGTGTGTATGTGTGTGTGTCTCTGTGTGTGTAAATCACCTAGACCACAACTTTCTATCACATACATAAGGATAGCAAAAGACTACCCAATGCTTTTTTTTTTTTTTAGTTGATAAACTGTATCTTTAACATTCCCTTCATCTTCTAATTTAGTAATCTAGTCAAAGAATGCAATGGCTTTAGTTTGGCGTGAACTGTTCTTGGTAAAGTCATGTTGGCTCTTAGTAATCATTGTTCCCCTTTCTAGATGCTCACTAATCACCCCTTTAATAATATATTCTAGAATTTTGGCAGAACCTTAAGTCAAGTTGATTGGCCTACAGTTGAAAAATTATCTTTGTTATTTTATGATAGGTTGTCTCAAGAGGCAGTGTTTTTGTTGTCCAGTCATTTTTCAGTCATTTCCAACTCTTTGTGATCCCATTTGGGGTTTTACTGACAAAGATACCAGAGTGATTTGCCATGCCCTCCTCCAGCAAGAGGTAGCAGAAAACAATGGAGAGGACACCATTCTGTAGTCAGGCTCCAATAAATAAATGCTTCTGACACTATCTGTTTGACCTTTGACAAGTCATTTAACCTCTCTGAGCCTCAGTTTCCTCACATGTGAAAGAGGGCATTGGAATATATTAAGATTTGTGATCTACAAAATCAGAGGATTCAGCTAGCTGCTCCCTAAGGTACTTTCCTACTTTAAAATTCTATAATTTCCAAGTCCCACTAGTTATCACTACAGAACCAGAACCCGAATAGACTACAGAAGGGTCCCACAAAATAGAAGCTGCTTTGCTCCACCTTCCTCAAGTTTCTCCCCGGCAGCATCCCTCAAACTGCCTCAGATACCATCCTTCTCATTTCCATGGCTGCTTCCACACTACATGCCAGAAGCTAGAGCCCTCTCAGGACTGATTATGCTGGATCGTTCTGTACTGCCTTGAAGCTTTAACCTTAGTGCGGTGGTTGAGCTCTCCCAAACAAGTCTATAGAGTCAGCATCTGCAATATCCATGAATGGAAAGTCTTAATGTACTTGTAAGGAGGGCTTCTAATCCAGAGATGTCAGCATACATTTATAAAGACTGCAGTATGTTAAGGTTTGATTACCAAGCCATAGAACAGCCTGTCTGTCACTCACCTATCTTAAGAGCATATCACTTACACCTACACATGCATTGTTCATTCAATCAATCTATTCATCAAAAAGCACTTCTGATCTTCTCCAGGCTACACAATCCCAGTTTCTCAAGTCAGCCTTCATCTGGTGAAAGGCTCAAGTTGGTACCCGACAATAGTTAGCTTTTAAGTAGAGCTTTAAGGTTTGCAAAGAGCTTTACAAATCTTCTCCATTTTATTCTCATAACAACTTTGGAAAATAGGTGTTATTATTATTTTCATCTTACAGATGAGGAAGCTAAGACACAGAGAAATTAAGTCACTCACTCAGGGTCACATATCTAGTAAGTGGATTTGAACTTATGTCTTCCTGACTCTGGGTCCCATTCTCTATATTCACTGGGCTACCTAGCTAGTTGCCTCTATCAATCTCCATTTGAATAAGAGTTGAAGAAACTACCCTAAAGAAGGGAAAACTCAAGGGTAACACAATAACTGTCTTGAAGATATATAAGGCAGTCATGCGGGAAAAGAATTGTCACAGTGCCATATGACTAGAGCTGGAAGGTAGCTTAGAGGTCATCTGGGTCAACTTTCTCATTTTAAATATAAAATTTAAAATTTACTTAAATATAGTATGTACATATATATATATACTATATAATACTATACTATATAAATATACTATAAATATAGCATATAATAAATATAGCCCAATGTGGGGAAGTGTCTTGTTCAAGGTCACAGAGGTAACAAGTGACATATCCAAACTCAGATCCTGTTTACTTCAGATTGAGATGTCTTTCCACTGCATCATCCTGTTTAATTCCATCATTCTGTTTGGCCCCCAAAGGCAGAACTAGGAGCAGAACTGGGAGAAGAGCAAAGAGGCTAATTTAAGTTTTGTTTTGTTTTATATAAGGAAAACCTTCCTAACCATTGGGAAATAGGCTCTTTTAGGAAGTGGGAGTTCCTTGTTACTGAAGGTCTTTAAACCATGGTTGGGTGATAAATCATCAGCTATGTTGCAGAGGAAATTCTTTCTTAATTATGGATTGGTCACCAATGTCCTTTCTAACTCTAAATTTTGTGATCTACATTGGTGTGCAACACTGTGCTAGTCCATAACCCTAAAATATCCCCCCAAAAACTTTTTAACAGTGATAAAATGGAAAAAATAATTCTGATAATCTGGTAGAATTGGATTCTTAAATCCCTAAGAAGTCAGGAGGCACACTGAACAAATATATTTATGAATAAACTATATATGTATGGATGTGTATATACAGACAGAAAGAGATACACATATATATGTGTCCATATAAATATATACATGCATACATATATGTATATATCTACACATGTGAATATTATATGTGTTATGACTCTCTTTGATCAATAATAACTCCCCTCCCTGAACCATCCAGTCTGAGACCATTTGACCTCCTCATTGTCTCCTGAAATAGACCATGACCTTTCTTGCTTCTGTGTTGCTCTTCATTCTCTCCTCTGTCCAGAATCACCTTCTCTCCTCTGTTCAGGCAATTATTAGAAGCGACTTACAGAGTTATAGCTTTTTAAAAGATATCTATGGTAGACTTTTTGAAGACAGTATCAATAACTTTATCATCTAGCATAATTTTTAAAAAACTGACTTTTAAGTCCTTTATTTCATAACATTTTTGTCACTTTCAAAGAGAATGTGTGCTCCTTGAGGGTAGGGGACTATCATGTATGTATGTATATATGTATGTATGAATGGATGGATAATGTGTATGTATATGTATATATATATATGTATATGTGTGTGTAATTTTTTTATGTTCCCTTTTATAATGCCTGGCACATGGTAGGTACTGCATACATGATTTTTCACTGGTTGATTCCCTTCATGGCATCATGTCCAGATAAATGGAAACTTTAGAGGAACCAATAGAGTTTAGTGGTGGACAGAAGAGTGACTGCCTCTTTTCCCATTTTAGCAAAACCTTCACTAACAAAGATGATTTCCAACAACATGCTTCTTTGTAAAAAATTTCATTACCCAAGA
This sequence comes from Notamacropus eugenii, assembly GCF_028372415.1. Taxonomy (NCBI): domain Eukaryota; kingdom Metazoa; phylum Chordata; class Mammalia; order Diprotodontia; family Macropodidae; genus Notamacropus; species Notamacropus eugenii. The sequence goes on along the minus strand of NC_092873.1, from coordinate 468,944,047 downwards.
TAGAAATAATGTAGGAGGCAGAAGGATAGGTTGCAAAATGTCAAAAAAAGGGGGGAATTACAATATGAAAAGATCACTAAATACTAACTAAAATAATGTTCAGATGCCTCAAGAATCATAAAACATGCATCTGGGAAGCTGGGGGGAGGGGGAGATGAGGGAAACAGTTGGGCTAATGTTAAGGGAGGTGAGAATAGATGCTTTTAGGAGAGGTAGGAGGAGGGAAACAATATCTACATTTGAAGAGGTAGGGGACCTTTAGCAGTGATTGTGCTACATCAGAATGAGCTCCAAGTCTTGAAAAAAAGTAGACAGAAACTCTTCTGTACTCTGGACTTTCCAGGCACAGGCTCCTAGCCTCTGAAGCCAACTCCCTATCCCTACAGTAGATGACCATCTGAAGGAAAAGAAAACTCCCTTCTAAAAAATGTTCAAACCAGGTTTGCCTTCATGAGACCAATCTGATATTAAGCCTATTATGCTATGAGGAGCCCATCTGACCTCAAAAAAAGATTCCCCAAAGCAAGCAAATGAAAAAAATTCCTGCCTCTCAGCCGGCTTTCTGGTGCCTGAAATTCCTTTTAATGAGAGGGAAATAAAAACATTAATTCCAGAATTAGAGCTAAAAGTCTTAAAATGCGAATAGTGGTTGAGGTAAGTGCTGTCAGAAACTCATGCATATTAACAATAGGTCAATCAGCAAGCAGAAAGGATGATGTCACAAACTTCTCTTTGGAGCAAAGGAAACAGTGAGGCTCTAGGTCACTGCCAGCGCCTGAATTAAGAAGAGGGATGACCATAGAAAGGTAAAAGATGCACAAGAATAGGAACCAGAAAAACTTGGAAGACTTCACCTTTTTGTCCAGGGTCAGCTTTCTATGACCTACAGCAATGCTGGGCAAAAGCAGTGTCACCCTGTGGACTGAGACATGGCCACAGAGTCAGAAAGGCATGGGTACAAGTTAGGTCTCTGAGGGGGACTGGCTGTGGAACCTTGGGTAGCTTGCTTAAGCTCTCACTGACCCAGGGCAGATGTTTAAGACAGGAAGTTGCCTAGGTGCTGTTTTGCTTTAATGGAGAGCACTACAGAGATGAAATCATATGTCAACTAATTAAAAAAAAATCTGGGCAAATGAAACTGCATCCGGGGGAACTTTTTTTTTTTTTTATCACTTTGAGGAATGGAGGCAGTCAGACTTCATGAGAATTTGGGTGGTTTCTTCCTTTTTAAAATGAATTCCGTATTTTTTTTAAAAAAATATTCTCTATTAATGGAAGATTCACTAATCCATGTAGTCAGGAGAGACTGAATAAAGGAAATGAACTCTTAGGAACTGTTTTTTTATGAAGGACACTTGGCATTTTAAGAAAGAAAGGATTCAGCTTAAAAGACAGAAAGGAAAGGTGGCAACACAAATAGGGGACAAGCTGGGGAATAAGGAAAAAACAAGGGATCTGAGATCCTTCAAGGGAGTCTGTCCACAGGTAGAGGTTAAATTATCTTGCTCTCAAATAGCAAAGGTTAATTATCTATGGGCTTTTCCCCTTGACTTATCTCCTTCTCCTTTTATCATAGTAATTCCCCCCCACCACCACTTGCCCCCATTAGACTATAAACTATCTGAGGTCAGGTCTTTGTATTCTCAACACAATGAATGGCAAGGCTTGAAATTCAGGTGGAAGGAAGAAAGGAAGCGTTTATTAAGCAACTACTGTGCCAGGAAATTTATAAATATTATCTCATTTAATTTTTTTTATAACAACCTTGAGATGCATCCTCATTTTGCATTTGAGGAAACTGAGGCAAACGTTAACTGACTTGCTCAGGGTCACACAGGTAGTGTCTGAGGCACAATTTGAACTCACATCTTCTGATTCCAGTGCTCTATCCATAACGCCTCCTACTTGCCTCTGGATGCTATTTTATTCATTCATTCAACAAGTATTTAATAAGCATCTGCTTTTTACACAGCACTGTGGGCACTAAGCCCCCTGGGAGACATAAATAGATGTAAGAAAGTATCTCTGAACTCAAAATCTAGTTTCAAACAAAGCACACTAACATGCCGTAGTTAAGTAACAATGTATTTATTTGTCAGAATAATTGATACACACTCATACATATAGACACATATATGTGTGTCTATGTATGTCCATGTGTGTCTATGTATATGCATGTGTATGTGTCTGTGTGTATTGTGTCTGCATATGTGTATGTATTCTATGTCTCTGTGTATATGTATATATGTGTGTGTGTGTGTGTGTGTGTGCGTGTGTGTGTGTGCAAATATATCATGTTAGAAGATTGAAGAGGAGCGATCATTTGTGACTGGAGAAAGAAGGCTAAAAACTGAATCCCTGAAAGTGAGGAAAACGGGCATCTAAAGTAGATCAGGAAAGGCCCCCAGGCAGTGGGAACAAAGAGCTGGAGTCAATTTGAGTGAAAGTGAGGAGAATGGTTTTACTTAAAGTCCCTGCCCTTGTTAGATACCACGTGGCTCAGCAGACTGAGAGCTTTTACCTTTAGCTACATGATCCTGAGCAAGTCACTTAATTTGTCAGTGTGCCTAGGCAATTCTCTCAGACTACAAATTGTCTTCCTTCCTTGGTAGAGGGACTTTTCCCACCTGAGAGTCATTATACCAATGAAATCACAGGTCAGAAAGAAAGCCCTCATTTCATACTTGTAAAGTTGCAATAACCACAACTGTTTATCCATTAAATTAAGACCAATATATTTGTTTATTGAGAGCCTATTCTGTATTAGGTGCTAGGTGCTTCAAGAGGCAGAAAAAACAAACAGAACTAATCCCTGCCCTTGGGAATTTACCAATTGTCCTGCCTCCCATCTCACTCCCGAATCCATCATTTAAATGACTGCCAAATTATCATGTAAATTTATTACCTGGGTAGCTTAGTGGTACAATGCACACAGCACTGGGGCTGAAATTAAGATCTGAATTCAAATCTGATACTTAACTAGCTGTTAACCCAGGGCAAGTCACTTAACCCCTATTTGCCTCGGTTACTCATTTATAAAATGGGGACACACTGGAGAAGGAAATGGCAAACCAGACTTTGTCCATGGGGTCACCTAGCGTCAGACACTACTGACTGACTGTACAATAACAACAGCTCTCATCAGACCATTCCACTGCTCAGAAACGTTCCCTGGCTCTCCACTGTCTATCAAATAAAAGTCTAAAATTCAAAGGCTTCTGCAATCATTTTTGTGCCTATGGAAGATAGAATCAAATGCTCCAGTGCTGCTACAAGTATTTTCCTAGTGGACTCTTATAATTTTCTAATTTTATCCACATTCTTTTCTTTTATAAATCCCCCAGACTCATCATTCTACACTCTATGAACCTGCTCTTGACAACCCACACCTAGTATCAACATCCTGGACCACAAAGACTTGCGGCCTCCTTGTTTGTCTTAATTCTCTGAGTGAAAAATTTTTAAACCTTATACCTTGAAGTAGGAAAACTTATTTTTTTGTGTTCCCCCCCCCCCGATCTTATTTTTAAATAGATAGTTCCAGGCCATCTATCTGTCCTTACCTACTCGTTGTGACATATGGTACTCCCAAGTCGACTATTTGCCATTCCTTAATATAGACTGTATTTTCCTGCTCTCATTCACATCATTCCCTACTTCTGAATGATCCTACCCTATCTCGTACCCTTCCCCCACTAAATCTCTGCTTGTTGACATCCCAGCTATACTTGAAAACATAGCTAAAATTCTACTTCTTTTACGATGTCTTTCATGATCAGCCAGTTTTCTGTACCTTCTTGGAATTTTCATGGCAATTTGCATCTCCTTTTTAAGAACTATGCAATCCAATGCATAACATTAGTTATGTGCGTATGTGTTTTATGTCTTCTATTAGGCGAGGAGCCATTAGGTGGCATAATGGATAGAGTGCTAGCCCTGGAATTAGGAAGACTCCTTTTCATGAGTTCAAATCTGGCCTCAGACACTTATTACCAAGTCATTTAGTCCCAGTTGCCTCAGTTTCCTCATTTCTAAAATAAGCTGGAAAAATAAATGGCATATCACCTTGGTATCTTTGCCAAGAAAACCCCTAATAGGGTCATGAAGAGTTGGACACAACTGAAAAGGATTAAACAAGAGCAACATTAGGTTACTGGGCAAAGGCATTGTCTTCTCCATCATTCTATCCCCTCAGCATCTAGCACAGAGAAGGTGATTAATTGGTGTTTGCTGGATGGATAGAAGGATCCGAATCCATAGGGAATTATGAAAGACTTTGAATGAGAAATTAGAGGGTTTAATGCAACCTTGGTTTTAAGTTTAGACAACAGCCCTGGCACAGGTCCTACTGTCGAGAAGCTTGTGAGGGCTTTCAGAAAGTGAGTATGGTAATGAAATCAGTACATGAATGAGACAAATATGACAGCAAAGATCATTATCCCCATTTAACAGATGGGAAGCTGAGAGGCAAAAGGAGCAAGTGCCTTGTCCAATAAAAGCCCAGAGAATGAAGAGCTAAATCCCGAATACTACTTCTCTGCTCTCAAAACCACCCTCCTCAGGAGGCTTAGGAGAAAATGCTTCCCAAAGGAATGATTCTCAGACCCTCCCAGGTCACGATATTAAGTGGCCAAGACACTACTACTCCCCTAGAGGGTATTCTCTGAGCTAAATAGCCTTCGCATTAGGAATATTTTTATTTTCCTGATACACAGCCCAGAGATACTTACACTCAGCATATAAAGTAGATAATAAACTGGTAAACAAGCCAAACCCCACTAACCACTAAATGATCAGGAACATCCCCCAAACAAGGCCATCCCATTTGTGCTTCATCATTGGTTCCTGGGTTTGTTGGGTACATTATTTTTCCCTTTCCCCCCCTTTTCGCTGCTGTTGTTATTTAAATAACTGCCCATATAGTTTCTGTGCTCTGCTTCCCCTAGTCTGTAGCTGAGAAAATCAAAAGACCACCTCTAAGTGGCCTACATCAATCAACAAACAGAGAAGAAAAATGCACTCACCCAAGCAATGCCAGGGGCAGTGAGAGGCACTTGTAGGTGAAGGTCCCTGAGGTGGACTAAGAGTTATGAGTAGCCCAGAACTTCATGCTGTCTGGGCCTATCTCCAGATAGGAGATGAGTCTAGTTGACAGTCTTCCTGCCTCATCCCCAACAAGGCTCTTCTTCATTCCCATGATGGGATAATGTAATAAAAGCACTTGGTATACATCAGAGCACTATACATCTCAGAGAGGAGTAGTAGCATGGGTCACACCTCCAGGATTAGGTCAGTTCAGCTCAGCCCTATATGACTCCCTCATCTAATCAGTTTGTAGGTAGAGGCAGTACTTACCTTTAGCACCTGATAGAACAACTGAAGAGTCCCTATATGTCAGGTCAAAGGCACAGACAAATCTGGTACAAGGGGTCTGCCTTTACGTCTAGGGACATTATGCAGCAGTTAGATATAAAACTGTAAAATTTGCCCTGTGCTTTATAACTACCCTATGAGGTGGAGGTTCTTTGTTTTGTTTTTACAGATTTTATAGATGAGGAAACTGAGGCTGAAGTATGTTAAGTGACTTGAGAAGGGTCACACAAATATTAAGTCACTGAAGGTTTTGAAGTATCATCTTTTTTGTAAATATATAATTTATCTATTTTTCAGTTCTTAACATTTACTTCCACAAGAATTTGAATTCAAAATTTTCTCTCCATCTTTCCCTATTTCCACCCCAGGACAACATGCACCCTTCCTCCAGTCTATTACCCACCCTTCTTCCATCCCCTTTCCCTTTATTTTCCTGTAGGGTAAAATAGATTTCTATATTCCATTGCCTGTATAGCTCAATTTGCATTTGCATGCTAAAACAATTTTTAACATTCATTCCTAAAGCTTTGAGTTCCATATTCTCTCCCTCCTTCCCCACCCACCCTCATTGAGAAAACAAGCAATTCAATATAGGTCATACATGTGTAACAATGCAAAGCACTTCCATAATAGTTATGTCGCAAAAGACTAACCACATTTCCCTCCGTCCTATCCTGCCTTTCATTTATTCCATTCTCTCCCTTGACCTGTCCTCCCACAACAGTGTTTGCTTCTGATTATCCTTTTCCCCAATTTGTTGTCCCTTCTATTATCTTCCCTCTCCTGTCCCTTTCTTGAAGTATCATCTTATCTTATGAAGTATCATCCTATCCTCTTCTGATAAAATCACAAGCTTTTCAGACATGGAGGTGTTGCAAACAGCAAAATATTCAAACAGTACCATTTTTATAGTACAAATTAAAGGACTTCAGGCAGATGGCCATTGTTTGAGGAATGGCTGAACAAATTATATTATATAAATGTACTGAAACATTACTGGATTTGAGGAAAGATGATTATGAACAATTTAGAGAAACTTGGGAAGATATATGAATTAATGCAGAGTGAATTCACCAGAACTAGAACAATATGCACAATAATTAAAAACAAAAAGAACAGTAAAAGTAAGCCCAAATCTGAATAATTATATTGTTTGATTTTGTTCCTGGAGAAAAGAAGATGAAATGAACCTCATTCCTTCAGGCACAGAGGTAAGAGTTTCCAGGTTCAGATTACATACACTATCAGATGTGGCCACTATGTCAGTTGGTTTTACTTAACTGTCTTTCATTGTGACAAAGGAATGGGAAAGAAGGAAATGTCCAAAAAATGACTATGAGATTGAAAAAAGTTATCAATGAAACATTTTAAGTACAAAGGCACTGGCAAGAGTTATTTGGACATATTATGGTCATTTTCCCCATCGCACAAATGAGAAAGCAAGGATCAGACAAGTAAAGTTATCTTGTCTGAGTGAAAAATAGTAGCAAATGTAGTATTAGACTTCAAACCACTTCCCTTGGGTTCTCCTGCCTCACCAAACAGTCTGGCCTCACCGTGGTGGTTAGCATAACCTTCTAGCCTATGTACTACATGGTAGCTCCCACCAGCCAACAGAGTTTTGGTAAATGATCCAATTTATTAGGTGCAGATCATGCACCCACAAGGGCTATATGAATTTCTACCAGTGATACATCAGCCACAAGGGATTACACAGATCATTATATGATGTACTGGGGCCCTAGTATCTACAATAAGAACCCTGACCTGTTCTCTCTGGTCGTATTTATTCCAAGGTTATTACTGTTTTCATGGCAATAAAATATTAATTACATATTTCAAGAGAGTTTGCAGATCCTAGACAAGGTGGCTGGCATGTGGATCAGTGGTCAAACTGTGTGTGTATGTGTGTGTCTGTGTGTGTGTGTTTAATTATGTTTGCTAATGTACCCAGCAGTTGTTGAATAATAAGCAAACCCAGGGAATAGAATACATGAATTTTTTTTTATTAATAGCTCATGCGGAGAGATAGATGCACAAGGTCAAATGAACAAAAATGCATCTTTTTCAGAAAGAGGGAGTCTCACCTAGTTGCTGCTATGTATTGGAGTCTGATTCACTCCAGGAAAATATCAGAGAACACATCTTTGTAGAAAAGAAAGCTGAGGGGCAGAGCCAAGATGGTGGAGTAGAAGGATACACATATGCCAGCTCCAAAGCCACAGCCCATAAAATATCTGTAAAAAAGAACTCCCAACAAATTCTGGAGCAGCAGAAGCCACAGAACAACAGAATAGAAGAGATTTCTGTTCCAGAGAGCCCTGAAAACCTCTCGCAAAAGGTCCGTCGTGCTGCAGACCTGGAGCTGAGCCCAGCCCTGCCTTGGTGGGGCAGCGCCAGTGCCGAGAGGAGCAATTCCAAGCAGGCTTCAGGGACAGAATCTCCAGCCACCACGCGGATCCCTCCACCCACAGGTGACAAGGGTTGGTGAGAGGGTCTCTTTGGCGGGTCGAGACGGGAGTGGGGTGCCCCCATAACTCAGGCCCCCTCGGGAGGCAGCAGCAGAGGCGGGAGCAGACTGGGGCTCCCCAAAGAGGCAGGAGCATGGATCCATTGTTGAAGGTCTCTGCATAAACCCCCTGAGGGAACTGAGCCTGTGAGCCAGCCCTGCCCCCACCTGAGCACCTGAACTTGATCTCACACTGAATAGCAGCCCTGCCCCTGCCAAAAGCCCTGAGGCTGGGAAGCAGCAATTGAATCTCAGACCCCAAGCTCTGGCTGGGAGGATCCAGAGGCAAAGTGGGTGTGAAGAGAATACTCAGAAGTCAAGTCACTGGCTGGGAAAATGCCCAGAAAAGGGGAAAAAAATAAGACTATAGAAGGTTACTTTCTTGGTGAATAGGTATTTCCTCCCTTCCTTTCTGATGAGGAAGAACAATGCTTACCATCAGGGAAAGACACAGCAGTCAAGGCTTCTGTGTCCCAGCCCACCCAATGGGCTCAGGCCATGGAAGAGCTCAAAAAGGATTTTGAAAATCAAGTTAGAGAGGTGGAGGAAAAACTGGGAAGAGAAATGAGAGAGATGCAAGAAAAGCATGAAAAGCAAGTCAACACCTTGATAAAGGAGACCCAAAAAAATGCTGAAGAAAATAACACCTTTAAAATAGGCTAACTCAATTGGCAAAAGAGGATCAAAAAGCCAATGAGGAGAAGAATGCTTATATAAGAAAGCAGAATTAGCCAAATGGAAAAGGAGGTTCAAAAGCTCACTGAAGAAAATAGTTCTTTCAAAATTAGAATGGCACAGATGGAGGCTAATGACTTTATGAGAAACCAAGAAATCACAAAACAAAACCAAAAGAATGAAAAAATGGACGATAATGTGAAATATCTCAATGGAAAAACAACTGACATGGAAAATAGATCCAGGAGAGACAATGTAAAAATTATGGGCCTACCTGAAAGCCATGATCAAAAAAAGAGCTTAGACATCATCTTTCATGAAATTATCAAGGAAAACTGCCCTGAGATTCTAGAACCAGAGGGCAAAATAAGTATTCAAGGAATCCACAGATCAAAGCCTGAAAGAGATCCAAAAAGAGAAACTCCTAGGAAAATTGTGGCCAAATTCCAGAGTTCCCAGGTCAAGGAGAAAATATTGCAAGCAGCTAGAAAGAAACAATTCAAGTATTATGGAAATACAATCAGGATAAGACAAGATCTAGCAGCTTCTACATTAAGGGATCGAAGGGCGTGGAATAGGATATTCCAGAAGTCAAAGGAAGTAGGACTAAAACCAAGAATCACCTACCCAGCAAAACTGAGTATAATACTTCAGGGGAAAAATTGGTCTTTCAATGAAATAGAGGACTTTCAAGCATTCTTGATGAAAAGACCAGAGCTGAAAAGAAAATTTGACTTTCAAACACAAGAATGAAGAGAAGCATGAAAAGGTAAACAGCAAAGAGAAGTCATAAGGGACTTATAAAAGTTGAACTGTTTACATTCCTACATGGAAAGACAATATTTGTAACTCTTGAAACTTTTCAGTATCTGGGTACTGGGTGGGATTACACACACACACACATACACACATGCACACGCACAGACACACACACACACACATAGAGACAGAGTGCACAGAGTGAACTGAAGAGGATGGGATCAAATCTTAAAAAAATGAAATTAAGCAGTGAGAGAGAAATATATTGGGAGGAGAAAGGGAGAAATGGAATGGGGCAAATCATCTCTCATAAAAGAGGCACCAAAAGACTTATTAGTGGAGGGATAAAGAGGGGAGGTGAGAGAAAAACATGAAGTTTACTCTCATCACATTCCACTAAAGGAAGGAATAAAATGCACCCTCATTTTGGTATGAAAACCTATCTTACAATACAGGAAAGTGGGGGATAAGGGGATAAGAAGGGTGGGGGGGATGATGGAAGGGAGGGCATGGGGAGGAGGGAGCAATTTGAGGTCGACACTCATGGGGAGGGACAGGATCAAAAGAGAGAATAGAAGTAATGGGGGGCAGGATAGGATGGAGAGAAATATAGTTAGTCTTATACAACACGACTATTATGGAAGTCATTTGCAAAACTACACAGATTTGGCCTATATTGAATTGCTCGCCTTCCAAAGGGAAGGGGTGGGGAGGGAGGGAGGTACAGAAGTTGGGACTCAAAGTTTTAGGAACAACTGTCGAGTACTGTTCTTGCCACTAGGAAATAAGAAATACAGGTAATGGGGTATAGAAAGTTATCTGGCCCTAGAGGACAAAAGAGAAGATGGAGACAAGGGCAGAGAGGGATGATAGAAAAGAGAGCAGATTGGTGATAGGGGCAATTAGAATGCTCGGTGTTTTGGGGTGGGGGGAAGGGACAAAAGGGGAGAAAATTTGGAACCCAAAATTTTGTGAAAATGAATGCAAAAAATTAAATAAATAAATTAATTAATAAAAAAAGAAAAGAAAGCTGAGAGTTGAGAGAGAAATATTCAAGAAAATAAAGACAATCAAAGAGACACTGCTTTTAAAGTTAGAATGGTGATCTACACACAGGATGTATTCAGAAAATAAAGTCTGCTAAAGACCATGACTTTATGTATAAAAATCATAAAAGTAAAAACCCCAGACAGTCAGTTGCTCTAAGTTTGATTTTTCTAGGAAGAATGACTCTTATTTAAATTGAGACTACTTCTAGGCAAGAAGACAGCTTCTGCAACAAAATCTCTTTTGGGGGTTCCATTTCCTGGCTTTTCCAGGTAGGATTGTCAGACCCTGGCAAATTCTGGAAATGTTTATTAAATAGATTATTCATAAGTAACCTAAGATGTAATATAGTGATCGCTAGGTGCTAACATGAATTCCCTAAAAATAAATGAATAACTTCATTTCTTTTTAATATTGTTAAGATGGTAGTATACAGGAAAAAACTATTGTAAGTGACATACCTGGATTTAAGGGCATTCAACAAAGTATCTTATGATATCCTCTTGGACAAGAAAATCTCTGAATTGACAATAATGCTGTTAGAAGGATTTGAATTGTTAGAACAGTAAGATGTAAAGAATGTTACCTAGGCTGAACTCATCATGTTTCCTCACAGAACAGTATTCCTTCTTACTTCTGGGGTCTTGTTATTAACAAGGCACCACAAATCTACCAGTCACCATTCAAAATCCTCTGATATAACAGAAGCACTAGATTTGGAGTCAAAAGACCTGGATTTGAATCCTAGCTTGACCACCTTACCTCTGTGACTTGGTGCAAGATGCTGAACCCTGCTCTAGTATCTATCCAAGTCTTATATTGTAAAACCCAGAATCTATTACTAATGATATATAAACAGATACATATTCAATAGATTAGGATGAAGATATGGGCAAATCAAGTTGCTGAAGCCATCTTCAAGATGCCTTGAATCTGAGACATCAGATTCCTCATTTGTTTAAAAAAAAGGGGGGAGAGTTAGGGTGGATGGGGCTTGAAGGATTAGATTACTTTTAAAGTCTCTTTAGAGTCAGCTAGGTGCCACAGTGAATAGAAAGTAGAGCCTTGGGTCAAGAAGGTCAAGAAGTTCAAATCTGACCTTAGACCCTTATTAGCTGTATGATCCTGGGCAATTACTTAACCCTTTTTGCCTTAGTTTCCACATCTGTAAAATAAGCTGGAGAAGTAAATGGCAAACTACTCCAGTATCTTTGCCAAAACATCCCCAAATATGGTCAGGAACAGTTGGACACAACTGAAATAACTGAACCACAACATTAAAGTCTCTTTCAGATCTAAATCTATGATTCAGCCTTCCTTCTAAAACAGGTTGCAATTAACATTTCATTATTTGCTGAATACTTGTGATCTTGCATGCTTAGTATCTCTCTCACGCAATTCTTCTTCATTCCATCCATTGCCACCCTACTCCAAATCTTTAGTATCTCTCATAGACTACTACAATAACCTACTAATTAGTTTTCCTGCCTCCAGGTTCTCTCCCACCTCACATCCCCTATTCACTTTGGGCATCATCTCAAGGTTAATTTTCTCCAAACATACTACTTGCATTTTGTTCTACCACTTTTTAGTCATGTACAAATAACTAGATGGCCTCTGAGGTCCCTTTGAACTCAAATAACCTGTGATTCTGTAATATTGGGTGTCACTTCCCTTTTCTGGACCTTAGCTGTAGGATGAAAGGACTGGATTATATATGATTGCTAAGGTGTATTCCAGCTTTAAAGTTCTATGATTCTAAGATTTAATGACTCCAGTAGAATTTCAGGACTCTTGATTTAAATGCCCATATGGCTTCTCTCCCACCAAATTTCCACTCACTAATTACTATAGCATGTGATGAGAATAAGAGAAGAGAGGTGAGACAAGCAGACAAGAGGAGAAAACGAATCTAAGATGATGGCTGAATTTCAAGATCCACAAGTGATTTAAAGTTGTATTAACTCCTGAGGATTGATTTGAGACTGAATTCATAAGACAGATATGTTCAGCAAATTTTCTTCTAAATTTAAAACCAAGAGAAGTCCTAGACTTCAACACACACCACATGACAATCCAACCTTCTGAAATAGCTACATTACTCCAGAGTTCCTAGTAATCACCTTTGCAAAGTACCTGAGAGAGTGTAAAACTGCCAGGCAACCAGATGATTTACATGGTGACCTGCAAATGAAAGCAGATTTTGCATTTATATTGGGAAAAATCTATTAACCAGATAATTTACATTTCCCTCTCAAACCTCCCTCTGGTCTGAACATTCCAAGTTGTTGTCAATGTCCAACCTTATGAAGAACATTAACTCTCACCACTGCTTCTACAATCATTCATCAAGATGGTAATATTAGAAGGATGAAGCTGAATTTGCTTTGAACATGTAAAAAGGACACAATTCTAGACACTGCTGTCATTAGCCAACATGAAAATGTAAAGGAATGAACAGTAATGCCATAGGTCTGTCACTCTAGTCATTGATTTAAATATGAGTATACACAGAAAGTCCTAAGCCTTGTGTTCTCTACATAGGTTTATCTTGTTTTCTCTAAATTTTTACCAAATGAGATCCTGAGATCCTCCAGAGGTATTTCTAGTATCTGATGAGTTAAAGTCACCATTTACTTTTTACCATTCCAAAGCATTGTAAACTAGCTCCTTGACATAGGATGACTCTAGATTTGTCGGAATCTGGAAATGTGCAGCAACAGACTATTATTTGGATATATGTACACTACACGTATCATGAGAATTTCACAGATAATTGAGAAATGAAAAGAGTCTGAGAAATGTTCTTGGGAACATCATATACTCTAGTTGTCTCAAATTCTAATTTCATGTTTGTTTTTAGTTTATAACATTAATCTTGTTGTATCACTGCTACTTGCCATAAAGCTGTATTTCCCTTCATAAATACTTGTTAATCTAGTTACATATTTGTCTAAATCAAGAGACAAAAGACAATCTGATTCTGAGTCCAGCAAGCAGCCCAAACTGGTTCATGGTCTTGAATATGAAACAATTCGCCTAATAGGGGTTCTTAACATGGGTTCAAATTGGTTCATGGTCTTGAATATGAAGCAATTTGCCTAATATGGGTTCTTAACATGGTTTCCTTGAACTTGTTTTTAAAAATCTTTTTATAACTGGATTTCAATATAATTGGTTTCCTTTGTAATCTTATTTATTTATTTATTTTTTCATTTAAAAACATGATTTTGAGAGGGCCTCACCAGATGGCCAAAGGCATCTACAACTCAAAAAGATTAAGGGCCCCTGCTGTAGTCTCCATTCAAGTTTATATTGTAGAAATTGGAATCCATTACTAATGGTATATAAACAGTTCACTCAATAACTTGGGATGAAGATGTGGACAAATCAACTTACTTTTCCAGGCCTCAGTTCGTAAAATGGGACAACATGCTTTAAGTATAAGAAATATCTTTTCTCCAAGCCTCCTCTAAAAGCTCAAAGTCACATGAGCTCCCAGATGTCTTCTCATCCAACCCCAGGCCCTCTCTTTCATTCTTGATCTCTCCGTGAGGAGTTCTGAAGTGACTAAAGGTATTCTAATTTCTCATATTAACAGCGCTCCCATTTCCACCATTAAAGATAGAAATGGCATGTCTCCCAGAACTATTCTGTTCTCAACATTGGGAGTGAAATGACCTAAAAAGTCCCTCCCCATGTAGAACATACACATGCAGCTTTGGAACATCCCTCCATGAAAAGACAATTTAATTTCTATAGAATTATTAAAGCATGTGTGCTAATACTGCAACTTCTCCAGAAAGAGCCCATAATGGGTTTCCCAGCAGGCCTTGGACTCAGAAACTACTGACTACCAGTGCAAATAGAAAGTTCATTTAGTTTGCAGGAAAAGAAAAAAGAATTAGCCAACCAATACTGCGGAAGAAATTGGAGAAAAGCAAAAAAAAAAAAAAAAACAGTACAGGCGGAATAGAAAAGAGAGATGAAAAAAGAAGGGGTGATAGAGTCAAGATGGTGGAGTAAAGGCAGGGATTTACCTAAACTCTCCCCCAAATCTCTCCAAATACATTTAAAAATTACTCTATACAAATTCTAGAGCAGCAGAACCCACAAAAAGGCAGAGTGAAACAATTTAAAATGGAGAAAATGGAAGCTAATTACTTAATGAGAAATCAAGAAATTATAAAATAAAAGAATGAAAATATAGAAGAAAATGTGAAATATCTCATTGGAAAAAAAAACAACAACAACAAAAAAAAACTGACCTGGGGAGAGATGATTTAAAAATTACCTGAAAACCATGATAAAAAAAAGAGCCTAGACATCATCTATCAAGAAATTATCAAGGAAAACTGTTCTGATATTCTAGAACCAGTGGGTAAAATAGAAATTGAAAGAATCCACCAATCACCTCCTGAAAGAGATTCCAAAAATAATACTGCCAGGAAAATTATAGCCAAATTTCAGAGTTCCCGACTAAATGAAAAAACATTGTAAGCACCCAGAAAGAAATAATTCAAATATTGTAGAGCCACAATTAGGATAACACAAGATTTAGCAATTTCTACATTAAAGGATTTGGAATACAATCTTCCAGAGGGCAAAGGAGATAGAATTACAACAAGAATCACCTACCCAGCAAAACTGAATATGATCCATGGAGGAGAGAGGAATGGAAAGTCAACAAGACAGAGGAATTTCATACATTCTTGAGAAAAGATAAGAGCTAAATAGGACATTTGACTTTCAAATACAACACTCAAGAAAAGCATGAAAAGGTAAACAGGAAATAGAAATCATAAAGGACTAATTAAAGTAAAAGCATTTACATTCCTACATGGAATGATGATATTTGTAACTCATAATACTTTTGTCATTATTAGGGTAGTTAGGAGCATATATAGACAGAGGGCACAGGTGACTTAAATATGAAGGGATGATATCTAAAACATAAAACTAAGGAGTAAGAGAGAAATGTACTGGGAGAAAAAGAAAGGGATAGGTAGAATGGGGTAAATTATCTCACATAAGAGAGGCAAGAAAAGGCTTTTACATTGGAGAGAAAGAAAGGGGAGGTAAGAGGGTGTGAGTGAACCTTACTCTCATCATAACTGGCTCAAAGAAGGAATAACATATATACTCAAGTGAATATAGAAATCTATCTTCCCCTACAGGAAAGCAGTGAGGAAAAGAGATAAGAGGAGGGGTAACAGAAGGGAGGGCAGACTGGAAGAGGGATAGTCAGAAGCAAAAGACTTTTGAAGAGGGACAGAGTGAAAGGAGAAAGAATGGAATAAATGGGGAGTGGGATAGGATGGAGGGAAATATAGTCCTCAACTCTAGACTATATAACTAATATAGATTATTATGGAAATCCTTTGTATGACTACACATGTATAACATCAAACTGCTTGCCTTCTCAATGAGGGGGGTGGGGAGGGAGGAAGGAAGAAAATTTGGAATTGAAAGTTTTAAAAATGAATGTTCAAATTATTTTCACATGCAACTGGGGAAAATAAAATACTAAATTTAAAAAAAAGAAATTAAAAAAATAAAGAAGAAAAAAGGAGGGAAATATTGACCTGACATCAGTTGCATCAATTCTAGCCCAGACAAGGAAAGGAGTAGCAAGCAGGAGCAAAAAATGTTGTTATATAGATATAATGATACATATCTATCTAATAGTCGATAGCTAGACTTTGTCTATCTATCTATGTATCTATCTATGTATCTATCTATGTATCTATCTATGTATCTATCTATCTATCTCTCTCTCTCTCTATCTATCTATCTATCTATCTATCTATCTATCTATCTATCCATCTCTCTATCTCTCTCTCTATCTATCTATCTATCTATCTATCTATCTATCTATCTATCTATCTATCTATCTATCCATCTATTCTTCTATCTATCATCTCTCTGGATAGCATTGTGGGAAAACTCACCATAGAGTGAGGCAGTAATTTACATGCAGGATTTTAATAGTCTCCAGAAACAATCAGCTATAAGTTTTTTTTGTTTGTTTTTTTTTTGTTTTTTGAGACTGGATAAATGTAATTCTTCTCAGTATGAATCAGGTCTAGATTCAACAACATGGGCCACAACAGAATCAAGAATCTCAGATTCAAATCCTTGTGTGTATTTCTGAAATGATTCAAAGGTTTAGGAAGCTTGGATTGAAACCCAAGGGATGAGGGGGGTGTGTGTGTGTGTGTGTGTGTGTGTGTGTGTGTGTGTGTGTGTGTGTGTGTGTGTGTGTGTAAAGTGTCACTAGATGATTCTGTTTGGGACTTGCCATCTGATTATCACAGAGAAAACACTAGTCAAAGTGTCTAAGGCAGAATTTAAACTCAAATCTTCCTAACTCCAAGTCTGCTGCTCTATTCACGGAGTCACCTAGCTAATAACTGAAAGTCCACAGGATCACAGAGAGATAACTGGAATGGATGGACCTCAGAAGCCTAACAGCCTGATATCAAAGATGAGGTCATTGAGGTCAGGGGAAGCTAAGTGACTTCCTCAAGGTCACAAAGGTAATAAGTATCAGAGGAAGGATCTGGATCCAGGTCCTCTGCCTCCAGTGCCATTGCCCTCTATACCGTACCAGGATGCCTATAGCTCTTGATATAGAGTGCCCATAGCAAACTTCATGAGGTCATACTATCATAATGCTCAATCCAGGTATTTATAGAGCATCAGTTTCCAAAATTACTTCATGATGCATTCAAGGCAAAGGTCTTCCAAGTTCCTCAAGTATTCACAGAGAACTATACAGCTCCAAACAGAAATTTACCCTGGCATATAGAACTAAAAAATCTTCTCC
Organism: Notamacropus eugenii; assembly: GCF_028372415.1. Lineage (NCBI taxonomy): Eukaryota > Metazoa > Chordata > Mammalia > Diprotodontia > Macropodidae > Notamacropus > Notamacropus eugenii. The sequence continues at coordinate 468,926,855 of NC_092873.1, read as the reverse complement.
CTCTTCAGTCTTTTGTTCTGAGTCGGTGTCTGCTCTCATTCTCTCCCTTCCTCTTCTGAAGACTAATTCAATAGCTTTATGCACCTTCTCTCAGCTCCACCATGAGAATCAATATGACTGCCTTTATAATTGCTCTTTAACACTTCATTTGCCAAATATTAATTAGATATTGAAATAAATTATTATCTTCAGATGATCAGAAATTAGAGCTTCAAGGAACCCTAGCATTCACCTAAACTAATCCCTCTATTTAACATATGAGGGAACTGTGGCATAAAGAGGTTAAATGGTCAAGTATCTTACTCAGGGTCACTCAGATAGTCAGTGGCAAGGCGGAAATTCAAACATACTCCTCTCATGTCAAATCCAGAATGCTTCCCATTCCACCATGCTGCTTCTTCAAAGAATGAAGACTTGTTACATCCATCACAATATATTACATATAGTTAAGATGAAGGATTCTTAAGTACGCTGGAGGAATAAACAGTCACTCTCTTTGGTTCTGAATGGCTTAGAAGGCTGAGAAATTCTGCAACACTTTGGGGCCTGTTTCACCGGAGACAGAAGCACCTATTGTTACTAGATCTGCCCATCTGTTGATTTGTCTGACTGCCCACATGGAAGATCTGTGCAGATGTGAGTTTTCCCAGGTATGTGAAGGAATTTACTCATATGCAAAGAGCTGAAGGCTGTCTTAGAATGCCACTCAGTGTTCTCAGAATCCCTGGGATGGCTCCATAGTCTCTGAGAGAACCTTCACCTCAAAATAGTAAGCTCTGCACAGAGCATGGGGTAAGGACGAGGACAGTGCGTTGAGTGGCACAGAATGGCCAGTGGCACAACTATAAAAAGCAAAGGCATTAGAAAGGAGGTAGTGGAGACCAGCAGCATTGCCACACTACCATTACTACTACTACTACCACTACTACCACTACTATTACTACTACTACTATTACCAACAACAATAATAATGATCACGTGTGGTTCTATAGTGCTTTAAGACTTTCAAAGCACATCACTTGTTATCTCATTTTATCCTCCTAACATCCTGGAAGGTAAGTACTATTATTATCCCCTTTTGCAAATAAAAAAAAAAAGAACCAAAGAGCTTAAGTGACTTGCCCAGTGACACACAGCTAGCGAATGTCTGAGACAGGATATAAACTCAACTGTGGCTTCAAAATGACTTAAAAAAAAAAAACAACAGACTTGAAGCTCTCTGGAATTGAACAAGAATTAACCATGGAATGAATGAAAATTCTTAGGGGTGTCAGATTTCCTAACTTGTATTGTTTTACCAAAGAGTATTGTAGGGCAAAGCAGTCAAAATCAAGGGTCAAAGAACCCTTTGGGGAGACCGGAATTTAAAACATGGAGAATTACTGTTCTGCAATAATGAATCTCTCCTGAATTCCAGTCCATCATTTTTAATATCTCCAATACTTAAAAACCAAATAGCACATTTACTTGCATGATTTTCCTTCTCTGCACAGATATTTTACTGTTAAAATAAGGGGAGTGGGATTTTTAATAGATAGGCATTCCCTTGGCCAACTTACAGGGAAGTTTCTGCCTCCCCAGTCATACAAGCTTCATAATTATCAGTGTCCCTGGATAATTAGACTTACTAAGAGGGCAGATTAACATGTAACCATTCCTTTTATGAAGATTGTCCTCCTTCTACATTCTCATGAATAGAAATCCTGCCTATGATTGAGGACTATAAAAAATACCACTCTTGCATCATCATCATCATCATCAGTTTAAGGACCTAGTACAGGGCAGGCCATAAGTATATATTTTTTGAGTGATCATTACAATAGCTCACACTTATGTAGTGTTTTTATAGTTTACTGATATAATTATTAACAGCAACTAGCATTTATATTTATTTTTTATTTTCTTAATAATTATTTTATTTGTTTTCAGTGTTCTATAATCACTTCCATATATCTTAGATATTTTCCCCTTCCTCCCCCACCTTCTCCCCTCCCTCTCCACTCCCTTTCCAAGATGACTTGCAATCTTATATAGGTTCTACACATACATGTCTATTAAATACAATTTCACCAGTCATGTTGAATAGAAAAATTAAAATGAATGCGAGAAACCATGAAAAAAAAACAAAATATAACACAAAAGAAAATGGTCTGTTTCATTCTGTGATCCAATTCCATAGTTCTTTCTCTGGATGTGGAAGGCATTTTTCCTCAAAAGTCCATTGGGAATTTTTTAGGTCCTTACATTGCTATGAAGGACTAAGTTTACCAGAAAAATTTCTCACACACTGTGGTTGTTGCTGTGCCCAAAGTTCTCCTGGTTCTCCTCCTTTTGCTCAGCATCAGTTCATATAAGTCTTTCCACGACTCTCTGAAGTCTTCCTGTTCACCATTTCTTATAACAAAATAGTATACCATTACATTCATATACCACAACTTGTTCAGCCATTCCCCAATTAATAAGCATCCCCTTGATTTCCAGTTTTTAGCCACCACAAAGAGTGCTGCTATAAATATTTTTGTACATGTGGGACCCTTTCCCATTTTTACGATCTCTTTGGGATACAGTCCTAGAAGCTCTATTGCTTCTAGGTGAAAGGGTACGCACATTTTTGTAGCCCTTTGGGCATAGTTCTAAATTGCTCTCCAGAATAGTTGGATCAGTTAACATTTATATTTAGACAGCACTTCAGCATTTACAAAATACTTTCATCATAACTCTTTGAGATATTGCAAGAATCCAAATTCTGACGCTTTTTAACCATATGACCATGAGCAAGTCACCAAAACTATTTGATTCTTAGTTTTCTCATTTGTAAAATGGAAAAAAAAAGTAATGCTTTAAACAAAGTCATTGTGAAGATAATGAAATAAGATGTGTAGGTTTTTTTTTTAAATCTTCAATAAATATTTTTGTTCAGACATTCCCTTCTCCTGATTCTCTTGGTTCCACCATAAATCTGACCAGTTCTCAATCCTGATTTATCATGAGCAGAATTACTTCAATGCTTCACCCACAAAAGAGAATCTCAACTGAAGTTTTTTGCTTGCTCTCCTCTTTGTTGCCTCCCCATCCTGGGAAGGTTACATCAGCACCATGGACATCACTCAGTGCTGGGTCCCTTAAGTGGATTCCTGCTTCACTACCACTTACAATCAAATATCATAGTAGGAGTAAAGTTATATGGTAATTTCTGATGGCTAATGTTTGCATTTTGGAAAAAACTGAAGGAGATCATGCTCCACAAGTCATACTGTCTTAGTAATTCCTTTTAATTCTTAATTCCTACTCCTGTTTCTGAGAATTGAGTGGGTGGGTCAATGGGCAGTTAGGATGACCTAGATTCAGGTACTTATGAATTATGTGACCTTGAACAAGTCATTGATCCTGTCTTTGCACCAGTTTCCTCATCTGTGAAATAAGACGAATGGACCTCTAGAAAGGGAGAGAGGGATTGTTTTGGAGCACTCACTATATCACCCCTGGTGAAGGAAAGAATAAATAAAGACTTCATAGAGTATCCCCAAAAGGTTTCTCTTCCTTGTCTAAGTAACTAGCCCTGACTAATATCAGATTTTCTAGTTTTATTTTTTTCCTATAAAAAACAGAACTAGATCCCTACTATGTAGCAACAAGACAATGAAAGAAGAAGGAAATATTGACTTTTTACCTCAGTTTGTCCTAGAAAAAACACACACAAACATTCAACAAACCACTTTATTTTACCAATGCCAGGAATCCAAGCCAAACAAGAATTCTGAGGAAGAATTCTGGAAATATAAAAGGTGTTACTAATCTTTGCAAAATCTCTGACAGCTAATCATTTTCCCTCTCTCCCAATTAATTCGATTTAAAAAATTACATACTAATATGTGAAAAGCTCTGTAAAAGAAGAATGGCAAATATCAATTCTTTCAATCACAAAGAGTATAAAGACATAAGAATATATTCTATTAACTGCTATGCATCCTACCTTAAGGTTGCAACCAATGTTGTATCCTTCTAAAGGAATGTAACTTTCTTACCTCCTTTATTTTTCTGTGTTTTTCTGTTTTCCTTCCTTCTTTCCTTCCTTTCTTCCTTCCTTCTCTCCCTTCCTCGGTCCCTCCCTCTCTCCCTTCCTCTCCCTCTCTCTCCCTTCTTCTCTCTCTCTCTCTCTCTCTCTCTCTCTCTCTCTCTCTCTTCCTAAGGCACCTAACAGAGTTCCTTGAACATAACAGAAGCCTAATAAAGGGTTATTAAATTGATCTGCATCTCCCAACTCCACCTATTTTCACTCCCTGCTCCCTATAACTGGAATTCAATCCCATTTCACCTATTAGAATCCTTTGTTGCCTTCATTGCTCTACTTATGAGACATCTTCTAACCAAAGCCTTTGCTGATCCTCGGCCTAGATGCAAATACACCACCTCCAAAAAAAAGATAAACCTATATTGACTGAATTTATACATTAAAGAAGATCATGCTTGACAGTTTCTCTGTCCTGCTAATTCCCCATCCCCACTCCCATTACTGACAGTTCAATGGATAAGTCAATGGAAAGTCAGGACGACCTGGGTTCAAATCCTACCTCAAATACTTCTAGTTGTGTGATTTTAGACAAGTTATTCACTCTTTCTTTTCCTCACTTTCCTCATCTATAAAATAAGGGCTGAGTGGGTGGAAGTGTACGCAAATATGTGTATGCATATTTGAACACATGTTGTCTCCCTAGCAGAATGTAAACACCTGGAAGGCCAGGGCTATTCATTTTATGCTGTGCAAGGCACATGGTAGGAGCTTTTGATTTCCATAAAAGCTTCACTTTATCATATTCTACCACCTGGTTTAAGGGGAGGATAGAAATCAGCAAGAATTGCTGGGGAGGGGGGCAAGATGGCGGAGTAATAGCATGGACTTCTAGAGTGCTCCCACCAAGCCCAGTCAAATATCTATAAAAACATGGCTCTAAACAAATTTTGGAGCTGCAGAACCCACAGAATAATGGAGTGAAGTAAATATCCAACCTAAGAAAGCTTGGAAGGTCGCTGGGAAGTGACTACTATGCCACGCTGGGAGCAAAGCAGTCCAGTATGGGTTGCGAGTGCACAAAGGGGACCTGAGCAGGCCTTGGGAAGACTGAATCTCTCACACATGTGATGGTTTCCAGACTTCATGACCCCAAAACAATGAGGATAAATTCTAAGGTCAGTGAGAAAAGCCTGTGGGACCAGTGCAGGAGAGTGGAGTGATCCCCCAGGATGGCAGAGGGGGGAGGGGCAGAGGAACCCATGGTGGTCACTGAAGCAGCAGGGGCAGCTGCAGTCATTGTTTCTGGAGCTCTAGGGCCACAGATTATGGGGAAATCAAACAGGTGGCAGTACACCCCTTACCCCCACTGGAAGCAGAGAACTACCTTAACAAAGAGCTCAAAAGTCAAGTAAATGGCTGGGGAAATAAGCAAAAACTGGGGAAAAAATCAGACTATAGAATCTCACTTTGGTGACAAGGAAGACCAAAGCATGCAAACAGAAGAAAATAAAGTCAAAGCTCCTCCATCCAAAGCCTCCAAGGAAGATACGAATTGGTCTCAGACCATGGAAGAGCTCAAAATGAAGCTTGCAAATCAAGTAAGAGAAGTAGAGCAAAAATTGTGAAGAGAAATGAGACTGATGCAAGAAAATCATGAAAAATGAGTCAACTGTTTGCTAAAGGAGACCCAAAAAAAATGCTGAAGAAAATAACACTTTAAAAAATAGGCTAACCCAAATGCCAAAAGAGATCAAAAAAGCCAATGAGGAGAAGAATGCCCTTAAAAGCAGAGTTAGCCAGATAGAAAAGGAGATCTAAAAGCTCACTGAAGAAAACAATTCCTTAAAGATTAGAATGGAGCAGATGGAAGCTAATGACTTTATGAAAAATCAAGAAATTATAAAACAAAACTGAAGGAATGAAAAATAGAAGATAATGTGAAATATCTCATTGGAAAAACAACTGATCTGGAAAACAGATCCAGGAGAGATAATTTAAAAATTACGGGACTACTTGAAAGCCATGATCAAAAGAAGAGCCTAAATATCATCTTTCATGAAATTATCAAGGAAAACTGCCCTGATATTCTGAAACTAGAGGGTAAAATAAATATTGAAAGAATCCACCCATCACCTCCTGAAAGAGATCCAAAAAAGAAAAACTCCTGAGAATATTGAAGCCAAATTCCAGATTTCCCAGGTCAAGAAAATATTGCAAGCAGCCAGAAAGAAACAATTTAGAATTGTGGAAAAACAATTAGGATAACACAAGATCTAGTAGCTTCTACATTAAAGGATCAAAGGTCTTGGAATGTGATATTCCAGAAGTCAAAGGAGTTAGGATTAAAACCAAGAATCATCGCTCAGCAAAACTGAGTATAATACTTCAGGTTAAAAAAAAATAGTCATTCAATGATGTAGAGGACTTTCAAGTATTCTTGATGAAAAGATCAGAACTGAATAGAAAATTTGACTTTCAAACATAAGAATCAAAAGCATGAAAAGGTAAACAGGAAAGAAAAATCATAAAGGACTTACTAAAGTTGAACTATTTACATTCCTACATGGAAAGATACTATTTGTAATTCTTGAAACTTTTCTCAGTATTTGAGTAGTTGGAGGGATTATATACACATAGACAGACAGCACAGGGTGAGTTGAATAGGAAGGCATGATATCTAAAAAAATAAAATTAAGGGTGAGAGAGGAATATATTGAGAGGAGAAAGGGAGAAGTGGAATGGGGCAAATTATCTTTCATAAAAGAGCCAAGGAAAAGCTTTTTCAATGGAGGGGAAGAGGCAGGAGGTGAGAAGGAAAAAATGAACATTACTCTCATCACATTTAGCTTAAGGAGAGAATAACATGCATCCTCAATTTAATATAAAATCTATTTTACACTACAGGAAAGTAGGAGAGAAAGGGATAAGTGGAGTGTGGGGGGATGATAGAAGGGAGGACAAATGGGAGGAAGGGTAATTAGAAGTAAACACTTTTGGAGAGGGACAAGGTCAAAAGAGAAAATAGAGTAAATGGGGGGCAGGATAAGATTGAGGGAAATATAGTTAGTCTTTCACAGCATGACTTTTATGGAAGTCTTTTGCATAACCACACATGTATAATCCATATTGAATTGCTTGCCTTCTCAGTGGGGAAGGGTGGGAAGGGAGGAAGGGAGAGAAGTTGGAACTCAAAGTTTCAGGAACAAATGTTGAGAATTGTCTTTGCATGCAACTGGGAAATAAGAAATACAGGTAACGGGATATAGAAATCTATCTTGCCCTACAAGAAAAGAGAGAAGATGGGGATGAGGGAAGGGATGGGTGTGATAGAAGGGAGGACAGATTGGGGGAATGGGTGATCAGAATGCATGGTGTCCTGGGGTGGGGGAGGGGAGAGATGGGGAGAAAATTTAAAAACCCATATCTTGTGGAGATGAATGTTTAAAACTAAAAATAAATTAATTAAAATAAAAAAAAAGAATTGCTGAGTGTAAGGTTGAAGGGGGCATAAGAATCTGGAAGAGATAGGCATTGCTTAGTGATCAAGAATCATGTGATTGAAGCATCATAGGATCACAGATATAGAGTTAAAGGGGACCTCAGAAGCAATCTAATCCAACCCCTTCATTTTCCAGAAACTGAGGCTCCAAAAGCTGTAGTGGCTTGCTCAGGCCCACACTGGGTTAAGACCTAACTCAGGTCTTCCTGAATACAAGTTCAGCTGGTATGTCTAACCTACATTTTGCTATCTCACACGGGGACAGAAAGTTTCCATAGTCTTAGACACCAGATAAGCAAGAGACTATTACAAACACTACCTCTGCCACATCTTTACACCAATCCCAAAGGTAGAGTTTTCCACCACTTCTCCATTATTTTTCTTTTGATATTGTCATTAAAATGTCCCTAGGGTATACTATCATATTAAAGAGATAAGTAGCTGATGAGATAAGTATCCAGAGATTTAATGCTATTTAGAGGGATTGCTATGGTCTGTTTAACAACCCTACATCACCAAAGTTTTGCTCCAGTAAATCATGTTATCATGATAAGAAGCGGGGGTGAACTCCATGTTCACAAAGTCTATGACTCTAGAGCACAAACTATGGCAGGTTCTACTAGGTTTGAAAAGTTTCACGTATAGGCTCAATGATAGACTGGAAGTTTGTGATCTAGGAACTAATCTCAATAGATTTGGAGAGGTTCATCACCAGGGTAGCCACAGCATGATGATGATGGTGGTGCTGGTGATGATGATGGGGATGACGATGGTAGTAGTAATGATGGTGGTGGTGGCAATGATGATATTACTATCATTATTTGCCATAGCATCTCCCAAGGTCTATCTGCTGCATTATAGAGGGGTTGCAATCTTCATCACTGGAGGGAGCATCCACAGCCTCCTAGAATGGTGGCACTTGAAATATATAGGACCCTCAGGAACAATCATATTTGCCTATTCAATTCCTACCCATCCTCAAAAGCCCATCTTGGGATTCATCGACTCTATAAAGCCTTCTCTGACCACTACACTGTGCAGCGGTCTTTTCATTCTCTGAGTTATAAAAACATTTGTTGCATATGCCAGCAACTCTGTCCATAAAAATGAATTCCTCAGGACTTTAATGGGAACAAAAGAAAAAAATCAATAGATTGTTTTAAAAATTTGTAAATAATTTATTTTAAGGTGCCATGGAAGCTAAGCAATGAAAAATAAATGCTGACTCTGCAGTCCTAAGACCTGGGTTCAAGTGTCTTACGTCACACTGTGGCAGTGTGGCATAGAAGGTAGGGAGCTGGCCTTGAAGTCAGGAAGACTTTGAGTCAAGTCCTGTTCCTGACACCTACTAGCTGTGTGACCAATGACAAATTACTCAATCATTCAAGTCCTCTTTAATCTTAGTTCTTTCACTCTGTCTATCCTCCAATTTATTCTGTTTATATCTTGTTTATACATAGATGCTTGAATGTTGTCTCCACCTATTAGACTGTGAACTCCTTGAGAGCAGGGATTGGTTTTTGCCTTTCTTTGTATCCCTGGTGCTTAGCACATAGGAGGCACTCAAAAAACTCTAGATGAATGGCTTAGTAATGATAAATGTTATTTTATGACTTGACAAAATTCAAAATCAAAATTCCCTTCACTCATACACTGTATCATCATATCTTTGAACCTGAACAATAGTTTTGCAAGTGTTCAACATTAGAAGGGTGGTGTTGTTATGTTCATCCTTTGTTGCCAAAGAAGACTCTGCCATCAGAGAAATGATGAGATGACTTGCACTTGACTTTGTTTGGAATGAGGGAGAGCTGTGCAAGGTCAGTAGCCTCACTTCTCCTCCAGAGCAATCTGAATCCAGTGACCAGATATTCATCAGGATGAGTGGAGATGACCCAGGATGCAAGGGGAGACCTTGGCCCCTCTAGGCCAAGGTCTATTTAGGTACTCCCTATTCAGGTAACACCCATTCAGTGAATAGACCTGTTTAAGAAGTAGCCAGGGGATGGCCCCTTTAATGAGGCAAAGAAAAATAGTAATATCAGGCTGGGAAAGAAACAGCAACAGTTACTATTGATAATCACTCTTAAGCCAGGAGGGTCCAGAAGAAAGACCTCAGGCAGGGGCTTAGTGTTGTCCAATGTATGAGCTTCAGAGTGAAGTAGGTTTAAGGTTTTGATAAAGGAGAGGGAGAGGGAGAGGGAGAGAGAGAGAAGGAGAAGAAAAGGAAAATGATGGAATCTAGCCAGTAAACCCCAAACTAACTGTGCATCCTCTGACCATCCAAATTTACCTTCCTTTGGAGAGGACATTGGAAGGGTGGAGTAAACGGGACATTGGGGGCGGGATGCACAAAGGTACTCCTGATGATGAATACCCTGTACTCATTCAGGTCAGCATCTGTTAATTTCCTCTGACCCTAAGGATGGCTCTGGATACGCTACATCATGCTACCTCTCCGGGCATTTCTTTTGAATGACCTCTGATTGACGTGTATAACCAATAGTACAGCATTTTTGAGAGAGAATATTCTTATCCAAGATATGTTAGAATAGCTCAGGCAATGCATCTGAAACTGAGTGATTTCTCTCTTAACAAAGGGGGAAAAAAGCAAAAAAAAAAAAAAAAAGCTGTGACTCAGAATTGAAACTAAATTATCCTAATACTGAGAGAGGCAAGTGAAGACTCATACTCCAAGTTAAACTTCCAGCCTTACATCACATGCTTTGTTTCACTCCTCACTCAACTCTCCAGTTTTCTCTTTCTACCCTTGGCCACCTCTTTTCTAGTTCCCCTTTAAGAGTGATCTTCTTTCATTAGAATAAAAGCTCCTTAAAGGTAGGAATAGTTTTTTGTGCTCCTAATTGTATCTCTAGCAGTAATCACAGAGCTTGGCATATAAATCACTTAATAAACGCTTTCTCTGTTTGACAATCCAAATGCGAAACTAGAGTCAAAATTTTAAAATGAAAATTACAAATTTTAATTTTACAGTTCTTAAAATTGCAACAGCTTTTATTTGCATGTTTGATTTTTTTGAACCTACTCTGTTACCTTCTTTAAAACACAATTACCTTTGTATTGAGAATTACTTGATATTTTTCTAATGCCTCTTGAAAATAACTGGGGACAGTGGTGAAATGTTAAAAGCAAAATACATAAATAAACAGACAGACAGACAGATAGATAGATAGATAGATAGATAGATAAACAGATAGATAGACAGATAGATAGATAAACAACAAAACATTCCAAAGATATGTATAGGTAGCATGGTCTAGCAGAAAGTGAACACCAAAGAAAGTTTCCTTGAACCCAAATTCCTTTCGAGTGTTCACTAAGTGACATGCTTTCAATTAACTTAATTTTTCACATCAGGACTTTTATAAACAGTCATCATTTCCCAAAATATGAATAGGAAAACAAACAGAAGGATGCTTTTCATGTCAGAAGTTAAGATCAGATCTAGGGCTGACCCAGGAAACTAGACCAAGAATGATCTTGGCGAATGTTTCCCAGAGGATGCGGTGAGCCCAGGCAAAAGTTCTTCAATGCTTCTCTATTGCCTACTGTACCCAAGTCTGAACTATTTAGATTGACCCCCTCCTTAGCCTAGGTAATTATGAACCCTTATGAATTTTTGAAGTTTTAATTATGAATTTGAATTATAAATAATTATGAACCCTCACCTACAGCCTGGTCAGTTTCTTCAGTATCCCACATATACCTCATGCTTCTATTTACATCTATTGATATCTTCCTTTGGGCACTTCCTTCCAGGTTAATAATAACAGCCAGTTTTGCTGTTACAAAGTGATTTACAATTATCTCATTTTATTGTCACAACAATCCTGGGAGATAGGTGCTATTATTATCCCCATTTTACAAATGAGGAAACTGAGATAGGTAGATGTTAAATATCTTACCCATTCACAGAGCTACTAATTGTCTAAAGCTAGATTTAGACTCTGGTCTGACCCCAAGTGTAGCTCTCCATGTACCATACCAGCTAACTGTCAACTTAATGTCCCTCCTTCCTCTCCACTTGTTCTCTAAGACCCCTGTCAAATCTCACTTTTCTGATGGATCCCTTTGATCCAGCAATACCACTACTAGGTCTGTATCCCAAAGAAATCATAAAAAAGGGAAAAGGACCCACATGTAAAATGTGTGTATATCTCTCTCTCTTTCCATAGATAGACATAGATATAGATAGATATAGATAAAGATATAGAATTAGATATCAGCTCTTTCGTGGTGACAAAGAATTGGAAATTTAGGGGATGCCCATCAATTGGGGAATGACTGAACAAGTTGTGGTATATGAATGTAATGGAATACAATTGTTCCATAAGAAATAATGAGCAGGCAGATTTCAGAAAAACCTGGAAAGACTTATATGAACTGATGCTAAGTGAAGTGAGCAGAACCAGGAGAACATTGTACACAGTAACAGCAACACTGTGCTATGACTAACTTTCCTAGACTTAGCTCTTCTCAGCAATGCAATGATCTAAGACAATTCTAAAAGACCCATGATGGAAAATGTTATCCACATTCAGAAAAAGAACTATGGAGTCTAAATGCAGATTATTCTCTTTTTTGGTGTTTTTTTTTCTTTCTACTGGTTTTTCCTTTTGTTCTGACTCTTCTCTCACAACATGACTAATGTGGAAGTACATTTAATATGAAGATACATGTATAGCCTATATCAGATTTCATGCCATCTTGGGGAGGGGGGACAGGAGGAAGGTGGAAAATTTAGAACTCAAAATCTTATGAAAGTGAATGCTGAAAACTAAAAAAAAATGTTTTTAAGATTTTTTTTAAAATCTCACTTTTTCAGAAATCTTCCTTCCTTACCTACTCTTGCCCTTTCTCCTGCGATCTTCTCCCATACTAACTATTCTATACCATACAGCTGGAAACTTACAGACCTTCTCTCTTAAAGTTCTAGTACATTGCTTCGTAGTGGTATGGCTATGACTTTAGGTGATCATATTACTCAAATTTGAGTATGCCAAAGCGTCATGCTGGAAAGACTCTCTGTACAGACCAGGCATTTGGTTTCCTGCCTGCTTTGCTAACTGAATTAAAATAAACTCATCAATTCCTTACCAATAGATCATGAAATTATCATTGTCTTTCACCCATTCAAGGTTCCATCCCAATGTGCCTGACCTGCCTTTTTGTGCCTTCTATCTCTTGCCTTTGTGACTTTCCACCAGATGCACCCCATACTGGAAATGCATTCCTTCCTCACCTCCACTTCCCAGAATCCTTAGTTTCTTTCAAAGATCAATTCAGGCAGCATATCTTATCGGAAGCCTTTCCTAGTCCCCTTGATTCAATTAACCTATCTATCAGTAATTAGCATGAAGCAAGCTTTTGTTATATGTATGAGAGAGAGAGAGAGAGAGAGAGAGAGAGAGAGAGAGAGAGAGAGAGAGAGAGAGAGAGAGAGAGAGAGAGAGAGAGAGAATATCTTTGTTCTCAGTGAACTCAAATTCCAATGGGGAGAATGGTAAGGGGAGCCAATACACAAACAATTATGTACCAACACAACAAGGTACCATACAAGGTAAATCAGAAATAATCTCAGAGAGGAACTTAATGAAGACAGAGACATTTTTTGTCCTTATATTGCTTGATCAATAATCATTAAACATTTGTTAAGCACCTACTATGTGCCAGCCACTGGCACTAGAGATGAAAAAAAGGAAGACAGTCCCTGCTTTCAAGGAGCTCACAATCTCATAGGGGAAGACAACAAATAAATATATACAACCAAGCATACAGCAGGCATTTAACTAATGCTTATTGAATAGAATTAAGATTTTTGACCATAGCAACTCATGAAAACTATATAACAAGGTACATGATTAGCCTTGGTGGATAGAGTAGGGCATCCTACTCTCAGGACAAAATTCCAGATCCTTTGAAGCGCTGAAAGGGACTCTAATGACCTTGGATTCTTCTCCTGCTTCATGTATCAATGCTGTCTATCCCAGCCCCTTGGGAACAGGAACTCATGCCTTTTCCTCTATATATGCCAGAAAATCTGGCACAATATTATCAGAAAGTGGGCATTCAGTAAATACTTACTGTTTGATCCAGATTCTCCTAGTACTTGTAGAAAGGTAACCAAAGACTAATGGTTCTGGCAGGTAATTCCTCAAAATGAAGCACTACATAACCCTTCTTGCCCCTCTGCTATTTTCCAGGGTGAAAGGGTCTAAATTTTCAAATTAACACATTCCCACCACACATGGTGACTTATGCCCTGTGCAAAATATCAAACCCAGCATGATGGATGTTGGCATCTCCATCCATGTGAAGGCGTATTATTGACTTTCAGGAAAGAGAAAAGGAAATGCGTGTTTGCTGACAAATTTAACTGGCCTTGAAGCAAAAGAGTGGGGGTATAAAGTCTAGGATACTCCAGGTTACCATAGCCACCCCATCAGGTCTCTACAGTGAGCAGCATTGTACAGAATTCAAAGAACTCATCTTTTTGCATTTGATCTTTCTCTATATACTAGAGATCCCGGTTAAATGTTTGTGGCCTTAAGCCTTAGCTTTGGGATTCAGGAGCAAACATTCTGCACCCCCGTCACCCTGGCTCATTCCTTTCACATAATGTTTAAGGCCTAGTTCATGCACAGTGCTCAGCCAAGAACAGACACTTTCCATGCACATTAGTGCTCCCCCAGTCCTTCCACCACATGCCATATAATGTAATGAATGGATACACCTGCACCTCATCATGCCATTTCCAGAGTCACAAATGCCCATTTAATTAGTCCAGAAACTTAGCACTTAAACAGATCAGGCTGGGTGCAGAGACAGATGAAGCTACAAGATTTCCATTGAAAGATATAATCCAACTTTTCCCCCCCACTAAAATCAAATAATGCAATCAAGAAATTTGGTTGGTCCAAATTGGCCCCTGATATAATGAACCTTAGAGCTTGAAACCCAACTGTCAAAAGACTGGGCAATTTATGAGATCACTGTTCTTCATCCAGAAAATAAAAGTTTTACTCCCCCATATTCCATATGGTTTTCATGAATGTGATTTGCCATTTTGGAAATAAAGGTGCCTTTGGAGATAGGAGTGGGAGTGGGAGGTGCTAAGAAGGGTACAACATGCCTCACTGCTTACAGTGGTCCAGCTAAGAGTGATGTTCATACAAACTGAACTTTGGCTGGAAGGGCCTTAATGCAATTGGAGCAGCAGTCTGTGGGATACTTATTGTTCTTTGTGAGTTGGGGGCTTACATGGAATGGAGTCTGCATTTTTTTAGGTTTAATAAGACTGGTGATACTATATTATTGGAATTTTCACTTGAATTGGTAAATGACAGGATATTACCTAGTGGGGGGAGGGATGGCAGGTGTGTGGGCCTGATGAGGAGAAAGGCAAAGCTGTAGTCACTTTAGTTGAATGAGTCACACAAGCAGGAATGTGTTTTTGTGTGACTCTTTGCAAAATGGCCTAACAATGTTACAAATATTATTGAAGTCTGTACAGTGCAAAGGATATTGGGAAAGAGGTTAAAGAAGTGATGTTTTTGTGGCCCTATACAGGGGTGAGTTTTTTGGGCTCTGTGCATTTGTGGTGTGATGATGCTGCTGGTAGAAATGTAATCATCAGGAGAAAGAATCAGTATAAAATAAATATTTCATTCTCCTTCTCACTTAGGTGCTTTTGGCATTCAGGAAAGCTGAGATTTATGCCTATGCTGGATATATATGGTACAAAGAAAATAAGCTCATTAACCAATTGTTGATGTAACTTAGGAGTTTGAGGAGGTAGTCATCAGCAGAATATGGCTGGATGGGTTGAATGTATGTTCCCTTCCATGATAGGGACTGGACATCCAGAACTGGAGATTCAAATGGAAAACCAGGATAAAGAGAGCTACAGCTAAGTGAAAGGAGGCAAGGCTGGTGGCAGTCACATGGCATAGAAGGATGAGAGCTTCTGAGAAGCACAGCAAAGAGTGATCTTGTCTGGTTGAGTTTGGCCTGTAGATTCTTGCTAAAGTATGAAGAACTGCAAGGTTTGGGACACACTCAAAAATTTTGTGCAAGTGTGAGTTGATGGGGGGTGGTGTAGAGAATACGGTAGCTGGAGAGTGGGGGAAAGGGGGCATTAATGCTGTGGGTGATGTGACGCCAGGGGCATACAGGGAATGCCGTGCCTTTAGCTAGCTACCCAGAGAGGTCACAGTGTTTGGAGTTGGCTATTTGAAGACTCCGAGTATGCGTCCTTTGAGGAGAAGAGACGCAGGTGGGGCTGAAGGAGCTATTATTGTGGGGACACGGTGTTCTGACTGGAGGTAGGGTAAGCTCTTGTGTACAGGCAATTCTGTGTTTCCATATGGGTGTGGAAAAGACGGGTGGCAGGGCGGATCTATGGAGGTAGCAATGGGGGGGGGGGGGTCGCAGCGAGCGAGTGGGTGTGTGTGTGCGTGTGTGACTGTGTGTGTCTGTGAGTGTGTCTGTGTATGTATGCATGGAGCAGGAGGGGACTGGGGGAGGGGGCCTCCCCGGGGACTCACCCAGCACGAAGTAGGGGAGCTCTGTGTTCTCCAGGTCGTCCACCACCACCATTTCCCCGGGGAAGTCATTGCGCACTGAGAACAGGAGCTTGGGCTCGGAGGCCGAGGGGCTGTGCATGATGCTGAGGTCGTTCTCCCGCAGGAAGGGCAGCGCCGACACCGTGATGCTTTTCAGCTTGCACTCCAGCTCCTTGGATGGGTCCCCGTCTCCTCCTCCTCCGGCCGCCGCGGCGGCGGCCGTCGCCAGCACAGCCGCCGGCATCCAGCAGCAGGCGAGCAGAGCGCAGAGCCGGGCTAAAGCCATCTTGAGCCCCGTCCGCCTTCCTCCCAGCGCTGAGATGGTGGGGGAGGAACGGAAGGGAAGGGAAGGGAGGGAGAGAGAGAGGGAGGGAGGGGAGGAGGGTGGGGAGGAGAAGGGGACCCCGAGCGGGGAAAGCCTTGGTCCAGGGGCTGGGGAGCAGCAGCCTGCCTGCCTCCGGTGCGGGGCACTCGCTGCCTGAGCTCCGATGCACCCAGAGATGGATTTCTTTGTTTTCAGGGTTGCGTGCACTAAAAAGGGAAAACACTGGGGGACAGCAGGACCCGAAAGGGGGAAGGCAGGCGGGAGGAAAAGGAAGGCTAGCTAAGGATTTCAGAGAATCAGGTCAGCCCCCGAGCTAGCGGCTTGGGCTGCTCCTTCTCCTTCGCATCTCCCCAGCTCTCGCACCCACTCCGCTATTAACTACCTGAATTGGTGCTTTTTTTTTTTTTTTCCCAATCAGACTTTGCAATGCAAAATCTTCCCCTGGCATCATTCAGATGGCTCAGTGGACTAGGTGGAGGCAAAGCGCGCAAGCACACACACACACACACACACACACACACACACACACACACACACAATCCTTAAAGGAAGCTTTTGAAATGAACTATGAATATGATTTATGATGACCCTCTCCAGTTCATTTTGGTATCTAAACACTCCTATCACTAACTACCCATTCTTGTCATTTCTGGTCCAACAGTTGGATTTGGTTACTGAAGTAGGGGGCGGGGAGAGGGGATAAAGGAGAAGAGAATGAGACTGTGTTTAACCAGTTGGGAAAGCGTTTTTAAGGAATTTGGAGGGCGCTGTGTCTATTATCCAGGAACCCAAAGAAAGCCTTACTGGGTAATGCAAAATAATAGACTGGAGTTTTTCCCTTCAGGTCTGCCTAACTCAACTCTGTTTCCAATTTTTTTAAAGGGAAACTATATACTCAGGTGATTGTTTGGTATGGTATAGCTGCCAGAAGTAAAATTCTTGACCGGAAAAGAAATGTGGATAAGTTAAAGTTGGCAAATATGCAATAGAAAAATAATATTAATAATAAAAATCAATCTGAGGAGGAAAAAAAGAACAAAAAGTAAAGTTTCCAGCCCTCTAATAATAAATCAGAAAGAAATATTTGAGTATGTATAGTTGTGTGTGTGTGTGTGTGCGCATACTAACTCAACATTCTTTTTGTAATGATGAGCATAGGATATTTAACAAGTGTTCTAGGGGGAAAAATCATTCACATTAGATTAATTTCCAATAATGTTAGGTAGCCTCTCCTTTTCAAAAGAATGACAGATACAATGTTTTAAACATGTTGCAGAGTATGCCCTTAACATCCAAGTGAATTTTCACCTAAGCTGTAGTCAGTCACTAAGAAAAGTGCTCCTAAACGCTCAGGTATTGTAGTCCTCATACTCAGTTTCACAGAGAGTAAGTGACACTCAATCCCTCAGGAACTTGAACCACTATGTATCTTTTGCACAGAAGGTCCTATATTTTGGAAGCCATTTCTTCTTCATCTTATCAGATATGGATGTAATCTTGTTTTTATATTGCACCATGGAAAAAATGCTGATTATTTTATAAATATCCCATCTTTGACCGATTGTTTAATATTGGGGACTGGGTGGGATCTCTTTATGTAACCGTTTTTATATATGTGGATAGTAGATAAATGTGTTCTCCAATGAAGTACCAATAGTAGAGGAGGGGGATGGTTATTAATTTTACTAACTCATTATTACCATAAAAGAAATTACACTCCAGGACTCAAATTATCCCAATAAGCATTAAATGCCTACTATGTGCCAGATACGGTGCTAAGAATTGGGGATTCAAATAAGAAAAAGACAGCTCTTGCATTCAAGGATCTTATAATGTAATGAGGGAAAGAACACAAAACCGGAAGGGAACAAGGGCAGAAACCAGGAGGAACTCTCCTCTTTGGAGTTGAAGCCAAGCAGAGCTGCTAATGGAAAACTTGAGTTATCTTCAGAGTTCTGAGGCCTCTACAACAGAAGGTGTTGGAAGTTTACTGCTTCACTATCCAGGTCTCCAATAAGACATGAGAGGCAACTTGAAGGGGTTGAGAAATAGTAGAATATCCAAAAATTAACTCAATCTGCATGATGGCATTGAGATTTCAAGTGACTAGCTTATGACAGGAAGGCTCGATGTTCTACAGAGCTGCTGATGGGAAATGGAAAAGTGTTTGTTGGATTGGATTGAATACCAGAAGAAATAATTCTGGTAAGTCAATTTAGGAAAAGGAAGTCTTTTATCTTGGCAGAAGTTCTATATGGTCTGGTAATAATGGCTGGCAATGATGATAACAAGTTGGGGGGAACAAAAAAAAAATAAATTTTCAACCTCGGAAAGAGCAGATTCAGAAACATCTTTAAATTTTCCTCTGAGTTGGCCAAATGTTATATCCTACAGGGATCAAATTTTGCAGAATCTGCAGGGAGAAAATGAGATAATGGGATAATATCACAATCATGGCCTCAAAGGTCTCTTAGACAAAGCCAGTCATGGTATAATGAGAAGAACACTGAATTTGGAGATGGTTTTTGCTTCAATATCAAGGTCTGCTATTTATTAACTGTGTGACTTTAGCCAAGTCACTTAAACACTCTAGGTCTCAGTATTTAAAATAGACAACTGTGAAGGTTCCTTCCGGTTTCAATATATAATATGATGATCTAATCCTAGAATTCTGAGTCACTCATTTCAATACACTGTCAGTCAACCAGCATTTTTTAAGTGGCTATGATCTACTAGGCTCTGTACTGTGACACAAATAAAGACCAAAAAAGAAAAAAAATGCCTCCAAAGAGCTCACCTTGCCTCATATTTTACAGGAAAAATTGAAGCTATTTGCCATGCACACCCTCTTCTCATTTCATATCACTCATATGCCTTCTGCCATTATCTCCTCCATCACATCTCTGTCACATAATGAGATGGCCTTACTTCTTACCAAGGCTAACCCCACTACATGGTCCAGCAATCGATTCCTTTTCATGTCTTCCAAGAGATTGCCCCTGCTGGCATCCTCTTTATCATATTTTCAATCTCTCTCCTTGTCTACTGGTTCATTTCCTACTACCTACAAATATGTCCACATCTCCTCCATCCAAAAAAAAAAAACCTACCCTCATTTGTTCTTTCTGTCCCCAATATCATCCTATATTTCTTCAGCCCTTGGAGGTTAAATTCTTTGAGAAAGCTGTCTAAAATAGGTGCCTCCACTTTCTCTCCTCTCACTCTCTTCTTAACCCCTGACTTCCTACTTTATTCGACTGAATCTGCTCTTTCCAAGTTACCAATGGTTTTGATACCACATCCAGTGACCTTTCTTTCAGTCCTCATTCTATGTGACCTCTCGGTAGCCACTGACACTGTTGATCACCCTTTCCTCCTTGCTACTCTTCTCTAGGTTTGGGGGACACCTCTCCTCCCTGGTTCTCCTCTTACCATCCAACTGTTCTGTGCCAGTCTTCTTTGGCATCCAGATCACACCCTGTAGTCATAGGTGTCGTGCAGAATCTTCTGGGTTCTCTTCTGTTCTTCATCTCTGCTACTTAGTGATCGCACCAGCTACTGAATTTAATTATCATCTCTAGGCTGACAATTCTTAAATCTACCTTTCCTGCCACAACTTCCTTTATGATCTCCAGTCTCACATCTCCAACTGCTTTTCTTACATCTTGAACTGGTTGTCCAGTAGATGTCTTAAACTCAACATGTCCAAACCAGAGCTCATTATCTTTCCCCTTAACCTGCCCCTTCTTTTCCCTATTCTGTACAGGGTACCAGGGCAGCCAGGTGGTGCAGTGCATAGAGCATCAGTGCAGGAGTCAGGAGGACCTGACTTCAAATCTCACCTCAGACACGTGACACTCATTAGCGGTATGACCTTGAGCAAGTCACTTAACCCCAATTGCCTCATCCTGGGTCATCTCCAGTCATCCTGATGAATATCTGGTCACTGGATTCAGATGGCTCTGGAGGAGAAGTGAGGCTGGTGACCTGCACAGCCTTCCCTTAATGAAAACAAAGTCAAATGCAAGCCATGTTCTCTGATGGCATAGTCTTCTTCGGCAATGAAGGATGAACACACAGGGTACCACCATCTTCCCTATCTCTCAGGCTCATTACTCAGTTGTCATCCTCTCTGACCCCATATATCCAGAATCTGTTGCCAAGACCTGTCAATTTCACTTTGTGCCATTTCTTTTCTCCTCTGACATTGCTGCCACTTTGATGAAGGCCCTTATCACCTCACACCTGGACTATTGCAATAGCCTGCTTCCAGGTCGCAAATCTCTTGACTTCTCCAATCTATCCTCCATTCAGTCACCAAAGTGATTTTCCTAAAACACAGTCTGATTATGTCTATCCCCTACTCAATTAACGCCAGTGGCTTTCTGTTCTCCCTAGGAAAAAAATGTAAAATGCTCTGTTTGGCCGGGAGCAAATACAAAATGCTCTGTTTGGCATTTGAAGCCCTTCATAATCCATCCTTCTCCATTTTTAGGCTTCTTACATCTTACTCTCTAACCCATACTCTTGATCTAGTAACACTGACCCCCTGCTGTTCCATGAAAAGCACTCTATCTCTCAGCTCTGGGCATTTTCTCTCTCTGTCACTCATACCTAGAATGTTCTCCCTCCCTATCTCTATCTACTCAATTTCCTGGCTTCCTTTAAAATTCCATGTCTGCAGGAAGCCTTCCCCAACCTCTCCCTCTGTTAAATATTTCTTATTTATCTTGTATATAGCTTGTATGTATATGTGTATATATATCTACACACACACACACACACACACACACACACACACACACACGATTATTTGCTGCCTTTCCCCTTAGACTACGAGTTCTTTGAGGTCAGTGATTGTCTTTTGCCTCTTTGTATCCCCAACAGAACATAGTACTTGGCACATACTAGGCACTGAATACATTTTATTGATTGATAGGTAATCTAACAGCAATATAATGGACTAGGGCATCAAGATATTTATCAGAGCTAAGCCTTGGGTCCCTGCATAACTTTGAGTAGGATAACCTTTCAGATATCCATTTTTATTCTTCTAACAACAACAGTATAAAACATTTCTTTCCAAACAGCTGAAATGTACAAAAGTTGATCTGTAGAGATGTTATATATGTGCCCATGCTCCCATAGGTTGGTATCCCATCAATAATTTTCTGAAGTGCCTTGGGCTTCTCCAAGGAACTTCCCCAAAGCCAACCATCAATTTTGGAGGGGAATTATCTGTCTGCTTCATTTATTTGCCATTTCTTTCTCCAATTACTTTGGGTAATAGAGCAACTGTATAGAATATTGTTATTGTGGGATTTTTTTTCCTTGTGGTCTTCTAATTTCATAAGTATAGGGAATGCCCAGTGTGGAAACCTCTGTTCAATTTTTGGTAAAAAATTACCTGGTGGTCCTGAAGGATTAAATGACTGGCCCTTCATCCCAAAGTTCTTAGTGGTCAGAAGCAGGAACTGAATCCAGGTCTTCCTAACTCCAAGGCTGGCTTTCACATAGATAACTATACAGAGTTAGAGTCAGTTGTTACCTGGAGTCTTTACGAATGATTCCATATGTTGGTGAGTAAAAGGAATTGGTAAGAAGAAGAAGAAGAAGAAGAAGAAGAAGAAGAAGAAGAAGAAGAAGAAGAAGAAGAAGAAGAAGAAGAAGAAGCAAGAGGAGAAAGAGGAGGAGGAGGAGAAGAAGAAACCATACTGTTTTGAAGCCACTTGATTCCTAGAACTGAATATGTTCCTGTTTGAAATGGGGAGGGAGAGGAGTATGGGAAACCTGAGAAACTTCCATTATGATGAAATGTAGGATCTGGTGGTGGGATTGGGGGAAAGGAATTGATACTATAGTCAGATCATTAGGCTAACTCTACCCAAGTCTTTGAAAATGAATGAAAAAAGACAGATGAAGTGACCTCAACCATTCCTTCTCTATGGATGCCTTTCCAATCTCTATCTTTTCCCTTTCTTTTGAATTCAGTCCCTCATGTCCAGGTACCCCCTGTCTCTAACTGTAACATAAACGAGGCCAGATTTGGGGTCAGAAAGTACAGGTTGAATCCCACTTCTAACATTTCTTGAATTTCATACCACAACTATGGACAAATCACATATCTTACCTATTCAAATCTCCAATTTCCTGATTGGAAAAATAATGGTTGTTCTATTTCACTGGGCTGTTGGGAGGAGAATACTATATAAACATTAAAGTTCTCTATGGAAGCAATTGTATGTCTGCTGACAGCCCGATTCATTTTGTTCCTTCCAATCTAACTACCCTTCAATTCTATTGACTTGTCAAAACCAAACCAAACCTGGAGCCAAGAGAATCAGATGCATGATCTGACTTCTTATATTTACTTGCTGTGTGATGGTGGGGAAGTCACATAACTGTTCTGTGCCTTAGTTTTTTTGTCTATAAAATGGAGATAATAATACTTGTAATTCTCTCTCCTGTGGTTGTTGAGAAGTTCATGATTTACATAAAGGAAATAATGTACATAAAGGACTCCCTTCATATACCCTAAAGCGTTATATTCTTGGTGCTTGGGAAAGCGTCTGAACCCTCTTCTCTTTTTATAGGATCGTAGATTTACTGCTGGAAGGAACCTCAGATGTCATTTAGTACTCATTTTACAGGGGAGGAAACTAAGGCCCAAGGAACTTAAGTGTTCTACTTATAATCATACAATTAGTTAGTAAGTGGCAGGACTAATTGTTGTTTGTTCTCCATTCTAGAAGAGCATCATGACTTCAGGGAGGTGATGCAAATAAATTAGATTTAAAGAGGGCTTTGCAAAGTCACCAGATTTACTTTCTCCTCTGGAGACATCTGGGTCCAGTGGCAAGATATAGATCAGGACTATTGGAGATGACTCTGGATGCAGTAGGAGACCAGGCCTTTTTAAGCTAAGGTCTTTAACAGGTCTCAGTTAGACTAAGGCAACAACACCTATTCAGCGATTAAGGCTAGGTAGGAAATGAAACAGAGAATGGCCTCTATACCTGGTTGACCAAAATCAGTCTGGGAGAGGAGACCCCTCTGGGTTTCTGGCCAAAACAGAAACAGTTGCAATTTACATACACTTTGAGCCAATCAGGTCTCAAACAGTGAGGAAGTGGGGCTTGCTGTGGGGTCTATTGTTGGTCAATCGATGTGAACCAGAGTGATTTGGTTTCAAGGCTTGGTCCTTAACAAAAAATTCTAGCCAGCAATCCCCAAAATATCTTTCAGCGTTTCAGTGATCAAACTTTATATTCCTTTGGGCAGAGCACTTGCAGGTAAGGATTTGATACCCTATGTGGACAGAGGGAAAGGAAAGAAGGAAGGGAGAGAGAGAGAGACCGAGAGACAGACAGACAGAGAGAGAGAGAGAGAGAGAGAGAGAGAGAGAGAGAGAGAGAGAGAGACAGACAGACAGACAGACAGACAGACAGACAAAGAGAGAGAGACAGAGAGAGAGAGACAGAGAGACAAAGAGATAGAGACAGAGAGAGAGAGACAGAGAGAGAGAAGAAAAAGAAGAAGAAGAGGAGGAGGAGGAGGAGCAAGAGGAGGAGCTCTATCATCCAATTGGCCAGTTCCGGTTAGGTCCCCAGTGGTGCTCTTAGGCTAGGATTTGAGCCAAAGTCATTGGGCCCCCAATCCAGTGCTTGTTTCATTGCACCCAACAACCTCTCATTATTGTCTTTTCCCATTCAGGTGGTACCTATCTTCAAAGCTCAGATCATATCTCAGCTTCTCCATGAAATTTTCCCCCAATGACAGTGTACTGTACCTTTAAAGTCCTATGGCACCTTGTAGACTGAACCACTCACGCAGCATTTATTCATATACATTAAGTTTTTATTTAACATTTTATGAAGTTAGGCCACATTATTTCAAACAAAATTGAAGGTTATTAAGAGCAGACTATGACTCTTTGTATCCCCCTTGGGAACATAAACTTCTTGAAGGCAGGGATTGTCTGTCTTTTAACTTCTATTTGTAGTCTAGTGCTTAGCCCAGTATTTGGCACATAATAACTGTTTAATAAATGTTTGTTGACTTTACTTGACTTTGTATCCTCTGCATACAATTCTGGTGTCCTTCCTCTGCTGATTTTACCCAGTTTATCCTGAATAGATCTTGTTTTACATCGTTTTGTTGCATATTACTTCCTCCAGATTAGACTGTGAGCTCCCAGCACATAGTAGGTGCTTAATAAATGTGTAGCAACATTTTATTGATTGACTCTACAACACTGGAATGGTTCTTAGAATGATGAATTCATAATAAATACATTATTGGTTGTTTTTGGAAGAGCGCATGATCTATTCATGATGATTACAAGCAAGTTTATCCTATAATGTTTACCACACAAAAGAAATGGTTTATAATATGATAGGTAAAGGGGATTTTAATTCCAAGCACATGAAAACACATGTTCCAGTATTCAGGTGCTTGGTTGCTATCCCCAAATCCCTGTTTCCTGTGACTATGATTTTTCTCTTAATTGAGGTCAGTAGTATATTTCATTCCTCCTTTCAAGTCCCTAGTCATTTTCAGTATCATTACCAGACTTTCTTTATCAGATACTCAATAATACGTTGGCACTAGAAATCTATGATCTCTGTCATTAGTTGTTGACTCCATAATGACTCAGGACATTTCATTTTTGTTAGATCTTTGGACTGAGAATGTATCTGAGTCTAGGTAATCTAACCCCTTCATCTTACAGAAGACGATGCTGAGACTTTCGCAGATTAAGTGTTTTTTTCCCCAGGTTGTATAGATAGCAGAAGTTGAATTTGAACTTGTGTCCTCTGATTCCAGTGTCTGCTCCTTCCACTGTAGTAGAGATGACTAAAAGGGATTTGATGATGATAAATAACTATATGGCATTCACAATGTGTCAGGCACCTTGCTAAGCAATTAACAATTAATATATCATTTGATCTTCACAAAAACCCTGGAAGGTTGATACCATTATCCCCATTATGCAGATGAGGAAACTGAGGTAAACAGACATAACATGACTTGCCCAGGGTCCCACAGCTAGTAAATGTTTGAGGCCAGATTTTAATTCAGATCTTCCACACTCCAAGTCTGTCATTCTATCTACTGTAACTCCCAGCCCCTTCTACCTTAAGGTCAATTCAATTAAATATTTATTCCATACCTAGATGTACAAGGGACCATACTAGGTGCTGGAGATGCAAAGACAAAAATGACATATTCCTTGTATTCCAGGAGCTTATCAATTCAATTGACAGAAACAATACATATACAGATGAGTCAATACAAGGTTTATGTAAAGGGAATATACAGATTTAGAACTGAAGAGAATCTTACCAATCATGTAGTGCCACTGTCTCATTTTACAAGTGAGGAAACAGGCTCAGAAAAGTGACATGACTTGGTTAAATTCCCATAGGCAGAAATTGGCAAAGTCAGAATTTCAACTCAGGTCTTCTGACTCCAGGTACTGCCACTGAGCACTATCCTATGCTGAAAATACTACGGTGCAGCAGTGCACACTGTCTAGAGAAAAATTGAAGCTGGGTGTTTCTTTGGTGGGTCCTCACTGAATTACCAGAAAACTATCCATCAAACCATTCCCCTGGTACTCTAAGACTGCCATGGGTTTATTTGTTGGGGAGAAGATGGGAGTGCAAGCAGCATTTGTCCGACTCAGGGAGAGGTAGGGCTTTGTGACAAGGCTTGAGTGCAGGTGAGAGGCTATATATATATGAGAGGGAATTTCCTGTTGTCTTTCATTCATTTGAAACATCTGACTTCTCAGAACCTTTTTATTCACCCTGATTTATAATTTTGTGACATTCCCTAAAATTCCTAATCCTCTCTCTCTCTTTTTCTAAGTCCCTTGCAGAATAACCTCTGATGTTGACCTGTTAAAACTAAATTGAGAATCTCTCTCCTTTCTTAGGCGGCTCTGAGTAGTGACTCAGATAAGTGGAGAAATGAAAGTAGGATCTCCAGAGAATAAAAGTAAATTCCCTCTGTTCCACAATGTGCACTCTACATCCTCTAAGCTCATCCCCATGGTTCATCCTGTTAGATAAGCTTCCTCTTCAAGAACCACCTTCCCCTTTTCCCCTTGTTCACAGTACAATATGCAAGGTAGAGACCACATTTTTCAATTTGCATCCTCCTTATATGATGAAAATCCTTCATAATATAGCCCTTCCTGGTTACAATTAATATTCTTTCCTCACACTTTCCTTCCCCCCCCCCCCCCATCTAAATTCGCAGGCTCAGCAGCAGCACCTGCTTAGGAGAAACAAGGCGGCTGCTGTTCCGATTTCTCCAGTGTGCCTTTAAAAACAAAAAATGAGAGCAAGATCCATGTCCCCTCCCCCTCTCTCCCCATCGCATAAATAGGAAGGAAACTAACATAGTGGAAACATTTCCCCATTCAAAACAAGAGGTGTTTTGGGGTGTGTGTGTGTGTGTGTGTGTGTGTGTGTGTGTGTGTGTGTGTGTGTTCCCTTCCTAATCTGTCCCTGGGATGAAGATGAATAGCCCAGCACCCTTGCTTTTCCTGACTGATTTGGGAGCTGCCTTTGCCTTACTTTTGTCCATCCAAATTTCTGAGTATGCTGCTAAGCTTTGTAACTCCTTCATCTCCCTGAGCCCTTGACTCTTCTCTTTTATTTCTCCCTACTCATTGTAGTGTCCTTTTTGGCCACTGTTTGGAAATAGATGTCTTTCATCTCTGGCCTTATTTCTGCAGTAAATATGTTTAGATATTTCAGGAGCAAGGGGAGAAAAAAAGAGAGAGAACAGTTGCATGGCCCACCTCCACCCTCTAAGTCAGAAACGGACCTCTGTTCTGCAGGAGTTCAAGTTAACCACAACAGAAGTGTGACCAAGGCGTTACTGTAACTCTAAGAAGATTAGGGCAATTTGGATTGCTTCTTTTTCAGACTCCACCTCTTTCACCCCAAGCTCCCTACACCACCCTAAGCCGGAGTCAGGCTTCTGTCCATCACTTTTTCCATCACACTGGAAAGTCCCTGCTACAGTCTGGGAGGGTTAACCGAGCTCCTACCCCAGCCTACTAGCTACCCAAAGGAGACAGCCGGTAAAATCCAGAGCCCTCCCTCCTGCAAAGCTGGTTAACCAATAGGCACCTGGAGGAAGTATGACCACGGATCTCATTGGTTGCCAACCTCCGTGCATAAGGAAGAGAGAGGGAGGCAGGCAGGGCAGCATTGTTATCTTAAGACGCTCATCGGGTGCCTGAGTCTGCAGGTGACACTGCTTAGGTACAGAGCACGGAGTCAGAGCATGGGAACACAGGGCTACAGGCTGCCTTAGGATCCAATCGCTGAGAAGAGCCGCTTCATCGTTTAGTAGTGCCTCAAGCTGGGGGGACCTCGCTACTAGTTACCCACCTATGTGGGTGCACCTGCTGTGTGTAGCGAAAGCAGGAACAAATCAGCTAGCAGCATGATATCAGCTGAAGACTGTGGACTTTCCTTTCCCCAAGTGAAAAGCACTGATTGGGAGGAGAGGGAGTGAGTCTTTTTAGAGTTGAAGAAGGCAAGGTCCTGGATTTCTCCTCTGCAGAGGGACCCCGGACTCCCCAAGGGGCTGGCTCTGTGCTGTCCTTGCTTCTTTCGTCCAGTCTTCACCCTCCTGATCCAGTCCAGAAGCACTCCTTAACCATGCTTTGGGTTACCGGAGTTCTTGGTGTTCGGCTGGAAAAGAGCAAGCGAGAGGTATAGCAGCACCAGCAGCCAAGGAAAGCCAGAATTCGGAAGGGGTATCCGTGCTCTCTCACATTCTGAAAGGAAGACATTCGCATTCCCTCCAAATATGGGGAAGGGGGGAAGCACGTGAAGTCATGAAATGAAAACTTTGGAAAGCTGCCACCGGAGATGTGGTCGGTGCTGAAAAAACCCTGGAATCTGTTAGGAATCTCCTCTCAGACGCTCTGGGGTTTGGGAGCAGCCGATACAGCAAGGGAGACTCTTGCAATGATTCAAGGTAACTAAGCGGGTATTGTATTTGATGGTGTTTTCCTGGGGAACGCTGGTTGCATGTGTATGTGTAGACCGATAAAGGGGCAAATTGCTCCCTGGAAGCCAGCTGCTTTGGTCATTTGCAAGCAGTTGCAGCTGGAGAGGATAATTCCGTGCTTCTTGGCATCTTAGCTTTCTCCTGTCCTGTTCTGAGCCGGGCTGAAGGCTTCCTGGTTTGAACTGGATCTAGTTCTTTTACGGTTGCTGCTCCGTGGCAGCCAGATCCCTGGGCATTCTTCCTGACCTGTGCTATTATTGCCTGGGGTAACTCTTCAAAGTTAGAACAATTTTCATTAGCATCAGTGAATCCCATCTTCCTGAGTAATCATGGGGGATGACTAGGTCTATTTGCCTGTTCTTGGTCCATGGTATGCTCTACAAGGCATAAATAGAACATAGGTTGGATCCATGCGATCTCCATTCTTAGGATTCTTATAGCTACCTAGTATATCTGTACAATATCTGTCTATGCCTCCCTTACTCTTCTACACTCACACGTCAGAGAAAACAATCTGAAGAGAGAACCTTATTAGAGAGCAATTCTTCTCCCTAGGGGTGGTGGTGGAAGTCCCACTGATTGAGTTAAGCCAGGCAAAGCACCGGAGACTATGGGCAGGCAGCTCTGCTGTTCTGACAGAAATACAGTCTTCATTCTAGGATGTAGCAGCTCTCTTCTTTCTTGCAATGGTCTGCATATATTTATTTGCATGTTACTTTCATGCATGGTTGCCTGGGCACACGGCTGCATGTATACGGGCACACGGCTGCATGTATACAGGCACAAAATGCTGTGTATGGAAAGAGCATGCCGGATCCAGAATATGCTTTGGCAAGACACAGGGCTAGCCAGAGATGACTGAATTGTTCAGTGAGAACATGAACTTGGGAGCCCAGAGGAGTTCTCCTCTCCAGTCAGCCCTCTGTGTGGTATGTATTTATTCAGAGTATATAGACTTAAGCCAAATATTAACTAACAATCAAGCTAATACACTATTAACATGCTTGAACAGACCCCTCTGTAAAGAACTCTGTGTGTGTTATCCCTAGCCCAGGGAGTCAGGTGCCCTGGAAATGAACAAATGATTTTTTTAAAGGTAGTAATTATCAAAGTCTGCCCTTGTAGCTGTGTACTCAGGGCCTTCTGTATCAGGGACAGTGTTATGTCAGCATAAACCAATAAGGAAGAGAGAAGGTTTATTGGGGAGTCAAATGCTTCTGCAGCTGTCTTTCTCCACACATGTGCACATGCAAGTGTGTCCACTTCTTGAACATATGGCTTGAGGGCATACAATGCCTGTAGTGACCAACCCAGCAGCTGGGTAGTAGTTTGTAAAATTTCCTTGAAAGGGGGAAGACAAATAGGGGAAGGAGTTCCAGGGTAATGATGTCAGAAGCTGGGAGAGTGATCCTTAAGTAGGTTCTTTTGGATCAGAAGCTGGCGATGGCCCTCCTTGAGGGTTTGCTGCTGCATGTTTGTTCTTTATTTAAGGCAGAAGCTTTCTGAGTTCTCTCTCAACCTGAATAAGTTGTCTTGTAGCATCAGGTGTGGAACTGGCCAATTCTACCAGGATGGTCCTGAAATCCTATCAATACCTGTAATTGCTTTCTGCTGTGCAGCAGAGCGCACGCTTTGCTGCCTTACACAGTGGCACTGGAGAGAGAGGGCAAGGGGGCAGGGAATGGCTTCTGTGAAATGTTGGGGAGGAGGGAAGTAGATTCAGGAATGTGGATTTTTCCCAGTGGAGCTCAGCTTGCTCTAGAATGTCTGATGGCTTGGTAATCAACAGCTGCAGCAAGGGACAAGTATCAGTCCCTGAATGGTCTCCCCTCTCCAGAATTGAGATGGGATATTTTAAGGAATAAAGTGATGGGTGCTGCAGATGTGGCCAGCAAACACAGGCAGGCAGGCATGGAGTCAGGGTGGGGAAGGAGAGGAGAGGCTACAGAGGGAATAATCTCGAACCTTCACTCACAGGGTTTCTGACTCTTACTGGGGCGCTAGTGTCTCTCCAATACCCTGCCCTGGAGACCCCCTCAGGAGGTCCCCATCTGGCTCCTCAACAGGTTGTTTACAGAGTATGACCAGAGGGTAAAGCATGTATGGTGCCAGAGTCAGCCCTGCGTCATCTACCTCTTCCTGATAACCTGTCCCCAGGTACAGGCAATCCCTCTGGGACTAACACATAAAAAAGAGCCCCTCTCAGGGAGTGCTCCAAAACCACTTCCCAGTTTATAAACAAGAGATAATCTGGAGGGAGCTGAGATACCTGTGTGGGCCCTTTCTTCTGACTTGAGATGCTTAGGATGGAGGTTCCTAGGTTGGTGCCCTGTCTTGTCTTCCCCACATCCCTTTTGCACGCACGCACACACACACACACACACACACACACACACACACACACACACACACACACACACACACTCTGTTCTTTCCTTTTGGTGATTCAACTATTTCTCTTAAATCATAACGGCCCTGTATAAATTGTATGATGGCATCTTTCTCGAAAAGCTCATCTAATTAATCCTCACACTAGCTTATTGTCTCATTTATCTTTGATTATCCTGTGAGGTAGAGCCAGAGCTGATATTGTTTCCTCCTTACATGTTTGGAGGGGGCATGGCAAAGAGAGGCACAGAAAGGTTAAAAGACTTTTCCTATCTTATACAGAGTCAGTCTTTAGCAAAAAGGGGAGCTCCAGTCTGAGTCTCATAACTTCCTCACCCATGCTGGACCATGCTGCCTTTTTATTACCATTTCTTTTAATGCACAACTTATTTTTTGATAATCTTATTTTGCTTCAGCTGCTCTGTTTTTAACTGGAATTGGAGGTAGTAATTGAACACAAGGTTGTGTTGGAGAGCTAATGAAACGAGCAAATACTTGCTTGGTGCTACGAAGCTTACAAAGATGGAGTCCCTTGCTTGCCCTATGGGAGCTTACAGTTGAGGAAAACTGTAAAACAAAGAAGTTAAGTAGTGATAACAATGTAAATTCTAAGACATGTAAAAGTTGCTACTGGGCTATACAGGATTGACAATAAGCATGACTTGAGAAAAGATAGAAATCATTTTCAATTGGTGGGCTGGGGAGGAGATAGCTATGAGGAAGAGGCAGGCTCTGATTTATACTTTGGCGAGTAGTTAGGATTAGGATTGATGAGAATATAATAAGGGGCAGAGAAGCTGTAATTGGTAATAAAGAGAAGGAAATCATATATCTCCAGAATAGTGCTCTCCCATCCAATCCATCTCCTACCCTTTGGATCCTGAAAATAAAGTAGCAACTGAATTTCAGTTAACAGTCGACCTGGAGGAAGCAGTCCTAGGGTCTAGATAAAATAATTTAGAACAGGGGCTCTTTTAAATAAAAAAAACTATATTTCATTATTATTGCCTCAGTTTCCTCGTCTGTAAAATGGAAATAATAATAACATTTACCTCCCAGAGGTGGTGAGGATTAAATGAGTTAATATTTGTAGCGCAATTTGCAAACTATAAAGTACCTATAAATGTTAACTATAATTAATAGCAGGACTGTAATTGGTTTCCTTTGTAACCCTAAATATTTTATATTATACCTTTAAAAATATTTATTCCCAGAAGAGGTCTATTGACTTCACTATACTGCCAAAGGGACACATGCAAAAATTAAGAATGTTCCCTCGCTCTAGAGACTGTACTGTTCACTGGAATACTGAACTTTTTGATTGGCCTTTTCCACCTTTTCCAGTCAATGGTCCATGTGTAATGGCAAACAAACAAACAAAAATCCTGATGAAATTCAGATGATTCATGGTGTCACATTAGGAAATGGCATGGGAATTGTTATCAGCTGATAAGGGACCACGTACATTTTAAAGGCACCAGTATAAGTCATCCTATCTCATTGAAATTGTACACTTTTTGGAGTGGGTGTCAATTTCCCCCAAGTATTTCTTTCCCAGTATGCCTTTAAAACCAATATAATGCTAAAATTTTGAGTTATTTAGCACTGAGGAGTTTTCAGTCTTAAAATTCTTGAGCGTGTCTGTGTGCATAACCTTTTACCTTCCCTCCTTTTCCTTTTTAATAAAACATTTGCTGTTGAAATCACACTGGAGTAGAGGGAGGATGGAATGGGGGTGGAGAGTGGGGGGGAGGTTGTGTTGTATTGCTGACAGCCTTACTACTAGGTACTGTGATTTAGGCCTTTCTGAAGCTAATCTGGGGAGGATAAAATCATTTCTAATATGAGGGGCAGCTCCGAGGAACAGCTAAGGGCTGTGAACACATACAGTGGTGGCAACATCTGGCCTTCCCCTTATCTGGTCAACAGCAGACCTATGACAAGTAGACTTTATCTGTCGAAGGAAAGGTCATGCTCTGAAAGGACTGATAAAACCATCAGGTTCTTGACATCACCCCTCATTTGATTTCTGGCAATGAATATTCCCTTTGCATGTGTCTCTCATTCCTTGGGTGCCCTCTTCCATTATGGACTGGGGGATTGTGGCCAGTATGAATATTAATGGGATATATAAACTGGTCCAAAGTCACGTAAGTTGTAAGTTTCTTCTGATAGAGATAAACCCAGTGTCTGCAAAGTTGCATTCCAGTTTGGTTTCTTATCTCTACTCACTTTCTTGAGGCAGGTGCTTATTGGTTACTTAACAATTTACTGAAAACCCTACTGTCTTCTAATATCCCTTCCCTGTCAAGCCCCCTGCTTTATATTTAGCCACAGAGGTGAGAAGCTTCAGCTTTCTATTTGTTCATTTAGGTTCTTGATGACTAAGTCCTTCTCCTCAACTCCCTCACTCAGTAGTTGATGGAAGGTATGACACAGGCAGCCAGGTTTGACCTTGGTAGTTGAGGTAGCTGCTGCCCATGGAGCACTAGTCCTAGAGTAGGATTGGTAGCTTAGTCACTTCTTACCTATATGATCTTGAACAAGGGGAACCACTTGTCTCTGCCTTAGTTTCCTCATTTATGAAATTGAAGGGGTCTGATTAAATGAACTTTAAGGTCTCTTTCATCTATGGTTCTGTAATCTCATGAGCCTACCGTGTGAGAGGAATTGGAGATACAACAGGTACCTGTTCAGTTATTTTCAGTCATGTTCAACTCTTCATGACCCTAATTGGGGATTTCTTGGCAAAGATATTGAAGTAGTTTGCCATTTTCTTCTCCAGCTCATTTTACAGATGAGGAGACTAAGGTGAACAGGGTGAAGTGACTTGTCTAGGGTCACATGGCTAGTAGGTGCCTAAGGTTGGGTTTGATATATATATATATATATATGTATATATATATATAATAGATCTCTCTCTCTATATATATATATAATATCAATGGGGCATATGGGAAGGACTCTGGAATTTTTTCTAATATATTTAAATAATCACTTCACTACATTTGAGGTTCAGTCTTATAAAGGTTTGGCTTGGAATTTTCATCCTTCAATCCTTGAGTTTTCCTTGAATGTTTCCTGTACCATTAAAGGATTTATGGACAGTTGTCAGTCAACAAGCATTTCTTAAGCAGTTACTGAGAATAGGAAGTCAGACAAAAGAAAGACAGTCCCTTTCCCCAAGGAGCTTATGATCTAATGGGGAAAGATGACACACAGGAGAACTCAAGAGGAGGGGCTGGTTCTCACATAGGGTCTGGTGATAAATTCCAGAGAGTCAAAAGAAACACATAGAGAAGAATGTAGGATGGCTGCTCAGGGCCCTTTCTCCACATGGAGATCTGGGAAGGAACTCATCAATGGGAGAAGGAGAACTTGAGGTGGAGGGATGTCCTAGGGCTTCTAGGATGAGAAAGCAACTGAGGCCTGGTAATGAAGTCCAGAGATTCAGAAGTAGAACCAAGAGAGGGATTAAGATCGGTGTGCTTGCCCATTCATGTGAAGTGATCGATGAACCCATAATTTGTGTGGGAGAACATGAGTGCTCTGCTGTCTTCTGGCTTCAAGCTCTACTTCCTACCAAATGGTGATTATGTAAAAGACAAAAGATACTGCATAATTGAAGCAAGAAAGCTCAGAAAACTATGGTGTATGGAAACTTAGGCAATTTCACCTTCCTGAAGCTGAGTGAAGGAGAGTGATATACTTCAGAAGACTAAGCTTTCTGGCATGCCTTGAAGCTAGAATTGAAAGTCGTGTCTTTGACAGGGTCACTTGAAGTCTGGAGAAGCATTAATGGGTGTTGGAGAATAAAATTATTTGATTATAGACTTGGAGTTAGAAACCCGAAGAGCCATCTTATCCTCCACATTTGACTGATGAGAGAACTGAGGTCCAGATTTAAGTGACTGGTCAAAAGTCATCTCAAGTGTCAGATCCAGTACTTGTTCAACTCTACCATCTTTCCTGTTGCTCATTGTATCAACTCAGTCAAACAAGGCCTTGGCTAAGTTGCCATTATGTGTCAGGATCTATCCTGGGTACCTAAGATACAGAAATAAACAAAAAAATAAAAAAATCCCCTGTCCTGAGAGAGAGAGAGAGAGAGAGAGAGAGAGAGAGAGAGAGAGAGAGAGAGAGAGAATATGTATCATCCCTGCCTTCATAGTATGCATGTGTGGGTGTGTGCGTGTGTGTGTGTGTGCGTGTGTGTGTGTGTGTGTGTATGATGGAATCTCTCTCTCTCCTTGTGTATTATACATTATATATACTGTATGTACAGAGACATTCTACCACCCCCCCCCTGCCCCCACGCATACCCCTATGTTTAAGGTAAACATGCTAAACACAGGGTATAACCAAAAGTTAGTGTAGTTTAAGCTATTGAAGAGTAAAACCACACTAACACTTTTGGCACATCCTATACATGCAAAAGGAATTTTCACTAGGGGTGGGGAGAGAAGCTTCTAATTTCAGGATTAATTGGGAAAGGCCTAAGGAAAACTAATTTCTTCCTTGTGATCTTTGTGACCTTCTGTTTGAGAATGAAAATTACCAAGAGAATTCTTTTGGGGGACTCACACCTCAAAGTATGATAATTCTTCAAGTCTGGTGTGAATATTTTACCTAGAATGTCCCTTGAACATTTGTCTTCTGGAGTAGATAAGAAGTGGATATAATGTAAATCACTAAGGAAAACCATTGCTCTTTGGCAAAGATTATTTTTTGGTAGCATTGGGGATGAGGCACATTCAGAACTGAGTTGTGGTCCTAAGAATGAAGGTTCTCACTTTTTAACTTGTGTTCTAAAAAGAGTAAAGCTCACCAGGGTGAGACCCAGCTGTTGAATGTCACACACACTGAGCCTGGTCGATACTGCATATCTCTTTGAGAAAGAGCAAACAATTCATTACATGCTAGCATCAGGAGCCAATTTTTCCCTTCTACAGGAACAATAGGTAGAGGGCCAAGGGTGCAGAAGCCAATAAAGACCCTTTGGCAAGTGGCTAAAGTGACTACAAATAGAATTTTCTATTATAACCTATTTAGGCACAATTGGAATGTAGGCTCACAATGCATGCATCATATGTACAGACTGCATGTTGGGAATGACCTTCAATAATGTGACCAGACTATTTAATTTATACAGCTTAATAATAATAATAATAGCCATGTGGATAGAATTTTGAGATTGACAAGAAATTTTACATATCTTATCTCATATGACCATTTTAACAGACTATATAGTACCTAGGTACTATGGGTATTAATATCACCCCCATTTTACAAATGAAGAAATTTAAACTCAAATAGACTAAGCGAATATATAATTTGTCAACAGTCTCAAAACTGATAAATGTCCAGAGTAGAGGATATGAACTCATTTTTTCCTTACTTCTTGGTCCATAACTCTATTGGCTACAATCCTATGTTTCCCCAGTGTGGTGTCATTGAGGTGTCACAGGAAAAAAAAAATCTCAGGTCAGACTCTGATTTATAATAATTTTTGTAGCAGTACATAAATCATACAGTACAATTGGCTTCCTTTTGAATAATCAGAACCACAATTAGGATACTCTTATGAACGAACATAGAATGAATCTAAGCTAAGCTTGTTGAATAATAATTCATCAAATATGTTACATTACTTTTAAGTCTGTCTACATCTTAGAATCTGGGAACCCTTTCTTGTAGTAAGGTAATGACCAACATATGGCAACTGAATCCAAGATGGTTTTTTTTGTTTATTTTGGGGATTTTGTGTTTGTTTTTGTTTTTTTTATCAAGAGGGACACCTGAAGCTAAAGAAAATCCTCGGAGACCTCAAAGATAAGAACACTGCTCACTGTTGCCAAGACCCTTATTTTAATTAAGCCTATTTCTTGATGCCAAAGATAAAAGGCTTTAGTACCCTTTAATTTGAGGGGTACCAACCTCAGTACTGGCTTTGGAAAGACCCTGATAAAAGGCAAATATGAGAATGAAGGTGTAGAGTTAGGGAAGGATATTGACATTAACCACATTTATTAGTTCCCTAATAGAAAGCAGTGTCTTTATACTTTGAGGAAATGACACACAAGACAAGTTAGTAAGTACTCATGGAGGAAGGGGTCATGGAGAAAACAAACATGGATTACTACCGTGGAGCATAGATCAAGTCCATTTTGTCACCATAAGAACCCAAGGTAGTAGCTAATATGGTATGGATACACAGCACAGGTTGTCTGTTGGAGGATACAAGTAGGGGTCTCTGCAAAATGAGAAGAAGTCATAGAAAGAAGAGTTGAAGGGGAAAATGAAGACAGATGTCACAAATTTGTTGGAAGCTCACACTGCATCACCCTCTCTCTTAATCTGTCTCTATTTCTCTCATATACCTGTCACATTGTGGGTGTTGCATAAAAGTTTAATAATATTAAAACTGAGTGCCCTCAAGGGCCTCTTTGGAACCTGATCCATCTTCATCTGGCCAATTCTCACAAGGCTGTAAGCCCAACATCTACATTCCTGCTTTGCTATCCATCCCACTTTAAACTCTTTCCTACAAACAGCATGATGCTGAGATACTTGAGAAAAGTAAAACATCCTAAATATAGCCAGAGGGCTACCAAGCATAAGCATAAAATCACAGAATTTTAGATTTGGAATGGAGCAAGCAGATGGATGGCCCGATCTAATTCTGTGGATTATGGGAGTATAGATAGAGAGCTGGAAGGAATCTTAGCGGTCATTTAGCCCAACTTCCTCATTTTGCAGTTGAGGAAACAAACCCAGAAACACTTAAGTACCTGCCCTAGGTCATAGACAGGGAAATGGTGGAGCCAGGAATGCAATCAGGTCTCCTGATTCCAAATCCTGTGGTTTCATTTCGTTTTGTTTTGTTTTCCCCATAGGACATTCTCACCTCTGCAAGGAGTGAAGTATGCATAAATGGGTTGGGAGGGATGGTTTTAAAAGAAATCAGGAATTGCATTTTATACAGGCTGTTTGTTTCCTGTGTCTAGAATGCATTCCCCAACCTCCTTTGATGCTTTATACCCTTGCTGTTACCACCACGAAGCTTTTCCCAATTTGCTTCCCTCACTAAACATTTTCACTTTCTCCCAGCCTCTTAACTTTCTCAGTTTTACCTCTTTAATGTACTTTTCAGATGCTAACCTTGGTTGCATACAGTCTTGATGCCCGGCTAGAGTATAAGGCTCTTGAAGATAGAAATTATGCCATTTTTCATTTTTTAATAATAGAAAGGCAGTCTGGTATACTGAGTGGAGGAAAGGCCCTGGAGACAGGGAGACCTGGGTTCAAGTATCATTTCTGTCACCTGATGGCTTTGTGATCCTGGGATAGTCACTGAAACTCTTAATAGACCAGGCTATTGTCTAAGCAATTTAGGCCGTTCCCATCCTCCAGTGAGTGTGCTCTCTCTCTCTCTCTCTCTCTCTCTCTCTCTCTCTCTCTCTCTCTCTCTCTCTCTCTCTTTCTCTTTCTCTCTCTTTCTCTCTCTCTGTCTCTCTCTCTCTCTGTCTCTCTGTCTCTCCTTTTGCAAAAGCTGCATCCCATGCCTGAAATGTACTCCCTCCCTCCTCCCCTCAAGATCTTATCCCTAGTTCCAGTCAAAGCTTACCTCATGTATTACCTCCTATGTGAAGCCTTTCCTGATTCCTCTTGGTAGCCAACCCACTTGATTTTTATTGACTTTGAATACATTTTGTATTTAGTTATGTGTGTGCAATGGAATGTAAGTTTCTTGAGACCAGAGTCTTGTTTCATTTTATGTTCCTATGCCCCAGGTGTCTACCATAGTACCCAGCACATGGCTTAATAAATTATTTATTGAATGAATAAATGAATGAAAAGTGGGTTTGTGTTTAGTTTAGAAATCAAATTGCATTTTAAAGGTACCAAGAGGTCTTACTTTTAAGAATTTAAACAACTAAGACTATAATTTGTTGAGCAGATGCTGATCTGCATTAGTTTCCTCATGCGAATCTCCCTACATGAATGAAATTTTAGATGTGATAAAAATTTTTTTGACATTTATAGGGAATTTTAAGGGTTACAAAAGCACTTTGACATACATCATCTCATTTACTGCACACTATTGTGCAGCTACTGTTCTTCCCCTTTTACAGATAAATAAGCCAAGAGGTTATATGAGTTGCCCATGGTCACACAGCTAAGCTGGGACAGAGGCATAATTCTAAACTAGATCTTTCCTGACTCCATGTACAATAGTATAGTGTCTAACATACTGCACTGTGCTTTGCACATCCTAGGTGCTCTAGCAAAATGTAGAACCACTCATTATCTTGTCATCTACTTGAAAGTCAACTGGGCTTTGTCCAGTGGTTCTTTGGATGAGAGGTTGATGGGTGATTGTCATCAGTGTATGCTGAAAATGATTTGTGTCTCTTCAATGAATCAAAAACTTCCCAGGTCCCTGAAGAGCTTAGAGTAAGGAGTTGCCACAAAGAGGAGAAAATTAATATAGGAGGACAAATCTGAATGTCTCAGGAATGGAGTAGAAGGGAGGAAACTCAGTGGGAAGTACTGGAGTCATTGATCACAAAGTTCACCCAGGTAGGCTGGTTCATCCAAGTGATGAAAAAGAAGAGTACAGAAATGCTCTGCTCTTAGATCTGTAAATTCTAATAAATTCTAATAAAATTCTAATAAATTCTAATAAAATAGAAAATAGACTTATAACTGGAAGAGACCTCTGAGGTCAGTCACTTTGTCCAGATCCCTTCATTTTATACATAAAATAGCATATAATTAGAGTCAAAGGGATGTTTGTTTTGTTTACATAAGAATTCACAAGAGGATTCCTTTTAAACTAAAACCTCTTGGCACCTCTAAATGCCATTTGATATGTAAAGTCAACATGAACCCATTTTTCATTCATTCAATGAACAATTTATTAGACAATGTTTCAGATACTAGGATAGGCACTTGGGACAAAGAAACATAAAATAAAACAGGCCTTGGCCTCAAGAAACTTATAATTTATTGGGGCATATACATTAACTAAATACAAAATATATTCAAAGTCAATAAAAATTAAATGGGTTGGCTGCCGACAAGGGCTATCCGGAAAGGCCTGATATGAGGCAGCACATGAGGTGAGCTTTGACCAGAGCCAGGCATCAGAAGACCTTGAGGGGAGGAGGGAAAGAGGAAGGGCATCTGGGTCAGGCATGAGATGCAGCTTATGTAAAAGCACAGAGATGGAGATGAAACTCACTGTAGGATCAGAATAGCTTAACTTGCTTTTTTCTTTCCCTCATCATAGCTGCTCCTTTTGGGCTGCCCTACTCAGCAGTGATGCAATGGAAAAACCTGTATTTGAACACATTGGCCCTCAGCAAAAATTGTCCTTGTCTAGCATTTGTCTCAAAAAAAAAAAAAAAAGTTTCCTCCCAGGTGTTGAGCCACTTTTCTGTCAGAACTGCAGATGCTACTTTTTTCAAAATCCCAGTTCCTTCCTCCTTTCCTCTCCGCCCAGGCCCTCAGCCTTCTGGCCTTGCCCCTAGTGGTAATAGGACCCAGCAATGGGAATGGGGAATCATGAATCTGAAGCACTGGGCTAGAGAGACCTCAGTTATTGGCTTAATTAGCTAGCCTCTAGAAAGCGAGGAAAGGAAGCTCACTGACTTTCTAGGGTAGCCTCCATGAGCCCTGCAGCTCTCTTTCCCTGATCTAGTCTCACAGTCTTGAGATGGGGTTGAATGGAGAAGGGAGAAGGAAGTCCTTGGAATCCCCTTGAGGAACGGAAATACTGAAGCATATCAGTTAGGGTTGTGAAGGTGGTTAATGGCTCCCTCTCTTCACTGTTTTATTCAGCCATTTAACATACTATAAAAAAAGATGTCAGTCTCAGAGCAGGTGAATGAACAAGATTTGGGGAGGTGATAGGTCCATTTTAGACTCCCTGCCTTCTCTCTCCCTCTCCCTCTCTCTTTCTCTCCCTTTTCCTCTATCCCTCTCCTGGTTTTGCCTTCCTCTCCCTTTTCCCCTCTCCTTCTTTCCCTTTCCCTTTTTCTTTGGGGGTCTGAGTTACAAAGCTGATACAGCAGCCGCAGCGCCGGAGTCCAGAGAAACCTCTATACACTAGAGACCCCTAGAGGCAGATGACTTTGTTACAACACACCTGTCTATGGACCACAAGGGCAGAATCTAGAGAGGAAGGAAGATGCTTGGGGTGAGTGACTACCTTTGTGAAAATGACTCTCTCTGGGCTAGCTTAGGACCCTGGAATTCTTTACTGCAGCATCTATAACCTTCATCTTGGAGGTGCTGTTTATGTATGAGTGTGTGGTGGTAATGGGCACCCATACTTGTCTTTCATCAAAGCCATCTCTCACCTCATACTATGGATCTTCCACAGTTATTCTCAGAATCTCTGTGATTGATGGGGGCTAGGAGAAGGCAGAAAGGGAGAGGAGAGGGAGAGATGAAGACTAGAGGTGAGGCTGGATTAAAAAGGGAGGCTAGGTAACATTACGTTGTAGTCTCAATTAAATTGTGTCTTGAGCAAGATTGTAAATTTTTCTTCTCAATGGTACTTTTCTTCCTTGTCTCTTACTTCTTCCTCATTCTGCCTAGGAATCAAGGCTATGGACCCTCAGAGATACCTACCCTTATGGAAAACCATTCCCATCATTTGTTGCTTCCTCTTTTACAATTTACATTTTCTCTTTTTTAGTTCCTTAGACCTTTGATCTTTGCTAACTAATGTGTGGCAAAGGTATGAGTGACTGACAAGGAAGGTACGAGTGACTGACAAGGAGAGTGCGAGTGCGATGCCCTTTCCAGAAGACTCTAGAATTAGGGGCTTTGACTTAGAAGCCCATCCCTTGCAGACCTCCCATCAGTCCATCATCTGTGTGACTGTGAACAAGTCACAAGAAAGTTAACCTTTCTTGGTTTCACTTTCTTCATCTCTAAACTGATGAGGCTAGGCTTGATTGGATTCATTTCAATTTAACAAGAATTGATCTCAAAGGTCCTTTCTACATCCAAGTCCAATGATCCTTCCATGCTTACACTAAAGGAATTAATTTTACCAGGACATTTAAGCCTCTGTTACTAGCCAGTGGAGAGATGGGTTAAAGTGAACGTATTAAGAGAAGGAACAAGAGGAAGGAAAGAAGGGTTATAAATCTCTTCCTTGAAGACCTTGAAGTCATAGTGTTTATTCCATCTAACATGTAGATCCATGGTTTTAATGACATTTTTAGGGACAGAAGTCATAGAGTGTGTGTAAATATTAGAACTCAAGCACAATGTTATGGAGGACTCCTCTTTATGTCTTAAAACTCCAGAATTATCCATGCTAAGTGCCACTGGGGCATTCTTTCTTCTATAAGCATTGTGGTTGTTTGAAGGAGGATGATTTGGAATGCAATTTGAGACACTGCCCAGGTGTGGACTTTGTTTGACACTAATGATGCTCTCCCCCAGGTGCTGGGGCTAAGTCTCACAACAATTCTGGGTATCTGTGCTCCAGTTCTTTCAACCTTCTAATCCTTCCACCTGCAACATTTCTATCTTGCTCTGACCCAAGCTTTTTCTGTGTTGAGTTTCCTGTGGCCACCAGAAATGACAGCATTGGAAAGTATGTGTGAGTAATTGGTCTAGAATTGGTTGTTTCAGTAAAGACAGTGGACTTCTTGCCAGATGACAGGCATCAGATGACATATTATATTTGGTTGGCTTCTTGAAATGCATTTCACAAATACTGTGTATGAAATGGGGTTGGCAGTGACTTACTGAGACTTAATTTGGGGAAAAAGGACAAAATACAAGTAAACTCCCTGTTTGTGCTTTGTAGCACATGGATTATGACTTTTAAGAATCCATCTTTATATGAAGGAAAATAGGGTAATTTTGGAAGAATTGACATGGGTCATATAATAATGAGAGGTTTTGCTTATGCAAACATAATAGAATGGTTCAGAGGAGCAGGGACTACATAGGCCTTCAGGTAGGTGGGACTTTCCCAAGAGTTCAGATCATACTTTTGATTGTGTGCAGGGATTAGTGGAAAAGACTCTTGTATTTTGGAATCCAAGGACCTGGATTCAAATCTCTCGGCCTCATTTTCCTCATTTGCAAAATGAGGGAATTGGGCTAGATGACCTGGGAAGTCAATTCCACTTTAATATCTATGGTCCTATATGGAAAACACAAAGTTGGAAAAATGCATGCTAGGTGAGTGTAGCAATTTGGAATCTTCTAAGAAAAAGAAATTTAAAGCCCTGTACAATGTGGCTCTTGCCTCCCTTCCCAAGTGTATTGCACATTTACTCCCTTTCATGCCTTCAAAGTTCCAACCAACAAAGCCTATTTGTCATCCCTAAACCTGGGACTCTATCTCCCACCACTGTGATGTTGTACAGGTTGACCCCCAAGCCCAGTATGCACTCCTTCAGGACCTCTGCTTCTAACACTCCCTAGATTCCTTCCAGCCTCCCTTCCTTTGCCTTCTTCAATTGAAAGCCTGTTCCTGTAGGTATTAGTCCACTCTCCCTCATCCTATGCAAATTTATTGTTGTTCAGTTGTTTCTTTGTGATCCTATTTAAGGTTTTCTTAGCAAAGATTCTGGAGTGGTTTGCCATTTCCTTCTCTGGTGCGTTCCCATTTTACAGATGGGGAAACTGAGGCAAGCACATTTAAGTGACTTGCCAAGGGTCACACAGCCAATGAGTGTCTAAGGCCAGAATCAAATTCAAGAAGATGTCTTCTGGCTTCAGGTCTGGCATTCCATCTACTGTGCTACCTAGATGTCCCTCTGGAAATTTACAGATATATTTACATAAATAGGCAGTTTTCAAAGGAAGATATCTAAGCTATCAATGACCTATGAAAACTTCTCCAAATTATTAATAATAAGAAAAATTCAAATTAAAGCAGTTATGAAGTTCTGTCTACTTCACATCCATAAGATTAACAAAGATGACAGACTAAGACAATGACAAATTGGATAGGCTATGGGAAGATAAACCCTAAGGCTTTGCTGGTAGAGCTGGGAATTCATATTGCCATTCTGTAAATCAGTTTGGAACTATACCCCCCAAATAACTGAACTGTGAGACCCAACTGGACCACTATTAGGTCTGTACCCCAAAAAGATCAAAGAAAGAAGAAAAAGACCAACATGTACAAAAAATATTTATAGCAGCTCTTTATGTAGAAAGCAAAACCTAGAAACTAAGAGAGTGTCCACCTATTGGTTAATGAC
This sequence comes from Notamacropus eugenii, assembly GCF_028372415.1. Lineage (NCBI taxonomy): Eukaryota > Metazoa > Chordata > Mammalia > Diprotodontia > Macropodidae > Notamacropus > Notamacropus eugenii. The sequence continues at coordinate 468,882,760 of NC_092873.1, read as the reverse complement.
TAAACAAATTTTAGTATATGAATGTAATATAACATTATTGTATAATAAGAAATGACGAAGTGAACAATTTCAAAGGAAATTGGGAAGACCTGTGTGAATTGATGTAGACTGAATTGAACAAAACTGGGAGAATAATTTGCATAATGATAACAATATTATCAAGGAAAAACAAGTTTGAAAGACTTTAGAACTCTGATTAATAAGTGACGAGTCCAGAGGACTGATGATGAATCACACCACCCATCTCTTGCCAGAAAGGTGATGAACTTAAATCCAGAATAAGGCATGCATTCTTGGACATGGCCAATGTGAGAATTTGTTTTCCTTGACTATTCATGTTTCTTGTGAGGATTTTTAAAAAATGTTCAGTGGTGAGGGGGAAAGTGAGAGGGATAAATAATAAATGTTTACCTAAAAAACTTTGAAAATATGCTGTAAGAAATTGCATGATAACTTTATTATATATTTTAAAGGAAAAACAAATTGTGCATTATAGATTTGCAGTTTCATGTACGATCATTTTTTTATGCTATGTTATGAAAATGTTTTATTCCAGAAATAAAATAAAATAAATTTTGAAAAATAAAGAACACTATTTATAAAATTAAAGAAATTTATATGTTCCATTCCTCCAATAGAATTGAAGTTCCTTGAGGGCAAGATATGTTTCTCATTTTGGCTTATCACTAGTTCCTTGCACATAATAGATGTTTAACAAATGTTTGCTGGATTGGACTTTTGATAGACTATTAAAGCCCTGAGTTCAGGGTAGAGTAGACAGGAATCTCCTGAATTTTATAGAACTCATCCTCCTGGGAAGCCCAGTGGGAAAGGGAAGGAGCCTGAAAGTTACGAGTTTCAAAGAAATCACCTTTATTTTTTAAGTGATAGACAGAGCACTGAGTTGATATGATGAACAGCCCCAGAGTCACTCTGACTCCAAGTTAACTCGATCCCCTGCCACCTAACCACCTCTAATTGGAAGCATACGTAGTCCTTCTTAAGACTCTAAGGGCATCTTTTCAGGGATGCTGTAGTACTCTTAGAATGGTGAAAACTACTTAAGAATCATTGTAAAGAGAGTTTCCACTGTTTGCAGCTGAACCGCTTTGGGGACTAAGAGGGTGAGAATTCAAAGGTTTGACATTCAGTAAGAGCCTATGGAAAGTTCAGAAGAGTTGTGAAATTCATTTTAGCCTGATGTTTGCCCCAGTCCCTGCCCTGAAGCTTCTGACAATGGGTCTAAGTAAGCCGGGCACTGAGCTTGCTTGCAGACTGATAGCATGTGACCTGCTTGATTCAAAAACAGCACCTCGATTTTTTATTTTATTTCTTTTATTTTATTTCCAGTCTAGATTTAATTAGCACCTTTGGGAGGGGCAGGAAGAGTGGGAAGCGGAGCAACTTGGAAAAGGTTTATGTTTCAGGTCCGCAGGACTCAGCAATTTGACATTCTAATCCTGTTATTTCTCACCTTAAACTAAACAGTTAGCAAGGTTAGATTTCTTTTTCTTCCCTTAATTCATCTAGCTATTGCATTTCGCTTCTCACCCTCTACTACTAAGTTCCCTTTCATTTGTCTCCATTCTCTCCACTTTTGGCTTCTCCATGGATGCCATAAAACCTCAGACAGATCATTTTCCATCTTTGGGGGAGAAGGGGGTTACTTCCCGGCAGCCAGCAAGAAATTGATGTTATCATTGGTCCTGGATTCAATGCCTGGGCCCAACCCTCAAGCAAAACTATGAAGGCACACACACGGTGGAAGGTGCAGTGGAAGGACCTTGGTCACAATCTTAACTTGGTTGCTTACTTACCTGTGTGGTCATGGGCAGCCCATTTAACAGCTTCCTGGGTCTTTGTTTCTTCATTTGTAAAATGAAAGGTTTGAACCAAATAACATTTTTTAAGGATTCTTCTGTCTCTAAAAATTATGATGTCAGTGGCTTCCCTGCCAATAATGTACTAGAGCTAAGGAGAGGTATTACAAATTTTTTACTTTTTTTTGTTTTTGGTCATATATGGGATGGACATTATCACTTTAAAAAAATTAAATTGATTATTGGAGGAGAGAGTATAAATATTCATCCTTTGTTCTTAAGAGAACGATATATGCGATTTTGACCTGAAAGGTCAAAACCTTCTGTACTTTTTGTTTTTATCTTCTCAAGTCCTCAACAATTCCATTGGGTCCTGCTTTATCAGGAAATGTCATCTTCATCCTTAAAAACTCCTTACTTCACCTTTCTATTCCCTCAAGCTACCATCCCAAATATCTTCTCTCTTTTTTTGCCACAAAGGACCCTACACTTGTAGTTTCCACTTTATTGTCATCTACTCAGTTTCCAATTTCTGTTTTTTCAGCTTCCTGAAACTACTTTTTATAAGTTTAGCAATGATATCTTAATTGCTAAATCCAGTGGCTTTTTCTCGATCATAATTCACTCTTGAGAGGCAGTCTCAATAAATTTATCATCATCAATAAACAAGTCATCAGCAAGAAACTTAGGTGAGATCAGAGTTCCTAATGTGATGGAGAGCTGGCCATAAATCAGAACACATCACTGTTTTGATGAATAAACAACCTTTACCCATAAGATGCAAGTAGTGTGGTATTGGAATAGAATAGAATGGGAGTTAAGAAGACCAGGGTTTGAGTCCTATTCTGACTTATACTGGCTGTGTGATTCACCAAGTCGTTTTATCTCTCAGGGGGCCAGATAAGTCTCCCTAACAGTACACATTTCAGAAAAGGTGTCCATCTGCCCTGTTAAAGAGGATGCTTCTCACTTTGAGCTTTCCAGATTGATAACATTTGTCTGTTATGAAACAACAACAAAAAAAGTTCTCCCCACAACTTTTGATGCTGCTGACAACTCTTTCCTCCATGGTTACTCTCTTCTCCCTTGACTTTTGTGACATTGCAATCTCCTGGATCTTCCCTTCCCTGTCTGATGACTCCTCAAGCACTTTTATTCTATTATCATCTGCCTTCTGTCTCCTTAGCAGACAATGTCCTCCACATCTTATCTGTCCTAAGGATTTGCTTATCACCTCTGTCCAGATGATTCCTAAATCCTTATCTCCAGCTCTAATCTCTAAGACCACACTGATGTCTACAGCTCACTATGTCACAAATGGAACTCATCACCTTTCCCCCTAAACTTGTTCCTCCTCAAAACTTACCTATTTCCGTCAAAGGTACTCCCCTCCTTTTAGTTCTCAGTCTCATTATCTTGGAGTCATCTTGGACTCTGCATTGTTCTTCACTCTCCACATTCAACCAGTGACCAAATTTTGTAGAATCTGACCTCTTCCAATCTTTCCCCTTCAGTTCATTCTCAGCCACTCTCTCCTAGTCCATCCTTCTTCATCTCCTTCTAATACTACTGTGCTAGCCTTATAATTGGTCTTCCTGCTTCCAGGTTCTCTCCATAATGATTTATCTATCCTCCAGCTGCCATAATAATCTTACTAAGGCATAGGTGTGATCATGTCACTTTGATATTAATAAACTTTCAGTGACTAACCTATCAGTCTGTCACATGAGGTTCTTTCCAATCAGCGTATGACTTACCTTCCCAGCCTTCTTCCACATTATTCCTCTGTATTCTAGGTAAACTAGATTGCTCTTAACTTGACACTTAATCTCCTGTGATTGCTTTTGCATATTTGTCCCCCATGATTAAAATTCACTTCTCTCTTATCTCTGTCTCCCAGAATTCTTGTCATTTTTCAAGGCTCAGCTTAGTGGCCACCTCTTCTATGAAGCCCTCTGTTTTTTCTTTTCTGTTTTCCTTCTGCTATGTTTATTTGTGTGTACATGCTGTATCTCCCCCTTATACACTATGAGCTCCTTGAAGGGAGGGGCCATTTTATTGTATCTTTGTATCTCCAGTGCCTTGCACATTGCATGCTCTTTTTTTTTGTTTGTTGATTACTGTTGAAGCCTGGGAAGAACTGGTTTATTTTTATTATTTGCTATTATCAATAGTAATGGTGATAGCTGGATTTTCATAAAGTACTTTGCCTAATAAAACACTTTTTTCTTAGTATTTCTGTAAAGTCAAGAGTAAAGGTGTTATTATTCCCATTTTATAGATGAGGAAACTGAGGTCACTTAGCCATTGTCATATGATAAGTACATGTTAAGTATGCAATTCAAATCCAGGTCTTCTGATACTAAGCTATGGGGTTTTATTATATTGTAAGACCATAAGGAACCCAGGATAAATAACTAGAAAGGACATTAGCCCTTGAGAGGCAGCATGTAGGGAAAGCAGTAGATGTCAAGTCAGTAAACATGAATTTAAATCCCACTTGCTACCAGTGTGGTCTTGGATGAATCACGTAACCACTTCTGGGCTTCAGTTTTATCGTCAATAAACTTAGGTGAGATTAGTCTCCAATGTGATTTGTTCTCAGTACCAGAATGGTTATTGAATCTGTGAGTGACTAAATTTCTTCATCTGTAAAATAAGAGTAATAATTCTTAGAACAAGAACTCATGAGGAATGTTCAGCTTTGTTAATGATACTGGAGTGAAGGGACCACAAACAGAATCTGTGATCCTGATATGTTGAAATAGATACAGAGCCTGATGCAGAGGTAGCAGATTGCAGCATCCATTGGATTTCATAGTATTATCATAGTATCCAGTAGCCAGGTGACACAGTGGATAAAGCACTGGGTCTACAGTCAGGAAGACCTAAGTCTTCAGGAAAGCTTACTGTGTGACCCTGGGCAAGTCACCTCACCTCAGTTTGCCTTAGTTTCTTCATCTGTAAAATGAGGATAATAATAGCACCTACCTCCCAGAGTATTTGAGGATCAAATGAGATAATATTGGTAAAGTGCCTGACACAGTGTCTGGCACATGGTAAATACTATATAAATGTTAGCTATCATCATCATCATCATCATCATCATCATCATCATCATCATCATCATCGTCATCTGTCTGATAAAGGGGATATCAATGCGTTATATTACCTAATATAATATATATGCATATATAATAAAATGATACAATATGATGTGATATATGATAGAATGTAGTGTTATTGTATAATTATGTAATACGATACAACACAACAATATCCATCTATCCCTTGTCTCTATTTCCACTCCAGATCCAAATATAGGCCCTTGTTACCACCTGCTCAGACTAAGGCATTAATCTCCTAACAGTTATTCCCCATTTCACATCTACTCCAATTTATTCTTTAAAACACTGCCAGAATGATCTTTCTTAAGCAAAAGTTTGGTGCTGTTACCTTTCTTTTCAGAAATCTTCCTTTGTTCCATATTACCTGCTGAGTAAAAATTCACATTCCTCTCTCTGACTGGTGTTCAGTCTGATAATACCTTTTATTTCCAGCCTTAGTGGATTATCACTTATTCCTTTCTATTTCAAACTGGACCATCCTCTGTGCCGCGAATATGCCCTGGGCTTCTATGTCTCTGTGTCTTTTCTCACCCTGTTCCCTAAGTCTGTAATGCCTGCCCCCTTGCCCTGTTTTGCCTGCTTAATTCATACTTATCCTTTATAGCCCCAAAGAAACATCTCCTTCTCCACCAAGCATCCTCTGCCTCCTCCTACTCAGTAACAACTTTGCCCCTCAGATCTCCCAGTACCCTCTGTTTTGCAACTTCCTAATAAATGGATCTTGTCATGTTAAGTGTCATGCTTTCTGTGTTGGAATCTTATCTCCCAACTAAATGCAGGCTCTGTGGCAGCAGGGACCAAGTCTTATCAGAACTTTCTATCTCCTCCAGTGCTGTGGAAACACTTCAGACATGCTATTGAATCAACAGAGAGGCTTCATGTTCAGAAGCTGCTTTAGAAGTTTTCTAGTACAACTTGGTTCTTTTGCAAATGAGGATGCTAAGGTCCAGAAATCTGGCCTAAGTCATTAAAAGGATTAGAAAAGTAGCCCTACTTCAAAAACTGATCACCCAGTGTTTAAGGGCAGAGAAGATGGAATCTGTGGTCAGGAAGAGCATAGAAGAGGGTAAGAAAAGAGCCATTAAAGTGAAATTGGAAAGGGCTGCTCCCTTCTGATTCCCATTCTTGGCATTCACATTGTCCAGGTTTGTTTCCTGCTTGTTTCTATAGCTGAGCAGAGGGGCTAATCCAAAGCATGTGCCCTTCCTCTAAAAGAAAATACTTATGGTCCTTACCACCTGGCTGGCACACCATCTGTCGCCAATCACCACAAACATAACGATATATCTCTGCCCTTATTTTCTTTTGCTTTGTCAAGATCTCTCCTTCATGGATGTGTTCCTTTTGACTCTGAGCCCTTTTACTATGTGATAAAGGGGATACCCGGTGGATGATTGTTTCAGCCTAAGCCGAATACGTCAACTGGCAGCATTATTGTTCTCTGAACCTCTAAGAACAAGGTATTATTCCTCTCCACCTTTTTTTTCCAAGACACAAAAACCAGTGCTTACACATCCATGAGCAGAGGAGAGTCAGGGCCAAGAAAGGAAATTCAGTATTCTATTGCTGACTGTGTTCGCTTACACTGTGGAGTATCAACTTTCACCCAGATTCATTGTTCACTTGCTTTTCTGTCCTTAAGTTATGCAGGAGTGCATAGGATGGTGGGAAGTTTTGCCAAGGGCCAGATCAAGTCTCATTTCTTTTACAAGCCTCTCTTGACAACTAGATTCCGTAAGAATCTCACTGTCATCTGAACTCTGCCTTCCTAATTGTTGTCTTAAGTTGCACCTAACCTATTGCACAGTGGCATCTCTTGGCTTCTTGTTCAGGATTACTTTGAACATAGTTACTTGATTTCTACACTATGCACAAGTAGACTTCAAGTCCATGAGGGCAGGTACCAGGTACTGTGTCGCTAGACTGAAACTATATCCACAGAGATCATCAATAAATTCCTCATTTCTGGAATCAATGGCCTTTTATTGGTCTCCTTTTTGAAGTTTATACAGCATATGGCCCTTATCGCCACCATTGTCTTTTTTGACTCTTTTTTTCCCCCTGTGACTCCTTGACATAATTCTCTCCTGGTTCTTGTCCTCATTTTCTATATGTTTCTCTTCTCCTTCAGTGATCTCTGTTCCTTTTTCCTTAATGTAGGTCTTGGAGTGATAGAAAGACAATGCAATGGAAGGCCAAGGAATGAGGCATAATTTTATATCTAGAATATCTTCCCACACTTTAAAAATTAAAATATCTTAATGAAAAGTAGAAAATGCATATATCCTGAGCTTAATTGAAAGAGACAGGTAGTTTTAGTTTGATTTGCTTCCAAATAAATCCAAACCAAATAGTCATTGAGATAAAGTTGTGAGATCTCTAAAGAAAAAGGTGCACTAGAACCGTGAAATACCATCGTCCTTCCCATCTCAGTCATGGAGCTGATTTAAATGTGAGGCATTTTTAAATAAGAGTCCTTTGACTCTCTAGTAGTCAAATGTCTTTGGATGGGATCCTGGACAGATTTGTCCGTAGTTTCCTTCAAAGGTTAGCTCAGGTGCCACATTCTACATCACTTTATTCCTAATTTTTTGCCACCCTTTCTCCACTCTCAGCTTCTAATTCATCTTTCCTTCCACTTCCAAGTTCTCTTGTACTCAGAAAAAAATGCCAAAGTCTCCCACTGCATCCTGGACTATCTCCGTCATCTTATTCTATATCTCACTACTGACCCAGATGACTCTGGAGGAGAAAGTGAGGCTGGTGACTTTGCACAGCCCTCTCTCACTTAAATCCAATTCACTTCCAAGTCATGGCATCATCCCCTTGATTTCATGGTCCTCTTTGAAAACAAAGGATGAACAATAATATTTTGTACTCAAATTACTCAAATAGATCTGTGATATCATCAATTCTTGAGTACCCTCTAGTGTAGTCCATTCATGCCTATTTATCCTGTTTGAGTCTTGTCCTTATTCTCTACAAAGTGTGCCACAAGGGTGGTACCTTGTAATTATTGTGTGTGTGTATGTGTATGTCCATGTACTCTCCCCTTGTAGAATGTGAGTTCCCTGAGGTCAAAGTCTCTTTGAGTTTTGTCTTTCTATGCCTTGTACCATGCACAGAGCTTGGCACATGGTAGTCAGTGAATAAAAGCTTGATTCTCACTTTTTGTTATTCAATTTAAAAAAGCATTTATTAAACCCCTACTGTGTGCCTGGTGCCACTCAAAACCCTGTTCTACAGTGTTCTAGGGAGACATTATAGGAACATATTAGTAAGATGGGTTATCATTTTCAGCTTGTCTGGTAGATGGAGCCAAGTCTGTTTGTGGTAGATTGCCTTTGGGGGTTTATAGCCCTGAATAGCTAGACTTTATCTCTCTGTTCCATTTTAACACATACTTGCCTTCCCTAGTTCCAAAAAAGCCTTTTGATTCTTTACCTTAAGAAGCCTTGTCAATGTAAAAGCAACTCAAATTGGTGACTGCTCAACCTTGATCATCATTTTAGACAGGGTACACTACATTGGGATGGGTTCATGCAGGACGTAACCTGCCTGAATAGCACATTATGTGACTGCCATTTCCCAGAGGCCCTCACAAAAGAGAGGTGTCTATCTTTAGTGTCCAAAGGCAAACTCAGTGCACAGAACTATTAAAAAAATAAGTTATGTGCATAAATTATTTAGACAAGCTTTATTAGTCAGTGTGGGGAGAAGAAGGTAGAGAATATGGGGCAGTTAAGCATGCCATCAGTATGCACTCTGTCAAGATGTGGGGTGGTCCTCAGAGCCTTGTAACAGGTGGTGAATCTGTAAGGTTCAACCAAGCAGAAATTCTATCACATCCTATTGTGTCTCTCCCAGATCCAATTCTCAGGGAATGAGGCCTTGCAAGAACTGAGAGGCTAGGGTAGAATGCTTTAGTTTCTTTGCTGAGCTGCCAGTCTGACCTCAGTCTGGTTGGATTGGGGGAAGATTTCACTGCTAAAGTGTATGGATGCTAACAAGAGCAAGGGGGTGGTAGGATGGGGGGCTACATTGACTGAGGTGTCTGAGGTTTCCATGGATGCTTCAGGCCAGAAGAGGAGCAAATCTGCTGAGAACTCAGAAAGCTGATTTTATTAAGCAATCCATTTCTTCCTTTCTTGTTCTACTGGAGTTCTGCTTTTTAAAAAAAAATAGAAGAAATAAAGGAAAAGAAAAGAAAGTCCTTTCAAGTCCATTTTCTTCCCATCTGTTCCCTCGGTGATTTCCCATCCTTCTGTCTCCTCCTCTTCCATGTGTATCTCAAGTTTAACTTCTGTTTTTTGCTTGTGTCACACTTCTTTCCCATCTCTTTCTCTTGTTCTTTGTCAGCCAGCAAAAATCTTTCTTTTCCAGCCCCAAAGCTTCCCACACACCATCTGTCAAGGTTGGCAAACTCCAAGTTCTCCTTCCTCTCTTCTTTCCTTTAGTGAGGGGCCAGGGAAGAAAAAAAGGTTACTGGTTCCTCTTTCAGGCCTGCCACGTGAACTGTTCTCTCATTTCCTTACTGGCAAACCATACTCTCAGAGTTTAAGTAGGGATCTAGGTGGTATGGTGGGATAGAGTATAAGACATGAAATCCTGAAGGCCTGCGTTCGAATCCTACTACCAACACTCACCAGCTGTGTAACCCTGGGCAAGTCAGAGATCCTTTTTCAGCTTCAGTTTCCTCATCTGAAAAGTATACCTACTTTTCAGAGTGGTTGTGGGAATAAAACAAGATACTATATGTAAAGCATTTGAAAGACTCTCTAAGGAGTACCACTCCATTTGCTTGCCTCCAGGCAGGGTGCTAAAAACTCATTCAAAGCCAGTGCATTGAGAGTCCCAAAGACCTATGGAACTTTCCTAAATTACAGAGTATCAGAGTTTGGAGGGTATTGGACATGGGTGAGGAACCTGCAGCCTCAAGTGTAACCCTTTGACTGAATACAACTTCACAGAAGAAATCCTCTTAATGAGGGGCTATGTCCTGTGAAGTTTGAATTCAGTTGAAGAGCCATATTTGAGGACCTAGAGGGTCACATGTGGCTTCGAGGCTGCAGGTTCCCCACCACTGGTGTAGCAGATGCCATCTCTCTTGAGTCCTATTGGATAGAGAAGCTCAATTTGAATGACTCTGACATGTAGCCATTTGAGTCTTTTTCTTAAATTAAAAGAAACAAAAAACCTTTATGTGAGGGACAATCCACTGCATTGAAGGTGGCCAAGTCCACCTTTCCATCATTCCCAGTGCATCCTGGGTCATCTCCAGTCATACTGATGAATATCTGGTCACTGGATTCAGATGGCTCTGGAGGAGAAGTGAGGCTGGTGACCTTGCACAGCCCTCTCTCACTCAAAACAAAGTCAAGTGCAAGTCATGTCATCATTTCTCTGATGGTATGGTCTTCTTCAGCAGTGAAGGACGACCACAAGAATCATTCCATAGATGTGCTTGATAGAGTTTTGCCTTTTCATGAAGGTGAAATCTGCCTTTCTGCACCTTGTAACTGCTGCTTCTAGTTCTGTTTTCTGGGGTCAAGTAGGACTGATCTAATCCCCTACGAATATCATCGAGGGAAGATCTTACTTAGTGAGATGATCCTGCTCTACCTGCCAGAGAGCAGCTTTACATGAAGATATGCCAATATTATTTTCATTGTATACAAATTCCCACACCTGGAAACTCAGTTTATTCTTTCAAAGCTTTCCTCTTTCAAAATAGACAAGAAACATGGCCTTTGAAAAGGCCCCCTGAATTCAGGGACAATCTGATGCCATGTAGCAAGATGGCAGCATTTGGGGTAGTAATAGAACTGCTTCCCCAGTACTGAGAAGGTATTTTTTTCTGATGATTATGGAGGTAAGAGATCAGTTCTGGAAAATCATGAATAATGGGAAGAAATTAAGGGAGCTCCATTTTAGACTGAGCATAAGGGAAGGTTTCCTAATAGCACAGCTCTGTTTCACCAGGACCAACCCTTGGGGAAATGCACTGTTGGAGATATCTGAAACCTGACCTAGATAAAACTCCAGAGAATATGCAGGTGGGAACAGTCTTACCTTACCCACTGGGGATTTGGGACACAATGGCCTAATGGGACTTTCCTATATTGGGTTGCTATGATTTATATGTCTTTTTCCTTTCATGTGTGTGTGCATGCACATATGCATACACATATATGTAACTGTTTGGGTCTTTTGGGAGATGGGAAAGAACTGGCACTAGCAAAATCTGTAGCTTTCCAGCTGCTGACTGAAACTCGAGATTATCCAAGTGAGAAAAAGCCTTGGCTTCCTTTCAAAGTTCAGGTCTGTTCACTATATTTGATTTTAAAAAAAGGATCACATACTATACATCGCTCATCACATGCCTTATTTTAACCAAGGGTTTCAGATAGATTTTTTTTTTAATCTTACACTAGGCTATATTACATTTTCTTTAGAAAGAGCTAAAGATAGCAATCATGTGAGATCAATTAACAACTTAATCACAGTAATATGAAACCATCATTAATTTTGGCATCATAGTTCACAGTTGAGGATTTAACCAGATAATTGCTTCACCATGAAAGGAAGGAAAGTATCTCCCATGAACCTCCCTTCCCACTTTGCAACTCTTCAATTGTGGAAATTAGCCACCCAGAATAATAAGCTGGCATTCTCTTTTGAAACTCCTTGAGTTTAGAAAGGTCACACACATGATTCCGGTACATTTCAGTTGGATCCCCAGAGCCTTGGGTTTCCCAGCTGAGAGTATGGCACCCATACAGTCATGCCACCCAATTAACTGAGGTCTGCCTGCTTCTTCAATCAGGCAATGGATCTATTAATTATCAGAGGGTTATTCAGAGTGCAGGAGTTTTAAAGATACATTATGAAGACTTTATTTTTAGACTCTTAGATATGTTTGTTTATATATATATATATGTATAATATATATATATACACACACACATATATATGTATAATTGTACATAAGTTGGTTTCTGGGGAGGTGGAAAAACCATACTCATCTCTGCCCAATAATTTTGGGCTTGGACTTTTAGAAGTAGTTGCTGGCTGTTGCTAGACCAGAGCAGTATGCATGAATTTTTTTACTGATGGGCATCCAGGAATAATGTAACACTCAAATATAATCCATGGCTCAGAACCAAAGCTCTTGGCTTAACATGGACTGAATTTGATCTTGGGGAGTGTCTTTCACAAATACTATCTTTGGCAAATTCCCTGATCTAAGTTTCCCCCTGGAAATATCAGCACTTGGTTTGTGCCCAGGTCTCTACAGAAGAAGTCAAAAGCCTTCAGTTCCCATGAAAGCCCTCTGGCTAACTATACATCAGAAATGGGACAGCCTTTTTTCAATCCAACAAAAATTTCAGAGGTCTTGCACCATAGCCAATATAGTCAAAACAATTCCCTTTACCTCTTTGATGAGAGCTATATATCCCCAGGACATAGATATCCATTCCATCTTATGGTACTATGTTAGAGCTGGGATCTCTTGCAAGGAGAAAGTATTCTTTTCATTAAACAATTTACTTTTATACTTCTGTGATCCCTGCCTTCTTAGAGGCCTATACAGTCACCTCTAGTCCTATAAATACTACCTTGGTTGAAACCTTCACATCTTCCTGGTAGCCAAAAGGACTCAGGATTGCTGGAGAATTCAACAATTCTTCCTTCCTTCCTATAGGTCCTAAGGATCTATAGAGTCCCCCAGATGTATATCATAACCCTGGTTGGGGCCTCCATAAAAGAAGAAGGCACAAAGGATCAACAGAAAACCAACGCATACTCCCCCTGGTCTTCATGGTCCATATAACCTGCAGTATTCTTCAAGGGATAAGATCTAGTTTTGTGCTTTCACCTTGTTGCTCCTTCCTTTGTTGTCCCTTAGCTCCAGCTCCTTCTTAGCCCCAGAACTCTTGCCTTTGATCTGAAAACTCCTTTTCTTTCTTGGAGAGAAGTTCAAGAATTTGGCATTTCCATTGCTGTTGGTTTGCATTCCTATGACTCTTGGTCTAAGAACTTTTATTCTCTCTACCTCTACCTCCAAGCCCTTACGTCTCTGGGACATCCTTTCTTAGGACCATGTGGCTATCTGATGCACATCATTTTCTGGAGAAGTCATGGGTTAGGTGGCTATGCAGGTTTCCCTCTAAGGAACCAAATTCATATAATATCCTCAAAAGTTTTCTCTGTCTGAGCTCTGATTTTTTCATGTCTATCTTTGTATCTGCTCACCCTTTTAAAAGCCAAGTGTAAGAGAGTATGATCAAACATGCTTCAATCATTTATCCTTATTGTGTCAGAGAACCAATGAAAACCCAGTGCAAGTTGAGATCATGGGTTAAATGATGCCATCCATGCCAGAAAAAAAATCTCAAAAGAAATGTCTTGTGTACAAAGACATCTTCAGTGCCAGAGAAAAAGGCCTCACCCTTTAACTTTTAACCTTGCTGAGGCTCTCCTGGGACACACTTTCTACTTAAAATAGAAGCAATTTGGGGAGAAAGAATAAAATGACAGGATTCTATTGACAGCATCCCCCCACCCCCCAGTTCAATTCAGCTAGTATTTATTAGGTTTTTACCATGGACAAGGATGGTGCTAGTGGCTGAAGAAACCAATCAAATGAGATATTACCTACCTTACCTTACGTTCTACTAGAATATTTAAATGGGGGCAACATTCCTAATTGTGTCAGCTTTATTATAATCCACTACTAGATATTTGTTTATTTAGATAAACCCACTACTAGATATTTGTTTAATTAACTGTAATATTAGGACATGAGGAAGGCATTAATAAAGACATTAAATGGGGACTGAGACTGGACTTGTGATTTCATTAATTCAGGGAATTTCCAGGTAAGGACCCCTCTTTGGATATTACCTCTGAAGCTTCATTTTAGAGAGTTGCCTAAGAGAATTGAGAGTTTAAGTGACTTTCCCATAGTCACACAGCCAGTAGGCATCAAGGACAGGACATGAACCTAGGCCTTCACAGCTTCCTTCAAGGCTGGCTCCCTGTTCATTACATCAAGCTGAAATAACTGCATGTTCTAATGAGGCAAGCACCCCCATGCTCTTACTTCTGTCATTCTGGATGCCATAAGCGTAGTTTATATGAATACCTCCAAGTCCCATCTTGATTATATGAGTCAGCCACCTCATCCCCAAGTGGACTAGAAGCACAGAAGACCAGGATATATCCAAAGTCATGTATTCATCATATTTCCCCACCCATACCCACAACAATTTTGTTTCATCAATCTCTGGTTCTAACTGTAGGGGGGCCCCTGTCACTGCTTCCCTGGGATTGTAGAGGTCCCAGCCTCCTCTAGGCCAATTTGATGCTTATATTTTTTCTAAAGTCTCTTATTCTACCAGGGCCTAGACACCAAAGAACTTGACTCAGGAAGTTCAAGGTCAAAAGGTAGTAACAGCTGGAAAGTAACTGGACATCAGATGCTAGTCACAGATGGCTAAGCAGGTAGGCTCCTAACAAGAGATTGTTTGAAGAAGGATGGGAGATTCTCAAAAATGAAATCCCAACAACCCCATCACACTTCATTTCTACAAGGAAGAAAGTCCCGAAGGTTTGTAGTGACTAGAATGGCTGTATAGGGAGCTCATTAAAGAGCCCAGATTTTAAAGGGATAGATACAGGAGATGGAAGTGAGTACAAGTAAATGAGGACAGATATAAAAGAGTAGAAAGGTCCTACATAAAAATAATGCCAGAAGTCTAAAATCCAGTATCGATGAGATTTCATGTCGTGATTCCTGAAAAAAAATATTTCACAGATTATTCAAGAAGTGTTTTGTGAGTCCCCAGAAATGGAGGCAGTAACCACGAAGGACCCACGGTAGTACATTAAAAACAATTAACCTAATGTCCTTTTTTGACAGTGTAAATAGACTGTAGAGCAGAGAAAAGTCATAAACACAGTATGTCTACATTTCCACAAGGTATTTCACATCAGTTCTCAAAATAAACTTGTGAATAAGATAGAGAAATATGGACTGGAGGACAGAGCAGTTAGGTGGGTTTAGAGCTTATTCTGTCTTATATTGTATGCATTTATATAATAAGCACTTACAAGTATTATAATGCTTACTTCTTGTTTTTCAGTAGTTTCAGTCACACCCATTCAGGGTTTTCTTGGCAAAGATACTGGAATGGTTTGCCATTTCCTTCTCCAGCTGATGAGGAAACTGAGTCCAATAGGGTTTAAGTGACTCACCCAGGTTCACACAGCTAGGAAGTATCTGAGGCCGTTTCGAACTCAGTGCTCTAAGCATTGTGTCACCTGGTTACCCCCATAATTCATATACCTATAATATTTATATATCTATAGATTATATAGAAATAATGTTACATATACATTGTATAGTAATGCTTATATTATAATGCTTACATATTATATATCACATATAACAGAATAAATGTATCATTTAATGCTTACATTATTAAAATGTATATACATACATTTATTAACCTACACAGAGTATTATATAAATACTAGGGATATAAAATAAGATTTCACCCTCTGCTATCAAGGAGTTTATCTTCTACAGGAGAAAAGGTAGCACGCACTCCAGTAAGTTTTAAAAAGAGTATAGATGACCTAAGACTGGACGCAAAGACTCTTCTCTTTCTTCTGTGTTCGGATGAAGGCAGCCGAGAAGGAGAGCTAATATGGTGGATCAAGCATCTCAAGAATGATGGATCACATCTAATAAAATAAAATTTAATAGAAATGAATGTAAAGGCCTGCAACAACTATGGAAGTAGAGGGGAGGCGAGATGTGGCTGGAAAACAGTTCATATTAAAAAGACCTGGGGGATTTAGTGTACTACAAGCTCTGTAGGAGGCCACAGTCACAGCCCAAAAGCTAATACAATCTCAGGCTGCATTCATACATGCATAGTATCTAAGATGAGAAAAATAAGATTTCCACTGTATTCTGCCTGCTCAGCCATACCTGTGGATTTGTGTCCAATTCTTGGTGACAAACCAGGGTTCATCAAAGGATGCAATGTGGTAAAGGGGAAAGAACCTTAATTTTAAAGTCAGATTAACTCAGTTCAAATTCCAACCCTACCCCTTCCTAGCAGATCACTGAACATTTCTGGGTTTTTCAGTTTGCTTAGGATAAGCAGAATAGGCTCAAAAAACAACAAAAAAAATGTATTTATTCTTCTTATTCTAAATCCTCTGATTCTGTGTCTAATATAGAGATAGTACTGTAGACTATCCATAGGACTTTAGGATTAAAGGACTGTGATATGATTTTGTAGTCAGGATTGGTGAGCTACTGGCATTGCTCTCTGAAATATGGTGGAGTGTGGAAGAGGTTTCCTAGGATTGAAGGTCAGATTCCTAGTTTTCAAGAGAAAGAGAAGGTCATGGAATCTGTAAAACATAGGCCAGTGTGCTTGACTTCAGGTCTTCAAAAACTGCAGAATTCATTTTAAAAAGATTATGATTAGGATGCTAGTTAATCAGTGAATTTAAAAGCATCCTTTAAATGCATACTATTTGCCAAGCAGAGCAGCTAGGTAGTGTAGTGCTGGGCCTAGAGTCAGGAAGACTCATCTTCCTGAATTCAAATATGACCTCAGACATTTACTAGCTGTGTGACTCTGGACAAGGCACTTTAACCCTATTTGCCTCAGTTTCTTCATCTGACAAATGAGCTGGAGAAGGAAATAGCAAACCACTCCAGTATCTTTGCCAAGAAAATCCCAAACAGAGTTGCAAAGAGTCAGAAAGACTGAAAAAGAACCAAAGAGAAATATGCCAGGCACTATGCTAAACAGTTGGAACACAGATACAGATAGAAAAAAAAGTATCTGTGTCCCCAAGGAGCTTACATTCTAGCAAAGGAAGACAACACATAAAGTGAAGCTGAGAAAAGAGAGACAAAAGTACCCAACCAAGATCATGGTAGAGGAAGTGGAATGGAGTATACCTAGGAATGAGACAGAGCTGACCTGACAGCCCTTCCAAAATAGAGGTTATAGGAGGAGCCATCCAATCAGACGGAAGGACCCCAGGGGTAAGGGTACTTCTGAGCTGTGAACTCTAGGGCTCAAGTGACATTCCAGGATGAAGAACTGGGGACAAGTAAAGGAAGAGTAAAGTGTAGACTTTAGAGGAATGTAATGAGCATCCAGCATGGCTTCATCAGGATGGGGTCAAAATAACTGCATTTCCATTTTTGACAAGCATGTCTAGAATAGAAGAATAATAGACATAGTTTACCTACATCTGAACAAAGTCCCTCATGCTGTTCTGGAAGAAAAATGACAACAAGGCAAGGTGGATTAGGATTTGGTTGACCAGTAGGATCTCATGAGTAGCTACTTTAGTGTTAAGGTATCAGCTTGGAAGGAGATCTTTAGTAGACTATCTCATGTGCTCATGACCCTATATACCTCTTCCTACCTCCTTTTTTTCTTCTTTTTGGAGGGTCAAGGAAATTTTACTCATGAGCTTTATTTAGCTCCAGCCAGGGCCTGGTACAATTAAGCCCAGAATATTCAACTTTATCCCTCTTTTTTAAAATTTTGTATAGCTTGCTTGATATCACCTATATTTCACAATGGATCTTTCTTTTTCATTCTTCATTGTGAAGTGATCCCTTATAAAGAATAAAAAAGAGGAAAATTAAAACAATTCAGAGTAATCAATGCATTGAAAATACATGACATTTTCTAGAAAATAATCTATACCCATCATTTTTTGCAAAGAAGTTGTGGAAATGATATGGCCCAATAACATTCAACATTTTTACCAATGACTTGGATGAAAGCATAGATGACTTGCTTAGGAAACTTATAGATGGCACAAAGTCAGGAAGAATGACTTGGACATTTGATGATGGGACCAGAATACAAAAAGATATAGAAAAGAGAGAACATTGAGCTAATAAGATGAAATATGAAATAAGATGAAATTTATTATGGATAAGTTCCAAGTCTTATGCTTTGGTTAAAAAAAATCGTTTTCGCCAGTGAAAGATGGGAAAGGCATGACTTTAGTGCTTTTTTGGAGAAAATGGTCTGAGGGTTTTAGAGGATCACAAATATAATACGAGTGAAAAATGTGGAATGGCAACCAAAAATGCTAAAGCAAACCTAGGCCACATCTAGTTTTTATTCAGGAGAAGAGAAGCCTTAGAGGGAATTCTACAGCTGTCTTCAGTTTTTGAAGAGCTGTCATGTGAAAGAGGTATTTGCTCTGTTTTGGTTAGCTCTACACTAAATAAAGAACAGTGGTGGAAATTACAGAGATATAGATGTGGTGTAGATGTAAATAAGGAAAACTTTATAATAATTATATCTGTTAAAAAGGGAAATGGCCTGCCTTGTGAGGCAGTGGGCTCCCTATAATTGGAAGGAGAATAAAAAATTTAAAAAATGTTAGATGACATCAGAAGACCTGGGTTCAAATACCACCTTTGATCATTATTATCCATTGGACTTCGGGCAAGTCATTTAACCTTCATTGGCTTTACTTTCTCTGCCTGTAAAATGAGAAGGTTTTACTTATACTGTTTTTCCTTCCAGCTCAAGTTTTATTGTCCTTTTATTTTGTGATCTATTTCTCAACAACCTCTAGGGGAGAATTTTGTTTAGGGTTAACAAGTTTGTGCTGGAGTCTGTTTCAATTCTAAGATTCTTTACTTCTGTGAAATAGGTATTTTTAGCTTTGAAGAAGAGAAATTTAAGGGGAGGGGATTAAAACTGGTTTTCAAATATTAGAAGAGTTGATGATGTCAAAGATGACAATACCTGTTTTTCTTTGTACCATTAAATAGAGCTAGGATCAATGAGTAGAAGTACAGAGAGAGGTTTAGAGTCATTTCAAGGAAAACAAAAATGATAGCAATTAGATTGTCTAAAAGTGGAGTGGGTTACCTTAATAAGAGTGAGGTCTGGAGGTCTTCAAACAGAAACCAGAGAGAGAAGCCCTTGCCAGGGGTTCTGTCAAGAAGATTTGTACTTCAGATGCAGACATGACTGGATAATCTCCAAGATACCTTTCAACTCTAAGGTTTTATGATTTCTAGTTATGCCTTCTGACCTCCATATTCATCATTACCAGTAGCAAGGTGTTGCCTCATCCCCTGAAGAATGCTCACTCCTAACCCTTTGTAATAAAAGCACTGGTCATGCAAATTAGAATGGGCCAGAGCCAGAGGGTCAGAGAAAGGGATGCCAAAATGCACCTTGTACCAATGTCAAGTTTTTAAAAGTGGTTTTAATCAGCAATAATAAATAACAAGCTTTGAGTAATTATAAACCATTTCCTGGACTGGGAAGGGTAGGGATTAGAGAGACAATTAGGCAAAAATCATCTGTGTTATCTTATTGAAAGCAAATATCAGCCTTATGTTAATGTCATTTATATGATCCATGGAGGTAATGCTAATGGAATGATAGGGTACGTGGCCTTGAATGCCCAATAGGCCTGTGGTAATTCAATTAGGAGAACCTTCAGGAACCATATAATGGCATGAAATTGTTGGTTTCTCCCTTGTTGGGCAATTTAATAAAATCTTTATTTATCTGTCTCTAGTAACATGGCAAGTGAAAAGAAAACATATCCTTCTTCATCTGCTGGCTTAGCCACTAGAGTGCTTTGAATGCAGAATATAGCTAATGCAGAACCAGACCATGACCCAAATACATATATTCTACCAGTTAGTCAGCAAATCCTCAGTGAGGGTGCGGGGTGGTGGAGAGATACTCATGTGACAGACAGTGATATGTATTGTTGGGTGCCTGACAATTCCAGTAGACAGTAAAATCCTGTTTTAAGATTCATAGAATGTCAGAACTGGAAGAGTGCTTATGAGATAATCTAGTCAGCTTCCTCATTTTACAAAGAAAATGATACTCATCCAATGGCCTCTTATGATAAAGCTTTCCTGATCCCCCTAGTTGTTACTGCTATTTCCCTCCTCAAATTGTCATGTATTTACTTATTTGCATTTACTCTGTTCATATTTTTTAATTTCTTAGACGAATGGAACCCCTCTGAGGGAAGGGGCACTTTCAAGTCTGTGTTTGTATAATGGACTCTAAGCATAGTGCCTTGGACTTTGTAGGTGATGAATAAATTCTTCCTGAATTTAAAGTCACAAAGTAAATTTAAAGTTGTACAGAGAAAAACTTCCTAAAAGTTGGAGCTACTCAAAAGTGGAATGATATGCTGACTTGGGAGGGGTTGGGTTTTCCTTCTCTGGAGATCTTTCAGTAAAGACTGAAAAACTTTTAGTCAGATAGGATTCTTATTATTGAATTGATATGACTCCTTGGCCTCTGAGGTCCTTTTGAATTCTCAGATCTTTCATACTTAAATATCTTTATTTCTTCCTCAGTGCCTTGTACACAGTAAGTTATTACTGCACCTAGAGCTTCAGATTTTATATGTGCAGGAAACTTCCAGTGTCAAAACTCTGTCCACTGAGCCATTCAGCAACTTATCTGTAATTTGCAAAAAGTGAGTGAATTGCCTGGGTCACTGCAATAATGTTAAGTGACTTCCCTATGGTATGTAACCATTATGCATCAGAGACAAGACTTAACTCAAGTCCTATTGTCTCTATCTTCCATGCCAAACTCTCAGTGAATATTTATTCAATTAAATTGCTGTAGGTCATACATCTACTGAACATAAAGATATGTGTGAATAGGAAAAGTGGCATTTTAATAATAATAGACAATGCCACATTCAACAATAATAGACAATTCAACATATACTTACGCATTTTAGCCATTTCCCTAAGAAGTTGCATTTATGGAATAAACTTTATCCGTTATATGCTTAAAGATGGGGGGGTGGGAGAGGGCAGAGTGTGGTTCTATGCTGCCATTTCTGCCTCCTGTGGCAGTTAGAAAGGTTGCAAGAGATAGTTTCTGGGTAATTTGATCATTTTATTGATAAGACCAACACATTTATTAATAAAAAAAGATGGTCATTTGACCTCTCTGTTAGACCAAAGACAATCATGGCAGAGGGCTCATTGCTTATATGTCCTTTTGGAAGAGGAGTATTTAAAAGGATGGCAATCAACTCTGATTGGTTAACAATTAATAAGGGAAAGAGTATTACAATGAGGTGCTAGATCTGAACTTTGATTATGTTATCCACTTAAGTTCCCCCCAGCCTTGGGCAACACATTCAAAGAATTTATGCCCCACCCACACCAGAGCAGAACACAATGGTTGCCCCTCTTGGGTGGGGTCTGAAGAAAGTTAGTCCAATCTCATTATCAGCAATGTCCTTTAAGAGAATGAACTCTTTAAAATCAGGGCTTTAGAAAAAGGGGGAAACTCTAGATCTCCCCAAATCATTGATAATCAATTCTCTTTTTCCTTTTGTGTACAAATAACAGCATCCATTCATCTGAGCCTCCTCTGCCTTAACCCTGTTCATTCTTTTAGTAAAGCCTTATGAGAGTAGACTTCTGTTGGCCAAACCCGATGTATAACCAAGTGAAATAAAGTACTCGGGAGCCTTTAGATGCACAGAAGAGCATCCTAGTTTATTTATACTTGAGTTTGTTAGGTATCCTTTGGTACAACAATCTGATAGACTAATTCACACTGTGGTTTAATGTGTCACATGCCCTACAAATATATGAATGTTAATAGGTGACAACACCTTAACCCAAAGGAATGGAGGACTAATGGTAGAATTTGGTCTAGGGGCTTCCTATGGACTCCCTTCATTTATAGCCCTCTCTATAAAATAAGTGAGCGGGACTAAATAGCCTCTAAAGTCTCTTTTAGCTTAAAATCTATGATCTTATATCATAGACAACCCATGTCAGCATTGCCTATGACCTGCCCTGCATGTGCCATGTAATCGTTCAATCTCTCTCTCTCTCTCTCTCTCACTCACTCACTCTCCCTTCTTCTCTCTCCTTCCCTTCTCTCTCTCTCTCTCTCCCTCTCTCCTTTCCTCCCTCTGCCTTCTCATATATACACACACACTGATACTGGTTTATGCATTAAAAGCATTTTTACTAATCATCTCTTTCATTCTTGTAGTTTTGCTCCCTTGCCCCAGCCCCCTGCCTAACCCAAAGACTATTCAGATCTCATTCTCTGATACCAGAGAAAAATCTCCTTAGAGGATTTTGACTTTTTTTTTTTCAGGATGGGGAATATTATCTACTTTTCCCACAAGGAGAGAAAAACACTTTGACCTTTCGTATACCCTTATAGTTCCCAAAGCTGCTGAAAGCATAAACTTTTGAGACTTGGCAGAACGTTAATCCTCCTGGAGATAGGAGAAGTGGGGGCTAAATTAGAAGAAAATCAATGAGGTATTTGCAGAATTGTGATGCTTTCAGCTTACAGTTTTGACTGGGAGTGGTTTCTCTTTGGCATTTTCAGGATAGAGCTAACTGGTACAACCAAAAACATTGTTCATAATGATCTGGTGAATTCACACTATTTGGCTATCACAGTGCTGCAAGCAGCCTGGCAAGGTCATCTATTCCAATGATCTCAAGGCTTCTCTTTCTTAGACTTGCTCACAGCAATGGGCTCCAAGTTATACTATGCACCTCTTTGTCCAGACCAATATATATACCTATTTTTGTATAAATAAAAATAAAAATTTAAGGAATAATAGTGGATATAATTTATAGTGATGATAATATTAACAAATGACATTTATACAGGGTGTCCCAAAAGTCTTAGTGTAATTTTAGACTTTTTTAGCTTGAAACTGCACTAAAACTTTTGGTACACCTCCAATATTGCTTTTTAGAGTTTGCAAAGCACCTTGCCTAGTTAGCAACTTTTATTATAATTATTATTTGCAGCTCATAACCATGAAGTAAATGTTACAGCTATGATTATCCACCTTTTACATATAAGGAAACTGTGCTTCCAAGATATTTAACAGCTTGTCAAGGGCCACCTGCCTATTAAGTATTTGAGGCAGAAATCAAACCCAGGTCTTCCAAACTCTAAATCCAACACTATTCACCAGGAAGACAGTTTGAGCCCAATCATAAAAATCTGTCTCCATCATCGATCTTCAGTTGTCAGAGGCAGACAAAATTTTTTGATCTTCAAGAAAAAAGAAAAGCCCTTTCTGAAACTCATCCCCACGATTTAGTGGCCCAAAGGTTAAAAATTCAAAAGAAAAGCAAGAATGTTTTCCCTCACATAGCTAACCCTGTCATTCCTTCAGACTACAGTTTAATTCCTCAGTGGAAATGGACAGAATCAGTGTCTGTCCTCTGGGCCTCTTTTTCTACCTCAAGATTTTTGTAAATTTATCCCCTGAGTCTTGTGATTTTTATTTTATTTGTGAATTTTATTGGAGGAACAGAAGGGATTGCTGTCAAAATAGGTTTTTATCTCTGGTCTACCAACAGGGCTAGGACACAGTAGAAGTTTTAGAAAATGGTAGGGGAAAAAAACCCAGAAAAATATAGAGCATGAAACTGGTAGTATGTAAACATATATATATACATATATATATACATATATACACGTATACACACATATACACGTATACACGTATATACGTATATACATATATATACATATATGTGTGTATACGTGTTTGTGTGTGTGTGTATGTGTGTGTATAAACCTGAGTAGAGAGCTTTCCAGGAGTTTTAGAAGGCCAGCTCCTTGACAGTTTCTCTCCACCATTTAGTCTAAGTTGAATTCTGCAGGTGTATTCCATTGTACTTCTTTGAAATAAATCCAGGACTGCTGCCTGAGAACAGGAAGGAATAAGTTGGAACAATAGACCCCCAAGCAATTTCAGCTAAAGAGAAGTCAGAGAGAGTTGCATAGAGGGATTTCTTTTCTTTTTTTTTTGTCTTTTTTAAAAAGATGTAAAAGGGGGGGTGGCGATATGCCACCTCATTGCTCTCTAGAGAGCCCCAAAGTAGGTCATTGGTTTTCATTGAGGGCAGGGCTATTTTACAGATCTTTACATATCCCCAGATAGTAATAGCTGGCACTTATACTGGTTGTTATTACGTTATTTCAGTCATGTCCAACTCTTTGTGACCCCATTTTGGGTTTTCTTGGCAAAGATACTGGAGTGGTTTGCCATTTCCTTCTCCAGTTCATTTTACAGAGGAGAAAACTGAAGCAAGCAAAGTTAAGTGACTTGCCCAGAGTCACACAGCTAGTAAGTATCTAAGGCTAGATTTGAGCTCAGGTCTTCCTGACTCTAGGCCTGCATTCTATCTAGTGTACCACCTAGCTTTCCTGGCACTTATACATCTGACTTTAAAAGTTTGCAAAGTGGTTTCCATACATGATCTCATTTATGCCTCTGGAAATCAAGATCTTTTAATAGCCACTGAGATATGATAAAACTGAGCCTCAGAGAAGGTAAGTTACCTTCCCATGGTCACACATCTAGTATGTGATGGATGTGGGGTTTTAAACTAAGTCTTTGTGACTTCAGGCCCAGAACTGTACTAAAATCATGTTGTCTCAGCAGATAGGTGGAGCTGTGGGCCTGGAGTCAGGAAGACCTGAGTTCAAATCAGACCTCAGACACTTACTAGCTGTGTGTTCCTGGGCAAGTCACTTAACCCTGTTTGCCTCAATGTCCTCATCTGTAAAATGAGTTGGAGAAGGAAATGAAAAGACAAAACACTCCAGTATCTTTGCCAAGAAAAACCCAAATGGAGTTACAAAGAATCAGACACCTCTGAAATGACTGAATGACATAGTAGCTGCTCAAAGATCATCTCGTCAGATCTGTCTATGAAGAGGAATCTCTACCTGCCTCCATACCTTTTCACTAGCTGCATGCCAATCCTGGAATGTTCTGCCTCCCCATCTCTTCATCCAGGTTTCCTTTAAGGCTCAGCTCAAATCCTACCTTCTGCAGGAAGCATTTGTGATCCCACACCCACTCCCTATTCTCTGAGCTCCATTTACTTTATATGTGTGTATATATATATATATATATATATATATATATATATATATATATATATATATATGTGGTATGTACAAAATCATCTATAGGTTTCTTCCTCTATTAAAATGTGGGGCAGGGAGAGTGTTTTACCTTTTCTTTATATATTCAACACTTAACACAATCCTTGAAACATCATAAGCACTTAAATGCTCATGGAAATTAATAAAGTCACTCAATTAAAGCTTATTAATTGAATAAATCAATGAAACTAATTATTTGGTGCCTGCTTCAAAGCTCTGGACATTCTTGGGATACCTAGAGGTTGAATGTGGAAGACCAGTTCTCCAGACCCCATATAGATCCTGAGAAACCATTGGCCAGGCTTAGGAATTGACTTCAACTGTGCTGGTGGAGGTGGGTGAGGGGAAAAGATGCTCAAATGCTTGCCTTAAAAATAAAGTATCTGAGGACATTTTAGCAATATCCATGAGAATCTAAAACATTGCAAAGTTGGCATCAGCAATCTATAAGGGTCATTGACATTCTGCAGTGGTGTGGGGAGTAGATAGCTGGGTGCTTGACACCGTGCCCCATATATAAAGGATTAACCTGGCCTAAATCAGGGTGATTTTCCTCCAACCTCCTCCAACCCCAGCCCTGGATATGTCTGAGTCATTTTCAGTGGTAATAAACAGACCTTCCTCTAGGTGCAGAAGGACAGGCATCAGAATCAAAAACAAAGCAAAAGTGGAATTCCGGGAGCTCCAAACCATGTTTGGAAAATGCCAAGCCAGAGGGTAAGCTGGGGTAAAGCTCTAGAAATGTCAAAGCTGAGAAACAACACTCTAGGAGAGAAGCCAGTCGGATACAGAGAGCCAAGGGCCAGCCAGAACTGGACGTGCAAGAGAAATGGTTCTGTGGGAGAATTCAGGCAGTTGTGAGAGAAAACAGGCTCCTGTGGAAGACAAGATCTCAGGCTGGGGACTGGATCCTTTTTTTTTTTTTTTTTAATAGAGGCTCATTTTTTTTAAGTAATAAGAATCACATTGATATAGCTCTGACATATTTATAAATCTCTGTGAGAGGTAACATAAGTAATGTTAAAGCACACGGACACTCCATATCCCAAGGCTTTTGGGATTTGACTGTGCAACATGGGAGAGACTGGCACAGGACTTCTCAGCATAGAGTACCCACATCAGAAAGAGTGCTATGCTCTATGAGGAAAGCAGAATTGAGATAGCACAAAGTAAAAGTAGGATGTGCATCCCAAAAATTCATGCGGACTATCTGTGCCCAACCTGTGGTAGAGCATTTTGAGCTCATATTGGTCTGATCAGCCACTGCTGGACACACTGAAACTTCACTTTATCATAGTGATGTCATTTTGGTCCTCTCTGAGGATAAAGGACAACAGCCAACCAACACCATACCCAGAATGCTCTCCCTTTTTCAACCTGACTTCTTGCCTTTACTGGCTTCCTTCAAGACTCAGCTAAAATCTCAGCTTCTGTAAGAGATCCTTCTCTGTCCCACTCATTGCTACTCCCCCAAGCTTACTTTCTATGTACATTGTATATGCAAGTGTGTATATACATACATGTATATACATATGTGTGTATAATATATGACATACATAATGTATATCACACACACATGCGCTGTCTCCCATTTTAGAATGTATGCTCCTCGAGGATAGGGATTACGTTTCTGCCTTTCTTTGCACTCCTAGCTCTTAGAAAAAACTCCTGATGCACAATTATGTTGTAAGAAATACTTATTGACTCATTAACACTACACTTCTATCCTTGATGCATCCCTGACTCCTTTAAGCACAAGATTTTGTGCAGGAGAAGACAGGAGTGCTAGACTAAGACAAAGTAATACAGCAAGAAAACTGAAACTATGATACGGCACTATTATGTAGGTGTTAAGTTATAGGCTGAAAGTTGCTATGCTTTTCTGGGCTACCAAACTATGTTTGTCCTCCAAGGTTGCACAGTATTAACTCTGCGTTTAGCTTATGTGGGCATCTAAGACGATAACTTTCAGAGAAGCTACCTGTGTGCAAACCACTTCAATATCTTTGACAGGAAAAAAATGTACATACATACATGTGTATACACACATATACACACAAACATGCATACATATATGCATATACATTCACATACACATATACATATACATATATATATATATATACACATATATATATAAGCATTTTGAGCGTAGGGACTTATTTACCTTTTGTCTTTTTATCCTCAGTACTTAGCTAGCACAGGGCCTAGACTATACTAAGACTTAAATAGAAGCTTGTTGGTTGAATGATGGTGTTATGAATCATTGAAAATGGTATGTGTCTTGACATACAAGTTTATTTAAGAAAATTGCTTTCATTTAAATAGTATGCACTGATTGTACATTGGCATACAAGTTTATTTAAGAAAATTGCTTTTATTTAAATAGTATGTACTGATTGTACAAGGAGCATGAGATTCATTAAAGGGTGTCGTAGATGTTGCACTTGTTTTATAAGATATACTTGTGTCCAATATGGAATTTACGGTTTCCTGTTGTTTACAGCTATGTCTAAGAGAAACAGTGTAGTGTAGAGATCATAGCACTCAGACCTGGCAGGACATCAGAGATTATCGAATTCTATACCCTGAGCTTCAGTAAATTTCTGGATTTTTGGTTTTTTACCAAGAAAGCAAAATCCTAGAGAGGTTGCCATTTGCCCAAGGCGACACAGTAGCACAGTCAGGATTTTAATCCAAGTCCTCAGACTTGAAATCCAAGATACTCCTTAGAGTGCTGGTCTTAGAATCAGAAAACTCAAGATCAAGTCCTGACACTGGTACATTAGAGGCAGGAAATTGGGCATCTTGTCTTTGAGCCTCCATTTTCTGTTATAAATTTGGGGTAGTAATTCTTACACTACTTACCTCCCAGGGTGGTTGTTGTAATGCCCATTGCAAACCTGTAAGTACTCTGTATCTACAGGTCAAATTTAATCATTTTGACATAAGTAGATGTGGGGAAAAAATGGCCTTTGAAGGTAAGCATACAGAGATCCACCGAAAGCCAAGAATGAAGACTGATGCAAAGAACAAGGAAGAGACGTGATGAGCAAGAAAGAAAAAGAAGAGGAAACAAAAGAGCTGGGAGCCAGAGAGTGTACATAGGGTGTACAGAGAGCTAGAAAAAGCCCCAAAGACAGCGGGAGAGGGAGATTTCAGCTAATGGTCTCATGGTAGAAATCTGCTGCTCCTGCTTATGAGCAGGAAGCTATAAAGTGTCAGGGGTAGTGGTGCCCTGCTATTCAGAAACCTATTTTTAGACTCCTTCTGCTTCCACAGGATTTCTGAGGGCTGAATTATACCCCCCAACTCCCCTCTTCTAAAGGCTTATTGATTTATTAATGGGCCTTTGTGTCCCCGCTGCAAACAAGCTCTGTAGATGAAGATGGATGTTTCCTAGAGCACCAGCTTGGTAAAAAACCAAAAACCCAGAGATTTGCTGAAAAGACCTTCCATATATGAAGGCTCTGTGTGTGTGTGCACATGTGCATATGTGTGTGCATGTGCATGTGTATGTGCATGTGTGTATGTGTGTGTGTGTGTGTGTGTGTGTGTGTGAGAGAGAGAGAGAGAGAGAGAGTGAGAGATGAGTGTCCATGTTGGATGTAGACCTTGGAACCTTTGAACTGCTACAAAAGTCTACCTGGTTCTAAAATATACGAAGAAAAGGGATGATAAATGTGTGGTTGATCTTATTCTTAATGCTTCTGGCTTCTTCTAGCTTTAATCTATAAGCAACAAACTAGCAGAATGTCCTCAGATGCAATCTGTAAATTAGAAACATCTGACTTCAAAAACAGCTCTCCCATAGAAATGTTGGGTGACCTCTAGACTCCTCTCTCAAGACTCACACCCAACAGCCTTACCTTCCTCATCAAGAAAGCAACCAGACTATCTAGGGCCTCTGCCACAACCTGGTGGATTGCAAAAAGACTGGAATCCTTTAATATAGGGATAGGAAAATGGACTGGATCTGTGATCTCATTTGTGTAGGGAACATTGAGATCATGAAACTCCCTATGCCAACATAGGTTGGCACCTGTTCTGCAACTTACAATCTTAAAGAGCTGTCTAGAGCACTCAGAAATGAATTGACTTACTCAAGGTCATAATCACCAATTTGTTTCAGTGATAGCACTTGAACCCAGAACTTTCTGGCTTTGATGCCAACTCTTTAACGACTATGACATGATTCATATTCTCTGTCTTTGCCTCTGTCTCTCTCCTCCTCTCCCTTCATGTCTATATACACATAGATATATTAGACACATATGCATCTATACCCATATATGTGGGTATAGACACATATTTTGACATTAGGCATTTCCCACTATCTCTCCCACCATGAATCTACCCACTGTAATATTTTAAAAAAATCATTCTTGTAATCAATTTTTACTACTCTGTCTGTATACATACATATACATATAGACATGCACTGGAAAACGTTCATATTCATATATGTGTAGGCAAATCACATTTACATAGACATTTACATACATATATGTGCATACATGTACGCATAACAGTATCATGTGCATGTGCATGTACACGTGTGTGCGCATATCATCAACTACCTGCAAGGCACTAACCCATATGCTGGGAATACAAGTACAAAAAGGAAACACATCCTGCCTTTGTAGCAAAGAATACATATATACAAGTAAGTAAATATTATACATATTTATATGTACGAGTGTGTCTATATACACACATAACATGTAAAAATGTGTGTATAATATAAGTATATACATACATATATTCTTTGTTTAAAAAAGGTAGTTAACCAAAACCAATTAATGAACTGACTGTGTCTGACTGTACGTACCATCCTTCACCCATAATTCCCTACCTCTCTTCCAAGTGGGAGAAGCCAACATCTTCTTTACCACCTCTTTCTTTTCCTCTCAAGGGCATCATGCTCCCTCTATATTCCCCCTTTACTCTTTCTGTCAATATTTACAATTTTCTTAATTACACATCAGTCTCATTCCTTTTAACTCACCTCTTTGTTTTCCTATAATAATAACCATAATAATAGCATTTGTATAGCACTTTAAGGTATGCAAAACTCTTTCTTCAAAGCAACTCAGAGAATGTGGCATTGTAAGTATTATTATCTCAGTTTTACAGATGGGAACATTGAAGCTGAGAATATAACAACTTGTTTTGAAGTCACATAAGCAGGAAGTGAATTCAAATAGAAGTATTTCCTGGGTTCAAGTTCAGTATATCTTGCAATACACTGCCTCTTATTTTAACTCTTGCCTAGTTACCTTAAAAAAAAAAAATTTCAATTTCTTTCTCACATTCCCGGCTATCCCTTTCCTCAATTCTCTTATTATTTTTTGATAGATTTTGGTGTTGCTGTTGACTTATCATATTCAGTTTAGTCTACTATACTTTGCATGTGCTAGATAGCATCTCCACTGGCCTGCTGTCTCCTTTGCCTTTATGCCAGATGCTTCTGTATTTAGAGTGCCTTCACTTCTTAACTCTACTACGTAGAATTCTACTCCTTTCATGACTTGGTTCAAGCATATCTCCTGCTCCTACAGGGTACTTACTATAATATGCCTACTAGTTAGTGCCCTGAAATTTTACACATGCATACACACACAAATATGCCTATGTATAATATTTTTGTGCTTACCAATATGTGTTCATGTTTTTCTCACTCTGAATAATGTAAGCTCCTTGAAGGTAGGGAATGTTTAGTTTTTGCTTTTGTGCAAGGCATTGTGCTAAGCACTGGAAATGTATAGACAGAGTTTAACAATACTTGATAAAAAGTACCATGAAATAAGATGAAAAGAGCCTTGAATGCCAGACCAAGGAGTTTGTATTGTATTAAAGGCAATTGGAAACCACTGAAGGCTTTTAAGGAAGGGAGAAATGTCATTAGAACTATGTGTTGGGAAGATTACATTGAGAGCCATGGGAAGGATGGGGTAGAGATGGGAAAAAGTGAAGGCAGGTAGATTTCTTAGTTATTATAATAGCTGAATTAGAAAGAGGTCAAAATTTATACAGAAATCAAAAGTGCAGAGTGCATCAAGAAGAAGGGGTGGTCAACATTTGTCATATCTCTGGCCGACTTGACTTTTGTCTTACCATTGGACTTCAATGACTGGAGAAGAGAGTGAGGCTGATGACTTTATGGAGCTCTGCTTCACTTATATCCGATTCATCAATGGCAAGTAAAGCCATGGATCTCATGATATCATTGGTCCTTTTTGAGAATAAAGAATAGACAACAAGAAACAACAGCAGTCTGATGCAAAGAGGATAAAGAAAATAAAGAATGAGAAGAACTCATGTAATTTGGAAATGAGGAAGTCACTGGTGACTTTGTAGAAGGCAGTATGAAGACAGTAGGGACTAGAGGTCAGAATGCAGGGGATCGAATAGAAAGTGAGTGGAGTAGTATGGATATAGATGCATATATTTGGATATGTATGTGTATGTGGAGTATTCTTGTTAGAGGCTTAGCAGCAGCTAAAGTGAAGAGATATATAGCATAGCAGCTTGAAGGGGTGGACATGGCCAAAAAAGAGACATTTTTAGCATGAGCGAATCTTAGCTATGTTTGTAAGCAGAGGAAAAGGAGCCAACAGATACTGAAAAATGGGTAAAGTTGACCAATTGGGCAAAAATCCTAGAAATGGCAAGAAGAAAATCAAAGACCAATCTGTGGCATTGTCAATGAGCTTCCCTTCTTCTCCTGAGATGAAACTGAGAGGTTTTGAATTAGAGAATCATCTTTTCAAGATTGGGGGGATATATAACCTAGTCTTGTTCCCAGCTAGTTTTACAATGATGAGAACTAATGATTGGGTGCCCTGTATATATAATTGATTAGTATCAGGCAGGGCAGTTTCACTAATCTTTTGAAATGAGTGCGATTCAGTCAATTAACAAATATTTATTAAACACTGAAAATTTTCAGGGACTATGATAGAGATACAAAGATAAGTGTGAAAGAGTCATTGCCCTCCAAGGATTATATTCTACGTTTATGTAAGATGACTTATTTATTTATTTTTTGAAGGCAGAAGTCATTAGTAGCTTGGCGAGATAATGAAAGGTTTCACAAGGGAGGTAAAAAATTGGGCTGATTCTTGAAGGAAAGTGAATGATCCAAGAAGCAAAAGTAAGGAGGATGGGTATTCTGGATATGAAAATCTATCCCAGCAGAATGGGAAACTGTCATTTCAGGACATCAAAATGGATTTAATGCTGTGAAATGACTGCTGACCTACTAACTGCCTTTAATTGTGTAACTTCTAGAAATACCTCTCAATGAATTGAATCTGTGTTCCAACTACTCCTGATCATTTGCTCCCCAACCCCTTCCACTAGATTCTTAGTTTGTCTTGTTGTAGTTAGGCATATTTTCATGCTGAGATGTCACTTCAGGTGACCCTAGGCTTTAAGGTTTGAACTCAAAACTAACATTACTATAGGATTAGACAGGAGAGGTCATTATAGAGGTTGCTGGAGTGTTCATTCTCTCCTTTCATTTGGTCTTGTGCATTGTCAAGACTAATATTTGCATCTTGTGAGAAAGACAGGGATGGGGTTGTAAGACAACAGAGATACGAGTATATATATATGGTTGTGTACATACATGCATCTATAATGCATGTATTGTATATATATATATATATATATATATATATACAAAATAGAAAATTTTCACATATGTGAGAATCTGATTCTTATGTTTCGTATATATACACACATACCTATATATGCATTTCATATATACATGCACATATATGTATACACAAATATACATGTATATATTATACAAATATATATGTGTGTGAAAATCATTGACCTAATTAGACAATTTAGGCACTGATAGTGCAAACACAATCTTTCTCCAGGTCTTTTCTAGTCAAGAGGTCAGAATAGAAGCTTCATTCTTATATCATTAAATAACTCCATCTTGCTGTAGCATGAGGTGGGAAAGTATGCTTCTACTGATGACCTGAAATCAAGTCCAGGAAATAGCCTGGACTATCCCTGGAGTCCTTCTAGCTCAGGGCTGACTAAGCACAATCCTTTGAAACTTGGCAGAATAGACAGGATTACAGGGTCTGGTGATAGCTAGAAGATGAATGAGCCCTTTTGAATGAATGTGATGAATTGTTTCCGTTAGCTTAGTCTGAAACCTAGCCCCCTCTTACAAGTAGAGCAACCAAGTGGAAGAACTGAGTACTTGCCAAACAGGGGTGAACAGTGACCTGGTTGGAGGGGGTGATCTCCAAGGCCCATTTTTGCTCAAACATTTCACCTTTCCTGGTCCAACCAGCTAGACTGAGTTGGTGGCTAAAGCTGGATTCCAAATAATGAAAGGAGCTAAGGCTCAGGATTTGTGCAAACCCATATGAATTAGGGAGAGATAAAAACAAAGTAGTATTCTTAATTCTAGAAATGTATTTCTAATCCCATAGTGTTGGGAATTCAAGATTCTCCACTACCATTGTTTTGACCCATCAAGCACTGGACTTTGGAGTCATGAAGATCTCACTGCAGATACTGTATCACTCAAGGCAATTCATTTAACCTATTAATCTCAATTTCTTCATCCGTAAAATGGAGACGATAATAGAACCTACCATGTAGGTTTTTGTGAAGATTGAATGAAATAATGTATTTAAAATGATTTGCAAATCTTAAAGTCTTATAAAAACTCAAGCCAGTGAGGTTAGTAAGGAGGGAAGAAGGAGGGTAACATTTATATTTATTCTCATTATGGGTGAAACAGTCATGGTACTAATTTGGTTGAGTTGCCCAAGAGCAGAGAAATCTGTAGAAGAGCTGACCTTAGGTCTTCTGACTCTGGTGCCATTCATTTGTTGATCAGTAATGACAATTTCAAATAGAAATGGAATCTGCTAAACCATACATAAGGATCCCTATGGGCCATATATTGACTTAGTTTAAAAAAGTAATATCTCTTTTATCATATTTTTTTTCCTCAATTTTGTTAAATATTTCTCAATTTAATCTGGTTTGACTACACTTGGGAGTTTTGTGGGCTGTGTGACACCTCCCCAAGAGATGATGCTTGCTCATATTTTTACTTTTAGAATTCGGAATTTAGGAGTTACAGGGTGCCTCTCTACAAATTACAGTTGAGACGCTACAAGTCATGATCTCTAATTATTTTATTTCTGTCCATTGTGAATCTTTGTACTTATTGCAAAAATGCCAAAAGGACATGTTACTCCTCAACCACACATGGTTTTTGTTTACTTTCTTGAATGGAGTGAGCCAAGGCAACCCAAGAACAGGATTATTGAATGCCATACTAAATTAGAGTTTTATTTGTACTTCATCCTTCCAGTCCTGACAAACAGGGTACCAGGAATAGGTTGTGCTCAAGGAAAGAGTTAGTCCTTACCTCCAAGGTGACTTCTGAGGATCGATTAGAATATGTTAACTCAAATGCTTAGAAAATCTTTATACAATAAATTCAATACTGTCCAGAATGACTGAGAAATATAGCATTCCAGGTTATTGAATTTTTCTGTTGAATAGTTTGGCCATAGAAAACAAGATATATGGATTACCAATTTTCAGAAATTTAAAATAAAATGAAATAGAGTAAAATTATTTAAGCACAACTTAGTCTTTAATGATCCAGAAGGTTCTTCAGAATTTTTCAGTATTTCAAAGTGCCCATTACAAATAGTATCACTGTATTATAAGGATGTATGAGGCTATGAAGTATAAGGGATTGTGTGCTGAATTATAATCAAGAAAGACCTGAGTTCAAATCTCACCTACCTTTGATACTTATTAGTTCTATGACTATTGACAAGGCATTAAATCTTTCTTAAGCTTAAAGTGTCTCTAAGACTTAGCTATTAAGTTATACATTGCTTGTGAAGTACCCCCTTTCTGTGGAGACCCTCCCCCACCTGAAAATTCAGACATACTTAACATATTGATGGATGTTTTTAAGTGTCAGTTAATAGAATTCCACTGAGGAGAACATTGGGAATATTCCAGTGCCCAGTCTTTGAAAATTGTCCCTCTCTTTGAAAAAAATTCGAATTACTTTTTTTTCAAAAGAAGTTAAACAGAACAATCCCTGATCAGTTTGGTGAGTTTCTTAGTCAACTAGATGAAGTTATGACTCTTTGAATACATCAGAAAGTCATCTCCCTATGGAACAACATAGATATCTTCCCTGGCCCTTTGCTAAGAAGACAGAGGGATTAAGTAATGATTAACTGCCTGAGCTCAGAAATAAAGGCTTGTTGGAGCTACCCTTCTCTGTGTTATATAAAAGTGATCTAATAGATCAGGTCATTATCTCTCTATAGGAGTCCCTCTTCACGTTTTCCCTTGCCCTTCTTCAGAATTATAGCAAGGGATAGATAAAGGATATTTTCCCCTATCTCTCAAAAAGTGCATAATGGTAACTTGTAGCCAAAGCACAGGGCATGGTTATGCACCCAGTGATATGACAGAGCATCAAAGTTCATGTCTACCCTCTGCCATTTTTTTTTCCATTTTTGAGTACAAATAAGAGACCAGAGAGTTCATAGTAAACTCATCCAGTCTAAGACATGGATGGTGATAGAGCTCTTACCAAAGCACATGACCAAGGCAGATATGTGCTCATTCTTCCCAAGAGGGTAGATCATAGTCAATGCTCATAAACCCTAAACTCCTTTGTGGAAGAGAGGGGATCCTGAATTCTCTAAGCAGTATGGTCCCAGGCTCTAACCTTCTGCCTAGAGGAGGAGTGTTTCCTGAGCAGCACCTTGTTTGGGATTTGCTTCACAAGTAATCACCAGTTTGAGAGATTTTAAATTTGAGAATTTGGGTACTTGCTTTCTAGATTCCCTCAACATCATGTTTGTGGGTGAAAGAAGCAGATTGACAAAAAGACTACTGCATGCAAAGAACTAAAATGAAGTCATGGGGTGGAGGAAGGTAATAGTCATGCACCTTATTTCATATTGCCATTAGTGATTTCTATAGTGTGGGTCCTATGGGAAGGAGATTACTTGTTAAATAGTCCCCACAGTATGTTTATCTTCTGAAAGAATATAAATGACTATGGTATTGAGGAGTCCTTGTGGCAAAAAGGCACTCACTAGAATTCCAAAGAATTGCCAGAATTCCAAAGAATTGTCCCCAAAGAAAGCCCAACTTTCATTTCATTCTTGGGAGAGTGGGTGGGCTAATATGTGTTTCCATATCTGTTTCAAAGACTCGTGCAAATTCTTTGCGCCTTTTGAGTTTTCCTGTCAGTTGAAATAAAGGTTGTCCTATAACCAACATGTATGTGCTACCCTGAAAGCTTGTTCTAGACCTGGGTACCCTTTTATTCACTCTGGAGAAAATTTTTTTTAAATAACTCTAATAATTTTTATTTTAATAATTTGATTATTAAACACTTCCAATTTTAGGGATAGTTTTAATAATTTTAACAATAATTTTCATTTAGTAATGATAATAATAATGATATTCTCAGGATTGTAAATTAGACCATCTTTTTTATCAATTCTTACCTAGCCCTTAGTCATTGAATGGGCATGGCCTCAAACAAACTGAGACCTGAGAAAGCTTTAGTTTAGAAACGGTAAGGTCCCCAACTGCATCCTGGGTTATTGCCAATTGTCTTAACCTTTTTCTTTTTTTTTAATGTTTATTTATTTATTTTTAGTTTTCAACATTCAATTCCACAAAATTTTGAGTTCCAAATTTTCTCCACATTTCTCCTCTCCCACCAACCCATAATGCCTTGCATTCTGATGACTCCTTCCCTCAATATGCCCGCCCTTCTATCACACACTCCCCTTCTCTTATCCCCATCTTCCCTCTTTTCTTGTAGGGCAAGATTGATTTCTATACCCCATTACCAGTATTCCTTATTTCCTAGTTGTATGCAAAAATAATTCCAAATATTCATTCCTATAACTTTGACTTCCAACTTCTCTCCCTTCCTCCTTCCCCACCCATCCCCACTGAGAAGGCAAGCAATTCAATATAGGCTATATATGTGTAGTTTTGCAAAAGACTTCCGTAATAGTCATGTTGTGTAAGACTAACCATATTTCCCTCCATCCTATCCTGCCCTCCGTTTATTCCATTCTCTCTTTTGACCTTGTCCCTCCCCAAAAGTGTTTACTTCTAATTACTCCTTTTTCCCATGTGCCCTCCCTTCTATCATCCCCCCACACCCCCCTTCTCCCCTTCTCCCCTACTTTCCTGTAGTGTAAGATAGATTTTCATACCAAATTGCATGTTATTCCCTCCTTAAGCCAAATGTGATGAGAGTAAGCTTCACCTTTTCCCTCTTACCTCTCCCCTCTTCCCCTCCATTGAAAAAGGTTTTTCCTGCCTCTTTTTTGAGAGATAACTTGCCCCATTCCATTTCTCCCTTTCTCCTCCCAATATATTCCTCTCTCATCCTTTAATTTATTTTTGTAGATACCATCCCTTCCTATTCAACTCACCCTGTGCCCTCTGTCTACATATATATGTATAATCCTTCCAACTACCCAAATAATGAGAAAAGTCTCAAGAGTTACAAATATTATCTTTCCATGTAGGAATATAAACAGTCCAACTTTAGGAAGTCCTTTATGATTTCTCTTTCCTGTTTACCTTTTCATGCTTCTCTTGATTCTTGTGTTCCAAAGCCACATTTTCTATTCAGTTCTGGTCTTTTCTTCAAGAATGCTTGAAAGTCCTCTACATCATTGAATGACCATTTTTTCTCCTGAGGTATTATACTCAGTGTGGCTGGGCAGGTGATTCTTGGTTTTAATCCTAGCTCCTTTGACTTCTGGAATTTCATATTCCAAGCCCTTCGATCCCTTAATGTAGAAGCTACCAGATCCTGTGTTATTCTGATTGTATTTCCACAATATTAAAATTGTTTCTTTCTAGCTACTTGCAATATTTTCTCCTTGATCTGGGAACTCTGGAATTTGGCTACAATATTCCTAGGAGTTTCTCATTTTGGATCTCTTTCAAGAGGTGATCAGTGGATTCTTTCAATATTTATTTTGCCCTCTGGTTCTAGAATATCAGGGCAATTTTCCCTGACAATTTCATGAAAGATGATGTCTAGGTTCTTTTTTTGATCATGGCTTTCAGGTAGTCCCATAATTTTTAAATTGACTCTCCTAGATCTATTTTCTAGGTCAGTTGTTTTTCCAATGAGATATTTCACATTGTCTTCTATTTTTTCATCATTTTGGTTCTGTTTTGCAATTTCTTGGTTTCTCATAAAGTCATTAGTTTCCATCTGCTCCATTCTAATTTTTAAAGAACTGTTTTCTTCAGTGAGCTTTTGAACCTTCTTTTCCATTTGACTAATTCTGCTTTTTAAAGCATTCTTCTCCTCATTGACTTTTTGGACCTCTTTTCCCAATTGAGTTAGCCTGTTTTTAAAGGTGTTATTTTCTTCAGCATTTTTTGAGTCTCCTTTAGCAAACTATTGACTCATTTTCATGATTTTCTTGCATCACTCTCAATTCCCTTCCCAATTTTACCTCTGCCTCTCTTACTTGATCTTCAAAATCCTTTTTGAGCTCTTCCATGGCCTGAGACCATTGAATATTTATTTTGGAGGCCTCTGATGGAAAGCATTGTTCTTCCTCATCCAGAAGGATGGAAGAAAATACCTGTTCACCCAGAAAGTAACCTTTTATAGTCTTATTTTTTCCCCTTTTTTGGGCATTTTCCCAATCAGTTACTTAACTTTTGAGTCCTTTGTCAAGAGGGGGGTATATTCTGGGGACCTGTAAGTTCTCAGTTCCTCCAAGGTGGCACAATTAAGGGAGAGGAGTTTACTCTTCTACTGGCTCATGCACTGGTTTGGGAGCTACCAGAGCTTTTTTGCCCAGGATCTGCAAGTAGAATTCCCTTTCCAGAGCCTCCACCAGCTCCACCGTGCCAGCCAGCACTCTTTCTCACCCCAGGACCACCACTCAGGACTGAGACCCAGATCAGTGGCTCAATTACCCCAAGGGCTTTAGGCAGAGGGCTCAAAAAATCAACACTGCTGCTGCCACTGCCGCTGACTCTGCCTCCTCCTCTGCCACTGCAGCAGCCTGGGGCCAGGGCTATGGGAGGACCCTTCTTGTCACCCAGTTGAAAAAGCTTTCTCACTGACTTTTGAAGCTTTCATTGGTAATTGTGGGTTGAGATATCTGAGGATCATTGCTGCTTCTGGGGATTCTACCCCTGAGACTTGTTCCGGGTCCTGTCCCTGCTGCACCACACTGTGCGGCCCATGCCAGGCTACGCTTCACTTGGCTCTGAACCCTGTGCAGTAGACCTTTCCTGTCTGCCTTCCAGGCTGCCTTGGGTTGGAAATCTCTTTCACTCTGTCATTTTGTGGCTTTTGCTGTTAAAGAATTTGTTCAGAGTCCTTTTTTACAGGTATTTTTATGGGCTATGGGGAAAGAGCTAGAGTATGTACATCTTTCTACCTCACCATCTTGGCTCCACCTCCCCACTCTGGAGAACCTTAAACAACAAGCCATATCTTGAGTATCCCTGAAGTAATTTCAAAAGGGGACAGTGAACCAAAGAGAGAGAATGACCCTTTTGGGATCAACCCCCAGGTTTCACCAACTGTTTATGGATATCTGGTCATTGATCACAGGATACACTTTCAAATTTATTATCTCAGTAATAGTTTTATAACACCCTTTCAGAGGAGATGCAGCAGAATGAGAAGATGGATTGTCTCTATTTTAAAGATGAGAAGAGGAGACATAGAGAAGTTAAATGATTTTTCCCAGGATTATACTGCAAATCAAAACTAGAGTGAGTATCACAGGCTAGGTTTCTTTATTCTCATTCCAGTTCTCTTCCCCTTAGATCAGGATTTTCCCATAGCTTGATTTTGATCTACCAGTATATTTAAATGTCTTAACTGGCTTAATAGCAAACTGACTTTCACGGCCATGTCATGCTCTCCCCATCATTCTTGACCTAGGCTGTTAGTATTCTTCCCAGTGGAACCCTCCTCTGGGGGGTGACCATAAGATTGGAAGGAAGCAGCAAGTGACTCCTGATTAAGAAAAGGTTCCTTGCCTTAAACTATGTTGTAATAAAGGGTGATCCTTCTTCCTCAGTACACTCATTAACATTCATTGAGCAACATATACTTTATTTTAGAGAGAATTTCTACTGTCGCTTCTATATTTAATCCCACAAGCTGTCGGGCAACTCATGTATTTACAAACACAGTTCCAGAAACAATGTGTTTGCCAGTCACAGTCTCATCTATAATATCTCAGCAGCTCCTTGCTCTGGGGCATAGCTCAGGAGTTGATGAATTCTGGTGCCAACTGAGGCCCAGGCTGGGCAGAACATACAAGTCAAGGTTCAAGTCCAAAGGCAGGTCTGGCAGAGAGCCCACAGTAAAAGTGAAGCAGTTGGGCTGAATGGAGGCTTTGGTAGGACCCAGATTACAGGTGCGATGGGGAAATTTTCCAAGGTTTAGGGATTTTGTTTTGTGATATCCTCTCCACAAGATTCAAAAGGAATACTTAGAGCATTCCATGAAAATGCATCCCTAATATTTAAAACAAGTTAGTCTTTCTATCTCATCACCATGAATATTGTTCAGGTTCTCACTACTGCTTCCCAAAACTATCGTATTAACTTTCTTACCAGTCTCCTGACTTGCAGTCTCTCTCCTGCCAGTCCATTTGATTTTATAATGTTAATCACCCCTAAAAGCATAAATCTGTTCATATAATTTTCCTGTCTAGTAATCAATCAGTAGCACTTATTAAGGGCCTACTGTGTGATCAGACTTTGGGCTTACAAAGACAATAATGAGACAGTCCCTGACCTGAGGGATCTTATATTCTGTTGAGGGAAGGCAAAATGTGAATATGTAATGAATGAATTTTTTAAATATTAATAAAAGCTTAATATATTATATGCATTATTCTGAGTACTGAGAATACAAATACAAACAAGGAAAATAGTATCTACCCTCAAGGAACTTCCATTCTAATGAGGCAGCTGGGTGGAAAAATACCCATGGAGTCAGGAGAATCCAAGCTCAGATCTGACCTCACATACTTACCAGCTGTGTGTGATGCTGGGCAATTCACTTAGCATCTGTTTTCCTCTGTTTTCTCAACTGTAAAATGGGGATAATTAAAGCACCTATCTCACAGAGTTGTTTTATTGATCAAATGAGATAATATTTGCCTAATGCTTGACACGTTACCTGGAACCTGGAACACACAAAGTGCTCTACAACTGTTTAGTCCTTTCTCCCTTCCTCTGGGGCATGATAACACATAAAGAGCCAAGAAAGGGAGAGGAGGTATGGGGCAAGTTTGGAAGTGGATGGGAAGTAGAACGAAGGCCTGGTTCTGGGGTAGAATGAGGTGAAAGTTCACCTATCTGAGGTTAGGATTTAAGTATATACAAAACATATGGGGAATTTAAAAGAATCCTTCAGCTATATAAAAAGTTTAAACTCTTAAGCCTAGCATTTAAGGCTTTGCATAATCTCAATTCAGCCTACCTTTCTAGTCTTACCTTATAATGTGCCCCCTCACAAGTTCTGTGCTTCCTCTAAGCCTCTAAAATGTTTGCTGCTCATTCATCTATTTACATCTGACCATCCATTTGGAATGTCTCTCCTTTTTCTTTTTTCTTTTTTTTTTGGCCCTGACTATTACTTCCCACACATCCTTTAAGACCCACCCCAGATGATTACTCCTTGAAGTCTTTCCTATTCCCTCTTCCCAGCACCAACCAGAAGAGATGTCTGCCTTCTCTGACATTCTAAAACACACTTTAGTTATAAGGATCATAGATCATAGATTTAGAACTGGAAGGGACACTTTGCACTTTTAATCTAGTGACTCCATTTCATAAAGAGAGAAGCCCAGAGATGTTTGGTGACATATTTAAACTTGGGTTCTAATCCTGGCTGTGTCACTACCTAGCTATATTACCTTGGACAAGTCACTCTAGGCTGAACCTCATTTCTTCATCTGAAACATGCTGAGGATTGAAATAGATGATTTCTGTGATGGCTTCCTTTTTGCTCTAAAGATCTATCAGTCTTTGTATGAGCAATACATGACATGGAAGAGTTAAGAAAATATAGAGATGTAGGACTCAAGGTGCAGAAGTTAAGATTTATTCTGATAAAACATGGTTTCTTGAGCAAGGGATTTGACATGATGACAATGGTGTTTCAGGAAAGTTAATCTCATAGTTGTGCAGAGAATAGATGGGAAGCAAATTCCTAACCACGTATGTTTTCATTGAAGATTTGGACTTGGTCTTCGTTATATGAATTTTCTTTTTTAAAAAATTAGAATTCTTTTCTCCCCTATGTCACCTCCACTTCTAAATATACAAATAGTGCCCTCTTCCCTCTCCCACCTGCCACCTAGCTAGCCTTCCTTTATAATAAACAATTTAAAAGAAAGAGAAGACAAAAAGCAATTTGACAGAATTAGCCAATCCATAAACCAGCTGAGGCAATTGGTCAGTGAGATAGGTGGTGAAATGTTTCACATCCCTTGCCCCTACCTCTGCAGAAGAAGGCAGATGCATATTCTCATCTTTTCCCTGTGACTGTATTTGTTTATTGAAATTAAACAGTATTTAGATTTTTTGTTGTTCTTTCTAACTGTATATTTATAGTCATGTAGACTGTTTTCCTTGGGTGAAACCAAATTGCAAGGGAGGGAGCACGTTAACAACTGAGAAAATTAGGAAAGGCCTCTTGTAGGGGATGGCATTTGAAATGAACCTTGAATGGAGCTAAGGAATCAAAAACATGGAGATGAAGAAGGATAACCTCCATGCAAAGTCATGGAGGAGAAAGGTGGAATGTCATTTACATGAAACACGAAGTAGGC
Source organism: Notamacropus eugenii (assembly GCF_028372415.1). NCBI lineage: Eukaryota > Metazoa > Chordata > Mammalia > Diprotodontia > Macropodidae > Notamacropus > Notamacropus eugenii. Next base: position 468,839,888 of record NC_092873.1, on the reverse strand, counting down.
CAGTTTGCTGGATCCATAGAGTGCATGAAGTTGATTAATGGGCAGTTAGTCTAGAGATGTAGGATGCAATTAAGATTGTGAAGATTCTTAAATTCCAAATAGAGACATTTGTATTTTATTTTAAAGGCAATAGGGAGCCTTGAACAGGGCAGTGACATAATCACCTTGGGTTTTAGGAAGCCTTGGCACTTGTGTCCAAGAAATTTGGGCAAAGGGGAAATGCTGGATAAATATATTGATGCAACTGTTATTATAACACTGCAAGCTAGAGATATGAAATCATTTTAAAGGGTCATGTAAGTAGTGAGGAGATGGATGTGATGGACTTTGTGGATATGGATGGACAAATCTTAGAAAACTTAACAAAAAGGTGGAAAAATCCTTCTAGTTTTCAACTGATGAAACTATATTATAGGCCATCTCTCCAGTAGTAATACTGGTAGTAATAGTAATAATAGTCATGTTGTGGTCTAGGGGTACTGGGAGTTCTGAAATACAAGGGCAAAAGATGTGAATTCTGCCTCAGAAGAATTTGACTCAAGCCTTCTTTCAGTCAAAAACAAGGTTTATTGTATAGCCAATAGAAGTGGGCAAATTTTAAGAATCTGAGCATTTGTGATACTTGTATTGACAGGCAGAGCAGATTTTTAAGGAATCTGTGGAATTTAATGGGGGACAAGATGGACATTTTATACAGAAAGATTGTGGGCAGATCTGGACATGATCTAGGAGTGGCTAATAACCTGGGGTCATCTGGAGGTAACAGACAATGAAAGTTGGGCTAGGTTTGAAGTAACACAGAATTAAGGGTTCGACATGGGGCCACAATGAAAGGATAGTTGAAAGGATTACTGGGATGGGCGATGCCTCAGGCAAATGCCAGGGACTGGGCCCTGTGGAAAAGTCCTTTATGGGATCCAGATCCCAAAGACATGGTCTTTTCCTTTTAGTGGTTTAGATCCCATCCCCCTCATCATCATTAGTAGTAGTAGCAGCAGCAGCAGTAGTACTAATAGTGGTGGTAGTAGTAGTAGTGGTAGTAGTGGTGGTAGCAGTCATTGTTATAGGATAGACACCCATGAATCTATTCTATTTTAAGTCATATCCTTTTTTGGCAGTGGGGGAATTATTGGAGAGATCCCTAAAAATCTTGTGACCTGGCTGTTTGTTGGTGATTTGGGGTCTAGTTCATTTGTTGCCTTCAGAACTGTCAAACGTCCCCCTGCCTTAACCTGACAGTAATAGTTTACAGTAGAAGTTAGATGCTACAACTCCCAGGGAAAATTAATGGCGTGAAAATAAACATCACAATCCTCTGAGCCAACCAGACAATATCAGCCAGAGAAGTCTCAGAAGATAATGAAAATCAGTGAAATAAAAGGGTTCCCCCCCACTCTCCTGCAGGCCACTTATTCAAGGGCACACCCAATTCCTATTGCATTCTTCTCTCTCAGCCCCGCAATCTACCCATCTTCCCTCTTTAGTGCTCCCTCCTTAATAGAAAACAAGGCTTTCCCATGAAAATGTTTTTGATGATAAAAAATGAACTGCATTACCCTGAGTTTTCTACCACTACTACCCTCCAATTTAATTAAGGAAACACCCCCTCAATAAAGCTGCCCTATTAATCACTCAAAAATGGCTTGAGAACTTATTTAATGTCACTGCCTAATCATTTTATTAAATGTCACTGCTTCAGCATATATGAATTATGGTTTATAACTCCTTTCTGCCACCCTTCATTCATTCATTCAATTGATAGATAACAAGCCTGTTGTCTGTAAAGAACTCTCCTTAGAACTCTGAGAACTTTAAAGATGAATCTTTGATCTCAAAGAAGTAACAGACTAAAGAGTCAAGTTAAGGAAATTGTTGCTGTTGTTGTGTTTGTCCTTTGTTCTCAAAGAGGACCATGACATCAGGGAGATGATGACATGACTTGCAGTCGACTTTGATTTGAGTGAGGGAGGACGGTGTAAAGACACCAGCCTCACTTTTTCCTCTAGGGCCATCTGGGTCCAGTGGTTAGATATTCATCAGGCTGACTGGAGATGGCTCCGGGTGCAATGTGGGACCCTGGCCCTTTTAGGCTTAGGTCTTTTCAGGTTCTTATTCTGGGTGGGATAACATCCATTCAGTGAATAGGCTTCTTTAAGTAGTTACTCTAGGGATGGCCCCTTTAAAAAAAAAATTAAACTGGTTGGGGAAGATCCTCAGGATTCCTGGTCTCCCTCACTCAAAGTCAACTGCAAGTCATGTCATTATCTCCCTGATGTCATGGTCCTCTTCAAGAACAAAGAACAAACATAACCTGTGAATGAAAAGCAGCTCCTCAACCCTTTCCTCTCCTTTCCTCTTCTTTTGTTTGTTTTCTTCTCCTTACCTCTCCTCTCCTCCCCTCTCCTCTCCTCCCCTCTCCTCTCCTCCCCTCTCTTCTCCTCACCTCACCTCAGGGTGCTCTGCCCAGGGGAAGATATACTTTCATGGCCAAAAAGCTGCCTTTTATTCCTTTGGGTTCTCAAGACCAAACCTTAAGCCCAATTCACTCTGGAGTTCATAGATTGGACAATAGGTACCTGCCTTCCTAGCACATAGTGAATATGAATATGAAGGAAATTAACAACTTAGTACAAGGCATAATGTGCTAAGTGCTATCAGACCACAAAAGCTACCTTTCAAAGATCTTCTTGCCTCTCTCACTTACATATACCATCCCTATCTCCACCTAAGTTCTCTGAATTACATTCACAGATTGATCAGATATCAGAACTATCAAGACACTTTCAAGCTCACCTAGTCCAACTTACTCACTTTTCTGATGAAGAAACTGAGACCCAGATGGGCTAAATGAAGAGTTCAAAGCGACTAATCTGCCAACATTCAAACCCAAGTCTCTTCATCTCAACCCCAGGCTTTTAACATCAAACCAGGCTGCGTCTCACAACTTCATCAAGCTATGAGGAAGAGTTGGATGTGATTGAACAACTGTATAATAGCAAAGATACCTTAGAGATCATCTTGCCTCATTTGTAGAGATGAAGAAATGGAGGCTTGAAGGCATTGTGACTTGCTCAGGATCACACAGCTTGTTAGTGGAAGTCAGACTCCTTAAATCTTGATGAACATTGAAGGCCAGAAGGCTAAACTGGGTATGACATGAGGGAGGAGGGGAGGGCATCATTAGGAATCACAGAGGACCAATCACAATCTAGCTGACCCTGATGGTTGAAATCCATGGAATTACTGGTTGATTGACCCCTTCTTTGCTTGCCAGAGACATCTGGGTGTCATAATGGACAGTGCTGGACTTGAAGATAGGAAGACCTGAGTTCAGATCTGGTCTCTGGGCAAGTTACTTAGCTTCTCAGAAACAGTTTCTTCATCTGTAAAATGGGAATAACAATGGCACCCACTTCACAGGGTTGTTATGCAAACAAAATAAGATATACACATATATACATATATACACACATATATACATATATGTATATATGTACACACATAATTCAAACATATCTATACATATATGATTTTGAAAAATCTTACAGTGCTGAATAAATAATGATGATTGACAATTGACGATGCTGGTTGTAGTTATTTTTATTTCCATGGTGCTTGCCTCTAAGAACCCCTAAAGACATGTGGTGGGTATTTCCATAGCCATGTCCAGTGGAACATAGCTATTACAAAAAGGATAAGGAGAAAGGAGAGAAAGGAACAAGCATTTATTAAGCACCCACTCTGTATCAGACGTTGAGCTAAGTGCTTTATAAATATCCCATTTGATCATCACCACAACTCCAGGATGCAGGTACTCATATTATCTCCACTTTACTGTTGAGGAAAAACTTGGTAGAGGGGTTAAGTGACTTTCCTAAGGTCATAGTGTCTGAGGCTGGATTTGGACTCAGGTCTTCTTGACTCCAGGCCCAGCATTCTATCTACTGCTCCATATGACTGCTGTAGAAATCATCTCTAGACAGGGAGTCATAGAAGTGATAATGGACTGAGAATGGCTACCTTTCATTATTCTGCTAGTTTGCTTCCATCAAGAGTACTTTCTCTATCTTCTTTCTTCTAAATCCATTGTTTTTCACCTTACTCACTAATTGAATTAATGGTGGTGTTAGGGATATAACCATGCTGCCTCCCCAACCCCACCCCTACCAACACACCACACACACACACACATACACACACACACACACACACACACACACACACACACACACACACACACACACACACACACACCCCTCTCAATAAACTCCAGTGTTTTCCTATTGCCTCCAATATCTGTTTGGCTCTGCAAAGTCTTCACAACCTGGCCTCTCCCTACCTTTCCAATCTTCTTTACACTTTACTCCCCTCCATATGCTCCAGAATCCAGTGACAGTGACTTTCTTGGTCCTTAAATACAACATTCTACCTTCCAACTCCATATTTTTCACATGCCTATGATGCTCTCCCTTATCTCTGCCTCCTGACATCCTGGCTCATATCCTACCTTCTGGAAGAGGTTTTTTGAGTCCTCCCCCAAACCCTCCCCGCAATGGCTAATGCCTTCCCTCTGAGGGTATCTTCTACCTCCTAGGTATATATCAGGTACCTATAAAGTTATTTGCATGTTGTCATTACAATGTAAGCTCTCTGAAGGCAGGGATTCTGTTTTTACTTCTCTTATCTCCTTAGTGAGCAGCAGACAGCCTCTTAACACTTCCCAGAGAAGTATATGCCTCATTTCTTGGAGTGTTAGGGCTTTTCTTTTTCCCTCTTCCTGAAAATGAGTAAACATCTTCCATGACTGTGATCCTCCTGAATAAACTGATAATCTTTCCCTTTCCCCTCTTATCAAATACTCTACAATTTGGATCTCAAAAGTCCCAAAGTAGGTTGCCATTCATTCTCACTCCCCTGTTTCCCTCCTCCTCTCTCATTCTCCTCCTATCATCTCCTCCTCCTCCTACCTTCTCCCTGCCTCACTCCTCGCCCCCACCCTGCCCCAATCATTATTCTAGGCTCCTGTGACTTCTGACTCTGGTACATCCAAAAGAACAGTAGAAGAACAACTCAGATATCAAATAGTTAACCAGTGCTGATCTTAGGTAACTGATGTATCATCATCAAAGACTGTTTTCGTATACAAGGTGTTCAACATCATGCCTCAACCCAAAAGAGTGCCCAGGCACATGCAAAATAGAGGGAAGCACACTGACACACAGGGAGAGAAAACCACCAGAAATGCCATAGTCTCATTGTCTCTTTACCACTTTATAGGTCCCACATGGCTCTCTTCAAGAGCTGTGTAGAGGGCCAACCTTCTAACAAAGAAGCCCTCTTCTTCCTGGCTTTTTGTGTATTAACTGCCTATAATCTATCTATCCATGGGAGAGAATCTATTGCCCTTCTAAGGTATTTTGGCAGTAGCTGTTGCTTTTTCTGGACCTGAAGTTCAACTATTCAGCTTTCTTAAGTGTGGACTGATTTTTTTTTTCTTGGACAGTCTATTCTTTTGCCACCCTATTTGCCATCACTATAACTTTATGAACCCAAGATTATCTTCCTTGGCTGCCACTCCCTATGTGTATAATCTCCTCTGTTAGAATGTAAATTCCTTAAAAACAAAGACAATTTTTGTTTTTCTGTTTGTGTTTCCAATGTTTACCATAGCATTTGGCACAGAGCAAGCTATGGGAACTGCTTTTTCATTCATTTACTCATTCATTCATTCATTCATTCATTCATTCATTCATTCATTCATTCCAATCCTAATCTAAGCAAAAACAGAAGCCTAGAGAAGCAAGAGGCTAACATGACCTAAGAAAATCCACTACCTGGATAAATTATCTTCAAGCCAGTTGCCTTAGAGACTCTAATAAGGGCACATACTTCTTGAATGGTTTCCTGTTGTTTTTAGCCCTTTTTTCAGTCATATCCAACTCTTCGTGACCCCATTTGGGGTTTTCTTGGCAAAGATACTGGAGTGGTTTGCCATTTCCTTCTCCGGCTCATGTTACAGATGTTAACAGAGTTAAATGGCTTGCCCTGGGTCACATAGCTAGTTAGTGTCTGAGGCCAGGTTTGAACTCAGGTCTCCCTGACTGAAGGCCCCGTGTGTTCTATTCCCTTCACCACACAGCTGTCCTCCTTGAATGGCTACAGATGACTACTTTTGTACCTCAGTACCTGCATTTACAAAGTTGGGGCAGTAAAACTTAATATCACATAGATCATCAGTGAAGATCAAATGCCACTAATAAATTCATCTCTCAGACAAATTCATTAATTAGGATTTTATTTTCTCTCCTATTACCAAGTTAATTGCTTATTTGTTAGAGTAAAGAGATGCAGCCTTGATTAAGGTCATTAGTTGCCATTAGAAATTGAAATTCTTTGGATTTCCTCAGGTGAGTTTGAATTTCTTATGTTTAGCATTCCATATCAAGAAACCAAGGTCAGCCAACCTTTTCTGTACTAACTCTATGTAGGCACAAAAAAGTCCACTTAATGAAGCCATCAGTTTGGGGACTAGAAATGTGAAGAAAGGCCCAGTCCCTACATGTGCTAATTGGACAGCTCTGTTTGTTAACAGTATGCATATATCGTAAAGAGATTAACATTTACACACAATTCTTCAGCCTCATAAAGTACAAGGTTCACCAGAGGAACAAACAGCATGAAGACTTGCTGAGAATAAGTGGATCTGAGGAATCACATAAAAGCTGAGTTCTATGCCCTTCAACCCCCAGATCTGCTCTTTTTAAAAAGGAAAAGAAATAAGTTCTAACTATTGCTGTAGGGGAGGGGGGAGGGGAGAAAGCTTATTAAAACATTTTGTTTCTACATGAGTTACACTTCCCAACAAATACCCCAATAAACTCTTACAAAATATTAAATCTTTGATTTATTTAGAGAGTGGGGCATGCCCAGAATATCTGCAATTGTCATTCTTGGTGGGTTGGTAAGTTCTTCAGCCATTTACTCTGTGCTAGGCACTTCTGGAGGCTTGAGCCAAGGTCATCCTAAGTATTGGTCCCTAGAAGGAAGGATGATTTGTCCACGTTCACATAAGTGATTAATATGAAGCCATTATCATGCCTCAGTTTTCCAACATGGAAAATATGTAACAGAAAGGAGAGCTCTATCCTTTAAAATGTATGGCATGGTATCAACATTGACTATCCTATTTAACCAGAGTTTTGTGGCTACTTCACGTTGATTTTATTTATGTATTGTGGATATATACATGTGTGTATACACACATGTGTGTGTTGCCTTCTCAGCTGTTTAATTCACTTCAGTTCAATCCAATTCAATTAAACCATATACCTGGGTGTATATATATGTGTGTGTGTTTGTGTGTACACGTATACATGATATATACATGTATATATACACGTATATTGCACATATTTTCAAGTACTTATATACTTGAAACCATCTTATATACTTTTCTTTTGGCACTGCTTTCTTCACTTGGTCTCATTTCCAATAGGTCTTCCTATATTCATGGCAGTGCTCCATTTCCATCCTTCCTTACAACAGTAAAGGAATGCCTCCATTCTATCCCTGCCCTGTAACATCTAGTCATCATCTAGTTGTGGGGCACATAGTTTGTTTCTAGCTTTTTGTTATCTCAAATAATGTCACTATAAACATTTTTGTACAGATGGTCTTTTTCTCCTAGTGATAGGTTTTTACAGAAACTTTTAAAATAGATTTGAAACTTATCTTTCTTATGAAGAGATTTTTGGTCAAACTGTCTTCAGCTCCAGAGAAAAACTGATGAAGTGGAAAATATATTATTCCAAGGCCAGGTTTTTTTTTTCCTTCTCCTTCTGAGGGGCAGTGTTGAATGCAGCATTCTTGCTGTGCTCAGCGAATTTACCTTAACAATCAAAACCATTTGATCCTGAAACTGGTCTTCCCGGTATGTTGTTAAATAAATATCATTACTAAGAAATAATAATACAGTTCCATTAAGTTTTATATGTCCTATTTCTTCCAAAAAACTTCATTAAAGCACCTTGACCTATGACTTATTACTTCTCCCAAAGTCCTTGATCCGTAAGTCCTTTAGTGCATTTTGGTAGATTGCTGGTTTCATCAGTGTAGGCTTACCCTTTTACCAATACAGTCTTTTTCTGTCTTCTCAGCCTTTTAATTCAGTTCAGTTCAGTTCAGTCCAATACATTTCAATTCAGTAAACATTTATTCAGTTATTATTTTATGCCAAGCACTGTGCTTGGTACTGGGGATGCAGTGACCAATGTGAAATAGTCAACAAACATTTATGAGCCATCGCTGTGTGTGCTACCATGCTAACCCCAGAGAACAGAAAAGCAAAGTAGCACCAGTCATCAGGTAGATTGTATTCTAATGGAAGAAATCAGTGCATGAAAGGAGAGGAAAATGGGGTGGTAGGTGCCCCGCACCGGGAATCGTGGGGAATGATAGAAAAGGTCTGGGAGAAAATTAAAGACATGGCTTGCCTGGGCAGCCTTCTTAAATGGAAATTCTGGGAGAAGCCACCGAGTTAGAGGGAGGAGCTTTGGGGGTGGAGGTATGATTTTCAGCACTTGAGTGAACTTCCAGGATGAACAGGTTTCTGGGATGTTGGGGAAAGTCTAGCAATGCTTCTCACCCCACAGTTTAAGAAATGCTGTAGGGGTCATGAGAGGAAAATGTTTCTGTAATGCAGTCTGGGAAGGAATGAAATTCCCACCCTCAAGCAGCCTACTTTTTACTGGTGGGATATTTCAGATACAAAGAAAATTAAGGGCAGAGAGTGCAGGAGATAGTACTAACAAATTAGCATGTCAGCAAAGGCTCCATGGAGGAGGTGACTCCTGAATTTTTCAAAAAATCCTCCATATATGATGGAGCCAACATGCTAGAAACCTTTATCTTGTTCTTTTAATTGGTTAGCCTTCCATCCATAGTCCCTTCCAATATCCAATGCATGACTGGCTAAATTCCTTCCATGGTTACCCAAGTCAACAAGTTAATCAAAATAACATTTATTCAGGAACTTCCATTCTCTCAAAGAATTCCAGCCATCTGTTTGTAGGAAAACATCCAATAAGCTAATTCAAACTAAGGTAACATTTTAATATGGTCATTCTTTGAAAAGGTTTGCATTTTTTCATTTTTATCTTAAATGTGTTAACCTCAAAGGAATGATTTGCCAATTAAAGGTTCAGGAATTGAAACAGACTTTTCTAATGCCCAGGTAACTGATTGCATACTCACCATGAACTATATAGCCTGCCAGGTCCTTCTACTCTCCACCATCTCCTAACATCTGTCCAAGCTCATGTTTGTTGTTTCCAAGACACTATCCCAATTTTGCTTGAATCTAAAACTATCCCTTTCCTTGTATCTTGAAATATGTTGGGGAAGATTATTGACATCTCACACCTCATGGGTAAGGCTCATGGGATTGATTTAGAGACTGGGGCATGCCCAGACCATCTGAAATTGTCATCCTGGGTGAATTGGTAAGTTCCTCAGCCATTTACTATGTGCTAGGCACTTTTGAACCAAGGTCTTTCTAACTACTAGTCCCCAGAGTGAAGGATGATTTGTCCATGTTCACATAGATAATTACTGTGAAGCCAGTATTACTTTTTACCATTTTGTACCTCAACTTCCCCATGTGGGAAATATTTAAAAACATAATTCATAGTGAAGGTTAATATTTTAAAAATTATAAAGAATCAGGAGAGGGGCTCCCAAAGCAGGACCAGCCCAATTCAGGGTTGTACATGAATACCTGTGGGTGGTGAGGAAGGTGGTCGTTGCCACACAGACTGAAGGAAGGGTCATTGCACTGACATCACCTCTCTGGATCGTTCTAGTTCCAGGGGCCCTGGAGGAGCAGTGCTGACGGGGAGAGTGTGGCGAGAGAATGAAGAAGCCAACCGCCCAGGAGAAGCATGAGGTGGCAGTGCGGCGTTCGGTTTAAAGGGCTTCGGCTGGCGACCCCATGGGTGACCCTGCTGGCACTATGTCTTACCAGCTGGATCTTTGCCACCACTGCCCTTGCTGCGGCTGCTGCTGTGACCCCTGAGCAACATGCCTCTTTGGCTGGTCAGCCCCCACTGGATTGGTTGCTCACTGACCGGGGCCCATTTCACCGAGCTCAAGAGTATGCTGACTTCATGGAACGGTACCGTCAAGGTTTCACCACCAGGTACAGGATTTACAGGTGAGATAAGTATTTATCTGATAAGAACTCAGTGTCATTGACTACTTGACTTGGGCTAGCCCCTCTGTCACCCAGGACCCAGACCTAAGGCAAAAATCAGTCAAACCCTGGTCCCAAATACCCTCAGAGCAAGCAAGAGGTGAAAGCAGGGGATGCCATGAGTCAGGGAGAATATACCCACCATAGTTTTGTTGTGTTTTGTTTAAAAGAAAAAAAAAACCTGCTGATTTCTCCTGGGGAACTTGGCAAAAGAGTTTCTATTTATAGGCCATGCGGCTTATAAACTGAAGACAAATCATGCGGTATGGAGTCAGCATGTAGCCCAGGATGCAGCAGGAGGTCAGAGTCAAATGCAGGGGCCAGGTTTTAACTAATGGGTTGAATTTTTTTATGAGTGGTAATCACTTACACATGCAAATAAGGGGAAGGGCAACCCAACCTCCTATTTCAGAGACCCAACTAAGCTCTGCAGGGAACAGAAGGGCACCTGTCCTCACTCTCTGACAAAGTTGCTCTTTCTGGCAGTTAACAGTTTTCTTCTCTACCACCGATCTCTTAGAACATCAGAACTGAAGGTCAAGTATGAGACCTGACTGACTCTTCTTTTGAAGTCACATGTTTCCAGGATGGCCAGACCAATGCTTGTCCACACCCGGGTCCTGACCCAATGTGCCACAGCACCATTTAGGGTACTTCAAAATGCAAAGACCATGCACACATCTTCCCTTGAACTCTCACTCTCTTTCTTTCTCCCTCCATAACTCTTTCACCTTATCCCCCTCCCTCCCACTTCCCCAATTTATCTTTGGAGATTTCTGATGACTTTAAAACATCTGCATGAGTTTTTTTAGTTAACGCAAGGACTGAGAGCTGAGAGCAGAAGTATGTAGCACAGGAATATTTCAAAGCAAAACTTTTTTAAAATGGTGGCCAGATGTTTGGTATGGGGGCCACTTATCAGTTGCTTAGAATGCCCACTCTCATATCACATTAAGAGACAAAGCTAGATATGTGTTTGGCTGATACCCAAATAGGTCAGAGGTGCAGAGAATCAAGTTTGCTAAAATTTCCATGTTTGTAGCCCATATGCATGACTGGCAAAGTGCTCTTCTAAGCCTCTCTCTAGTGTTCCCAAATCTCATTCAGCCTACAACCTAGCATAATGCCTGGCACACAGGAGGTGTGTAATAAATGTGTCTTGGTTAATTTATTGATTGATCGATTCAGTCATGGAGAAGGAGCTTTGCTTATTTTATGAATTTCAATATCCCTGTTCCCAGGTGGTTATTCAGTCATTTCAGTCGTGTCTACTCTTCATGGCCCCATTTGGGGTTTTCCAACATCTTATTGGAGTGATTTGTCGTTTCCTTCTCCAGCTCATTTGACAGATGAGGAAAATGAGGCAAACTGGGTTAAGTGACTTGCCCGGAGTCATACAGCTAGTAAGGATCTGGGGCCAGATTTGAACTCAGGAAGATGAGTCCTTCTGATTTCAGTCCCTGAACTCTACCACATAAACATCCTCTGTTCCCAGGTATCTTCTCCTGCTTTATATCTTCTCCTCTAAAAGGCTGCACTGGATGGGGATAGGGATTAACTGAAGTGGTTGATTCATTATTTAAAGTCTGCCCAGTCTAAAGGCCAAATTTCCTTCAAAGACAACTTGGCCTTCCTATTTTTACAATAAGCAGACATCTAAGCAGTATGACAACCCCTCCCCCCATTTTAAGTTAGCTACACAAATGAAACTCTTAGTGTTCCTCCCCAAATCCAAAAGATGTAGTAGTGAGGAATTCTGTTTTATATAATTCTTTCTTTAACTGAAAGATTTACATGTTCATCATAGAATTTCTTTCTATGAGCCTCTTTGATTGCTTTTAAAAATAAACTATGATTCAAAATTTTATGCATTTAAATATGCATTAAAAAATAAGCTGTGACCCCATAATTCTCCACTCATACTCAACCTTTTAGAAATCCATTGACTGTGTAAGACAATAAAGCAAGAGCTTTATTGATGAGCTTATATGGTGGAACTTCCCCTCATCACCATTTCCTCCTCCTTTTTCCTCCTTCTTCTCCTGCCCTTACCCACCCACACAGATTTCTGGTATTTCTCATATCTGGTAGCCTGGTGATGAGGTGGTAACTGTAAGAGTAAGCACCCTGACATACACAAGGGGCCTTGTTATCACAGGTTCTTAGATCTGCTTCTCAAAAGGAAAGGCAACTTTTGAGGGGTCAAAAATCACTTTAATCAAGTACATTTATCATTCCTTTAATCAAGCACAAATATAATTTACTTAGTTCAGGGGAGTCAGCACCCTGAACTTCAGAGAAAATACAGAGAAATCAAAGATCAACAGACATGGCTTCCTCTGTCTGACCATAATCGATACATATATCACAATTCAACCAACAGGTCCAACTGTCTGACCATAATTACTAGAGAGGGAAGTACCAACATCTGAGTTTTCAAAGCCAGGAGCTCCTTTGCAGCTTCCCAGAGTCCTCTGGCCAAACAAACACTTCCAGTCAGTAAGCCGCAAAGTAAAACTTCATGCTCAGAGTATTTATACACATTTCAGAGCCAGAGGGCATGACTCTCTGACCCAGTGCCTTAACAGAAAAAACAAAAGGTACTTGGGACCCTCCTACAAAGCAACTCCCCTAATCAATCTTCCCTCAATGGACAGGCCCATCAATAGGTGGGGAAGATCTTCTTTAATCACATTCAAATAGAGGTATTATACTTCTTGATGATACTAAAATGAAAACTGCAAAAGAGCCTATTTTGCTTGCCCTCACAGTAGCTTAGAACTGATCCATTATCACATGTGTACCCATCTATCAAATTGTAACAGCTTTGGATCATTTAAAGTGACAAGCTCTTGAAGTACCATGTTGTGCATCTGGGGTCAGTCACTGTACAGCGAAGAGTCTAAGATGCCCTGCCTTTTTCTGACAGAAAAGCAGCCGTCTGATATGGGGATGGGGGAGAAGCTTTTAGAAGGTAGAAAAGGTAACATTCATGTAATGCTACCTCAATAGTACTATGGGAGTTGAAATTTCCATCCTTAAGGAAACCAGTGTGACTCTGGGTAATCACTGATGCTGTTTGAGTGCTCTCTCAGCAAAAACTTGTTTGTTTTGTCTTTGTTCCTACTCAGCTCTGTTTCTGCCTAACATACTCATTTAGGTGTTTGGCTCAGTTCTACAACTGAGTTACTTGGTGTGGACTAGAAACCACTCCCAAAGGAACATTAAAATACTATACAACCAACTCCTAGTTTGTCCCGTTTTCCCACAGAAAACATATTGTCAAATCTTATAAAGGGGAACATGAGGCAGAGTATAATACATCAGAAAGTGCTACATGACGTCATGTGTGGGCCTTGGCAGAGCTAGCTACTCCATGGCAGATGAGCCTTTCATATTACTTCCCCTCCCCCCCAAAATGTACAGAGGACATAATCAAATTGAATCAACATGCCCTGCCTTGATTTCACACAACAGTGGGGGGAAAAGCAATTTACCTGAACTGTGCAGATGAAAATCAGACACTTAGTGGCCACTCACACACAATGTAAGAGTGAAACCAGCCTTCCTTCCTCATTGATTGAAAAAAACACTTGTTCAGCTAACTGCAGGGAGCTTCAAGAGTTTTGAAAACAAAACCTCAAGTACCCAATTGCTCTTTAGGAGCAGAGTAGTTTTAGAACCGTCAGCCAGCCTTTAGCCATTAACAGTGACAAGATGTGGAGGCTGGTGAGATCGGTGCTTACCAGCCAGTATATCTGCTTTGTACTTTTGTGCTTACCCAAGACTGGTAAGCTAATGTACTCTTGGTGTTACTGGGCCCCATCATATGCTAGGCACAAAGTATCTTTAAAAGGAATCAATGGTAAAATTCCTATTTAAGTCCTATGTTCAATTATATAAAGGGAGTCCTCCATGATACCCTTCTCTTTCCCCTCCCCTCTCCTTCCTTTCCCACCCTTCTCCTTCCCTTTCCTTCTTCCCTTACTTTCCCTCTGATTTATTTATGAATTTTTCAGTGAATAGAAATATATCTTTTCTCTCTCTTGCCTACCTTCACTGGAAAAAAAATATGGATAGTCAAGCAGAAAGCCAATTGATCATGTCCAAATATACATACACACATAAATGCATATACATATATGTGCATACACACGTATATACATATAGAAATGCATGTGTTTTTTATTCTAAACCCTAAATCCATATATATATGTATGTTTATTCCCAAGTACCTGCCCCTCTTCTGTATCACTGCCCACAAAAAGCTGCATTGGGTGAGTCTATCCAGGCTAAGATTTAGCATGTACATTCTACTCTGTACCCAGACTCAGCTCTCGACAATTGGTGTCTTTGGAATGTCTGTTCCCTCTCTGGAGCAGACCCATTACTTGTCACAGCTCTGAGAAGCTACCAGAAGGAGCAAGAGGGATGCTAATATATTAGGCTGCTATATGGTCTCTTGTCCATTAAAACTGCTGTTTACTAAAAGGAACTGGCCCTCTGACTACAAATGCTTCAAGAGCAGCTGATGTATCTCCAATACACTGTCTCCATTTTCCAGGATAGAATGAAATTCACTGTGTTAGGATATGGACCTTGAGATCAACAGGTCCTTCAGTTAAGTGGGCTTATCTGAGGGGTGCTGGACTTCTTGGCTCGATTTTGTAGCAAATTTTCAAATTTGTACCTACCAACTTCTCACAAACTCCTCTAAATGTCTAATCCTCTGATCCAAGAATTTAGCAGGCTTCAGAGGCATGAGCTCATCTCCTGGTTACACAATATATTATTATTTTTTTAAGGGGTCAGATATGGTCTTATTTTCACCATCTACCCCAGCAACTAGTAGGCTGCTCTGCTCATGGCAGAACCTCAGGAAACTATCACTCATTAGCATCTCACAAAAGAAGCGTTAGGGAGCCGATGGAAAAACCAAAGCCCAGAGAATTAAAGTGGACTTTTCTTCAAGGTCAGAGAACCATCCAGGGCTGCAGTCAGAAATAGTGCTCAGGTCTCCCGACTTGCAGTCTTGTGCTCGTTACTCTAGATCATGACACCTCCCTTCAGCTGGTAAGTGCATCTTCATCATAACACGCAACCTAATCAGGCACCTAAATTGAGCTGATGCAAATGTAAATATGGTTTCTCGAAACACTCTGGCGGTAATGTTCCATTCTCCCTTTGCTACAAATCAAAGTAATGAGCAGTCTTGTTTTTTAATTTCTTTTTTTATTAAGGTTTTAATAGAGAGACAATCATGAGAGGGGAAAAAATCTAGCCCACTATGATGAAACACTTAAAACTAGGAAAGAATAAATTAAAATTTAGAGATGGGAAGAGGCTGAAACCATATAGAATGATAGATATAATTTTGCATTTGAGACAAATGCAAGGTTAGTGCTTAGTCAGTCCAAGGAATTGGCCCCAAGTCATCGCTGCCTCCCTTTCCATCGCTTTCTGAAAATGAAGCATTTGTAGGTGATCTAGAAGTCTTTATGGGAAAAAAAGACCATAACAGGAAGAGAATCTCAAAAATAGGACAGAATGATCCAGGTAAGGATGCAGTCTGGGAGAAGCAAACAAAAAGAGTAAAAACTAAAAACAACGAGGATGGTGGGTTATGAATGTATCTGGTTTTGACTAAGGAACGTTATTGGTCAAGGACATTTGGAATTAGTATAGGGAAAGATGCTGATATAGGGTCATAGAGCCACAGCCAGAAGGGATCTTAGAGGTTATTTAGTTCTGAGAGAAATGATGATTTCTCCCCCGTATTAATAGTTATTAAAATTGGGAAATTCTCAGCTTCTTTTTTCTTGTCCTATTTCCTTATCCAGTCTTTCTAGGATGGGACTGATAGAAGATAGGATTAACATTCTCCTCATTCTGGGTATAGCTACTCCACCCAATCACCTGGGGTCTAGGTGAGGGATATAGATTCTTTGTTTAGATGACCCACGGTTGGGTATAGGGATATTCTCTCAATCCAAGACTGACGTGATGTCACTCTCAGCCTCTCGTTAGAGTGACCTCACTACTCTTTGTAAAGTCCACCTCTCATTAGTTGTTAACCAATCAGAGCTGATCTCAACCTTCACGAACACCTCTCTTTCAAGGGCATATAAGCCATGAACCCACTGCCATAATTATCTTTGGCATTCAGGAATGCCACTGACTTTTTATTAAAAATGCTAGAATTATTAATAAAATGACTAAATACCCAGAAATTATGACTTTCAAACACTTTATATGTCACAGTTAAATAGCCTTCTTTTTACAAATGAAAAAATAGAAATTCATGGTCCAAAGTCACACAGACAGGATAATGGCAGTAGTTGAACCAAGGTCCTTTGACTTAAAACCCTGACTCCTTTTACTGTACCATGTTGCTTTTTGGAAATCTTGTCAACAAAGGCAAAGAGATATCGAGAAGAGGTGTATTCCTTAACAAAGAAGAATGTTTGGAGATATACTAGGAAGCAAGTTAAGACATTGTAGTAGCATGGATGGGAGTGAAGAGAGGAAAAAGTTAAGACGAGGACTTGAAAATGCTGAGAATCAGGGAGCTGGAGAGAGGGACAAAGGCTGTCAGGGCAGAGGAGTGGTGAAGGCTTAAGGGGGAAGGAATCTGTCCTCAAGGACACTTTGGAGAGGATGCTGTAGACACAAGACAGAGGTTAGAGGTGGGAGGGTAGCCGTGGGAGATGCTGGTGCACGAGCAGATGAAGTCTGGGAACAGATGAAGTTACTGTGGAGAAAACATGAAGGCAGAGAAGGCGAGAGGGCTCCAAAGAAGCCTGAGGGATGCCCCTGGGAGTGGGAAAGATGAGGAAACAGACTGGGAGATGGAAAGCATCACAGAAGGAGGAACCTCACAGCTGATTTAAAATCTGGGCCACAACTCACCCGCGAACAAATGCTTTCTGGGGATAAACAGCTTACCCTGAGAGAAAGGCACCATTTCCAATTAGAGATCACAATCCACATAAATATGAAGTCATTTAAATCTTCCTGAATAAATCCCAGTGATTTCCTAGGTGTTCAGCGCATCTGTTGGAGATAGACAGACAGACAGAGAGACAGAGACAGACAGACAGACAGACATAGAAACGGGTGGGGGGAGGGAGAGAGACAGAGACAGACACAGAGAGACAGACACAGCCCCAAAGCCAGAGAGAGGTGGGGGGAGAGAAGGAGAGAGGGAGAGAGGAGAGAGAGGGCAAGCATTATTTTGTTAGGAGGATACTGTGAAGGATGATGAAACAATTACAGTTTGGTTACATGGGAGAAGGAAGGAAGTAGCTTAATTCATCTTGGGGCAGAATTATATGACTTTGAGACTAGTAAAGCTGCCCAGCCATGAGATATGGATTGGCTTGTGCTCTGGGTCTGTGGTTTGGCAAAGGAGGCATTGATTGGAATGGAAAGAAAGGAGCTACATACAAGCCCAGAGGATGCAGGCAGAACCAGAATGAGAAAATCCAGGAATCCCTTATTTAACTAAGTTCCAGCATGTGAAACATAGAACTGAAAACCTACATGACTGTCCAGAACATCTGACTGCTTTCATCTATCTACTTTGGTGAATTTTCCAGTGAAGCCTACCTTAACTCGACTAGAGATATCTTTTACTTATATAGTAAGGATTTAAATGAAATACATGGTGATGTAAAGCTTCTAACCCTTAACCCTGACAGTATTTCCTGAGGGTACTGATGGGGAGGTGGCACTTAGTACAACCATGAATTCAGTTCACTATTTAGCTGAGCATTAAAAAGTCCCAATTTGTAACTACAATATTAATAACTGACGTTTGTATTGTGGTTTACCATTTGCAAAGGATTTTACATTGATTGTCTCATTTGAACCTTCCAACAGTCATGGGAGGTAGGTACTATGGATATTACTGTCTCCATTTTATAGATGAGGAGACTGAAGTTTACCCAAGGCCACAGATTTAGTGAATGTTATACATAGACTTTGAATACAGATCTTCCTGACTCCAGAGCCAAGGTGTGATGTATTATACATGATGCCTCTTGCCTCTATAATCTACTTTGTTATAGGATAGAGTTACATATGCTATGAACCTATCATGGCTTTGATCCATAAGGAAACTTTGAGGGCATGGACTATTTTCATTTTTAACTTTGTATCCCTAGAACTGGGCCTGACACATACTAGGTGCTTAATGAATAAGTATTGAATTGAATTGAGGATTTAATTACCAAATGGTCCCCAAACATTTTATATATAAAGCAGCGTCAGCTATAAGACAGAGCTACAATATGGATGTTGAGACCAAGGTTATAGTGAGATTTGTATGACACCACTGCAATCCAGAATTGTTCTTTTATGACCATTTCTGAAAACATTTATAATAATAATGATAGCTAGCATTTATAGAGTATTCCAAGCATTCCACTAAGTTGTTTTTCAACTATTATCTCATTTGATCCTCACAACAACCCTGGGAGTTAGGTACTATTACACCCTCATTTTATACTGAGGAAACTGAGGCAAACAGGATTGAGTGACTTGCCCAGGGTCACACAGCTAGTAAGTGTCTGAGGCCAGATTTGAACTCAGGAAGATGAATCTTCCTGACTCTAGACCTAGCACTCTATCTGTGCCTCCTAGATATTACAGTTTCAAAAAATGATCACACGTCATTTTTCACATATTACTGAGGCCGTGAACAAAGGAAATTGGCATCTGGACGGGCTAAAGTCAAAAGGAGGTTGAAAGGATCAGACATCACCCTTGACACTTATTGACTCGATAACCCTAGGCAAATCTCTTAACTTATCAGTGCCCCTCGATGACTCTTCAAGGCTGTAAGTTGCAGGCAAGTTATTCATCTGTCTCAGAGGAGAGAATTTCCACGTGGGGAATTCCCTGAATTGGTGAAATAGCATTTTCAGATCTCTATCTGCAAAAACAAAATCAGAAATCCATGTAAGCACCTACCTCCCACCAACTGTTTTAAGACTGCACTTGTCACGTCATCACTAGTGTCTGAAAGCTCTAATACAGTGCAATTCTGATTTCTATGATTTTCTTACACTTAGTTTGTCAAGAAGCTTTTATGGTACACCTCCTATATGCAGAGCTCTATGCTAGGCAATGTGACTGGACCCAAGGCGAGAAGAAGACAGGGTCTTTTGGTTCTCCATGAGTTTAGGATCTAGTCAAGGAGAATATACATATATACACACATACATATATGTACACACACAGACATGTAGACACATGTATGTATATGTATGTGTATCTGTGTGTATGTATATATATGCATACATGTATATAATTATAAACAATATAGTATTTTCAGAAAAAATTATTGGGATTTAACATAGTTCTTTCCTACCGAGGCAGAAATCAGCTACTATGCTTCCAGTCCCAGGCTCCCCATGTGATGTAGCTCATCTAATATGTCAATATTTGAAAAGATCTGTGACTTCCATCAGCAAGACGGTTTGGGACTTCCACCCTTGCAAACCTGCCCTGCTTAAGTGTATAGTCTTTCTGCATTGCTGTAGTCAATCACCTTGTCT
Organism: Notamacropus eugenii; assembly: GCF_028372415.1. Lineage (NCBI taxonomy): Eukaryota > Metazoa > Chordata > Mammalia > Diprotodontia > Macropodidae > Notamacropus > Notamacropus eugenii. The sequence continues at coordinate 468,820,079 of NC_092873.1, read as the reverse complement.
ACAATGCATTCTCTGCTCCTCTTTTCTTGTTAGAATTTTTAGCTTCTTTTCAATAATAGTAATAACTGATACTCATATAGCACTTGAAGGCTGGCATTGTGATTTATATGCATGACCTTATTTGCTCATCACAATGACTCTGTGAAGTCAGGATGACAGGTGTCAAGATCTCCATTTTAAAGATAGGAGACAGAAACTCAGTGAATTTGAGTGACCTGCTTGTGGTTACACAGAGTTGGACATGACTGAAATGACTGACCAGCAGCAATGATAACCATAACAAAAACAAAAGGTGCAGAGGCAAGATTCCTGACTTCATCCCTGGCATGCTGTCCATGACCCTCCATGGCCTCTCAACAGTCTAGAAATTGATCCATAAAATTAAAATTAAGAAAAAGAAAAGAACATGTCATGAAGGAAGAGGGGGCCCAAGAGGGTGGAGAGATGAAGGAAGGAACAGTTTTGTTTTCAGATGAGATTTGGTGGAGAGATCAAAAGTCAGCCAGGCAGAGAAATATAGGATTAATTTTTGCTTCAGAAAATAATTAATTTTATTCATGAATGAACCGCTACTGTGAGCAGTGTGTGTCTGGAAGGGCGGGAGCCTCTCACCATGGCCCATGAAGACCATTACAAGGAGTTTTTAGCCTCTTTACTGCTGACACCAGGATTTGCTGGGTAGGAATGCACTTATTTTCTCATTGTGTGTTCTCTATGCCTCCTTTCCAAATATATGATGCATCCTCCATTGGATGCTTCCGCCACTGCTGCAACCTTTGGTGAACCCATTCTCTTACTGTGTCTCTCTCAACATCAGTTGAAAATTAAAGGGAGAGCTGAGGAGGAAAGAAAATGGGCTCATTTCACTTCCGCAACCCTCTGTCACTTTCTTGAAGCCTTGGGAATCATTGATTACAAGACCCACCTCATGAGTTTAGGGATCACCAACGAATCTGCCCAGTAAAACTTGACCTAGTATGACAGGATCATTGATTTTTAGAGCTGAAAAAAGAATGGCCTTAGAGGTAATCTAATCCAGTGCCCTTGTTTTACAGGTGATGAAACCGAGTCCTAGAGCAGTTAAGAAGTCAGTCAACTAATAAGCATTTATTAAACCTTTTTCAGTGTTCTAGGCTTCAAGCCTACAAAGATTAAAGTGAAAGAGAATTTGAGCTTCTTCAGTACAGGGACGATCAGAGCATAGAGCATAAACCAATATATAAGAAAATGCTGAATTTGGAGTCAGGAATGAGCCAAGCTCAAACACTACCACACACGCTTACTAGTTATTGACTTGAGGCCATTCACTTAACCTCCATCTGCCTCATCATCATCATCAATATTATTTATAATGATATAATATAATAATACATATTCTATATTAAATAAGAATTATAAATAATAAAATATAACATACCTCACAGTGTCTGATTAGACAACATGCATAAAGTGATTTGCACATTTTAAAGCATTCAGTGGATACTAGCTAATTATGATTATTAAAATAAAATAAATGCTAAGTGAAGGGGAGTGGGGCATTAGAAGCTTCAGGCATGAGATCTGCCTACTGGCCTTCCTAAAGATCAAATGCAACTTCAGGCACGGTGAATAAGAATGCCAGAGTCCTCCACCTCCTCAACCCTTCCAGCCCCCAGCTCAGCCCAGAGAGAGGCCCTGGCTGACAATGAGGTGAGACAGCTGGTACCAGGGATGCTCTGAGCTCATTGCTGTGAAGCTTGGGTCCCATGAGAATCACCATTTTTTTCTTCTTTTCACATCCATACTCTACTTTATGTTCCACAAGTGCCAGTGTTCCCTGTGGGATCTGCCAGTGACGAAGAAGGGAGAGGAAGAGAGAACCTCTGGGAATGAGATCTCCTAGATCCGTTGGGGCAGAGAGACAGCTAATGATCATTCCACATAGGTGACGGTGTTGGTTTACTAGTAACTGGGGTAAACTTAAGAGGGTGAAGCTACCCCTGGGCATGCTAGTGCTGTCTGTGGTTAAGTTCCAATCCTAAAGGAGATATTGACTGGGGGAGGGGGAGGGATAAAAGGAGGATTGATCACAAACCTAGCAATTGTGTACACAGGCTTTATTGTTTTGGAATCCTACTTAGGAAAAGTATTGCATTTGGTAACAGGGGATCAATATTCAAATCCCAACTCAGCTCCTTTCATTCCCTATGTGACCTTGAACCTGCTGTTTTACTTCCTTAGGTCTCAGTTTCCTTCTTTGTAAAATGAGGGACTAATTAAACTCTAACGGCCTCTCCATCTCTCTGTTAATCCAATGATGTCACGTGTCTGCAGGCCAGTGAGGCATCTTTGCTTGCCTTCAGTAGGCATGAATACAACATTACTCTGTCTTCTCTGATGCCTGCCTGCACATCCCAGGTGGGTTGTACAGCTGAGACTAGAAACCAGATCAACTTAATTCAATGCAACAAATATTTATTAAGCACCTGCTATGGATACAATATTGTGTGAGGCATTAGGGATATGTCATGAATCCTACCTTCATGGTATTTATAATATGGTAGAGTTAATGGTAGTATGTAAAGAATGATGCTAAGGAGAATTGGAGAAAGACAAAGAAAGACAAAAACAAAGAAAGACAAAGACAAAGAAGACATCAGTAAAAAGATTCATGAATAGCTTAAGGAGAGAGATCATGTTCACCTAGAATTAGGATTGGTGGGTGGAATGAGAGAGAGATTTCAAGGAGAAACGGGGCCATTGAGACAGAGAGAAGGACTTCAGGGGTTAAGAGGTGATTAGGGTGTACCTTACAAGTATGGGGTATAAATGAAGGACCACATATACTTGGCTTGGAAAAGGACAGACCAAGGTCAAACTGGCAGAAGCAAGCAAGAAACCAATTCTGGAACTCTACTATAAGTCAATATCTGGGTCAACTACATGAGGTAATGTGGCTATTTTGTATGAGAATTTCTAGAAAAGAGAGAATCAGGCAGTCTTGGAGCTGAAGAAACTCTTAATGGTCACCCAATCCAACCACTGTAGGAATATCCTCTACAACATGTCTCATAGATAATTATCTAGGACCTGCTTGAACACTTCCAGTGACAAGGAGATCACTATTTTATACAATAACTTATACCATTATAAAAACAGTTCTAATTGTTAGAAAGTTCTTTTTTTGTGTTAAAATGTCTCCTCGTGATTTCCCCTTGGTTCTAATTTTGCTTTCTTTAGTTTATATAGAATATCTTTTCAATGATAACTCATCAAATAAATGAAGACATTACTCATGTGCTCCATCACTCTTCTATTTTCTAAGCTGGAAATTCCTAGTTCTTTTAATTATCCTGGTTATGACATAGTTTTGAGGGTTTTTGTTTTTACCTAGGTTGTTATCGAATCATGTGTGACTCTTCATGATCTTGGGTAAAGATGCTGGAATGGTTTGCCATTTCCTTCTCTGGTGAATTAAGCAAATAGAGATTAAGAGACTTGCCCGGGATCATACAGCTAAGTGAGTGTTTGGGGCTGGATTTGAACTCAAGTCTTCCTGGCTCCAGGCCCAGTGCTCTATCCACTGAGCCACGTTATCATTGGTACCCTCTTCTACTAAACATACTCTAGTTTATCCATGTTCCCTTCAAAATGTGACACCCAGTGGGGGAAAAAATTAAAATCTACCACTCTGCATTAGAGAACTGAGACTGTGGGCTATATACATGCATGAAAATAATGGACTCTGGCAGAGCTGATGTGTGGATTGGTCTGACTCTGCCTGAATGGCTTTTGAATTTCTCCTTTCTTTTTAAATCTTGGTTAAATAGCATGACTTTGAGTCACTGAAGTGGGGAGAGATATAGATGTAGAAATGAATGTGATGTAAAAACAAAAGACCTCAATAAACAATAAAATAAAATGTGCACTGAGAGCTAAACTCGGTATTCCACATGCTGTCCGACCATCACAGAGTCATGTGGGCCTATATCTAATGCCTTGTGTTCTGGACATTACGTTTCTGTTAATAGAGCTTAAAATTACATGATGATTTTTTTTTGGCAGCTAAGACACACTGATGACTCATTGAATATTTAGTCAACCAAAAGCCTTGGGTGTTTTTCACATGAATTACTGTTAAGCAGTTCAGGTCTCCACCTGATGGAATTATTGAAGGTGATGTGTGTGTATATGTGCATATATATATATATATATGTATATGTGTATGTGTATGTGGGCATGAATATATATGTATGTGTATATGTGTGTATGTATATGTCTCTATATACAAATATACATGTATACATGCAAATATATGTTTACACACACACACAACACACATGTATGTTTATGTATATACACATGTTATGCATATACATGAATATATGTAATATTAAATCAACTGCAATAGTATATACTATATCTACATATACTATACATATATTACATATGTGTTATGTATATTGTACATTATATATAGTGTTACATGTGGCATGCATAGAAAATATCTAACACATTTCTGTATGTGTGTATATATGTACACATACATATATACACACATTTATATATATATACACACACAAACATAAGCTTATAATCAAGCACACATTTATTCCCATTACCTTTTATCTTGTGAGTTTCATCCCAACTCTCCAAACTGTCAGAATATTAAAAAAATGGATTCTGCCACTCAACATATTAACAGTCCCTCCCATCTCTGACACATCCACAGATGTATAAGTAGGCCATCGACGTATGCATCTAAGTCACTGATTTTTAAAAAGAAATTTTTTTACTGTTCAACAGGAATAGAAAGAACATTGGCTCTGAAGGCAGAGTCCTTGAGTCCACATGTCCCTCGTAATGGTAGCTCCCTGGTTGACTTTGGGCAAGTCATTTCACCTTCGTGGACCTTAGTTTTCTCATATTCCAAGTGAAGGGGTTGGCCTACATGGCAGACCTAGATCCATGATCTGAGAATCCGAAGACTAGAGGCCTCTTGCTTTGTCCTAGAGACTTCTTTCTAGGTTGACATGAATCAACATTCTTACAACAGATCTTTGACATTCTTTTTACCTTGTAAATGAGAAACATTTTTGTTTAAGTGAATCTATGCTGGCACTTTGAAATTACATTTCTTTTCCTACATGCACACATCATCTGTTTAATAATCAATTGAATGTTGACTGAGATTGACTGACATAAAGCTCAATGGCCCATGATTTGCAAAACTGACCTTATCTACTTTATTATATAAATATGGATAATATTTGCTTATCTCTCGTCTTCTGCAAATATCCTCTTTCCTGTTTCCCATAATCACCCAAAGTTCAAAAGCAGTATAGCATAGAAAGAGAACATTGAGGGAGAGAGCTGGGAGACCTAAGTTCAAGTTTGAACTCTGGCATATACTAGGTCCATGACTGTGGGCTAATTATCCCATTTCTATGAGCCTCTGTTATTTCAAGCATAAAATGAGATTAGTGATACACTAGATATCAGGAAAAAAAGGTTTTTAAAGAGCTTCAGAAATAGAATCTATTCCTTCCTCCCTTTACTGCAGAGTTGGGGAACTATGGGTATAGAATATTGTACATGTGATCAGCCTTACACCATGTGTTTGTAGGTAGAAAAGTTCCATTCTATAGAAGGTGGAGTTTATATAGAATCAAATGTGAGAAAATCAATAAAAATGTAAAATGTGCTATCATTTTTATTTTCATTGATCATTTATTTCATTAGCTGGTACTTTTAATAGTCTTTCATTTCATTCATCTGGTCCTGAAGATTCGACTTTGGGGGAAGTTGTGATTTAACCAGAGATGTGCACTGGGCCTGTGTTAGAATTATCCATGTCCATACAGAAGAAAGAGAGGAGTAAAAATGTAAAAAACCAGCCTCAAAGTCAGAAATACTTGGTTCGGGTCCTATATAACCCTGGGTAAGTCATTTAATGTCTCTAAGCCCTAAGTTACAAGGAAGATACCAGCCTGAATTGCTGGGATTTCTTACCCAAGAGTTCCCTATATTAATAAAATCATAGGTCCAGTCCCTATTTCTATGGTGTAAAACTCTGTTTTCCCCTCAGTTATTCAGATCTTTGTCCCCGTGTTATAAAAGTAGAAATACTTGGCTTTGCTATTCAGATCTACTACTCAGATCCCATAAATAAAACACGTAGCATGAGTGAGTGTAGAAAAATTCTAATAGAGTATCCAGAAAAGGGCAACCAATCAGGATACTGATTGTCCTTGAGTAGATTCCTGAGCATTGGTTGAATGAACTAGGGGTGCTCAACTCAGAGAAGAGATTTATGTGTTGAAATTGGGGGTGTGTGTGGAGAAATGGATCATACTAGCCAACAGTCTTCCCTAAGGATTTGATTCTTATATGAAAGAGAGGATTTATTCTGCTTGGCATCTGAGGATTATATTTGAAACAATGGATGAAAGTTGTGAAGTGACAAGTTTAGACTTCTGTAAGGAAGGTCTTCTTAATGAATTTTTTAGAAGTGGATTAGGCTGCCTTGGGAGGTGATGAGTTCTTCCTTTCTAGGGGTCTTCAAGCAAAATATGGGTGCCTGCTTGTTGGGTATGTTGTAGAGGAGATTTCTGTTCAGTAATAGTTTATATTGAGAGATGTGATGTAATAGGAGATAGAGCATGGGCTTTGTAATCAGGAAGATGTGAGCACACAGTATGACCTTAAGCAAGTCACTGAAGAACGTTAGCTGAATCTGTGACTAGAAGTTGAAGAGAAGGTGCCATGTTGCATTGGTAGAGGGAGTTCCCTTATCCAAACATAACCAACAATAAAACCAAGGAAATCACAGATCTAGACCCCCTTCCTCTATGGATTGTAGTAGATAGCCTCTGATGACCTCTAGGAACGTTTCCTACTTTATTATTCTGTGGCTTAACAGAAGGATTTGCCCTCATCGGGTTGGGAAAGGATTATTTGTAGATCTCTTTCATCAGACTTTTGAATATCAGGATATTCATGACCATAACCCAACTCATCATTTTATTTCCCCATCCCACTACAATATTGGATTGTCCAATATATTCATTTTATTTGCAGATGAGGTCACAAATGTACCAGTTATAGCTACTATCTCTATGCTATGCAGCATGTAGAGTTCACAGAAAAACTAGGGTAATGAGACTTCTTACAAATTTATCTCTCATTTAGCTCTAAAAGTTGTGAATCCCTTAGACCAAAAGTCACCAAGTTAGTATATAGTACCCTACCAACAATTCATGTGGAGAGAAGGTAGAATGTGTCTTTACAAAAAAGCCCTGAGGTTGGTTGACCAGGTAGGCAATGGAAAGTTGGCAATTTTAGGTTAAGAAGATGGACCAAAAGGGATTGATAAAAAAAAAAAATGGAAATGACACAAAGCTGAAAGGGACAACTACCATGGTGAATGCTACAACAAAGCTACAAAGTTATCTGGATGAACTCAAGCTACAGTCAGAATAAACAAAATTTAATTTAATGGGGATAAATGCAAACTGTCCATCTTGTTCCAAAAATCCGTTGTACATTTAGAGAGAAGAGGGGAAGGAAGGAATAAGCATTATTTGAGTGCTTATTATATGCTAAACCTTTATAAATATTAGCTCATTTCATCCTTTTGACAATGTGTGAAATAGGTACTATTATTTTCTCTATTTGGGAAAACTGAGGCAAACAGAGGTTAAGTGACTTACTCAGGATCACACAACTAGTATGTGCGTGAGATAGAATTTGAACACAGGTCTTCCTGACTACAGGCTGGGTGTCCTATTTACATAGCCATCTAATTACTTCCAACATTTGGAGTGAAAAAGATTTGGGGTAGAGTGAAAGGAGATTAGTTGGTCACCATGACCATGACATGAACTCACAGTGTGATGCACATGATTTTAAAAGAAAAGTTAATATAATTTTTCTTTCCATTAAGAGAAGAATAGTTTCCAGGCTCTGGGAAGAGGAAGCATGGTACAGGAGAAAGAACCCTGGTTATGGAGTCAGAGGACATGGGTTCAATTGTAGATTGCTTGGATAACCAAGAATAAGTCATTTAAATTCCCTAGACCTCAGTTTTCTCATCTGTAAAATGAACAATTGGAAATAAATGGCTTCTGATGCCCCTGCTAGGGCTAGGTCTGTGACCCTGGGTCTTAATAGCTCAAGTGTAACCATGTCATTCCCCATAAACCCCAGTAGCACCTAATTAGCTCTAGGATCACAGAGAAACTCCGATTTTGCATTTGTACTTCTTGACTACTTTATTCTAGCCTTCTTACGCTTCTAGACTTTGCACGTTGCTTCCACTTCTTACACTCTATGGTCCGGCCGTATCGGCTTGTTTATTGCTCCTCACCATTTGCAGTTTCGTGTGCAATCCTCTTTTTTATTGTACTATACTATGGAAACATTTATTTTATTCCATGAATTTAAAATGAAACAACCTTTTAAAAAGTTCCATTTCTTTCTCTTTTCTGTTTTTTTTCCAAGCCTAGACTACACTCCTCACTTGGACCACACTTGGACTTGGTTCTCGTGAACCCCTGGTTTCCTTCAAGACTTAGGTCAATCACCTTTTACATGTAACCTTTCTTTCTCTCCACATCTACTAATAACTCTCCCTCCCCCTCCCAAGGTTTTATCTGTATTTTGTGCAAGTTTATTTGCATGTTATCATTACTGTTAGAATATAAGCTTATTGAGGGCAGAGACTAATTTGTTTTTAAGCTGTTTCCAGGATCCAGCACAGTGGTACCTGGCACATAGTAGGTTGATTGTTGGTTTGTTAATTAGTAAATAATCAGAAATGACTGAAGGTAGAAGCAGAAAAGGTGGGAATTTTTAGCAGTCTATGAGGACTTTCCATGGATCTAGGGAAAAAGACAAGTGCTTTAAGACAGGAATAAGGAGTGACTTGTAATGTTATAATGGTGGACTAGATAATCATTTTAGGGATAAATAATGATGATGCAGAGTCCAGTTTCTCTGTATCTGAACATAAGGAGGACCAGAGCCATGACTGATAATCCAGTAAAGCCCAAGCCTCCCAGTTGGGTGCTTGGTTTGTTCTGGTCCCATGGCTGCACTGCAGTGATTTGCCCACCAGACATTCAATATGGATCTTGCATTTCACATGGACACTAAAGAAACCACCACCCACACTGCTTAGAGTCATCCTTGAGGACTCACCAAACAGCTATTTCCTACCCCTTCCCTTTTCTTTCTACCCCCCCTTCCTCATTTCCCCCAATCAGCTTTAATTAAGCTGTTTGAAAGCTGCAGCTTGATTTTAATTAGAGCAAAATTGGGAAGATTAGAATGAAATTGGCCAATCATTGTTTACCAGCCGTTGTTTGAGAACAGAGTGGGCTTTTAAATTACCTCCTTACCAGGCTTTTCAGGCTGCACTTAGAAGCTAGGGGTTGGGAGGGTTAGGAGAAATGAAACTGACTTCATTTTTGCCTGAAAGGTTTCCTCTATCTGGAGATATTTCTTAATCAAATGATCTCACAGCCCACCCAGTCAGGACCTCCTTCTAGGGATAATGGTTTCCAGTGCAAAAAATGGGCTGGGATGCTATCACATACCTGATGTGCCCAGCTGTAATAGCACTACAATTATAAAAATTAAATATATCCATAAGATAGTGCCAACTCTTGGCCAAGATTGGGTTCAGGAGGCATCACAATGACTGGAGTCAGCTGAGTTGGATTTGGAAGGAGCCAGTTTCAGATCCTTTCTGTGGCTCCTCAGTTGTATGAACATGGGAAAGTCACCCAACTTTTCTGAGTCTAATCAATTTCTTCATCTGTAAAATAGGGATATTAATATTTGTGATTCCTTCCTCTCTAGGTTGTTATGAGACTCAAATGAGATAGCGCACATAAAATGCTTTGCAAACTCGAGAAAGCTATGTAAATGTTCATAGTTATGAGTCCCAAATCCACCATAGAATCAGAGATAAGGTTATTTAAATTCTCTGGGTATCAATTTCTATATCTGTAATTTTTTTTCCAATGCAAAATAATTGAAGTGATGATAATAATACCTAACATTTATATAGCACTTTAAGGTTTATAAAGTGCTTTACAAATATTATCTCATTTTATGCTCAAAACAATCTTGGAGGTAGGAGTATGGCTATCTCCAGTTTACAAATCAGTAAACTGAGGCAGATAGTGGCTAAATGCCCTGTCCAGCGTGACACAGGTAGCATGTATTGGAAGCAGGATTTGAACTCAGCTCTTCTGGAGTCAAGGATCAACTTTCTATCCATTGTACTACCTAGTGCCCAGTTAATCCTTGCTTTCCTATTTCCTCAGGTTATATTTGCTTTGTGTGTGTGTGTGTCCCCAGTCCTTAGCGTGGTTCCTGGCACATAATAAGTCTTTATTGATTGGTTGCTGCATGGATCCCAGATCTAGAGCTGGAAAGGACCTCAAAGGCTATCTTGTTCAACTACCAACCACCTCATTCTACAGATGAGGAAACTGACACCTAGCAGGGTTTACTGACTTGCTGAAGGTCATCCTTGTAGGAAACATACAAGGAAGGATTTAAACCCAAGTGTTCAGGGTTTTCTTCACTTGTTCTACATGGATAAAACGAAAGAAAAATGTGAAAATACTTTATGATTTCACAACATTGCCCCATTATAAGGTATTCTGGGTTTTATTATTTTTTCACTTATAGAGTTCAGATTAATCACTCCTTGCTGTCCAAGGCAGTTCTATTGCCTAAGAATATTATAAAAGTACTCAGCTGAGCTGGAGGTCAACCTTTGAGATGAAAAATTAATATCTATCCTTTTTACTCTAAGATATTCAAGTACTATGAAGGAAACCTCCCCCTTTGATTGTGTCACTCAGACAAAGAGCAGGCTTTCCATTGGTATCCTTCTTATTCATGGCCAGAGTTTTCTGATTTCCACAACAAAAAATACTCGAGTCTCCTCCTGAAGAAAAGACACAACTTTCTGACCCAGAAAGCAACAAAGACTTAGCTGAATGGACAGAACCTCTGCTGAAGGCCAAGAAACCAGGAACCTGGCCTTTCTGCCAAAACACTCCACATCCCTGGCTATCAGTTTCCTCACTTAAAGTGGCAGGAGCCCAATGTGCCATCTAACATCATCGACTGGTCTGAAGAGGATGGAAGAAGTTATATCTGCAGTATACTTTGAACTCCCCCAAAGAAAGGTGCATTTTAGTGGCCCTGTGTTTGATTTGGAAAGTCCTATTTCAGCTGAGCAGTCATTATGACTGAGTTCTCTTCACAGAAAGGCTTGTCCTGAGAAAGAAAGGGCCATCTGAAGTCAGCTTAGGTGGTACAGTAGATGGCGTCAGGAAGACTTACGTTCAAACATAGCTGTATGACTCTCGGAAAGTCATTTAATCTCCCTCTGCCTCAGTTTACACCACTGTAAAACAAAGATAATGATAGTGCTTTCCTCCTAGGATTGTTGTAAGGGTAAAATGATATAATATCTGCTTTGCAAAACTAAAAGTGCCACATAAATATTGTCACATCATGGAGGTCGTCATCATCTTCAGTGGTAAAATCAACAAGAGACAGGTGGGATCTGAGAAATCAATTCAGTCAATCATCTGGCATTTGTTAAGTGCTTACTATTTACCAGGTACTGTTCTAGGTACTAGGAATATAAAGATGAGAGAACTGTGCTGGTCCTCAAGAAATTTATATTTTATTTAGGGAGCCAACATGTCTATGTATAGATACAAGCTAAGGGAACACTAGCAGCTGGGGCATCTGGTAGCATTGTATAGAGCATTGACTTTAACCTACTCAGGTTTCATTAGTCTGTGACTTTGGCATGTTACTTAACCTCTTTGGTTTCAGCATCCTCATCTATAAAATGAGGGTATGGGACTAGAAGTTCCTCTGAGGACCTAGATCTCTGGTTTTAAGTTGCCGGGGTTCTCCCTCTGCATTGGCATAACAATCAAAAGTCCCAAGGAATAACAAGAAAAATAATTAAATTGCTGAATTTAACCCAAACAAGCCTTTTAATACTTAAGTTGTTAAACTTTGTCTTTTGGTGTTCACCATTCCCACCCACAAACCCATCAATATTTCACCCCTACGAAAGATTGACCTCAGTTTTTCCTCTAGCGGCTAGCATCACTAGCAGCTGTTTCAAAAATAGCAGCTCTGTTCGTCCCTTTTAAGGATTGAAGATCTTTTTTTCTTTTTTTTCTTGTTTCTCTCTCTCTCTCTCTCTCTCTCTCTCTCTCTCTCTCTCTCTCTCTCTCTCTCTCTGTCTCTGTCTCTCTCTCTCTCTCTCTCTTTCTCTCTCTTTCGGCAGGCAAGGTTAACTGACTTGCTCAGAGTCAACCAACTAGTAAGTATCTGGGGTAAGATTAAAGTCAGGTCTTCTAGTTCTATTCATTGTACCACCAGTGGAGATAGAGTTAAGATTTAAGGGGGAAAAGTTTTTGAAAATTTTAATATATTTCCAAACCAACAAAATACTGGTGATCCTGAAAAGGAACATGGATGCCTAGCAAAATTTAGATAAAAATAAATAAAATAACTATTTAAAATAAATAAATATTACAACTCACACTCCTTAGTACTTGTCCTCAGCTCAGCAATTCTAGAAATTATCAAGCTGATATTATATTAATAAATGGAGGAAGCATGAGATGTTGGACAAGAGTGCTTTATTTGGAGCCAAAGACCTGGGTTCAGATCCTTACCTTTGTTAACCCAAATGTAAAATGAGGAGGCTGGACTGAGTGGCTTCTAAGCTCCCTTTCAAGTCCCCATCTATGATCCCCTGAATCTTAGGCACAACTACACTGTTACTTTAGGAAATAACAAGATGTTATTGATAAGTACAGAGTGGTAGAAACAGCACTGGTTTTGGACTCAGAGAATCCAAGCTCAAATCTCAGTTGTGTTATTTACTATTTTTGTGCCCATAGGAAGCTCTCACAAGCCCACACTGAGCCTTAGTTGCCTTATTCGTAAAATGAGGGTTTGTTGTCTCTTGACAGAGAGATGATGGACCAATAGAAGAAGGGGATTCTTGTGTTTGGACACGGTCAATGTAAGGATTTATTTTGCTTGTTTATGCTCATTTATTACAAAGATTTGTTCCTCCTCTCCCCCAAAAAGGTTACCTCTTCTCCTCAGAACAAAGGAGGTGGAAGAAATAGACAAAAGAATATTAACTGAAAAAAATAAAACAGTTGAACTAGATGTCCTCTTACAGTCTCTTCTATCTATGTTTAAATAAATGGTTTAAAATAAGTCTGATTGGGTTTGAAAAAAAAGAAAAAAAAAGATTCCCCTTCAAGGCTGGGAGGTGGGTTTCCTAGATAATTACTCCAGGTGACTGGCCAGATCAAAGTTTACCAGCAAGCCCGAAAGTGGCCTTCCAAAGCTCAGCTTATGGAAACCTCACTTGGGATCAGAAGATCCAGCTGTGCCCTCGCTGCCTCTTTCATCTTCACTAGTCATAACATTCCTTCAAGGGGGAAACTTGCTGGCAGACCTCTTTTTGACCTTGTGTAAAGCAGAAGGGGGTCCATTCCTCCTGGTCCCACACAGGGTGTCTGGTGTCATTAAAGTCAGCAGCTAGATGACCTAAAGGCATGAGGAAGGGGAGCCACTGCACAGCCTGCATTTACACTTCTCTAATTACCAGCACTTCGTTTCCTTAGCTGTTTTATTTTAGCAACTGGGATTCCTTTGCTTCCAGCCCAGGAGATGAGGCTGGCCAGTTCCCAGGGTATCACTCATATTTCTTATACTGTTAAGTTAGCATAGCCTTGGAATCATAGGAGCATAGATTTAGAATTGGAAAGGAAATAGAGGCCACCAAGTCTGACACTTTCATTTTATAGATGAGGAAACCAAGGTCCAAAGTGGTATAGGAGATAGAATTTGAACCTAGGTTCCTCATGCCAAGTCTAGTTAATCAAGAATATTCAATATTCCTGCCATGGTAGTTGGTCCTGGTAAACTGTTCTCATTTCTGGGAAAATCCTTGGGTTCACATCCAAGATAAAAGTCTAGTCTTTCCTGGTCATGTGTATACACACACACACATACATACACATATGTATATACGCACATATGTGTATACACACACATACATATATATATATATAGGCAAAAGGATGCTGGTTTGCTCTTTTGACACTAGAATTAATATATTGCGACTGTACTTGGAGTCTGGACACCTGAATTTGAACCCCACTTCAGAAGCCTACTAGGATGACTTTGCTAAGGCATTTTGCCTTTGAGCCTGTTTCCTCCTTTATACGTTGGAGCTGATAACAGTTACACTTCTTTCCTAGGGCTGTCTGAAGAAAACACTTTGTAAGCATCCGATGTCAATTACATATGAATTGTTATTCTTGCTGTTTAATGCATAGGATATGTGTAGAATAGTGTAGATAGTAGGGGTAATAACGTTTACTGGCTAATGTCCCAGAACTTTCTTGATTCTTTCTGCTCATTTAAATCTCTCACAATCTGACTCTAGTCTACCTTCCCAGATGTATTTCACATTCCTCCCCTTCCTATACTCATTACCACACTGGTTTTCTTTCTGTTCCCCAAACTCAGCATTCCATCTCCCATGGGCTGCATCCCACCCCTGGAATACTCCTCCTCCTTACCTCCATGTTGTAGCATTCTTAGATTCCTTCAAGACTCCGTTCAGGTGCCCTATCTCAAAGTGTTTTCCCAGTTTTCCTACTTATAAAAGGTCTTTCCATCCTCAAATAATCAAGAATATGCTCATCTGTTTACATGTGGTATCATGTAGATATGAGTCAGCAGAAAGCCTTCCTGAGGGCAGAAATTATTTTCATTTTGTCTTTATGTCCCTCAGGATCAGCACAGTGCCTTGCACATAATAGATGATTACTAAATCTTGTATGGGGGCAGCTAGGTGATGCAGTGGATAAAGCATTGACGCCTGGAGTCAGAAGACCTGAGTTCGAAACTGACCTCAGACATTTACTCTCTGTGTGACCCCATGCAAGTCACTTAACTCATTTTGCCTCAGTTTCCTCATTTGTAAAAGGAGCTGGAGAAGGAAATGGCAAACTACTCCAGTATCTTTGCCAAGAAAACCTCAAATGGGGTCATGAAGTCAGACACCACTGAACAATAACAACAAAATCTTGGACGGGTGGGATTTGGGAGGGGGGAATATTTTGGGTCCCTGAAACATAAAAGTAAGTAACTATAACCTACTTTAAACAATCCAGAATATTTAGGGATTATATGGAAAATACAGAGTGGTAATTAAACCCCTGAATGTGATGCTGAAGCAGCCCAGCAGGATGCTAGAATAACAAACTGTAGCCTGTAGCCTGAGATGTAGAGATCTCTTTACTCTTTGGATTTACCCAAGATACTCCTGTTTAGTGCTCTCCAGAGTTTCATAGGCACTTTTCTCTGGCTAGACTAAGATTAGCAACATTTGCTTTCTCAAGCTGTTCCCTATGAACATAGAGAGTGCAATGAGGAAGAATTTGGGCAAAGAATCTAAATTGAAATGGAGGGATTTGGGTCTGATGTCTTAATTGAAGCAAAACAATTTCACATCCCAGTCTCTCCCCCCACCCCAAAGTTTTTATTCTAGACTGCCTGGAAAAATAAAGAAATAGAAATCTCCTCAATTTCTACTGAATTAATGAATTGGAAGTAAATATTTCATTCTTTGAATATCTTAAGATGACTTGGTACACTTCTCTGAGGTTTGGAAATGCTGTCAGAGAA
Source organism: Notamacropus eugenii (assembly GCF_028372415.1). NCBI lineage: Eukaryota > Metazoa > Chordata > Mammalia > Diprotodontia > Macropodidae > Notamacropus > Notamacropus eugenii. Next base: position 468,804,326 of record NC_092873.1, on the reverse strand, counting down.
TGCAACCAAGGTTCATTGACTAGGGTTTCATCTCAGGCCAAAACTTTAAGATTTGCTTAAAGTATCCTTTGAGTATTTCACCATTTCTCATACCCCTTCTCCTTTCCCACTTCCTCACATGCCATTTTCAAGGTACAGTAATTTCTAGTTACATGTCTGGTTGAATAGAATTGAGTTAGTAACTTTAGGGAAGATAGTATCACAATTTCCTAGTGAAAGTTTTATTCACTAATATTTCCCCATTCATTTTAACTCATGCTAAAAAGCTACAAGAAGGAAAGAGAGAGGGAGGGAGGGAGGAAATATAAATTAGACTGAATATATAAATAACTAGAGGTATATAAATAAAATGCAAAGAAGTATAAAGGAAATAAAATGGTTATGCAGTCTTAGGTTGTAAGCTTCGGGAAGGCAGGTGTTGTTCTGTTTTGCTGTTTACACTCCAGTTCTTAGCACAGTGTCTTGTACACACACACACCACACTCTTAATAGATACCCACTGAATTATAAGAGGGCAATCAAAAATAATTTTCAGACATATTTTATTGCTTTGTTTCAAATATAGCTTCTCAATTTCTGAATTTCTGCCACAGTGTATGTCTAAAGTGTTATATACTTCCTATCTCCTCCCTGACTCCTCTTGACTTCCTGCCACTTCTGATGTCAATTACAAAAAAAGATTGAACTTTCTGCTTCTATGGGTGGTGAAGAAGAAGAAGGAGGAGAAGGAGAAGGAGAAGCAAGAGGAGGAAGAGAAGGAGAACAAGAACAAAAAGAAGAAAAATGAGGAGGAGGAGGAGGAGAAGAAGGAGGAGGAGAAGAAGGAGAACAAGAAGAGGAAGAATGAGGAGGAGGAGAAGAAGGAAGATGAGGAGGAGAAAAAGAAGGAGGAGGAGAAAGAGGAGGAGAAGGAGGAGGAGGAGGAAAAATCTAGACTTCCTATTGCATCATCATTTCCTAACTTATTGCCAATTCTTTGTTTTAGGTTTTTTTTTTCCCTCTGATTTACAGTTTAACCAGGGAGGTGGGATAATCAAAGCATAAGAGTTTGAATTCTGCCTTTGCCATTAAAATATACTATGCCACCTTGAAAATGTCTGAATTTCTGAAAATGGGAATAATCATGCCCCCTTAACCCAGCAGGATGGCAGAGTGGTGTAAATATTGTCAAGGTTTTTGGAAATAAAGGAAATGTGTGTTTATCCAGCATAGTTGTGGGATCAGGTGCCTGGCTTAATCAAGTATGCTTGTTTATAGTTACCATATGTAGCATATTTAAGGAATTAAAATATGATCAAACACACTTACATTAAGCTTCAAAAGAGGGTGATGAAAAATAGCTCGGTGTAGCTGTGAGCTCTGAGCCTGGGAGGCTGGCGTCCTACCATCTAGTCCCAGCATGTTCACTAACAATAATTGACATTGACATAGGTCTTTCAAAGTTGCGAAGTGCTTTGCATAGATGATCTGAGTGGACCCTCACAATAGTCCTAGGAGGTCAGTACTTCAGTCCCTCTTGTGGCCAGATGAGGAGCTTATAGCACCGGAAAGGAACTTGGAACCTATCATGTAGTGTCATCATCATTTTACAAATGAGGAAGTGGAGACCTAGAGCAGTGAAGCCTTTTTGAATGAGAGTCTTCCAGATTTCATGGCACCGCTGCACTGCTACTGAGCCATCACACCGTGGACGAACAGATTTCTCTCTCAGGATATGTGTCTTAGCCTGAATGACATGAACTTTAAAGTCTTCCAGCCCTAAAATTCCAGGTGCTTATTTATGATATATGATTTAGGATTCTTAATGAATTGGTAATGGCTTTAACTGGTCCCCTGCATCCTGACTTTTCTGATAGCCCTCTAAGGCATGGCAGGTGTTAGACAAGTTGCAAAACCCAGTATAAATGGAGTGGGGCCATAGTCAGTGTGGGAGTGGGAGGTGGCACTGCTCACTTTATATTCCCAGATCAAGTTTCGATCAGATGATCAATAAGTATTTATTAAGTACCTATCATGCCAGGCACTGTACTAAGTACTGGGAGTAAAAAGACAAATAGGAAATAGTCACTGCCCTCAGAGAGCTTATATTCTAATAGAGAAAACAGCACATATGTGTAGATAGAAGGCAGTTTTGGGAGGAAGGGCATTAACAGCTGAGGTAAATAGGAAATATTTACATTGCAGATAACACGACTTGAATTTGGAACAATTCCATGAAGCAGAAATGAAAAAGGGTGTATTCAAGACTGGGGAGACAACCGAGGCAAAGATATAGATACGTGAGAGGGAAGGTCATGTGTGAAGAGTACAATTACAAATTAGAGCACTCCTTGACAATAGAATATGGGGAGGGGAATCATGTATAAGAAGACTGGAAAATTAGAATAGGATTGGGTTGTGAAGATTTTTAAATTTCTAATATATGAGTTCATATTTGGTTGCAAAGGTAACGGAGTCACTGGAGTTTATTGAGTAGGGGAATGATCTGGTAAGACCTATACTCTAGGGAAATCACTCAGGCAACAATGTGGACGATGGAACAGAATGGAATGGATGGAATGGGATGGGACAGACATATACCAAAGAGACCAGTTAGCAGGCTCTTATCATAGTACAGGTGAGAGGTGATGAGGGCTGAACTAGGGGCAGTGGCTTTGTAAATGTTGAGGTATCACAGAGAAACAAATGACAAGAGCCGGCATCTGATTTGGTATGTGGGTGTGACAGTAAGGGATTTGTGATGAAAGAGAGCTTTCAAACTTGGGTGACTGGGAGAATACGGCCAACTACAAAACATTGCAAAGTTTGGAAGGAAGGTAGGCTTTAGAAAGGAAAATAGTGAGTATTGTTTTGGGACATGTAGAGTACCAAGTTTCTGGGAGAGTTTGAAATATTTAATAAACATTCTGTGAGTGGGACTTGAGGATTAGGACTGAGCATAGAGATCTGGAAGTTGTCTCCATAGAGATGATCATTGAATTCACAGAAGGTGGAGATGTCATCAAATGAGAGATGGTAAAGAGAAAAGGATTTAGGCGTTAGTCTTGGTGTATAGATAGATACCTTTAATGGGTGTATAAGATGATCCAAGAAAGGAAATTGAGATGAAGCAGTCAGATGGGGAGGAGAACAATGACAGGAAAAACCAGGGAGGAGAAAATACCCCAAAGAAGATGATTGAGGGTGTCTAAAGCTGCAGAGAGGTCAATAGGGATGCAAACTGAGAAGAGTCTATTAGATTTGATTGACAGTTAAGAGAACCTTGCTAACTTTGGAGAGAGCAGTTTCTCGTGAGGGGTGAAGTTGGAAGCCACATTGTAAAGAATTTAGAAGAAAGTGAGAGAAGTGAAAGTGGAAGCAGTCTTTTCCAAGGAGTTTTTCTGAGGACATAGAAAATATTGAGAATATAGAAATAGAGATACAGGATGATAGTAAGGGTGGTAAGACCTAGCGAAGGCTTTTTTATTTTTATTTTAACTGGATGTGACTTGTGTTTGTGGGCAGCAGGAAAGGAGTTGATAGATAGGGATTGAGGATTAGAGAGAGAATTTGTTATAAAAGATGGAAAGGGATGAGATAAAAATTGTTGTTTTTCACAAAAGATAGGACATCTATTTCACTCATTAAAAAGATGTCTATAAGGAATGCCTTCATTTCCTCTTCTTTCATAATCATCTAAAGCTTTTGCAATCTGACTTTCTACCTCATCTTCTCTCTCCTTAGTGACTTCATGAACTTCCATGGGGTTTAGTTATCATCTCTATCTAAGATTACTCCCGGATCTATATTGACTATAACTGAATCTGAGAGATATCAGCATCTCTTGAGCTCTAGTTCCACATCACAAGCACTTTATTCTCTATTTTAGATTGAATGTTCTGTAGCCATCTGAAAATTAACATGTCTAAAACAAAGTTCATTATCTTTTATGCAACGCCCCCTAATCTATTCCTTTTCCTAACCTCCCCATTACTATTGGGGCCACTAGTATTTTTCCAGCAGCCCAGGTTCACAACTTTGGTATCAGTCAATCGGATAGTCAACAAGCATTTATTAAACACCTATTCTGAATCAGACACTAAGCAAGGCACAGAATTACAAATTCAAAGAATACAGCACTCCCTACTCTCAAGGAACTTACATTCTACTGGAGGGAGAATGGGAAAGATCACAAGTTCAAGGACCATAATGTGGACGATGGAACAGAATGGAATGGAGAGGAATGCAATAGAATGGAGTGGAATGGAAAAAGTAAGTAGATGACAAATATGGAAGAATACCAAAACATTTAATACAGTGTAGTTAGTAGTGACAGTAGAGATTGTAGGAATCAGAAGGAAGTACATAAGCTTCCTCCTAAAGGAAGAGAAGGATTCCCAGAGGAGAATGTGAGAAGGATTCAGAACATTCCAAGCCCTGGGGCAGCCAATGCAGAGGTGACACATACAACTTCTCATTCTCCCTTACCCCACTCATTCAAGTCAGTTGCCAATTTTTGATGTTTCTATCTCCACAATCTAATTCTCAAATATATTCCCTGCTTTCTGCTTATATAACTCTAGTTCAGATCCTCATTGCAAGGCTCTTAAAATAACATCCTAATTGTTCTCCCTGAATCAAATGTGTCCTGACTCCAAATCATCCTCTCCCCAACTTCCAGGGTGGTTTTCCTAAAACTCAGGTCTGACCATGTCACACATGTCCTGCTCAATAATCTCCACTGCCTCTCTATGACCTCTGGACCAAATGAAGACTCTGTCATTTAAGACTCCTCACATCCTGTCTCTATCTTACTTTTGCTAGCCTCATTACACTAAATGCATTACACTAAACACATTACACTAAACTCCCTTCCATGTCCAGCCATATTGATCTATTTATTCTTCCTTACATGGAACTCCGTCTCCTGTGCCCTTTCCATCCGCTGTTCCTCATGTCTGGAATACTGTCCCTCTTTACCTCTTCCTCTTGGCATCTCTGGTCTTCAAGCCTCAGCTCAAACACTTTCTCCTACCCAGGTCCTTTCTTGCTTCCCCAAGCTACAAGTGTCTCCCCACCCCATATATCTTTTATGTATGTTCTTTGTATGCATACCTGTTATTGTCTCCTATAAACTGTGATCTCCTTGAGGGAAGGCATTGTTGCACTTCTGTCTTTATTTCCTTAGCACTTAACATACTGTGGGTACTTAATAAATGCTTGTCCATTAATAGATTTTTTTTATAAAATACAGTCATGATAGGGTAGGGATCCAGATTGTATACAGTTAGATATATCTTGTCTTACACCAGTGATGTATCCTTGAATAGTTAAAGATAAAAAGCAAAATTCTATATTTCCTATCTCCTTTTTCCATTGACTTAAAGTAATAATTTCAGGGATGAATTTTCCCTGTTTGATCTTTATCTTTTCTCTTCTGTTTGATCTTTAGTTAGTCATAGCTATTTCATTTCTCTGATTGCTCCTGGTCAGTCTTCGTGTCAAGTAGTAAATAATTTGTAAATAGCCACTTAAATGGGGTTGGTGAGATACTGTTTTCAGGAAGCAAATCCTTTTGTAAGTTAGAGAATTTTTTAAAAATTAGAATAATGTTAGACTTTCATATATTGAACAGAACTTTAACAATGGTAGAGTATATGAGGCTTTGTCTTAGGATGTTGAAATTTAGAGGAAATAAAAATTTAACACAGTCTTTCAGCTATGTAAAAGCTACCCTGATAAATAATTCTTCACCTTAAATTGGATTTGCCTTAATTACTTCTTGTATTATTTTTTGCTTCCTGAATTACAAAATTAGTTTGAGAGTACCTTTCCTGCTGCTTTTCCTAGGGACACTCCATATTACCTGCCCCAGGCCCCAGAATTGCTAGTTATCTCTATATTGTTGAGTTTTATTAAAATGCAAGAATATCTGTCCAAAAAGAGTATAGGACATTCATTACCATAATGGCTTAGAGGTAGGTGGAGGAAATCCACTTCTTTGGTTGCCATAGAATAAAATAGTAACTCAGTCCATGATGGGTTCAGGGTAATCATTCCTAGATTAAGAGGGCTTGGTTGGGTGGCCATCCTAGTACTATCTGGTCACAGAGTTCTGTAATTCTGACCATCATAACACACCCCTAGGAACTGAGAGAATCCTCTCTTCCAGTGAGTCACCTAGAACAAAATGCCAGCCACTCTTTGCTCTGTGAAGTGATTTGAGAAAAAGCTCTTTTGACAAACAATCTGTAGTTTAATTAAAGTTTAGCATTTCCTGCACAAAGGAAGAACTGATAATATATTATTATGAACTTGCCTGCTTAGATAAATAAAGCCACACAGTGGGAATAGCAAAAGATTTCCATTGGAATCACGTATTATTATTCTACCCATTTTCCCTTGTTTTCCCTGGCAACATTCCACATGTGCCCCTCCTTTCAATCTTAGGTCTCCAGAATTACACAGAGAGAATTCCAGAACCTAGAATGGTGGTAGCTTGCTTTTCTTTCATCAAAACACTGCTAGCTTAGCTCCTCAGATAATGGGATCACATAAATGGAAACTGAAGGGAATCTCAGAAACCTCATAGTCCAGTCCTCTCATTTTATACACAAGGAAACTGAGGTACAGGAAGATGATGTGATCCTCAAGGTCACAAGATGGTTATCATAGAAGAAGGATAGATTTTGTGGATACTTTTTCCCCTTAAAGAGTTCTGTGGGAAGATGAATAACAGATTTCTTATGTTCTTCACACCCTTGAGGCTTTGGAAAGTGACTTCTCCCTAACAGAGAATTAGTCCTAGATAGATGGAGTCCCCATCTTACCTGAAAAGTATATTGGCTAATATATCAATTACAATATAATACAGTGCAATACAATACAATAAATGCAATACAATAAACATTTACTAAGTTCTACTATGTGCTAGGTACCATGCTAATCACTGGGAATACAAACAGAGACAAAAGACAGTTTTTCCTAATCAAGAAACTGACAATCTAATGGCAGACAACATGCAAGCAAATGTATACAAAGCAAACTGTATACAGGATAAATAGGAAGTAACTGACAGAGAGAAATCAGTGGAATTAAGAGAATATGGGGAAGGCTTCCTGTAGAAGGTGGGGTTTTAGTTGGGACTTAAAGGAAGCTAGGGAGATCAGTAGCTGAATTAGAGAAGGGACAGCATTCCATCTGTGTCCCTGATGATAATCCAACGTCTCTCAAAGTATATCCCCTGTGGTCTAGCCCTTTAAAGGCATGAAGAATGAAAGTGGAGGAGATAGATAAAAGAGAACATCAAACTATGGGGTCTTTTTTTTGTTAAGACTGGACTTAGGGGTAGATGAACCTACCTACCCCTCACCAGAAATATCTCAATTTCTGATTTTTTAAGCAAATGTTTGAAATTTTAGAAGTTTCAAGTCTTTTGGTTATAACATTGTCATCTGTTAAAGTTTAAATATGCCTGGTAAAAGATAGCACATTAAGTGCATCAGTTATTTACATTTTAGTATGAATCTGTAGTAGACAATCCTTTCTTGTACAACAGCTTGTTAAGAATAACTTTTACAAAAATGTTCCCCAATTACATGTAAATTTTTAACAGTATTTTTTATTTTGACTTTCAAATTCTTTCCCTCTCTCCTACCCCTTCTCCCTCCTTAAGAAGATAAACGACATGATATTGACTATACATGTGAAGTCATGCAAAGCTTATTTCCACATTAGCCATGTTACAAAAGAAAGCACAAGCAAAATAAAACAACACAAATCAAGAAAGTAAAGGAAAAGTATACTTAAAACTGCATTCAGAGTCCATCAGTTCTCTCTCCAGAGAGAACTTTTTCATCATAAGTCCTTCACAACTGGCTTAGATCATTGTATGGCTGAGAATAGCTAAGTCATTCATAGTTGATCATCATACGATGTTGCTGTTACTGTGTGTAATGTTCTCCTGGTTCTACTTACTTCACTTTGTATCAGTTCATTTAATTCTTCCCAGGTTTTTCTGAAATCAGCTTATTTGTCATTTAGTATTCCATCTGGTGCTAGCACAGGGACCCGTTGTAGTCTCTTTCTACAAGTTGCTATCTCTGACTTGAGACCTCCCAAAACTGCTGCTACTTCTGTAACCACTACCTAGTCCTACCACTGGTGTTTCATCCATGTGGGCACTGGGTCAACCTCTTCTCCCCTGTCACAAATCTCTCTGACCTTTTGTTGGCTCTGCCACTCCAGAATTTGAGTTGAGGTATTATTTTAAAGTTTTTTTTTGGGGGGGGGTGGAGGGGATATTGGAAGATCTCAGCTGAGAGCTTTCTTTACTCTGCCATTTTGACCCAGCTCCAGGAACAGTTTTTAATTATATTAGGCAAGGCAAGGGATTCACTGTCAGAAGGGGCCGTGGGTGTCTGGTTCTGGGAGAGGGGGTACTGAAAGGGGGAAGGAAAATGTTTTTGACTTCAGAATCTTGTTTATTGGCTACTCTGCCTCATGTTCTTTCTTGACTTGAACTTACCACTTATTTCCTTTAACACTTCTTCCAGAGAGTTTGCCAGATGGAAGGTGAATAACTTGGCTCTGGAAAGAAAGGACTTTTTCAGCTTACCATTGCCCCTAGCCCCAGAATTCATCCGGAATATCCGCCTCCTGGGACGGAGGCCCAGCCTACAGCAGATTACAGAAAACCTCATCAAAAAGTATGGCACTCATTTCTTACTCTCTGCAACTCTTGGAGGTGAGTAAGGAGTCTCACTGACTGATTCCCAGGTCATACTTTAAAGGGTTTTGTCAGCATGTGATATTATCTCGTCATTCTTTTCCTTCTTGAAAATATAGAGTCAACTAAATCACATGGAATCAAATAAGATTTTCTAATTTCTCTTAGGGAAAAAAAAAGTTAGTGCAGGATCGCCTTGGAGAACATTTACATATGTGTGGGCATGTTTGGGAGATGTATGCTGAGAAAATAGAGGTTGTGGTTGTTGTTGCTGTATTTGTCCTGTGTTCTTGAAGAGGACTATGGGAGATGATGACATGACTTGCAGTTGACCTTGATTTGAGTAAGGGAGGGCTATGCAAGGTCACCAGCCTTCTTTTCTCCTCTAGAGCCATCTGGGTCCAGTGGCCAGATATTCATCAGGATGATGACTGGAGATGGTCCAGGATGGATCCTGGAGACCCTGACCCTTTTAGGCTAATGCCTTTTCAGGTTCTCACTTTGAGTGAGTTAGGACCCATTCAGTGAATAGACCTCTTTAAGAAGTGAGTTTAATAATAATAATGAAAAAAATTCAAACTGGGAGGGGAAGCTTTGCTGGCCAATAGAGAAACAGTTACTATTGACATTCACTCTAAATCTGGAGGGCCCAAAATATAGCCATTAAGTGGTGCTTGGGCAAGGACCTATTGTTGCTCAATCTATGAGCTCCAGAGTGAATTGGGTTTAAGGCTTGGTCTGATAAGGAGATCTAGCGAGTAACCCCCAAGTTAACTAGGCAGCTTTCTTCCATCAAAATTTACCTTCCTTTGGAGAGGACAGGCAGAGGCAGAGGTGCTGAGATGAGTTAGCCAACTGGCTGGGTTCCCATTCAGGCAGCTCAGACTATTCACAAGTGATAGCGGAAGCAGGTGATAACAAAGGATCAAAACTAGTAAAATTTGAAAGCAGGGTTTCTTAATCTGGTTGCATGTCCCTGGGCAAGTCATTTAACCTCTGGTTCAGTATACCCTGTATATAATATAATATATATAATAGCACCTACCTACCAGAGTTGTCACAAGGATCAAATAAGATAATATTTGTAAAGCTCTTGGCACATAGTAGGCACTTAATGAATGCTTGTTTCCTTGCTTTTCTTTAGCTTGTTTTTTTAAGTATTTTTTTATTTCATTGTAATTTTCTTTGTGTTATCTTCCTTCATAATTCAGTGCATTTCATTATATACACTTAACCATATTTTTCTGATGAGGGGACCATAGGCCTTGCTAGGCTACCATGATATAAATATATAAATAAATATATACCTATAAACACGATCATAATAATTAATAATAATAGAGAACCTTTGTTCCAAATTACTCTAAGGCCTCTGTCAGCAGGGGGAGCTGACATTTTTCTCTCAGGTGAGTTTTGTAAGGATGGCCTGTCAGTCCCTTGTCTCCTACTTTCTGCAGGTTTGGATTATTTCCTAGCAACAGAGAAAGCAGTCTTTTGTTGTGTTTGCAGCATCAGGCTTAGTAAGGAATGGTAATCAGATCCTTCTGTCCCTCAGGCACCTGGGGCCCTGGGATCTATCTTTTCCCAAATGGGTAAAGCCAGGATCGCAGCAGAGGTGGCATCCACACCTCCCCCAGAAAGACAGAGAACATTCGTTATTGCCTTGGGCTTTCAGGCTGAAAACTCAGGAAAGGGCTCCCCAAGGAATCCAGTCATGTCTCTACATGATGGATACTTTGGGGGTCAAGAGATTCAAGCTTCTGAGTTCCAAGGCTTCTTGTGGGAGAAGGAACCATCCTAGGGGAAATACATAGACACCTCACTTGAATGCCCAAGGACAAAACTCCTGTCTCACCTGGGACTGTGCTGTAAAGGTATCACTTGAAGTCCTATAAACGATACCCTGAGAATGAACTTTTAAGAAGTTTAAGTCAGAAAACCAAAGGAAGAGGGCTTTCTAAAATTATACATGACGACGAGGAAAACTCAATCAATTAGACACATCACTAAGGCGGGATGTTGAGAACATTCCCTAGACCTGGCTAGTGCATAGATTCATGCATTGCTCGAGCTGGAAAGGATCTAGAAATTAATCAGTCAACAAGCATTTATTACCCACTTGTTATGTGCCACACACTGTTTGCAAGGTGTTAAAGAGGTAAAGGCAAAAATGATGTGATTCTTGTTCTCAAAGAGCTTACACACTCTAGTCAAAGGACAGGTGGTAAGATTAATCTAGAGTTGGATTGGGTAAGGTGAGAGGAGTGATAATGTAAGAGAGCAAGAGATTGTTTTAGAAAAGAGAGTAGTAGAGTTGAACTGGTTAATTCATTAAAAAGTTTGAGATTGAGAAGAGAAAAAATATATAATCCAAGCAAAGGCCTGGGAGAGTCCCAAAAGGTTGCATGACTAAAGGGTGGAGCCACTGGAGTTCATAATGAGGTTGGAAATTAGGTTTAAGAGAAATAAGGCATGCAGAGAGATGACAATGATGAGGATGATCACAGCAGCTAGTAAACCTAAGGTTTGCAGAGTGATCTGCAAATATTAATTTGTTTTATTCTATAACAATTGTGGGAGGGAGCTGCTATTATTATCCCCATTTTCCAGGTAAGGAAACTTAGGTAGACAGAAATGAAATGATAGGAGAGGTTGACTGAATAATGGGATGTCAGTTATGCATCATGGTGGGGGAAACTTATAGGCAATGGTAAAATCAAAGATGTGGCCATTCCCATATATCCCTGAGGGAGAGCAGAGCACTAAGTCATGAGAACCAAGTAGATTGAGAGACTTGGGAGGTTAGGGTGTTCTATGTTGAAATCCCTTAATATAAAGTAAATAAGGAGATTGTGGACCGGGTGCAGAGTTCCTTAAGAAAGATAGTAGAGTGTACAAAGTAAGAGAAACATTGTAAAATCATCAGATGTGAATGACTTAGCTATTCTCAGCAGTACAGTGATCCAAGACAACTCTGAAGGCCTTATGATGAAAAATGCTATCCATCCCCAGACAAAGAACTGATGGTGTCTGAACACAGATTGAAGCGTACTTTTTGTACTTTATTTTTCCTGAGGTTTTTTTTTTTTTTTGGTCTCTTTTTTGGCCCAACGTGACTGAAATGGAAATGTTTTGCATGACTACACATGTATAACCTATATCAGATTTCTTGCCTTCTCAATGAGGTGGAGTAGGGAGGGAGAATGGGAGAGAATTTAGAACTCAAAGTTTTAAAAAACAAATGTTAACATTGTTTTTACACATAATTGGGGGAAAATAAAATACTAATTTTTTTTTAAATAAAAAAGGCAGTAGAATGGCCTGGGGGTCAAAAGATAATAGTCACTAGGATCTGGATTGGGTGAAAAATTTTGTGAAGAGTTAGGACCTTAAAGGAGTTGGTTTGGACCTACTCTCTAGTTACATTAGATAACAAAACTGAGACCCAGAGAAGTCAAGTACCTAACCCAAGTTAATAGTTTATCTTAAGCACTATGGAAAAATGGTGAGATAAAGTGAGAGAGAACATCCTTCTGGAACTGGGGGCAACATTTAGCTAAGATTAGCTTTCAGGATATTCTTTGGCATTTCATTATATCTATAATCGTCTTAAGGGCCAAGGGAACCCCTGAGCAAGGGAAACTGGCTTTGAATCTAACATTTCTGTTTTGGGGTGAGAGAAGGGGTGAAAAGAAGGTAGCTTTCCTGATAAATTCCTTTTCACTCAGGTTGTGTCTGTGTGGCAACTCCACCTAATTGGGAGTGATCTGCTAATTGCCGAATACTAAACGTGTCACCCCTTTGCACCTTATTCTCAGATTTTGATTGAAAATCTATGGTATTCAGGCACCTCTCTAGTTCATCTGACAGAGAGCAGGGAGAGGTGTGTTTTTATTGGTACATGGAATACTGAATGAAAGGAAGATCATACCAATAGGTTGTGGTTGTTTATACAGGTGAAGAGTCATTGACTATTTTTGTGGACAAGAGGAAACTGAGCCGAAAAACAGACGCAAGTGAAGCTACTGGGGCTGGGAGAAGTGGGAACAGTTCGGCTGTGTCCCTGGAGACCCTGCACCAACTGGCAGCCTCCTACTTCATTGACAGAGAAAGCACACTCCGCCGTCTCCACCATATCCAGATAGCAACAGCTGCCATCAAGGTAAATTTGGGGATGTAGAATCCATGGGGAAGAGGGAACTACAAAATCCATTGGGCTGATAAAGAAGAGGGGAAAGACCAGTTTCTAAAGGAAGTCCTAGCTCCGGGATTCCCAAAGCCAACTCCAGAATGTTCTTTTGATCACGTCACTCCTTGCTCTGAAACCTTCAGTGGTTCCCAGTTTCCTACCAAATAAAATCCAAACATCTGAATTTAACACTCAAGATCCTCCATGCTTTGGGCTCTATTTATGTTTTTGTTTCCTTAATTATATTTTTCTTTTCAATGATTAACTTAGTAATTGTCAACAAAATGCAAGCATTCCAATATGCAAAGAACAAAAAAGGTGGATAATGTACGGAACTATGAATTTTTTGTATAGCTTATTTTTGAAAGTGTGTGTTAAATTTAACAAGATAATAACAAAATTGCCTTGTTGGTGTATACCCTCTTCTAAATTTCTCTTGGTGAATTTTCTTTTATGTTTTATTGATGTGTTCTTCTTGCCGTCCATTCCTCCAGCCATTTTTATCACTTCCGTCTAACTCATCTCTCCTGCTCGTTGAAGTCCTCCCTTTTAAAAATATAGTCAAGCAAAACAAATCAATCCACTTGCCATATTTGAAAATAAAAATGGCATTCTGTTCCTCTAGCCTGCCAATTCTCAGCCAAGAAGAAGGAAACATGTTCCTTCATCAACCTTTTGAAGTCATGCTTTGTCACATTGTTCAAAGTTCCGAAGTCTTTCAAAGTTATCCTTCATATTATTGTGGTCATTATGTAAATTGTTCTCTCCTGGTTCTTATTATTTCACTTTGTGTCCATTCATGCAAGTCGCCCCAAAGTTCCCTAAATTCTTCATTTGTCATTTTTACACTGCAAATATGCAATTTCATTGATCATAGTATTTTAGCCCTTATTTCCAGTTCTTTACTGCTACAGAAAGTATTGCTATTAATATCTTTGTGCATATAGGTCCTTTCTCTTTCTTTATCCTCTTTGCAATATATATCTAGTAGGGATTTTGCTAGGTCAAAGTGTACAAATTAAACATCACGCATTTATTAAGCACCTACTATGTGCAGACCCTATTTTTAAAAAAGTGAAGTAGCTGCGTTATACAAAATTATAATCTAGCCAGGAAGAAAACTTGTGTGTAAATAAATATTCAAAATTGCTACAAAATACTTGGGGGTGGGACAGAGATGAGGGAATTAGAAAAGGCTTCATGTAGAAGATAGCAGCTGAACTGAAAGAAACTAGAGATTCTAAGAGGGGGGAAAGGAGAAGGGTATGGATTCCTGGCATGAAGGACAACCAGTATGTAAAGACATAGAGATGGGAGATGGAGTGTCAGGCATGAGAAATATTAAGAGGCCAGCTTGGAAATACTTTTGTGTTCAAGAATGGGAATAATTATAACAAGATTGGAAAGGTAGTGTGGGTGCAAATTTCAAAGGGCTTTATTTCTTCCCCACTTAATAGTATTTTATTTTCCAATTACAAGTAAAGATCATTTTCAACATTCACTTTTACAAGATTTTGAGCTCCAAATTTTCTCCCTCCCACCCCACCCCCAAGACAGTAAATAACCTGATATAAGTTATACATGTATGATTATACTGATTATATTTCCACATTAGTCATGTGGTGAAAGAAGAATCAGAACAAAAGGGAAAAACACAAGAAAAAAAGTGAAAATTGTATGCTTCAATCTGCATTGACTTTATAGTTCTTTCTCTGCATGTAGATAGCATTTTCCATCATGCATCTTTTGGAATTGTGCTAGATCATTGTGTTGTGGAGAAGAGCTAAGTTTATCATAGTTGATCATTGTAGCATGTTGCTGTTACTGTGTACAATGTTCTCCTGGTTCCGCTTACTTCTCTTAGCATTAATTCACATAAGTCTTTCCAGGTTTTGTTTTGTTTTTTCTCTGAAATGTGCCTTCTCATCATTTCTTATAGCACAAGAGTATTCGTTACATTCACGCACCACAGCTTGTTCAGCCATTCCTCAATAGATGAACATCTCCTCAGTTTTCAATTCGTTGCTATCACAAAAAGAGCTGCTATAAATATTTTTGTACATCTAGGTCCTGTTCTCTTTTTTATGATCTCTTTGGGATACAGACCTAGTAGTGATATTGCTAGATCAAAGGATATGCCCAGTGTTTGTAGCTCTTTGGGCATAGTTCCAAATTGCTCTCCAGAATGGATGGATCAGTTCGCAACTCCACCAACAATCAGTTCTCCCTCACTCAGAACCAAGTCAGGTGCAAGTCACGTCATCATTTCTCTGATGTCATGGTCTTCTTCGAGAATGAAGGATGAACACAACAACCACCAACAATGTGTTAGTGTCTGAATTTTTCCACATCCTCTTCAACATTGATCATTTTTTGGGTCATATTAGTCAATTTGATAGCTGTGGTGTGATACCTTGTAGTTGTTTTAATTTACATTTCTCTAATAGCGATTTAGAGCATTTTTTTTCATATCACTATAGATAGTTTTAATTTTTTCATCTGAAAACTGCTTGTTCATATCCTTTTTTTCCTTTTATCAGTTAGGCAGTGACTTGCATTCTTATAAATTTTCCTCAATTCTCTATATATTTGAGAAATGAAGCTTTTATCAGAAATATGGCTATAAAAATTGTTTCCCAGCTTTCTGCTGTCTTTCTAATCTGGTTACATCAAAGGGCTTTAAAAGCTAAACAGAATTTTTAATATTTGTTCCTATAGGCAATAGAGAACTAATGGAGTTCATTGAAAAGAGAAGTGACCTGGTCAGACTTGAGCTTTAGTAAAATCACTTTGGCTTCTGGGTGGAAGATGGAATTGAATGTTAAGAGTCTGAAGGCAATAGGAGTGATTGATTAGAAGACTATTGCAATAATCCAGGTTATAGGTGCTCAGGGTCTCACCCAGTATGATGATTGTGTGACTAAAGAGAAGGGAATGGATGAGAGAAGTATTGTGGAGAAAGAAACAAGAAGATGGTTTTTTTTATATAACTCAATACAACAGACATTTATTAAGTATTTATTATGTACAAAACACTGGGCATAAAAAGAAAATAAAAATGGTTTCTCTCATGAAAAAGTCTTACATTCAGTGGCCCCAAGATGGTGGAGTACAGGCAGCAACTCAGATGAATTCACCCAACATTTTTATTCAAATAACTTAAAAATAATGCCTCAGATCAATTCCAGAGTGGCAGAGTCAACAAAAGGTCAGGGTGAGCTTTTTTTTTCTAGCTTAAGACAATTTAGGAGTTCAAAAGGAAAAGTCTGTGATACTGGGATGATGGTTGCCCCAGATTGAAGTGTACATAGAGGCAACACCAGCTGCGGGCTTTGGAGGAGACTAAAACAATGGCAGCAGCATGTTCTGGAGCTCTAGACCCATAGATGATAAGGAAGTCAGACAACTGATCAAAAAGAGATTACATTGCCCTTTTTGCTGGCACTGGGTTGAGGATTCTGTTGAAATTGCCAATATGTAGTTCTGGGTTTCAGTTCCAGGCTGAAGAGAAGCACTAGTGCTTGTGGCTGCAGGGGTGTAGGGTCCCTCCTCACATCTCCAGGGTGAGGAAGAGTACTTGTGCTTGCTAACACGGGAGCAGAGACCCGGGTCTCAGTTCTAAGGCAGGAAGGAGTGCTACTGCTTGTGACTACCAAAGAGCAGGGGATGTGGTTACAGTTTCAGGGCTAAGAGAAGCATTAGCACTCGTGGCCATAGGGATACAAAGTTTTATCCTGGGTAAAGACTAGACCACAGACCAGAAGATCAATGACCACACCTCTCCTTAGATCATACCACCCTGGAAGCACCAAAAGCTTGTAGAGCCCTAGAACTAGCTCTGAAAATAGCAGCATGATAAACTGGAAGCTTGGGACAGTTGTACCCTCTCTACCCAGGAGCAGAGTTCAATTTTAGCATGAAGTTAAAAGTCAAGAAATAAACTGGTAAATGAGTAAACAATGACAAAAAAATGTGACAAAAAGTTGCTATTATGACAGGGAAGGTTAAGACACAAACTCAGAAGACAATGCTAAGACATCTACAAGCTACAAGCGTCAAAGAAAAATGTGAATTGGACACACACCCAACAAGAATTCCTGGGAATAGAGCCAAAAGGATTTTTAAAATCAGTTAAGAGGAATAGAGGAAAAAATGAGAAGAGAAATGAGAATGATACAAGAAAATTATGAAAAGAGAGTCCACACCTTTATAAAAGAGGCAAACAGAAAACTACTGAAAAAAATAATTTCTTAAAATTAGACTTGACCAAATGGCAAAAGAGGCAAAAGTAAATTCACTGAAGAGAACTGCTTAAAAGGCAGAATTGGTCAAATGGAAAAAGAGGTACAAAAAGTCACTGAATGAAAGAACTCATTAAAAATAGAACTGACCAAATGGAAAAGAGCTATAAAAGCTCATTGAAGAAAATTATTCCTTAAAAATTGAAATTTGGCAAGTAGAAGTGAATGATCCTTTGAGATATTATGAAACAATAAAACAAAGTCAAAAATGGATCAGTGGAAGAGATTGGGTACACAATATTCAGCAGTGAATGACCATCATAAGTTAGTTTGGATAAACCCAAAGATCCAAGCTTTTGGGACATGAACTCACTACTTGACAAAAAAATTGCTGGGAAAACTGGAAAGCAGTTTAGCAGAAACTAGGTTTTAGATCAACATATCACCCCATATATGAAGATAAGGTCAAAATGGATACATGATTTAGACATAAAGAGTGATATCACAAACAAATTATGAGAGCATGAAAAATCTTTTACCTGTAAAATCTATGGATAAGGGAAAGATTTCTAATAATTAAAGTCTTGATGAGCTCACTGAAAAAGAAGAAAAGAGGGACCAGAATACAGCCTTAAGGATCATCCATAGCTACTATGATGCGGATGATAGATCAGTAAAGAAGACTGAGAATGAGCAGCTGAACTGCTTAAAGGAGAATCAGGAGAAAGCAATGTCACAAAACCCCAAAGAAGAGTAACAATTAAGGAAGAGTGGGTGGTCAGCTATGTCAAATACTGTAGAGAGAGTCATAAGTTTGAGAATTGAGAAAAGCTTTGGAGGGAAAAGTTTCACTTGAGCAATGAGGTCAGAAGCCATATTGTAGAGGGTTGTGATACTTGTGTGAGAGAGGAGGAAGTAGAGGCTATGAAGATAAATAACTTTTTCTAAGAATCTGGTTGTGGATAGAGGAGGAGAGGTGTAGGATGCTAGCTTGAGTGAATGATAGGGTCTATAGACAATTGTTTTTAAGGATGCAGAAGACTTGGGGATATTTTTAGGCAGCTGGGAAGGAACTAGTACATAGAGGAAAGAGACTGAAGATTAAGGAGAGAGGGAAGGATTGTGGAACAATCTGATGGAATTAAATGGAAAAATAAAAGGAATGGCTTTTGCATTTCAATACAATGTACTAAAGATTTATTTTTCAGATAGAGAAAATGATTAACTAAAAATAGAATAAAGCAATTATTTGAAAATTTTGAAGCTTTTTTTTTTTTGTTGTTATCATTGTGCTTACCAGATGTTAAGCTGCTGAGAATGTGGGAATGGGGAGATTGTGGTACATTGGAGCTTGGAATGGTAGCTTTTTAATTTGTATAGGATCTTTCCCCTGTTGGGCTCTATTTACGGGAACAAAGACAATAGCAAACTTCAGGAATCTTAGCAGGCTAGCTGTGACCAAGGCCAAGGGCTTGCCCAGTATGCTATGCAGTATGGCAATGTGTTACATCCTCTGGTAGGTATTTGGGAGTTTCCAACTGCTGGAATACAATAAAGAGTAAAGGAAGCATATATATATTGGCAATAATTATTGGATAACTATTCTATTGATTTCTCAAAAGGAATGAATAAGATAAAAAACCCACTAAGAAAGACAGTAGTCAAGTTGAAGAAATGACACTCACATGATCCCCTGTCCCAAATTATAATTCTCTTTATGGGTTCTATTATACGTCTCTGCTCCCTAACTATGGGAATTAGTAAAAACTCCACCATCTCACAATTTAGCATCTTTTGACCTTGCTGATTACTAATCTCTCTATATGAACTTCACGTCCCATCCAAATTGGGCTTCTCAACAGCTCCCAAACATACATAGCTCTGCCTGGTTTCCTTCCTATGCCATTCTTTTTGTTTTTAGTGCCTTCTGTTCACATAGCCATATTATGGAATCCCCCCTATCCCATAAGGCAAAGCTTGAAGGCATCAAGACTTCCTTGATCTAGCTACCATAATTTCTCCCTCTTCAGTAACCCCGCAATACTTTGTTTTATCTCTCCCACATCACTTATCATACTTGGCCTTGTATTATATTTATAGGGTACATAGAGTGTCTCAAAAGTCTTAAACTTAAATACGTACTAAGACTTTTGGGATACCCTGTATGTCCTATATTTTCTATTATATAGTAAGTCCCTTCAAGTCAAACACCATGTTGTATTTACCTTTATTTCTTCTACAGTCCCTATCAGCGTGCTTTGAATACAGTAATTCCTCAATAAGTATTCATTGAACAAATATGTATTAACCTACAGCTAGTTGAACATCATGAATGAATAAATGAATGAATCTGATCTTTGAGGATATGTATTTTTGATGAGTCAAGGGATCACCTAACCTGAGAGATCTGGTAACTAATAAGTAGAAATGAGAAATCTAGAATTTGACAAAAGTGCCCTTATAAATAGCCAGTTGACCACATTCCCTGGGAAAAGAGTTGGGACTTGTCTCTACATTTTTTTGAATCTCCATCACTTACAACAATGCCTGTCACAAAATAGGCACCACAGTAGGGAACAGATAGAGACACAGAGATAGACAAACAGACAGACAGACAGGAACACACACATGTCACTTACCTCATTGGGCCTCAGTTTCTGGTATGTATAAAGCCAGAGATATTGGACTAAATGATTTCTTTTAATTTCACATTATTAATCTTGTGATTGGAAAGAAAATTTTGAACCCAAAGAGTGGCTTAGAGTTCTGAGTCTATTTTGAGTCTAGTTCCATATCACTCATATCATCTCTTCAAAAGAAAGGCACCTTGGATAGCAGGGATCTTCCCAGCTCCCAAGCCCATGATGAAACTAAAATACCTACAACCTTTAATGAAGTTGTTACATAGATTTTGCATTATAGAATTGTATAATCTACAAGCTGGCAAGCCCTTAGATACATCCCATTATTTGACAGATAAGGAATCTGAGGTCCAAAGAAGAGAAATCATTTACCTAAAGTTGCAAAGCTAGAATCTGGAGTGAGAATGATACTATTTCTCCCTCCACAATGGACACGTGGAAATGTTTGACCTCCAAGTTTAGTTCCAGCTTCCAAAGGTGTCCCACTAGAAATCTTTGAAATTTTCATCTATGCTCTCAAATCACCAGCTATCAGCTAGCTAATGTTTTGGAATTTCAAACTTGCGCTTGTAGCACAATCCAATATTATGAGCACCTCTGAATGTATCACCTAACCTCCACCCCTGCCTCTATTCAGTCATACGTGTGAGTTCATCCTTTGTTGCCAAAGAAGACCATGCCATCAGAAAAATAGTGACATGACTTGCACTTGACTTTGTTTGGAGTGAGGGAGGGCTGTGCAGGTCACCAGCCTCACTTCTCCTCCAGAGCCATCTGAATCCAGTGACCAGATATTCATCAGGATGACTGGAGATGACCAGGATAAGACAATTGGGGTTAAGTGACTTGCCCAAGGTCACACAGCTAGTGAGTGTCAAGTGTCTGAGGTGAGATTTGAACTCAGGTCCTCCTGACTCCTGCACTGGTGCTCTATCCACTGCACCACCTAGCTGCCCCTTCTATTCAGTCATCTGCTTAGGTGGAGGATGAGGCAGGAGAAAGAAAAGGGGGAATTTAAGATCCACCCGAACTGATGAGAGAGAAGCTGCCCTAAATCTTATGGGCAGAGCATGATGGTGAGGGGAAAGTTCTGGTATTCCTTCTCCCAAGAGTGTCCTTAAAAATGACCTGTCTGAATTCTGTGCTGCAGCAGAGGTAAAATTCAATTTGTGCTTGTTTTAGCACACTCACCTTCACCCAGGCAGCTCTCCCCAGCCCTAATGTTTGCAATTAGAAACCCATTTCTCTCTCTGGCTCTTGCTTTGACAGGGGCCCCCTAGGAAGGGAGAGGAAAGGGGAGTGCATGGGGGAAGGGTAGAGAAGAGTAAAGCAGGACGACTGGAGCGAGGTTTTGCAGGCTCTTGTTATTTATGGAAAATTGGACTTGCTAATGAAGGCGAGATTCATCTGGGCTTTCAGAAGGCAGGAAGGCAGGACTCTCTCTGTCAACAGACCAATTAGCACACAATTATTTTCCCTTCCTGAAAGCCTATCAGAGGTTCTCTTTGAGTGTGTGGGTTTGTGCTGCTATAGACACTCTCTTCACCACTTTATCTGCAGCCTTTTTCTAACATTGCTTTTGCAGAAAAAAGTCACAGACTGTACTCTTTGTCCTCTGATCACCCAGCTGTCCTCAAAAGTCAAATCTTTGGTCACATGTCAGGTTCAAGGTCAGCCCACTTATGTAAGCTTCTGCTTGAATTCTGACTAACAAAGGGACACTCCTCTGTCTTTTTCCTACCTTGTACAACCTTATTACCTTGCTTTAATATGACCACCACTGGACTCCCCTACAGTGATTCCCTATTTCTCTTACCAGCCCTGTCCTGTCAGATGCTTCATACTGGAACAGAGCTTATGATCTAGAACTTCTGAGCTGAGGTTGAAGCAGCTGTCTCATTTCTCCATGGAGCATAGTCTCTGACGAAATGAGAAATTGAAAGATCTGCTGGCTTGGGACCCAGTAATGGATTAATGGGCTTCTCTATTACCCCCAGGGCCCTGGTTGAGATCCTGCCAAATGTGAACTGAATGGTAGGGGTCACATTCAGTTTTCTTCCCCATTCTCCACCAAATTCCTATAGTTCATAAGATAATATGAACTTAAAATACCTTTGTACATTGTTATTATAATGGCAACAGATTTGCCAGATGATTTTGGAACCACAAAATGTTTTTTTCACGGTAATCCTATGATGTAGGTACTGCAAATGTAATGGTGCTTATCTCTATTTTAGGGCAGAGGAGATTTGAAATTTTCCCAAGGTCACATAGATAAAAAGGGTCAAAATTAGGATCCAAATCCAGGTTGCCTCACTCGGAATCCAGTGTTCTTAGCATTAAGACCTTTTGATAAAGAAATTATTTAATTAAAGTTTCAAGTTCTACTTAGAACTTGAAAAAAGCTGGGCATAAAATCCAGATCAGCTAGAAAGAGAAATTTAGAGGGGCGTGTAAAGAATACTGAATGTAACAAGAATCCATTATTACCAGCAAATATCTCATTTTTCTTCCATAGGAAAGTTTTATTCTAATGAAGCCCCAAATTCTTGTCCCATGATAGGGTGAGGTCATTTGGTAACTACCACCACTCAGCCCTGGTGCTTAGTTTTCCAGGCCCTCAGATCAAACACATTTGTTCTTAAACTATATGTACAATAGACATCTTAAACTCAGTATGTCCAAAACAGAACTCATTATCTTTACCACTGTATAGATCTTCTCCCACTCTTACATTCCCTGTTATTGTAAAGAGCAACACCATTCTCCCAGTCCCTCAGGTTCATCCTGGACTCCTTGGTATTTCTCACACCCTATATCTAATCTGTTGCTAAGACCAGTCAGTTTCACCTTTGTAATATCTCTTGAATATGCTTCCTTCTTTCCCCTCATATTTCCACTACTCTAATGCACCTGTATTAGTACAATAGCCTGCTGGTGGGTCTACCTGCCTCAAGTCTCTCCCTACTCCAATCTATCCCCCATTTAGCCACTAAAGTGATTTTCCTAAAGCCTAGGTTGAAGCCTGTCACAACCACCTCCACTCACTAATCTCCAGGGGATCTTTATTGCCTCCAGGATCAAATATATAATGCTATGTTTGGCATTAAAAGATATAATGAAGCCACCTCCTACTTTTCTATGTCTTCTGTCCCCACTTGCATTCTTTAACCCAGTGATACTGGCTTCTTGGCACTTCTATGTACAAGACACTCTAGTTCTCTGTGTCAGGTTGTCCACCATACCTGAAACACTCTTCCTTCTCTGCTCTACCTAGTGACCTCCCTTAAGGGCAGCTAGGTGGTGCAGTGGATAGAGCACCAGTGCAGGAGTCAGGAGAACCTGAGTTCAAATCTCACCTCAGACACTTGACACTCACTAGCTGTGTGACCTTGGGCAAGTCACTTAACCTCAATTGCCTCATCCTGGGTCATCTCCAGCCATCCTGATGAATATCTGGTCACTGGATTCAGATGGCTCTGGAGGAGAAGTGAGGCTGGTGACCTGCACAGCCCTCCCTCATGCAAAACAAAGTCAAATGAAAGTCATGTCATCATTTCTCTGATGACATGGTCTTCTTCAGCAACAAAGGATGAATACATCAACATCAGTGACCTTTCTGGCTCCTTTACACCCCAGGAGAATTAAATGACTTGCCCAAGGTCACAAAATTAGTGTCTGAAACCAGATTTGAATTCAGGTCCTTCTGACTCTGGGATTGGCACTGTTGTCACCTAGCTGACCTAGGTCCAATGCCTTCCCTCTATTCATTATTTCCTGCTTATCCTACATATAGCTTGCTTCTGTTTGCACGCTTGAGGGCAGGGACCATCTTTTGGATCCCCAGCACTTAACACAAGGCCAGGCACACAGTAGGCATTTAATAAAAATGATTGACTGATTATTCTTTTTCTTTGGTTATGATCACTAGAGGCAAGTTCAACAGAATCTTTGACTTGTGCAAACATAGAGGAAAAGTCAAACAAAATTTTAATAAAAACAAAATGAAACAATGCCTGTTATAACGAGCCTTAGGTTATATTTTGGGAAAGCAAAGTGTATATATAAAAGGTTTTTATACCAAAAAGGCTAGGGGAAGAAAAAGCCTATTTATGTATATCCAGAGTATGAGAAAGCCAGATCTTAGGAGGTAATTGTTAAATTTTAACTGTGAGCATTTGCACCTAAGAAATTGGCAAACACTGCAAATCAGGGCTTTATTTTAATGTTTTAAATTTTCTGATCTTTCAGAATTATAGAGAAAATCTTAATAATGCAGGTTAAATTTAAAAGTATGTCCTGTATACCTCAGATTTGGTTGTTAAACATTTGCCAACACATCCCTGTTCCTTCAATTTAAATGTAAGGCAACAAACAGTTCTCAAACTTTGTGGTCTAAGGACACCTTTACACTCAATTACTGAGAAGCTCCCACCAAAGAGCCTTTATTTATGGGGGTTAAATGTATTGATATTTAGCATATTGTAACATCTTAGTATTATTTTGAAAATAGTTTTGATTTCACAGATCCCTGAAAAAATGTCAGGGAAAACCCCTGAAGAGAAAAACTTCAAGGAGAGAGGAATAGTTATACTCAGAAGATCACTGGAGACAAAGTCTACAAAACAAACTAGTGGGAAGACCCATGACTTCAAATATCTATATACAAATATCCAAACTTTAGACAACAAACAAAAGAAATTAGAGGCCCTGACACAAAGAGGCAAATTTGACTTCATAGGTATCACTCAGAATTAGTGGAATGACACCAACAATTGGACTATGGCCCTGAGTGGTTTCACCTAATTCAAGAGAAATAGTAGGGATAAAAGAGAGTAATGTGGTATATAAAAGTTATGTTCTTGTAAGGAAAATAAGAAACAAGATGAAGAAATACAATGTAGAAAATTTGGGTAAATGGCAATGAGAGAAAAGACAAAGGCAATTTTGTCATTTAGAAAATAAAACAGACCAATTAGACAGAAAAGAAATAGATGAGAAGTGTGAAAAGCATCACAAGCTTGGTACCAGTGGCAAGGTAGAGTAGAGGTGGAAATCTTCAGTTATCCAGACATCTACTGGTTCTCTCCTTGACTGCCATAAGCTAATGGCTAATGATTTCTTGGCATGCCTTAATGATGGCTCCATCCTTCAAAAGGTGGGAAAACCAAAAAGGAGATATTATATTCTGGATATGATTCTCTCTAACAGGAAAGAAGTGGTTCCTGGGGTGAGAAAGATAAGAAAGGAAGTAATGACTTTTTATAGAGTTTGTGATGGCACAGAGAAAGTGTGGGCATATTTGAAGTGTGCCTTAGATGTTAGGAAAGCTTATTCCAAGAGTTCAGAGAGAAGATATGTAGGGTCCTATGCATTTAAGTATTACATGCGGAGTTAGCCAGGGAGAGATGGGAGGTACTTAAGAATAAAACTCTGGAAACAAATGGAAACAATTCCAGTGAGTTCCTACTACCCAGGATTCTCTGAAGTTGTCTGTTTTGTCATTATTTATGGCTCGTTGATATTCTATTATATCACTATACTACAATCTGTTTAGCCATTCTCCAATATTCTAAGGGAAAAAATAAAATAATCTCTTTGAATCTAGTTCTTTCTAAATCCCTCAATCCTCTTCAGCATTGGGAAGATTATTCTGCTTGTGACTATCCACTCACTAATATTATCCCCCAATGGATATCCAACCTGTCCCCATTCTGGATTGTGTCACTGATGGGTTTGATATATTTTTTCACCACAACAGTGTGTGTATATATATAAGTGTGTGTGTGTGTGTGTGTGTGTGTATGTGTGTGTGTGTGTGTTCAACTCTGCTATGTCTCCCTTGCTAGAGTCAGTTACATGGTGCAGAGGACAGGACATTGGACCTGAAGTCAAGAAGAGCTGAGTTGAAATTTGACCTGAGACATTTACTAGTTACGTGATCCTGTACAAGTCACTTAACCTTTATCTGCCTCAGTTTCCTTAGCTATTAAATGGGCATATTAATAGTGCCAGGGTTGTTGTGAGGACACATTATTGTGAAGACCTTGGTACGGTGCTTGGCATATGGCAGTTGTTTAATAAATGCTTGTTTCTTTCCTTAGTCTGTTTCATACAAGGGTCAGATTCATCTGTTACACAGTCCCCACACTCTTCTGATGTTTATATATTCTTTACAAGCACCCCATTATTGGAAATAGCTATTTTTATCCCCTTCTTTCCATACTACAATTTTCCTTCTTTTATTTTTCCTTTTCTTTCTGCTCAAAAAAGGAACAATTTCCACTCCACCCTTTCCCTCCTGAACTTCCACATCCTTTTTTTTAGCTCCCTCAATAAATTTGAAGCCATAAAGGTTCTGAAATGACACTTGTTTCTTCTCCCTCTGTTAGAAATTGAGATGTATCATGAATTGAATCTTAAAGGAAACTAGTCAATGAGCATTTAAGAAGCATTTTCTATGTGTCAGGTCCTGTACTAAGTCCTGGGGAAGCAAAAAAAAAAAAGACAAAAAACAGTCCCAACTCTCAAGGAGCTTGGTCTGAATGGAAGAGACCATATGCAAATAACTACGTATAACCAAGCTATATTTGGTATGAAAAAGAGATAATCAGCAGAGGGAATGAGAGATTGGGAAAATCTTTTTGCAGAATATGAGACTTTGTTGAGACTTGAAAGAAATCAGGGAAGATAGGGGATAAAAATAAGGAGGGAGAGAGTTTCTGGCATGAGAGATATGATCCAGTGAAAATGTTTGGAGCTGAGAGGTGGCATGTCATGTGCAAGAAACATCAAGGAGGTGGCAAGTGTCACTGGATCATAGAGTATACTAGAGGAAGGGGTGGTGTAAGGTATAAGAGGACTGGAAACATGGGAAAGAAAGGTCAGGTAATTAAGAGCTTTATAAACCAGAGGATTTTAGAGTTGATCTTGGAAGCAATAGGGAGTCACCAGAATCAGTAAAGTTGTTGATGCTGGTGTTGTTGGTGTGTGAATGTGTTTGTGTGTGTGTGTCTATGTGTGTGTGTGAGAGAGAGAGAAAGAGTGTGAGAGAGAGAGATGGATGGATGGATGGATGGATGGATGGATGGATGGATGGTCAGACTTGTACTTTAGGAAGATAAATTTGATAGCTGAGTGCTAGACTGAACTAGAATGGAGAGAGGCTTGACACAGGGAGACCTACTTGGAAACTAATTCAATAGTCCATGTGTGAAGTGATGAGAACCCACACCAGGGGTGGTGGCAATGTCAGAGGATAGAAGGGATAGTATATGAGAGATGTTACAAAGGTGTTAATGCTAGGACTAGCCATTGATTGAATAAGGGAGTAAAAGAGACTAAGGGGTCAAAGGATTAGACCACTTAGACCAGGGATCCAACAGATACAAGAGAGGAATACATTGTGGGTATGGAAGCTATCCAGTGTAAAGATATGGCTACTGGATATGAGGTGTCATGTGTAGAACACTTGCATATTGTAGCAGGATCACCAAATGAGAGGGAGGGAGTACCTTGTAAGGGTAAGATGGAGTCAGACTATGAATAGCTTTAAATGCCCCACACAGGAAATTAAATTAATCCTGCAGGTAATGTGTATTGATATTATTGGTGTTATTTGAGGGGATGGTGGGAAAGTGGGGAGACAGTGACCTGATCACACTTGCACTTTAGCAAAATCACTTTGGCAGCTCTAAAGAGGATGAATTAGAAATTTGAGGTAGGAAGACCAAACAGGAGACTACTACAGTGGTCAAGAAATGATGAGAGCTTGAACCAGCATGGTAGCTGTGCGAGTGAAGAGGAGGGGATGTTTGCTAGAGACATTGTTAGGATACAAATGACGAGATTTTGCAACTGGTCAGATATATGGGATGAGAGAAAATAAGGAGTCAGGAAAAACCAACGTTATCAATCTGGATGATTAAAAGAATAGTAGTATCCCAGATAATAATAGGGAAGTATGGGATAGAGGTGAGATTTTTGGAGAAAAGTGCTGAATTCTGTTTGGACATGTTGAATTTGAGCTGTCTCTGAGACATCTAATTTGACATGTTCAATACACAGTTGGTGATGTTGGAAGAAAACTTGGGAGAAAGATTCTAAGGCCAGATTTCTGAGGCATCTGCATAGTTGTAATAATTGAACCCATGAGAGTTGATATGGTCATCAGTTTAGAAAATGTAGAGAGAGAAGAGAGCCCAAGACAGAGCCTTTGGGTATTTCCACAATTAGTGGGCATGACATGGATGATTAATCAACATTGGAGAAAAAAAAATAGTTAGACTTGAAGAAGGAGAACCAGAGGAAAGCAGTGCCCTAAAAGCCAGAGGGGAAAAGAGCATGTATCTAGGAGGACAGTGTAGGGGACAGTGCCAAATATAGCACTGAAGTCAAAGAAGATGAGGATTGAGAAAAGGCTAATAAAGTTGGTGATTAGGAAATTGTTAGTAACTAAAGGGACAACATTTTCAGAAGAGTGAGGTCAGAATTCACATCGCAGAAGGTTAAGGAGAGAATATGGAATAAAAAGTGGAGGCACTGGATATAGATGGCTTTTTGAAGGTATTTGGCTGAGAATGGCAGGAGAAGTATAAGTTGACGGTTAAAGGGGATGGTAGGACCTACTAATGGTTTCTTTTACCCCCTTCAGCACTAGGGAGATTGGAGAGTTCTGTAGACTATAGGAAAAAAGTACAGTGAGAAAAAATAAGAGAGAAATTGAAACTTGGAGGATGAGGGAGATGATAATGAGGTAAATCTAAACAAGTTCAAAGGTGTATGTGGAGGAATTGATCTTGGTTATGAAAAGCAGTACTTTTATCAGAGACTAGTGTAAAGGTGGAAGTCCTGGGGTGTGACAAGAGCAACACCAGCACCTAACCCCCATGAAACATAGGCTAGTTTTTTTTTCTTGAAAAGGTATTGAAGTCATTGCATAGTACAGGGGAATAAAGGCTCAGATCATTGATATCTGTTCCTCATCACCTAAGTACAAAGCAGCCAGAAGCTTCAGGTGCTATCTCTGATATTTGGATGATGGATTACATTAGGTATGTCAGGCGAGGGACCTTTGTTCCATGGAATTAACTCAAGGTGTCCTCAATGGCTATCCATTGCTAGATATCCTCCTTTTATAGCTATGTAAATCTGTGTTAAATGTTGAATTACTGACAAGCATTGCATTTTGTTCCATTGTCGACATTAAATTATTTGAGGACTGATCTGAATCATCCTCAACCTAAAACATGGAGAATGATGTCAAGAGGTTGTGAGATGAAGAAGGTGGGCTATCAATTTCAGGGAAGAGAACTGGAAGTTCTACATGTATAGCCTTGGTTCTTTTTTGGGGGTGGGGAGTATAAAGTGAGGGTCTCAGCTCAGAAGATGAGGGAAAAAATGCTCTTTCAGTCTTACCGAATGAAGAGAATGGTGAAGAACCATTTTAGAGAGTGAGATAGGCAGTCAATTAAAGAGGAGCAATAGGATTGCTGTGCTGTAGTAAAGACCTATGTGAAATTAAAGAACATAAATTGGTAGTGGGTTTAGTCAACAAGGTTTCAAGACTTGTTCAAGCTCCATTGAGAAGCATGTGTATAGGAAAGAGGAAACAGATGGTAAGAGTAATTAAGGGTAGGGGTTTATTGAAGCAGGAGAGATGTTAAGAGAGGGAGGGAGAAAGGGAGAGAGAGAGACAGAGACACAGAGAGAGAGACAGAAAATTGCAAGATGAGAGGGAAGAGAATGAGGCAAAAATTTTGAATGACTTCCCAGAAAGATATTAAGCAGTGGAGAGATTTAATGTTACCATAAGGAAGAAGACTAGGTTTAAAATAGAATGAGGAGTAGGAAGAGATAGGATGATAAGAGATCATGATTAGCTAGACCTGCTGAATTAGTACTTAAGGCAATGGAAAGCTTGTGAGTGATGAAATCAAGGGTGTTCAGTAGCGTGCTGGTAAATGTTTAACAACCTGCTCTCCAGAAAAATGTGCTCTGACAAACTTTTAAGTTTAATCTGCATGATTACTATTTTCTCCATCACTTTTTAAAGTATAGAGTTTCAATAAAATAATAAGTCAAGCCCTAATTTATAGAGTTTGACAATGCCCAAGGTTTAAATACTCACACAGAAAATTTAACAAATGACTCTAAAAGGCCACTAGAAGGTTCCTGGGTATAAACATCTTTGCGTACTGCAGAGGAATAGTGGAAGACTACATCATGGGAGCTGAATACATTGAGGAACTGGAAAATTTGGGTTTTGAAGAAATATCAATGCATATGCCGAAGTCCTTTAGTAGCAGGGTAAGAGTTAGGGTAGAGAGAAAAATTGTGAGCCAATGTTCTAGCCTGATACCGCTTGTGGTAAGACTGTCTCAACTGACTTCTAAGAGGAAAAGATACTTATAAATCTACTAGGTAAAGTCTTTGGTGCCTCATTTCTCCCCCACTAAATGGGGATAACATCAGTTAGGAAATATCTAAACAAATTAGAGTACATGAATGTAATGGAATACTACTGTGCTTTAAGAAATGATTAACATGATGACTATAGAGAATCGTGGAAAGACTTAAATGAAACTGATGCAATGTGAAGAAAGCCAGTCTAGGAAAAAGATATGCACTTGACAACGATAAAGTAAATGGAAAAAGAATAACTGTAAACAATCGAAAAAAGTTTGCAAAATTGTAGAGAACAAGCTTGGTCCCAAAGAAGAGGGAAGAAAAAATGCCTCTTCCCACTCTTTTGCAAAGGTGAGGGTCCATGGGTGTGAAACATTGCATATGTCAATTTTTTCATATTTGTTGATCAGTTTAATTGATTTTTTTTCTTCTTTTATTTTTTATAAAATTCTGTGCTATAAAGGAGAGCTATTTTGGAGGGGAAGGGAGGAGAATGCAGAGGAAAATCTAGCCAAAGTGAAAACAAAAAGATAATAAAATATATGACAAAAATGGGGATAATCATTCTTAGATCCTATTTCAGAAAAGATTAATAAATGCCCTTAGTATCTGAGTTAGACTGATCTATTTCCACAGACTCATTTTTACTTTACTGCCTTGTTTCTTTCATTCCTGAAATGTCTTTTCCTCTCCTTTCTTCCCATCCTATCCATCCCATCTCTCCTTCAACACCCAGTCTAAAACTGATCCTTCCGAAAAGCATTCCTCCAGCTATCTTGTGCCCCAGTGTTCTCTCCACAGTCAATAGCATATAACTTAGTGGAATATTTCATATGTCAGCATAGTCTTTACCCCATCCCCATTCACCCAATAGAAGAGTTGACTGTAACCTCTCCAAAAGAGCATGGAATGTGCCTTATGCCTTTTATTCCCTTTCCCTCCTCCTCAAAAAAAAAATTCCTACAAAGTGCCATACAATAGAGGACAAAAAAATACTTATTAATTGAATAAATCTTGGCAAAGAAGTTTAAAATCCTGAGCAATGGCTCATCATTCTTAGTGCATAATGGTTTCAGTTCAGTTAAAGCTACATATTATTCAACTTGTACTTTAAACATCATGGGAAAACTGATGGGCCAGCTTTGTAATATTTTAAAGAGGTAGTGCACTAGAATAGTACATGGCTATAAGAGTTTATGTATATTTAATATACTTATTAAAATATTCAGTAAAGCCCATGGCTGCTTTTCTCTGTGGACTTCTTAGGACTGAGGTGGGACTTAAATGTTTAATACTAATAATACTACTCATAATTCAAATTCCTCTAGTGTTTTGCTTCCTGAGGGAATCCCCAAATCTGTCAATTTCACATGAATTGACTATAGCACAACTTGTCTGCCAGCATCCTACAGTGTGGATCTGGTCTGCCCTTGCATATCCAGAGGCTTTTTAATCTTCCTATGGGAAGGAGGACAGAGGGAAAACTAGAGGTGGCATCAAAGATTGCCCATGGTTCTTCCACTTAGAGATTTTACTCATTCTTGTTAGCTGGCTCTTGCTTTAATTGTTCCTTTTATTTTCCTTACCCAGCCCATATGAGTTCTTCTTCAAAGAGCTTCCTTTTGGCTCCCAAATGAAATCCAGGCACCATGGAGCTCTGGGGTATGACTCTTCTTAGTTAGTTGTATGCTGTATCCTGCTTCTGTCTTAAAATAGGGAGGAAGGACAATTGACCATAGTCCCTGTGAAGAAGACATGTGAAGTTCCATTGTACTGACTCTCCCTTATCGTTGAAATACTCTTCCTCCTCCCCAGCATCTCTTAGCTTCTCTGGTTTCCTTCATGAATAAACCTCGAGACAACTTTCTGTAGGGGGGGCTTCTCCTAGATGCAGCAAGGTGGCATGGTAGATGGAACAGAACTAGGAGTTGAAGCAACAAAGATCAGAATTTGAATCCTGTCTTTAAATACTTACGGGTTATATAACCTTGGCAGTCACTTACTATGTCTGTCTGGGTTTCCTTGTATGTAAGTTGGGATAATGATGCGAGCTCCTGTTTGAGAATCAAATGAGATAACATATGTAAAGCCCTTTGCTAACCTTTAAGGACTGTGTAAATGCTATGATTACTATAATTATTATTATTAATTAGAATTGTTGTCATTATTATTATTTTCTGATGCTTCCTGCTGCGCATGTCTTCTTTCAGTGATCATTTCTATCTCTGCTGTCTATATCTTGTATTTACTTAGCTGTTTACATGTTATTTCCCCCATTAGTCTCTGAGCTCAGCGAGGGCAGGGACTACTTTTACCTTCCTTGGTAGTCCTATAGTATCCGGTACATAGTAAGTGCTTAATAAATGCTCATTGACTTGACTTGACTTTCTTGAGGGCAATCAAGGATAGGTTACCAACGCACATTTGGATGACTTCGCTAGTGAGTTCTAAAGGAAAATGATGCCTATTGACTGAAACCCCCCCTCTCTGTTTACTTCTCTAGGTCACAGAGACCCGGACAGGCCCTCTGGGCTGTAGTAACTATGATAACCTGGATTCCGTCAGCTCAGTCCTGGTACAGAGTCCAGAAAACAAGGTTCAGTTATTAGGTAAGAAGTCTTTTCCCCACCTTTCCACAGCCACAGAAGTATCTGTAACCTTCTACTCAAGCAAGAAAGGGGGAAAAACCACAAAGTAAAAAACAAATTAGCAAGCAGAAAATGCACCCATTTCATTCTGCTAAAGCCAGGACACTTTATCTGGACATTGGATCATTAAAGCTTAGGTTAGAGCTAGAAAGGCCCTAAGAGACCATGGAGTACAGCTTTCTTATTTCATAGGTAAGGAAACTGATCCAACTGGGAAATGTCTGAGGCAGAATTCATGATTTCCTTTTCCCCTCTAAGAACAAATTTTGAGATGACTTGCCCACTTCCCAAGTCCATGAATCTGTTCAAATCCTCTTCAAGACAGAATTCTTCTACAGTCATCCTCTTTGTTCCCAAGTTGTGTTTAGTGAAGGGAACCTTCTCTAAAAGGTACACAAGGTTTTTGAGACAGAAGAAAGCTTAAACTAGCCAGGACTGTAGATGTAGAGATAAGAGGGACCTTGGAGACCATCTAATCCAAATCCTTTATTCAATAGATTAAGAGTTCAGAGAGAGGTAAAGGGACTTGGTCTAGGTTACACAGATAAGAAGGGACAGATCCAAGATAATTCAGAGGAAAAAGGAAGGGGAAGAGAGGAAAAGGAAGGGAGAGGGGAAGGGAAAGGAAAAGAGAGAGGAAGAGAAACAAAGAGGAGAAGGGGAAGAAGAAAGGGAGAGGAAGGGGATGGGAAAGAGGACGAGAGTGGGCAGGGGAAGAGGAGCAGCAGGGGTAAGAGGAAGAGGAAGGGAAGGGGACAGGGGAAAGGCAAAGGAGAGTGAAAAAATAAGGGAAGGGGATAAAGGAAAGACTGGGAACAGAGGAGGGAGCCAGCCTTAGATGAAGGCTAATAAACAAAAACAGGGAGGGAAGTTAGAAAAAAATTGCATTAGGCCTGGAGACAGGAAGATAGGAGTTCCCCTGCCCTTGTACTCCATTTCCCTCTGACATCCTTTGGACCACGGCTATGCAAATTGATATAGACAGAGCTGTTTGGCAGGGGGAAAAGTTCATTTTTCTTGAGGCTTAACTGAATTGGACTCTGTTTAAGATATTATTGTCTCTACATTATAAAATCAATAACCCTCACCCAGGATCTATTATTACAAATGCCAACCAATCTGAGCCAGCAGCGACCTACTACTGCCATGGGAGTCAGATTTTTTATTTGATTTTATTTTTTGTTTCTTAAGAAATAAAGAATGCCTGTTCCTTGGTGCTAACTAATGCAATTATCATCCATCCTTGCTCAGGTCCCTGAATGGGCTAGTTTGTATGTCTGGGAATAGTGACGGGTGAAGTTCAAAATGTCTAGTGGTTGCTTTGGAATAGTTTATGCCGTTTAATTTTATAGCCCATCACTCACACAGCTGTTGCTCAGGGCACCTCTGCTACAGCAATGGAGAATGTTCCCATCAGGACGGGGAGAAAACAGGAAGGTGGGGAGGGGTTAAGAGAAGGTAGGAAACCAATGTATATGATGTGGGGGCCCTCTTCAGGGGTGAATTGGTGGCAGACAGCCTAGAAGGGGAGGGTTGAGAGCAGCGTGAGGATGTGACACAGGTGTCTATGTACAAAAATGTGTCAGCTCCAACTTTCAGGATGCTTTATGCTGTAAGCCAAGCCTGTGGGGCCAACTCTGTCTCTCTGACCCTGTTCCCTCTGTTTATGTATGCCATAGCCATGGGAAGTTCAGGAGAAATAAGAATCTGGCAGGAATTGAGCCAGAGCAATTCAGGCTATGCTGGGGGAAAGTACAGAATAGGAAGGAAGGAAGGAAGGAAGGAAGGAAGGAAGGAAGGAAGGAAGGAAGGAAGGAAGGAAGGAAGGAAGGAAGGAAGGAAGGAAGGAAGGATCAAGTGAATTATTTATTAAATGCCTACTATGTACCCGGTACAGTGCTAAAATTTACAAATATTACCTCATTAATTTCCATTTTACAGTTAAGGAAACTGAGGCACAGAGAGGTTAAATGACCTGCCCAGAGTCACACAGATAGTAAGTGTCTGAGTTTAGATTTGAGTTCAAGTCTTCCTGCCTCCAGGCCCAAGACTCTAACCATTGTACCACTCCTCCTCTGCCTCCAGATAGACCACTTGACTTGGAGTCAGGAAGACCGTAGGTCAACTCACCCCTTCAACACTTACTAGACATGTAACCTGGGCAAGTCTCTTATTCTTGCTGGCTCTTGGGTTCCTCATCTGTGAAATGAGGGGGTTGAATTCAGTGCCCCCCTTTCCAGTTCTACAGCGGAGTCCTTTTGCCTCCCATTCTCTCAACACTGCAAGAAGTTTCCCCATTCTCTAGGTCACAAAACAAACAGGTTTGCTGGGATGCTTGGTCCTTTGAAGGCCAGCCTTGGGAGCACCATATATCAGAATCCCAGGCCTCCCGCAATGGACAGTTATCCACGGCCAAGCTTTTAGCTGTTTTACAGGTAGGTGGGAAGATATATAGGGGAGTTCTACTTCTCTGCAGTCAGCTCAGGTATGACTCCGGCTCACAGTGACTCCTTTGGAACCGAAGCACAGAAATGGTCACAGGTTTGTTTCCTTTTAACACTTAGCTGGAAACGTAGAACTGGGGCTCCCTCATGCCCAGGTCTATTGTAAGATGGCCATCATCAGACTTACTCTTCTCTACGTCAGTGGAGTCATGGGGTGCCTATATTAAGGGATTCATAGGCTCATAGATGTAAAACTGAATGTGACCTCAGAAGTTAGCTCATCCAGCCCCTTCATTTTAAAACTAAGGAAACTGAGGCCCAGGGAGATTAGTAGGCTCAGTTATGATTAAATAGGTGGTGAGCATCAAAGGTGGAAAATCAATACAAGTCTTTACTCCAGAGCAGGGGTGGGGAACCTGTGGCCTTGAGTCCTCATGTGGCCCTTCGAAGGGTCACACTTGAGGACCTAGAAAGCCACATGTGGCCTCAAGGCCACACGTTCCACACTCCTGCTCTGGAGCATGGTGTAGTTTAGTCCATATGTCCCCACTGGGGAATCAGTTAATGTGTTCCATTCATGTTTCGGAAATAACACAACTTCCGTTGTTTACCAGATTGGGTGGGAACCTCAAGAGAAGATGCTGCCAAATGAAAACTAGGATTTTTGTTGTCAAGCTCAGTTAAATAAGTGAGGGCTAAGATTAGGTTCAAAGACAGAGGCGCGGAAAGCACTATCCAACCACAAGTTCTCCTTCTTGTACATCTTAAACCTCTCATTTATCTGAAGACCTCTTCCCATTTCCATACTGTAAATGCTGATATAAAACTAGAAATCCCATTCTCTTTCCATGAATTCCTTTGACCACTGGACATCTCTGTACTTGAGTTTTAGGTGAGTCCTTGTGAGTACTAGTTCCTTCTTGTGTCAAGTGCAAGAGAATTGACTAAGTTTTGGGGCTATGATGTTCTCTACTGAATTTCCAGATCTGTCATGGGGATACAAATGAGATGGAGCTCTTGGGTTTACTGTCCATGTGTGGTGGCCAAGTTTGTTGATATCATGGAATGAAAGCAACCTTGGAGATCCCAGGAGGGAGCTTAGAATCATAAAATATTGGACCAGGGAGAGACCTTGGGAAACTTTTACAAAGCAGAGATTCTACCATTTTTGTGTTATAGATTCCTTTGTCTGTTTAGTGACACCCCATCTCAGAATAATGTTTTCAAATGCATGAAATACAATACATGGGATCACAGAAGAATCCAATTAAAATAGCTCTCAAAATATAATTTGGGAAAACATTCATGAACCTCAGGTTAGGAACACCTGGCGTAGGAGAAAGGGAAAGGAATAAGCATTTTTATGGTAACCTAATATGTGCCAGGTACTCTAGAAAGCAAGTACTTTACACATATTATCTCACTTGATGCTCATAACAGTGCCAAGAGGTGTATGCCGTTATTATTCTCACTTTACATTAGAGGAAACTGAGGTGAAGTTTCAGTGACATGCCCAGGGTCACACAGCTAGTAAGTGTCTGAAGCTAATTTTGAACTCAGGTCTTTCTAACTCCAGGCCCAGTACAGAGAGAGAGTACTGGATTTAGAGTCTGGAAGACTTAGGTTCTGATCTAATCTGCCATATTTATTTGCTGTGTAACCCAAGTCAAGTCACTTAACCTTTGTAAGTCTCAGTGTCCTCATCTCTAAAAGGAGAAAACTGGATTGGATTACCTTTTAGGCCCTTTCCACTTCTGATTCTACCTCTTCATTTCAAAGATGGAAAGGAGACCCAGAAAGGTTAAGGTTCTCCCTCAAAGTCACACAGCTAGTTAGAGGCAGAGACAGTAACAAAAATCTTATTTTTAACATTTACACAGCATGTTAATGTTTACAGCAAATATATATACATATATACACATGCATACATCATACTATATATACACATATAATACTATACATGCATTATATGTACATATACATGCATACCATACTCAAATGTACATACATGCATTTCATGTAGACACATACACCATGCATCACATACACACAGTATTTATAATATGCATGCATACGTATTCATACTATACACACATAAATACATGTATATATGTATACATACTATATGTACACACATACAATATACATGCAAACACATGTTATATATGCACAGTACTATATATAATATACATGCCCATGTTATATATACACACACACAACACACATGTACGTTATGTGTATATACATATACATGCTATGTCTACATACACCTACATTATATGTACACATATTATATATGTAAATCATATACATATACACATTATGTAAACAACATGCATTATATACATATTATATATACACATACATATTATATGCATATGTACTTGTGTATGCATACATATTATATACATACATGTATGCACAGATATATGCATACATATACACACACACTCAGGTCTCTTGTCATTTATAAGCAGCATGGTATTAGGCAAATCTCTTTAAGTTCCCTCATCTCAGGTTCCTGGCCTAAAGGAGAGGTTCTTAAACTGGGGTCCTGGAACTTTGTTGTCCTTGTTGTTTTAAATTTCTGTAATTGTATTTTAGTATAATTGGTTTCCTTTATAATTGTGTATAATTTACTTTGTGCTTTTAAAAACATGGTTCTGAACAGGGATCCATAGTTTCCCCAGATGACCCAAGGGGTCCATGACACACACAAAAAGGTAAAGAACCCCTGGGCTAGATAACCTTTAAAGTTCTTTCCAATGTCACTCTTCTGGGAATCTGGCTGGAAGCTGACTCTTTCTCTTTGACTCGGGGTCAGGGCTCTGTTTGTGGAGTTGGTCCCTCTCCCCTGACAGGTCTTTTGCCTCAGGCCTGCAGGTACTGCTGCCTGAGTACCTCAGAGAGCGGTTTGTGGCAGCTGCTCTCAGCTATATCACCTGCAGCTCTGAAGGGGAGCTCATCTGCCGGGAGAATGACTGCTGGTGCGAGTGTGGACCCAGCTTCCCAGAGTGCAACTGCCCAGAACCAGATATCCAGGCCATGGAAGAGAGCCTGCTCCAGATTCAGGACACCTGGGCTACTCACAACAGGCAGTTTGAGGAGTCAGGTGAGACACCTGACAGCCCCGCCTTCCCCTACATTTGCCTGGCCACCTTGGGGTGATTCTCAGAACCAGCTAGGAAGGGAGCCTGTACTCACCTTGCTTTCCTTCCACTCATCCCTTCTCTGGTTCTGTCTGGCCAACCAAAAGAAATGGGTAGTTCTGTCAGAAACAAAGAGTAAGAGCTTGCCAGGCGACCCCAAGAGATGACCCTTGCCAGGGGCCACCAAGTGATGATAGGAAAGAAATGTAATGCATTATCTTGAAGAAATATCTGGTTCAATGTATTCATTTTACAACTGAGGAAAATGATATTGAGAGGGTAAATAACCCAAGTAATAAGGAAATGGAATGATATTTAAACCCAGAACTTCTGAGTCCAATTCGAGTGCTCTTTCCCCTGTGCCATAAAACAGAAATCCTTTCAGAGGTTTTCCATAAGATACAGCAGGTGTTTATGGGGAGAATTCCAGAGAGGACTCCTGTGTGGTTCCCAAGCTGTCCCTTAGAAATAGTTATTTTCTTTTCCTCTCCCTCTGATAATATAAACCATTTGGTTTCTCCCAATAGAGGAATTCCAGGCCCTGCTGAAGAGACTTCCAGAGGACCGCTTCCTGAATTCCACTGCCATCTCCCAATTCTGGGTCATGGACTCTAGCCTCCAGCACCGTTACCAGCAGCTGGGGACCACCTTAAAACTGCTGTCCAAGAAGACCCATCGAGTCATTCGTCGCCTCTTCAACCTTTGCAAACGCTGCCCCAGACAGCCTCGATTCTGGCTGCCCAAAGAAAGGTGAGCTACCCAGTCGGAGCACTCAGCTAGACAAGGCCAGAGCCCTAAGCTCATCTTATGTGACCTGGGCCAATGATCCTGTCCATATTGATAAGAACAAGAGTGACAGGTTGTACCTGGTCTCTGTGAGGAAAGAAAAAAAAGTGTAGGGGGGGGGTGACTAAGCTGTGCTGTTGATGTCATTCATTCATTCGACAAATATTTATAAACCAAAGTAAGATCAGAAGGGGAGAAAAATGAATGGGCAATTTTGTCACTACTGCGTCCATTTTAACATATATGATTTAATGAAAGCAAGCTATTCCCCTTTTGTTCTTTGAATATGCAGATGTTCAAAACTGATTAAGTTTATGATAAAAAATATGTATTTATGCTGCATATACTATATATCTAGTCATCACTATGCTAGGGACATTAGAAGATACCTCCAGAGATAGGAAAAGTCGTCTTTCAAAGAACTTTTAATTTCCCTGGAATAACTAACTAAATGTATGGGAAAAAATGCAGAACAAATTAGGAGAGAGGGATATGCTAGATGATATAGCGGATAGAGTGTGGGGCTTGGAGCCAGGAAGACCTGAGTTCGAGTCTGGTTTCAGCTACTTACTAGTTATATGACTCTGGACAAGTCACTTAGTCTCTATTTCCTCAGCTGTAAAATACAGAGAATAATTGCACCTACCTCTCAAGGTCATAGTAGAGTGCTTAGCATAGTTCCTGAAATGTAGTCAGTGCTATATAGATGCTTATTCCTTTCCCTTTCCTTTTCATTGGCTGAAGGAACTCCCTCTACTGAAGTAGGTCAACACCTTCTCTGTGTCCAGTACTCTTAGAGAAAGAGTACTGAAGTTAAGTGACCTATCCAAGATAACTCAGCTAGTATAAGTCAGAGATGGGACTTGAACCCAGTCTTCCTGGTTTTCAGGCTGACTCTCTAGTCAATAAGCCATGCTGTATCTCTCACAAGGGAAAGATAGCAAACTGTTTGTGGGAACCAGGAGGCAAAGTGATGACAAAGGAAGCTGGAGACAGGAAGTGATGTGCACAGATCTGTGGATGAGAGATGGGAAAGTCTTCTAGGCTGTGAGGTAGGGAGTGTGTTTAATAGCAGGAGAGGGTACAATAAGTCGATGAGACTTCCTGCAGAGCAGGAGGCATGATAGCAGGGAATGAGTGTTGAGATCGAGTGGGTCAGCAGAATCATTTGACAGAGAGCTTGTTGACAAGGATAAGGAAGTGATTCTGAATCTAAGGGAGCCCCTCTGGATTTTAGAGCCATGGTAAAAATGTGATAAAATTGGTCATGCAAAGAACTCTAGCTCATGACTCCCAATACCAGGATACATTCAAATTTCCTTGGTGCTCACACAGCAGAGACTGAGCAAGGTGGGACAGACTACTTAGTCTTGTATGAGCCTCCAGGGGCATTCTCCATTCTATGGGTTCTTTCCTCAGTTATTGTTATATGGTGCCTTTTCGACTTTTTTCTTTCCTCCTATTAACCGTTCCATATGAGCCTAAGAAAGATGTATCATCTGTGTATTTCACCTTGACTCTATAAAGCTTCCCTCTTATTTTCTATCCCCAGACCCTTATCCTATTGGTGGAACCGGATCCAGTCCTTCCTATACTGTGCAGAAAGCACTATCCCTGGGACTTTCTTGGAGCAGAGCCACAGCTGCACCTGCCCCTATGATCAGTCCTCCTGCCAGGCTCCCATCCCATGTGCCTTGGGTGACGGGCCAGCCTGTGCTGTCTGTGCCCCGGACAATAGCACCCGCTGTGGGAGTTGCAATGATGGCTATGTGTTGACCCAAGGGCTGTGCCGGCCAGAGGTGGCGGAGTCTCTGGAGAGTTACCTAGGCCTGGAGACGGATCTGCAGGACCTGGAACTTAAGTACCTGCTTCAGAAACGCGATAGCCGCATTGAGGTGCACTCCATCTTCATTAGCAATGACATGCGTCTGGGCAGCTGGTTTGACCCCTCGTGGAGAAAGCGCATGCTTCTGACTCTGAAAAGTAACAAGTACAAGCCGGGCCTGGTACATGTGATGCTGGCCCTGTCACTCCAGATCTGTCTCACAAAGAACAGCACCCTGGAACCTGCCATGGCCATCTACGTCAACCCCTTTGGGGGCAGCCATTCAGAGAGCTGGTTCATGCCTGTGAACGAAGGAGATTTTCCAGACTGGGAAAGGACTAATGTGGATGCATCGGCCCAGTGCCAAAACTGGACGCTCACCCTGGGTAACAAGTGGAAGACCTTTTTTGAGACTGTCCACGTCTACCTGAGGAGCCGAATCAAGTCTCTGGATGACAGTTCTAATGAGACACTTTACTATGAGCCCCTCGAGATGTCTGACCCTTCCAAGAATCTTGGCTACATGAAAATCAACAGCCTGCAGGTCTTTGGCTATAGCATGCCATTTGACCCTGATGCGATTCGGGACTTAATCCTTCAGCTGGATTACCCATACACTCAAGGGTCCCAGGACTCTGCCCTCTTGCAGCTCATTGAGATCAGGGACCGAGTGAACCAGCTTTCTCCTCCAGGAAAAGTCCGGCTCGACCTCTTCTCTTGCTTGCTCCGGCACCGGCTCAAGCTGGCCAACAACGAAGTGGGCAGGATTCAGTCCTCCCTGAGAGCCTTCAATGCCAAACTGCCAAATCCTGTAGAGTATGAGACTGGCAAGCTCTGCAGCTAACCTGAGGGCCTTGGTTATGCCCCCAGGGCTGGGAAGCAGGGGGAGCCAAGACTATCTAAACAGCCTTACCTTAGTGCCAATGCCGTGCATTTAAGCAACGTCAAGTGCTAGGGAGAAAGGATGGATACAGATGTGGGCACAGAGAAGCATAGACATACACATATATTATCTCCCTCACTGGGACACTAAAACGAAGCAGAATCTGATTGGTGAAATTAGTGATTTCTGAGATGAGAATGGTAGATAAGAGAAGAGATTTAAAAAAAAAAAATCCAACACCACACTACAGAAATCTTTAAAAGTGATTCTTGCCATTCAAAGGAAGGAGAAAGAAAAGTGGGGTTGAGCATTGGGCCTCCCCCTCCAAGGAGTCACTTTTGTATTCTTTTTAACCAGATGTTTCTAACAATGTAGTGGTTTTGTGTTCCCCATTTTGGTTTTTCAGTTTTCATATTTTTTCTCTGCTGTACCCTCACAACACTGCCTTTCCCCTCAGAAGCCGTCCCCTTGGGAAACCACTGCAAATGAAACAGACAGAGATTGTGTTTGTTACTTCTTCTCATAATCCCTATTCCTCAGACCTTCTTTGACCTCTTCCTCTCTCTCTGTCCCACCTACAATTTCAGGGCTCAACCCTCCTCCCATCCTCCCCATGCATCTCCCCCATCTAACTGGACTTATTCCCTGGAAGCAATGTTGTCAAATTAGTAACAGATACTCAATGTTTAGGGACATCTTTCTTTTTTTTAACCAAAAATATATTTATTTTATGATTTGTTTTGTTAATTTGCTCCAGCCAAGTGACATCTGAGTAAAATTTACCTGGTTTAATATATTTTTTAAAAAAAATGCGTTTTTGAGGAAAAAAAAGAGAAAAGAGAAAAAAAAGAGTGTCTTTGTCTGGGTTGGCTGGAATTTTTGTTTGTTATTTTGCCTGCTGCGAACATGTTGGTGTGCTGTGACTGAATGACTTGACTGATATGGAGTCCTGCTTGTACCTGTGGCATTGCAAGATATCCTGGTGTGTTTTAGACATGTGTGCATACATGTATGTGTTAAAGGAGTGTGTGTGCAAATTGTGGGCATGCTTATGAATGATAAAAAGTCATTAATGGGTATTTATTAGCTCCTGCTATGTGGTAGGAACTGATTAAGGGAAAATATAAGTTCTTTGTTAGCTCTTTCTCTCACCACATTGTCTTTGTTCTAGGATTAGACTCGATCTGTCCCCACATACATGTATACACAGTAGGTCAGTTTAGCCAGTTCTTGCTTCAGAGAGGCAGAAAAGCTCTATGTTTTGGCTAGTAGCTGGGTGAAGGGCAAGCAAAGCGGGAAATCTTTTTTTTGGCTCTGCTGCCAATGGCCTCCTGGATATCCAATATCTTTTGCTCCATGGGATTGAATCACTCCCAGGGGGAACTGGACAAAATCCAGGAAGCAGTCCCTCTAAGACTATCCTTTTCTTCACTACCCATTTTCCTCTTTAAAAAAATATGAAAGGAATCTTTTTTTTTTACTTTTGATGTGGAGATGGATGCAACATTTCCTACCTTAATTGCCTGACATGGCAAATGTTGCCTAGCCCATCCCTGGGTGAATCAGTTTTCTCTCTGTTCTCTACATGCTCCCAGTACAGTTGGTAGGCATGACAACCTCCACCCTGTTCAGGAGAGAGCACCACATAAATACCAAGTATTTCATTCACCACCTATGGTACATCACAGTTGGTATAACTAGAATCAGGAGACAGTGGGAAGCCAGTCAGCTCTATTCAATCCTGTTCAAAGATTACTGTCATGCTCTAGCTTCCTGCTTTATTATATTAAATCATGACCCAGAATTTTTGTGAGGTAAGTGGCCCAGGGCACTGCTGACTTCAAAGCTTTCATTGAACCCTTCTGGGTCAGAAATACTGAGTGATGGCCTGGTCTGATGAACAACACCATATATCAGCTTGAGCTGCTTTCTCTAGTTCTGTTGCTTCCTAACTTTGGAAATTCTCCATGTCTTTTTCCTCACCTGCAGAGATGAGGCCAACACTTGTCATGTACTGAGCCAGAACTGTTAAGTTAAGTTAGAGTCTGGTGCTAGGAGAGGAGAAGGTCACATAGAGTTGGTTGGAAAGAGAAAATGCTTTCCTTGTTTGATAAAGGGTGCTTGAGAAGTGTGAAGTGAGTGTGAAAAGTGTGATTTTACAACTCTGACATGCACATCTTCATCTTCTATGAGTGGGCAGAGAAAGAGAGAGAGAGAGACTTGAATTCACCAATTAAAGGCATCAGGGTCTCAGGTGGGAGACTCAGCTACCTGCCACAGCAACATAAGCATTCTGGGAAG
Source organism: Notamacropus eugenii (assembly GCF_028372415.1). Classification (NCBI taxonomy): domain Eukaryota; kingdom Metazoa; phylum Chordata; class Mammalia; order Diprotodontia; family Macropodidae; genus Notamacropus; species Notamacropus eugenii. The sequence goes on along the minus strand of NC_092873.1, from coordinate 468,760,104 downwards.
GGGAGTCTCATAGGACTGACTGATCATTATTGTCAAAACTGGAATCTCAATAAAACCGATTTATTTAGGTGGAAATTGAGTCAGACCAAAGGATCATCGAATCATGGATTGGTACTCAATAGAACCACAGAAATTATCTAATCCAACCTTGTTTTATACATGAGGAAACTGAAGCCCAGAGTGGCCAAGTGTCTTTTGCCTAAGGTTATATGAGTGCTTAAGTATAGAAGAGTCAGGATTTGAACTCAGGCCCTCCAACTCCAAAGTCTGGACTTTTTCCACTGGTCTCATGTATCTCCCCAACCCCACTCCCAAATGAGGGCAATCCTCCCATTCTGATCCCCCAGCCCTTAAAATCCCCACAATTTTATGTACCTAGCGTGATGGGGAATTATAGCTACTTGGTTCTAAATAAAAGATCCAGTTTGGGGAAAGAGTGTGGCCTCTTGACTTCGTTATAAGATGGATCTTGAGAACTCCTCATTCTTGGCCTTCTTAACTTGGTTGGTCTAGTAGGAATGTCATGGTGTAAGAGGTTTTAGAAATACCCAGACATGCTTAAGGGGCTACCTGCTGCCTGGCTCTTTGCTAGTTCAGATGTTAGGTGTTGAAAATTGAGGTTTATCACCTCCATTCAAGTAATCCTGAAGACCTCCCAAATATCAGCTCCATGTTGACAATAGGCTGTTTTATTATTAATTGCATTTATCCAGTACTTAGCACAGTGACCAATATAATGTTCAGTTCTGAAGTATTCCTCTAGTACTTATTGAAGCAGCTATATTTTCTTTTTAATAGTTTTATTTATTTATTTTTAGATTTCAACATTCATTTCCACAAAATTTTGAGTTCCAATTTTTCTCCCCATCTCTCCCCTTCCCCCACCCCATAACACCTTGCATTATGATAACCCCTTCCCTCACTATGCCCTCCCTTCTATCATACCCCACCCTTCTCTTACTCCCATCTTCTCTCTTTTCTTGTAGGGCAAGATAAATTTCTGTACTCTATTACCTGTATTTCTTATTTTCCAGTTATATGCAATAACAATTTTCAGCATTTGTTTCTAATACTTTGAATTCCACCTTCTCTCCCTATCTCCCCATCTATGTCCACTGAGAAGGCGAGCAATTCAATACAGACCATATATGTGTTGTTTTGCAAAAGACTTCCATAATAGTGTTGTTGTATAAGACTAACCATATTTCTCTCCATCCTACCCTGTCCCCCCTTTTTTTCTATTCTCTCATTTAACCTTGTCCCTTCCCAAAAATGTTCACTTCTAGTTACTCTCTTCTCCCATTCGCCCTCCCTTCTATCATCCCCCTCACCCCATTTGTCCCCTTCTCCCCTAATTTCCTATAGTGTAAGATAGATTTTCATACCAAATTTAGTGAGCATGTTTATTCCCTCCTTAAGTCATATGTGAAGAGATTAAGCTTCACTTTTCCCCTCTTACCTTTTCCCTTTTCTCTTCCATCGAAAAAGATTTTTCTTATCTCTCTTATGAGTGATAGTCTGCTCTATTCCATTTCTTCCTTTCTTCTCCCAATATTTTCCTCTCTCATTCCTTAATTTTATTTTTTTATGGATATCTCTTCTGATTCAACTCAACTTGCACTCTCTATGTGTATGTGTGTGTGTGTGTGTGTGTGTGTGTGTGTGTGTGTGTGTAATCCTTCCACCTACCCAAATACTGAGAAAAGTCTCAAGAGTTACAAATATTATCTTTTCATGTGGAAATGTAAACAATTCAGCTTTACAAGTCTTTTATGATTTCTCTTTCCTGTTTACCTTTTATATGCTTCCCTTAATTTTTGTGTTTGAAAGTCAAATTTTCTATTCAGTTCTGGTCTTTTCATCATGAATGCTTTAAAGTCCTCTAGATCACTGAATGATCATTTTTTCCCTTAAAGTATTGTACTCAGTTTTGCTGGATGCGTGATTCTTGGTTTTAATCCCAGTTCCTTTGACTTCTAGAATATCCTATTCCAAGCACTTCAATCCTTTAATGTAGAAGCTATCAGATCCTGTGTTATCCTGATTGAATTTCCACAATACTAAAATTGTTTCTCTCTAGCTGCTTGCAATATTTTCTCCTTGACCTGGGAACTCTGAAATTTGGTCACAATATTCCTAGGAGTTTCTCTTTTCGAGTCTCTTTCAGGAGGTGATCACTGGATTCTTTCAATATTTATTTTACCCTCTGGTTCTAGAAAATCAGGGCAGTTTTCCTTGATAATTTCATGAAAGATAATGTCTAGGCTCTTTTTTGATCATGGCTTTCAGGTAGTCCCATAATTCTTAAATTGTCTCTCCTGGATCTGTTTTCCTGGTCAGTTGTTTTTCCAGTGAGATGTTTCACATTATATCTTCTATGTTTTCAGTCTTTTGGTTTTGTTTTGTAACTTGTTTTATGGTATAGTCATTAGCTTCCCTGAACTCCACTCTCATTTTTAAAGAACTATTTTCTTCAGTGAGCTTTTGAACCTTTTCCATTTGGCTAATTCTGCTTTTTAAAGCCTTCTTCTCCTCATTGGCTTTTTGGACCTCTTTTTCCAATTGAGTTAGCCTATTTTTAAAGCTGTTATTTTCCTCAGCATTTTTTTGGTTCTCCTTTAGCAAGCTGCTGATGTGCTTTTCAAGCTCTTCTATGGCCTGAGTCCATTTCATGTTCATTTTGGAGATACTAGAGGCAGAAGCCTTGACTTCCTCTGATAGTATGCATTGTTATTCCTCATCTGAAAAGATGGAAGGAGATATCTATTCACCAAGAAAATAACCTTCTGTGGTCTTTTTCCCCCTTTTTGGGGCATTTTCCCAACCAGTTACTTGGCTTCTGAATCCTTTGTCAAGAAGAGGGTCCTAATGCTCCTCCTCCCCCCAGAACCATGCTCAGGGCTGAGATTCATATCAGCTACTCAATTGCCCCAGGGGATTTAAGCTGAGCTGCTGGGACAATGGACCCAGGCTGCTTCTGTGGCTACCGTAGCTGCCCGCCACCTGCTGCTGCTGCTGCTGCCACCTGGGGCCAGTGCTGGGGGGGACCCTGCTCCCCTATCACCCAGCTGGAAAATCCCTTCCACACTGACCTTTGAAGCTTTCTTTGTCACTGGTGACTTGAGGGATCTGGGACCATACCTGCTGGGGATTCTGCCCCGGAGGCCTGTTCAGGTCCTGTTCCTCCCTGTGCTGCATGACCAGGGCTGCTCAGCATCCTATGGGATACACCTTTCCTGTCAGCCTTCCAGGTTACCTTTGGCTGGAAATCTCTTTCACTCTGACATTCTGTGGCTTCTGCTGGTCTAGAATTTGTTGAGAGTCATTTTTTACAGGTATTTTTGTGGGCTGAGGGGGAAGTACTAGAGTATATGCATCTTTCTGCTCCACCATCTTGGTTCCACTCTGCAGCTATATTTTATTCAGCATAGAATATTCTTCACGTACAAATTCCCTTTGTTAACACAGATCCTATAATAATGAGCAATTTAGAGCTACAAATAGCCTTAGATGTCCTCTGGTCCAAACCTTTCATATTACAAAAAAGCCTAGAGAGATTGTGATTGCCTGGGGGTCAAACAACAATGATAATAATGTCAATAATAATAGCTAGCATTTATATAGTACCTCTTATGTCCCAGATACTGTGCTAAGTGAACTGTGAATATGATCTCATTTGATCTTCTCAACAGCTCAGTGAAGTAGTTGCTATTATTATCCTTATTTTGCAATTGAAGAAACTTGCCCAGGATCACCCAGCTAGTTCACTGGTGTTGGGAGGCTGGATTTGAATTGTCTTTCTGAATTCAGCCCCAGCACTCTAAATATGGGAACCTTAGATGCCTCCAGTGTAACTGAGCCTGGATCATAGCATCAGAAACATAGAACTAAAAGGGATTTTAGAAGTCATGAGAAACTAAGAACAAGAAAGTGAGTTTTAGTGACTTGCTCAATATTATGCAGTTACTAAGTTGAAGAACCAGGAACTAAACTGAAATCTTGAGTCTCCAAATCCAGCATCTCCTAGGGAGTTAGTTGCCCAAGGGACATTTAGATTAAGTGACTTGTCCAGGGTCATATAGCTAGTAAGTATCAGAGTCAGTAAGCATTTTATGTCAGCTTTCTATGTGGAGCTAAGTAGTGGAATTGTTTGGGACAAACTAGGAAGCAAAATAAATTCTAAGAAGAGGAGCAAGTGAGAGTAGCTCCAGAGACACTCTTTAGAGACCTGTGTATATCAATATTATAACCTTGAAATCATAGTGGAATTTCACAGCTAGCTAAGTTGAGAAGTCACATGTTAGAGGAGTTCATGGCTACAACTGCAGTCATCAGAATTTGCATTAGGGGATGTCAACAGTCTTTTTCAGGACATAATTGTAAGTATGAAATTGTCAACAAGTTAGTAATAGTGCTGGCAAGCTTATCATGAACTGGAATTAATAGCCAAATCTCCATTCAGCCACTAACACACTTTGAGTAACAATCATCAAAAATTCAAGCCTTAATTATAACCCCAAAGAAATAATACATCATATGCTAATCTGTACTAATGCACTAGATTAATACCTCTAAGACGAAATAATACCTTTAAGGCTTAATGCTAATAATATAATGCTATCTTGAGCAAGCTCATACATCAACAACCAATCCCCCAAATGAAGGTGATATCCAGGCTTCGTATCCTCATGTTAAGCTTAAGTCCAGACCCTGACCTTTTCTCATTAGCATAAGAATGAATTCATGTGGGTAGTATGAGTAGGTGCAATAAACTTGCCTACACAGTGTGACTTCAAAGAATACAGGACATATTCCCCTGCTACCAAATATCAAATTATTATCTGTCCCTATCCCTTGATTCCTCTGGAGTCTTGGAGACTTTTGTTAATATTTTCCTATTAAAGTGCAAAAATCCCAGGAAGGTGATACTCCATTAGCTACACAGATGCAAAGATGTGCTCAACTGGCCTCATTTGCCCTCTTGACAGGAATCTTATTCTAAGAGATGAGGGAAATGCCATAGACATTTGTATAAACCTTGATTTTAGTACAGCATTTGACCATGTCTTTCATTCTATACTTGTTTTATTGGTGATTTTTTAAAATATCTTCATTGTTTAAGGGTTATACTACACCTCCCATACCATCACCATACACCCCCACCTTGCACTTGAAACCTCCTTCCATGATAAAAAAGAAAACAGTTAAGCAAAAGCACAATATGGTATGCTTACAATGTTTTGAACATAGAGTTGCCTGTCTTTTCACCAACAGAAAGGAGAGATCACTATATCATTGAAGAAAAGATGAAAATTTGTGGAATAGATGAAACCACATCCTGGCTCAATGTCCAGATCCCACAAGTGATCTTTAAGGGATTGATGTCAAGATAGGGAGGGAGTAGTACTTCTCTAGTGAAGTTCTCTAGTGAAGCAGTCCTTGCTCCTGATTTGTTTGGCATGTTTTTTGATTAATCATTTGAAGACAAAGTCATTTTTAATAATGACTCCAGGGCAGTGTCTTATAGTGGAAAGGGTCTAAACTTGGAATAGATTTGGATTAGACATGTGCTATCTAGACCCAAAATGGCAAATGTAGGTTTGATGTCAATAATGCTTTCTAACAATTAGAGCTGCCCCAAAGTGGAATGAGCTACCTCAAGAAGTAGTGAGTTCTCCTTTCTTGAACATCTTCAAGCAGAGACCAGGCAAATATTATTTTGGTGCATTATAATGGGGATTCTCTTTTTCATTGAACCAGATGGCTGTTGAGCTTTTTTTTTCATTTCCCAAATAATATCATTCTGAATCACAACAACTGGATTTAATTTATTTTCCAACACTAGTCATATGATCATGGGGAAATTATTTCTCAGTTTCCTCATTTGTAAAATGGGAATAATAGCTCACTGACTGCCTTTTAGAGTTTTTGGTGATAATATACTTGTAAATCTTAAAGCACTGTGTAAATTTGAAATATTATTGTCAAATGAAATCTTTTTCAAGTTTATGTGAGTCATGGAACTCATACAGAGAGAACTGTCAGCTGCCTGACAGAGTCTGTATCCAAAAAGATCTCATCGGACCAGGACAATACACCAGGTCTGATAAGGTGAAGTAAATTACAAATAAATATAAACTTGTACAGTTGATTTATTTTATTAAAATGAGTCAGCTGCACAAGGACAGAATGAGGGGAATATGGCTAATCAGTCGCTGATGTGAAAAAGACATGGGTGTTTTAGGAGGTTGAAAACTCAATCCAAACAAATAGAATGACATGGCAAGCAAAACTAAGCTAATGATATCTTATACTGAAACATAGCATTCAGAATAAGGAAATTTATCATCTACTGTACTCTGCTCTGATCAACAACACAACACTTGTAATATTGTTTTCAGTTCTAGGAGTCATATTTTAAAAGGGAATTGACAAGCTGGAATCAATCCAGAAGGGGGCAAACAAGATGGTGAAGATATCAAAAACCATGCCACATTGGTTAAAATAATCAAGAATGTTTATACACTCGGTGCATGTGTGAGTGTATGTGTGCATGTGTATGTGTGTGCATGTTATAAGATGCCATAGTAGACAAAGAACGGACCTCCAAATCATAAAATCCTTGGTTTAAGTCCTGATTCTGAAATGCTGGCCACTTGATCTTGAGAAAAATCAGTCAATTTTTTTTAGTGTTGCATACAAATTTCTAAGACTCTTTAGTTGTAGGATAGATTCCTGCATTATTAGAGGGTGTTTGTTTGTCAGAAGTTCCTACGTTAATGAAATCATAGATCCAAACCAAATGCATGTGTTTATATTGACAGCGAAAACCTTCTTAACACTTAGAGCTCTCCAAAAGTGGAATGGGCTGCTTCAGTTACTAGTAAGATTCCCACTCACTTGTGGTCTTCATTGTAGGTTTGAATGACTACTTCTTGGGAATATTTTAGAGGTGAAGGGGTTATAGTATAAATATGAGTCAGATCACATGGTTTCTAATTTTCCTTCTAGCTCTGAGATTCTATGATTCCATGAGCTTAGCAGATTAGTTGACAGGTGAGAGGAAAACCCGAAGGGAAAAAGACCAACCTTAGAAGTAAATCAGGATAGGAGGCAAGAGGGGAGGAAAGGGACTACTGATAGCTGTCTCATATTTTACTTTTTAATTCTTACTTGCAGTGATGATTTTGACTTTGAAACTTCTACTCTATTAGCTCTCTTTCACCTCCTCTTCCTCTCATATTGAATATCTTTGACATTCAGGAATATCTGACCTCCTAACAATGCTTCAGCCCTTGAAATCATCTTCTGTGACATTTTTTCTTTCATGTTCTTTATTATACTGAGCCTGGATAATGAAGAGGTCTACCTCCCACTATCCACAACCCCTTCTTATTTGAGCTCTCATCTAGAAAGAATGCAAGTGGTCTGTCTGCTTGCCAAACCTCACTAACTGTCTTTGTGCTCTTGATTCTTTCCTCTCCACTATTCTCTAGGTGGATTATCTACAAACATACTCAAATCTTAATTTGGTTTTACCATTCCCTGAAAGTCTCACCATATACCTCTCCTTCTTTTAACCCCTTGTATTTCCTAAATACTCTCTCTTCCTTTGGCTTTCATTAGAGCCACTGTCTCCCCATTCTCTTCCAAACTAACAATTCCTACTGAATCTCCTTTGTAGGTTCACTGAATGAGTCAGAAAGCATTCATTAACCTTTACTATGCATCAGGTACTGTGCTAAGGGCTAAGGATACAAAGAAAAGAACAACTCTGTTCCCTTCTCTCAAGGAGCTCACATTTTAATGATGGAGACAACAGAAAGCAATTTCAGAAATACAAGTTATATAGAGAGTGTAAATTGGAAGCAATCTCAGAGGGAAGGAACCAGAGCTAGAGGGCCCAGAAACAGCCTTCTTACAAAAAGTGTAAGCTTAGTATCAAAGAAAGTCAGGAGAGCCAGAAAGCGGAAGAGGGAATGGAAAGTATTCTAGGTATGGAAGACAGTCAGTGAAAAGGAGATAGAATGTCATGTACAGTAGCAAGAAGGTCAACGTCTCTAGGTCATATAGGAATGTAAGAATTTTGGAAAGGTAGAAAGGGGACAAGTTGTGATGGGTTTTAAAAGTCAAACAAGGATGTTAAATTTGATCTTAGTGGTAATAAGGAGTCAGAGGAGTTTATTGAGTAGGAGGGTGATATGATATGACTTTCAATTTAGAATGATCACCTGAGTGTAAAATGTCCTGGTCTGATGAGAGCTTAAGGCATTGAACAGCCAACCAGTAGGCTATTGTAATAGTTCAGGAATGAGGGGTCATGAGCCTCCCTTAGAAGGGCATCTATGTCAGAGAAAAGAAGGGGATATGCCCAAAGTTGCAAAGTTTAAAAAAAGAGAGAAGTTGGCAACATACGAGATATATGGGGGTGAGTATGAGTAAAGAGTTGAGGTTAACATCTAGATTGTGAGCCTGAGTAACTAGGAGGATAATGGTACCCATCTACCACCACTGGAAAGTTCAACAAAATTCAGAAGAGAAGAGAGGCCAAAAAAAATGAATTCTTTATTGGATCTGTTGAGTTTGAAATGTCTATGGTTTATCCAGGTTCAGATACCCAATAGTTAGTTGTTGATTTGAAACTGGAGGTCTAAAGGGTGATTAGGAATAAATACATAAATCTGAGAATTAGTTGCATTGAAATTATAATCAAACTCATGGGAGTTAATGCTCACCCAAATGAGGTAACATAGAGAAAGATGAAATAAGGTCCCAGAACAGAGCCTTAGTGGATTCCTACTATCATTTTCTGTCTTGGTGAACTCATCAGCTCCTATATATTCATTTTTCTATACAGTCTCATTTCTTTTCTGAACTCCAATTCTACATTACCAACTACTTGCTGAATGAATGTCTTTGCTTTGATGTCCTATTGATTTCTTCATCTCAATATGCACAAAATGGAACTCATCATCTTCCTAACCTAAACATGTCCTTCCTTTAAACTTTGCTGCTTCTTTTTAGAGCACATCATCTTTCCAGTTGCACAAGTTCAAAAACTTCAGTCATACGTTTTTTTAAAATCCCCCTTGCTTTGCAAAGTGACTGCATATAGTAAAAACTTAATGTCATCTATCTATCTATCTATCTATCTATCTATCTATCTATCTATCTATCTATCTATCTATCTATCTATCTCTCTGTCTATCTATCTATCTATCTATCTATCTATCTATCTATCTATCTATCTGTCTATCATCTATCTATCTATCTATCTCTAACATACTATCTGCAAATACAAATAGTTGACCAGTTCTCTTTCCACATCTTTTTTATGTCTTTCCTTTCCAGTCACATGATTACTACCCTAGTTCATTTCAGGCATTCATCATCACTTGGTTGAATGATTGTAAAAGCCTCCTAGTAGGACTCCAGTCTTTTAACTTTCCAATCTAGCCTTCATACAACTGACAAAATCTTTCCAAGACACAAATCTGACTGTGGCACTCTCTACCTCAAAAACCTGCAGTACCTCCCTCTTGCCTCTAAGATGGAAAATGAATCCTTCCATTCACTATTTAAGAGCTTCCACAAACTGTCCTTGGCTTACCTTTTCAGATGCCTCTTTCATTATTTCTATTCATGCACTCTACTTTTAAGCAACATTGGACTACTAACTGGTTCCTGAACTTGCTATATCACATTCTGCCTAGACGTCCTTCATTTATACAATACCTCACTATTTGTTATAGTAAGGGATAGACTAATTCAAGGAGTATGTGATGTCATTAGAGTGACAAGTTAACATATAAAATGACTGAACTTGGGGAGTCAGTCTGCACCTGCAGAGGAATAGTCCCTCTTTAATTACCAGAACTTCTCATGGTAGGCAGAGACATAACAAGTCACTTACATATTGGGAAATATGACACTAAATTTGAAGGGTGTAGGAAATATATCACATGCCTGATGTCAAGGAGGTTGCCACCAGGGATGAGGAAAGCCTGGAGAGGATTTCATCTAGAGTGAGGAAGCAAAATCTGGATACCCTTGAAAGAAGCATAAGTCTTCCCAAGGTAGTTATTGCTTGGAAGGCAAGTAAATCCCTAGGGAGCTGGAAAGGAAAGGAAAAGAAAGGAAAGAAAGGAAGAAGGAAGGAAGGAACAGAGGGAAAGAGAAAAAGAAACAAAAGGAGAGAAATAGAAATGGAGGAAGGAAGAGAGGAGGAAAGAGAGAAGGAAAGGAAGAAAGAAAAAGGAATTGAAAGGAGAGAAAGGAATAATGACAGGAAGAAAGAGAAAGAAAGAAGGAAAGAGAGAAAGAAAAAAGAAAGAGAATAAAGAGGAAGGAAGGGAGGGAGAAAGAAGGATAGAAGAAGGATGGATGGAGGAAGGAAGAAAAAGATAGAAAAAGAAAAAAAAGAAAGTGATAAGACAGGAAGAAAGGAAACTCAGACCCTGAAACAGAAACGCACACACACACACACACACACACACACACACACACACACACACACACACACACACACATACACACACAGATACAGAGAATGAAAAAAGAAAAAAAACAACAGCCTTAAAAATGAAAATTCTCAGAATCCTTAGTCAATTTGTTTGTAAGTGCATACTTCCAGTTAAGCATGCTCAGAGATTAGCTGAATCACACTGGCTGAAAAAGGTCTTCCCCCCCAAGCCTATCAGAATAAATCTGCTCAGAAGCAGGACAGCAGACAACTGTCACTCGACAGCAGCCCACATCCATCAAACAAAATGGTTAAATCCACATCAGTTATTTCAAAGCATCCAGAATCCCTGGCCTAACACACTGCTAAGGTTGTGCCAAAATCACCTATTTGTAGGTGAATGGCACACACCCCCATCTGTCTCACCTGATCTCTTTGATTCTCTTCTTTCCCCTCTTTTTGGTTTCTTTCATATCTTTTGCAGGTTTTTGTCCTGTTTTATTATCACCTTTGCATCATTCATAAAAAGAACACCATGAATTTGTGTATAGCAGTTCTTCCCAGGAACAGAAAGCTTTCTGTCAGTCAAAAGCTATTTATTGAATCCTATGTTTGGAACTGTGGGGGCTACAAAAGAAATACCGTATGGATTTAGGATCTTGCTTCTAAAAAAGGCTTTGTGGCCACTTTTAAAATCAAATGAACTTTAAAATAGGGCAATGAAAAATAAAACCTTAGAAAGATCTATTGAGAGGAGCAGATTAATAGATGTTACCAGGCACCTGAGATAAGTTCACAAAAACCCTTAGATATTGAATTTATGTCTGCATTTCCTAAAAGCTAAGGCAAAGAGAAGGAGGCAAGGAATAATAAAGGTTATCTTGTTTTCATTGTCTGTCAAAAAGAAAGCTTATCCCCCCTCCCTTTTTTTCCTGCAGAGACAAATATTTTACTGTCACTGAATTAAAAGAATTGATGCCATGGGTTCTAGTGTTAGGAGTATTGCTTAACTTGAGGTGGACTTCAACTACTGTTATGCAAAATATATGGAAATCAAATCTTCTTTCTTGTATTCAGTTCATTCCTACAAACATGCATGAAGCACCTGCTATATGCAATACACTGTACTAGGCACTTGGGATACAAGGAGAAAACTAAAATGTTTCCTCTCCTCAAAGATCTTAGAAGTCTACTGGGTGGGTTTAGTATGGTATGATGAAAAATATCACTGGTTCATATCATAAAACCTGGGTTCAAATCCTACCTCCAATGCTTAATACCTGTGTGAATTGGGCTAAGACATTTAACCTTCCTGGGCCTTGGTTTCCCCAAATGTAAAATGAAATCTTGGACTAGATGGCCTCCAACACACCTTCAGATTCTAAGTCAATGATCTAATCATTGTAGGTGCAAAATAAATACAAAGCAATTTCACTAGGAAAAGAGTGGTAATGGGTTGGGAAATCAGAGAAGTCTTCATGCAGGATGTGGTCCCTAAACTGTGCTTTGAATGGCTGACTATAAAAACTAATTCAAAAATATTAGAACACAAGTTATTGAACACATGTTGTATAGAGGGGCTGAGATAACATTGTCTAAGAAGGTACTTACTAAAGACCAAAACTGAATAAAAGGATAGGTGAGAATTTAGAGAAATAGGTAGTTAAAAAGTCTATTAGATTGACTCTTGTAAATATCACCTGTCTCAAAGAAGTCTTTTATATATTCTGGATACCAGCCAGTTTATACTGTATCTCTGATGAGGATGTGGATTTCAAAAATCCTGTATTGTTGTCTGAAGTGGAATCCTTGGGGCCTTCAAACAGTAGACTTGTATGAGGCAAGATTGCCATTCTGTATACAAAATGTATGTAAAAATAACCCCAGCCCTTCATGGAATTTAAAATGACGATGGGGATGTGAGACACATAAGCATAAAGAAAAGATAATTAGCTATATCAGGTAACTTCTAATGAAGACCATAGATGGGTCCAAGTATCAAGTGTCATAGACATACAGAGAAAGGGGAGACCTCTGTGGATTGGCGTGAACTTCATGGAAGAAATGGGCTTTAAGCTGGATATGAAAGAATGAGTAGTATTCAGTCAAGTGGAGGCTATTTGGTGACACCTTGCACATAGTAGGTACTTGATAAGCATATTTTCATTCCTTCCTTAATTCATTCAAATGTAGCCTAATTCATGTGCTACCTCCTATAGAAAGATATCCCCCATTCTCTTAATTGGTTGTACTCTTTCTTTCATATTATTATGCCTTTCTCTATATCCCCAGAGCTTAGTGCACTGCCTAGCCCTAGCACATAGTAAGTACTTAATAAATTCGTTGACTGACTCTCTATTTATATGCCATTTACCTTAGTAGGAGTCCTGCAGACTGGGACTTTAATTTCTTTCTTTGTACCCCCAGTACTTAGTATATTACCTTGCATATAGTAGGTACTTAATAAACAGGCTTGACTGGAGGTAGGTCTCAGTTAAAGCTGGAAAGATTAGCACATGGAATAATAACACTTCTGCTCTGGAAAATGAAAAGAAAATGGTATCTGAAAGAGAGAAGCAGGGAATAAATTGAGAAAACATTGTCTTCTCTTTGATCCCATCACTGCTCTGATGAACAAATCCCTCCTTGACCCCAGGATGAGAGGTACAGAGGTAGATAGAGACTTGGCCTGGGAAGCCAGGAGACCTGAGCTCACATCCTACTTCTGGCTCATGTTGGCCATTTGACAATCAGCAAATCACTTATTCTCACCAGAGCCCCAGAAAACACTATCAGACTAAACTCCAGAACAATTGACTGGATCCATATTTGTTTGGACCAATGAAATTCCAGAGTGGGGGGAGAAAAACCCAACCTAAGACATTGCCCTTTAAAGGTTTCTTCTTGAAGGTCTCTTGTTCTCTCACCTCAAGGGCAAGACAGACTCAATAACTTTTTAGGTGAGATCTTGCTTCTGGCCAACAAAGGCTTTTTTAGAAGCAAGGTGACTACTTGCTTTGGTCTCCAGAGTCCAAGAGTAACACGGCCCCATTAACTGTTAGGAATAGCTATTTGTGCCAATGGCAATGAGGTGTCAATTGGAGAAGTACCTAGGGCTGGAATTTTCACATTACTTGCAGCTGGCTGTTTGAGGAGTTAATTCCTCTTGCCACTGGATGCCCCTGAGAAGCTGGAGCACTCAATATAATACCTCAAAATAATAATAGTTAACATATAGTTATTAATATTGACATAATAATATATAATCTCATTTTATCTTTCCAACAACCCTGATAAGTAAGTGTTACTATTATATCCATTTTACATATAGAGAAACTGAGATACAAAAAGGTTGTGACTTGACTAAGGCTACACACAGCTTATAAGATTTCAAGACACTATTTGAATCTGAGTCTTCCTAACTACACCACTCCGCCACCTAGCTGCCCTTAAAACCAAATATAACTGAGGTAAGGGTATGACATGGGCCAAGGGTTCTTGGAACAATTTGCATTGAATTTACATGGAGTTTAAAGGTCTACATCTCTGCCCTCTAATCCTCCTGTCTTAGCACAGGGTTATGTTGTCTGCCTAACTAGATCTTCCTTCTGTGCTGATATGCATTTATTTCTTCTAGAGACACCATAGAAGGAAAAAGAAAAACTACAGCTCATCAGCAAACTAGGGAGCTGGCTAAGGACATTCCTGGGGCTCTCAAAGAAAGAACAGCCAGGGAAGCCTAAGGCAGAGAGAACCTAGGGCTCCGAGAAAATGTTCTTTTACTTTACCATGCCAGGCTGGTACTTCACGATTTCCTGGCTTCCCCAATTAAGCTGTTCAGTTCTCAATCATCTGGAGCAGTTGCCAATTGTCAGCAGCTGATACAGTAGCTGCTGCCCAGAGTGCCTTTGCTGTTTCCTTTGAGCTAACTTCTCTGTCTTCTCTCCTCCTCCCCCACTTCCTACCCCCATCAAGCAGCCAGCTCCATATTTGCAGTGGCAATACTAAGAGAGAGATGACAATGAAGTAGGTTCCATGGCACTGACAGAGATGTTGTTATCCAATGATATTTTAATGCCAACAGTATCCGTGTGTAGTGTTGAATTAAGCCTAATCTCTTCTAAGTGGAATGTTAATTAGATTTCGACTAAGGAGTTTTCCACCAACTATAAAGGAAGGAGGAGGGGACAAACAAGTGAGTCTCCTTTCTCCAACCCAGATCTGTAAGACTTTGGGCTGCTTCCAGTGGGCTACATGTATTCAATCTTAGAGTTGAAGGACATGGTAATGACAGAAAATACTGGATGGTTTCTTGGTTCCCTATTCCCACTCCATGAGAGTGGAATGGGTAGGGAGTGCTGTTTTAATAGAAACATCCTTCCTCTCTCTTTGTCCTTCTTTGTCTCAACCTTTGTCTCTATCTCCATCTTCCTGTCTTTCTATGTTTGTCTCTTTCTTTCCAATTTCCTGAATTTGTGGCTTGAGATTCTCTTTTAGGGATGACTGATGAAGGGTGAAAGTGGGACACCCTCCTTGATGCTAGCATAAATAGTAAGAGTTCACTCAAAGCCACTAGATTGGGTGTTTTTTTGGGTGAGCCTGAGTCAGAATCTCAAGGCCCAGGCAGCCTCTTCTGCAATATGTTTCTTTGCCTGAGTATAGGTGAGCAAACAGTGATCATGAGATAGATATTTGCAGCTTTTTAAATAGCTTTTTGAGTTTGAGAGTTTAGAAAATTCTGAGTCCTCCAGGAGGACCAGATACACTGTGGAAAGAGGCCCTGACAGCTACCACAGTACTTCTTAGTGGAAATGGTGAGCTCTGACAGGAGAATGACCACATACCTAGGTCCAACTTTCCAAAAGAAATGAATTCCAAGGGATTTGTTTGGACAGTGCCAAGTTGAGGTGAAGATGAAATGCCTGGTCAACAGTCCCATTAAGTGTTCTCTTCTGTAACATGAAAGAGTCAAATTAGGTGGCTTTGGAGGGCCTTTCATCTTTAGAACTATGATCCTATGATCTAGTTGGATTCTGATAAGGATAGGAGACAGTCCATCCCAAGTATTCCCACAAATCTTAAGTTCCCAACAGCTTCCTAGGAGAGTGAGACTTTGGGAATGGATTGGTTATGAGCTGAAATATCAGGTAGACAATATTTCAAGTAACACTATTTCAATTCACAAAAATGTTCCCAAAAATGTAGTTCCAAGAAATCAAGCTGACATTGTGGATATAATATGCTTTATTTGTAAAATGACACATGCATGAGAAGGAAGCTATGACTAATGAGGGCACCAAATGCCCAGGTATCTCAAATTACTCACATCCTGCATATTGCAGCCTCTATCCAGGAAAAAAGTCAGAGTCCATCCCAGCAGTGATGGTCATGTCTATTCTAGTGTTCAATCAGTGGTCCTCCTTCCAATGTGTTCTATAAGCATTAGCCCATTAGTCTCTAAAGTCAGGATGAGAGGAGGCAGGTGTGAATTTTACCACTCTAAAATTAAAGTGAAGGGAGACTGAGGTAGAGTACTTGTTTCCTATCACAATGTGAACTTGTGTTTCTGTAATCAGATGGCTAAAGGAGCATTTCACTGTCCCAAGGGCATCCAGTTCACCTGAATTATAGTTCAGGGTAATGAAAAAGCCCACTTATGTGTCTGCAGAGACACATCTAGGGGCAATTCTTCCTTGGAAAAAGTGTGTATGTCTGTGTGTGTGTGTGTACGCAGATGTTCTTTCTACAATTAGCCTTGGGTAACTCTACAACTAAAGCATATGGCAGCAAACACATGGGCTTGATTATATGAACCTGAGACTGGACCTCAAATGCCTTACTGCATTTTCTGTCCTGTTTTTTTCCTGACCTAAGGTTAGGTAATAGTAATCCTGGACCTTTCTAACCTTGGCAGTGACTTTGTGAGTTCTAGAGGCTGAGCACTCTTAAGTCAACACTGGCTATCCCATAGAACACCCTCCCATTCCCGCAACTGCAACCACTTCTGGGAATAGTAAAAAAGCCATTGAACTGATCATTCTGAATCTGAACCACCTAAAAGAAGCAGGAGAACTGATTTTGAACTTTACACCTTGGAAATCAGTAAACACTGCCAACTGGAGCTTGACTTATTGTTTTGTTGATTGTCTAGAATTATGAAAGAGATGGGAAAAACGTTAATAATTCAGATTAAACTTAAAAGTGTGTCATCATGCCTACACACCTCCCCCTGCCCACCAAGAGAGCTTGTTATTAAGTGTTTATCAGTATACTCCTGACTAAAAGCCACGCCTGACTGTCCAGAAGATCTGGACTTATGAGTTGCTTGGACAGTACAGATCCAAAGTGAATATGAAATATCTGTTCAGCAGTCCCACAAAGTTGTCATCACCTCCAGGGAAAGTGTAACTAGATTATTATTTTATGGTTTTTGTATTAGTTAATGTATATTTAGGGGCAACTAGGAGGCACAGTGAATGGAGTACTGGGCCTGGAGTCAGGAAGACCTGAGTTCAAATTCAGCTTCAGAAATTTACTAGCTGTATGACCTTGGCAAGTCATTTAACTCTATTTGCCTCAGTTTCCTTATCTGTAAAATAAACAGGAGAAGGAAATGGCAAACCATTCAAATATCTTTGCCAAGAAAACCCTAAATGGGGTCATGACGAGTCAGACACCACTAATCAATTAAACAACAACCTACACTTATGGGCCTCTTGTAGTGTAAGCAAAGATTTTATAATGGAAGAAATCAGTGATTGTCCCTATGCTTGCTACCTCTTTTGTATATTGAGTATTTTTTCTAGAAGGAACTCTGTTAATCATTTTTGATGAGATACCAGACATAATAAATACCTACATTTTATTTGAAAAGTTTTCCCTAGAATTCTATTTCAAAGTAGGGGTATAAAGAGCCAAAGCAAGAGCCTACCTGCTCCCATTGGAGTCAAGCCTCTCACAGGGTAAATCCTACTTGACCCTCTACTCTGAAAGTGGTCTACCTGGACCATGGATAAGAAGGTATGCCAAAGCTAATTCATTTAATTTTTTACACAATTATTGGGTTGACCAATTAAATGAATGGCACCCACAACAAAGCATTGGAAAAAGTCCCAAATGATATCCATATGAACATAGTGGAGAGATGGGGCCTATATAATAGTGAATCAGAATAAGGCATCACTAGAGTGAGATGAGCCTACTACTGCCTGTCCTTTTCTAGATATTTTGGGGAGTGGCACTGAATAATTTGAATAACCTGTTTCACTTGTTCCATTGGAAGGCAGGAGATAAAAAAGACAACTGAGAAAGTGGGATGATTAGCCAGAGATTCCAGACCTGGAAGAGATAGGCAGAGGACCTCATCCTGGGGGGAAAGGAGATATAAATGAACCTCTGAGCCTACATGAGTTTGGAGACACCTGCTTGTGAGGGAAAAGGAAAGAGTATTTCTATAGGCCCTGGGAGACCTGTTTTCTACTCACAACAGATGACCTTACTTGAAAATTTACTGAGAAAATTGAGGCCATCCATCATATATTGCCTTATTTTCCATGTTCCAGGAAAACTTCTGTATAGTTTCGTCTATACTCTCTTTCCTCTGAACTCTGAGGAAGAGGTATCCTTTCTTGTTACGGTCAGTTCTTATGCTTAAATCCCCACACCACCCCATTCTGTCTTCTCTATGAATTTGCCCCCATAATTCATTTCCTCCCTCAATCTCTCCTCCATGATCTTTTCTATGCTACTGCCTACAAATTCTCTGATACTTAGGAAACTTCCTTCTCTTCCTCATCTCCACCTCATGGTTTGTACTTAGTTGTTCTAATGTTACCTCCTCTTCTTATCAGACTTTGATCTCCTTTGGGGCAAAGACTATTTGTTGTTATTGTTGGTTTGCTTTGCTTTTACTTTCTGTCCTTAGCACTTCACACAAGATCTGGTGTAGACTAAAAACTTGAGTTGATTTTTTAAAATCTGTCTATTCCCAACACCTAGTGGCTTTTTTATAGTAAATGTTTAGTAAGTATTGAATTGCATAGGTAGGATATTGGCAAAATATAATATGTTGAATGACAGAACTGGGATTCAAAATTATCTTGACAGCATGAGATGAAAACCTAAATCTGATTAGATGAAATTGAATGGGGGATAAATGTCCAGTTATGCATGCAATAGGAGTCATTCATATAACTTGGCTACCAAAAATGCTCCTCTGATTTTGAGATGCATTAATAAAAATATAAATGACAAGTTATGCAGTTCATATCAGGCTGGTAAAGTTTTCGGTACCAGCCTAGTGATGGAGTCATCTAAGGACAGAGGCCATATCATATGTTTGGCCACAGGGTGATGATATTTTTTTAATTCATAGCAACTTTTAAAAACCACCTACTAAGGTATAAAGAGCATCCATGTCAGGATATGGATAACCCATCTGTGAAATCACAGATCCTCACAGTATTAGAATCAAAGACTGTCCAAGATGATGGAGGCAATAATCTTATTGTATTCTGTGCTGTTGGGTGATGTCTGGAATACTGTGTTCGCTTCTGGCCACCATTTTTTTAATATTAATAAAGTGGAGTTCATCCATACTATTGCAAGAAAGATGACAAGAGGTTTTGAAGCTTTTATTTCATCAGTCAACATCAACCAGTCAAGGGCTAACCATTAAGATGGAAGTAAATAGGAGGTAACTATAGGGATTGTGAAAGGGTGAATCTCCAGACTCAGAATAAGATGTGGAGGGAAGCCAGGATGAGGTAATATCTTAGCCCTAATTGAGAGTGGTATTTCTTTGTCTAGGAAGAGAGCAGAAGTAGAATCTTCAAAACTAGGAGGTGTATGCTGGCTATCCAGGAATAGGAGACCAGAATTAGAATACTGAGCTGAGCAGAGATAAAGTTTAAGAGGTTAATGAAAGCTGGATCGCAGAGTACTAAGTTAATCATTTTAATAGTGGAGGGCCCCATCCTTGGAGTAGTCAAAATGTCCTCTGTCCGATCCAACCGAAGAGGTAGGGACCTGATAAACCAATTTCTGGGTAAATACAATGGAGGACCCCAAACTTCATTTGCACAGATACTTCCAATTGTCATGCTGTTGTCAGTCTTTTAATTGGCCTTTGAGTCAGAACTGAGTATGCATTCAAAAGGTTGAATCAGATAATTTTTCACTCTTTTCTCTGGTAGCTTTTGAAAAGAGCTGTGGATTTTCCAGTAGGAAGGGAGCAGTGATATTTATTCCATATTCAGCTGCCATATAGCTGTGAATTCATGGCATCTCTGTTTCTACTATCTCTTTTGTGATTATTCTTTCCTGATCTTAGGTAAATGAATACCTAAGGATAGAATGAAAGTTATGAATGCCAAGAGCTTGGAAGAGATATCAAAGGACCTCTGAGCAAACATAGTCAGTAACAAAGATTAGCAGAGGTGGTAGCAAAAGAAACTAAATCCAGGGAAGGGCCAGTCCTGAAGGATAAATTGATTAGCTCAGAGTAGCGATGGTTAGGCCTTCCAGATTAGGTACCGTACCTTGCAAATCCAACTGAACAAAAGGATAATTTATTCCCTTATTACCTTTGTGTTTTAATTTTGAGCCCATTTTCCTCAGGTATTTTGTATGTTTGCAAGAGGGAGAGTACACCCTAAATTGAAAGGTAAAGTTTTATACTAGCTACTTTAAGCTCAAACCTGCTCTGCACTGGGGGATACTGTACTTCCCAGATTGATAGGAATTTTCTGTGTTACTTCTCTCCTTCCTATATCTCCTCAATAAATAGTCTTTTGTAAAAGTTAATTGATGTCAACTGGCTAATTGATATTGAGGGAAGTGTACCAGATGGGGGTCTGTGACTGATAGTTTTTGAAATCTATAATCCTTCATGTTTACCCTTAGAACCCTGAGGGAATAATTAGCCTCTCATGATCCAATATGCAAGCGTGAAGGGGTGAGGGGGTGCTACAGAAATCACTTTGTCCAGCCTTATGGTTTACTCTGAAAGAGCATTTACACCTCTTCCAACTCCTCGTTCTCCAAGTATGCTGGACAAATAACTTTCCTACTAGTTTTGCTTCATATATGCAGGTGCATCCCTCCCCAAGCCCAGACCAAGTAGAATATAAACTCCTTGAAGACTGTGCTTTTTAGTGACTTTGCATTCCCAGTGCCTAGCCTTGGACATAGTAAATACTGGAAAATGAAATTAAGATATTTAGCCTGAAAAAAAGTTTATAGAGGTAGGGGTTACACATAAAAATAATAAGAAGAAAATAACTCATATTTATATAGCACTTTGAGGTTCTTAAAACACTTTATATATATATATTATCTCCTTTGATCATCATAGCATCATAACTGCCAAGTAGGTGATATTATTATCAATAATACCTGGCCCCTTGCAGATGAGGAAATTGAAGCATAGAGATGGAGAATGACTTGCACAGGGTGACAGAGTAAACATCTGAGATATGATTTGGACCCATGTCTTCCTGACTCCAGGCTTCTTCCCTGTTAGTTAAAGTTTAAGAAGTTAAAGAATTGTCACATGAGAGACTACAGTTTTTTGTTTGTTTGTTTGTTTTTTTCTGCATGGTCTCAAATGCAGGGCTAGAATGAATGGGTTTGGTTCACAACCTAGGCTCCCACTCATCATCCCCTCCCCAGTTCCCACTCCCAATATCCCATCTATTGCCAAAGCCTGTTGATTTACCTTTATTGCGTTGTTCTCATATGGCTCCTTCCCTACTCTGACACTGCCACCATTCTAGTATAGGCCCTTGTTGCCTCATACCTGAACTATTGCAGGGGCCTACTAGTGGATCTACCTGCCTCAGTTCTCTCCCTACTTTAGTCCATCTTCCATTCAGCTGTAAAACTGATCTTCCTAAAAGCACAAGTTGAACTCTGTCATCCTCCCTTCATTCAATCAATCTAGTCACCCATGACCTCCAGAAACAAATATAAAACCCTCTGTTTGACATTGAAAGCCTTTCATAACCTTTACCCCCTCCTACCTTTTCATTCTTCCTATACCTTATTCACCTCCATTTACTCTGTGATTGAGTAAAACTTGTCTCCTTGCTGTTTACTGCATATGATACTCCATCCTGACTCCAAGCATTTTTACTATCTCCCATGCTGGGAATTCCCTCCTTCCTCATTGTTTTCTTCGGCCTTCCTGCAAGTCCTAAGTGAAATCTCACCTTCCACAAAAAGGCCTTTTTCCAAATCCACCTAAATTCTATTATTTTTCCTCTGTTGATTATATACAATTTATTCTGTATATATCACATTTGTACATAATTGTTTACATGTTGCCTTTCCTTTTAGACTGTGTGCTCCCTGAGAACAAGGAATTGGTTTTTGGTTTTGTTTTCCTTTGTATCCCCAAGTTAGCACAATGCCTGGCACATAATAGGTGCTTAATAAATGCTTATTGTTTCACTGACTATTGAATGAGTTACCACAATGATGAGGTAGTGGATGCCCTGTCAATAGATGTCTTCAAACTAAGGATGGTTGACTACCTTTTTTTGTGGAGAATATTAATTCATGGCACAAGAGGTCAGACTACTAGATGATACAATCCCTTCCAGCTCTAAGATTTTCTGACATGAACTAACCAACAAATCCTTAGAGAAGCTGCTTGTGCCTAGCTCCTGGAGAAGTCAACTGAGTTAAAACTTATAGGTATCTACAGGACTGAAGATGTCAAGAAGTCTGAGTAGTCTCTTCTCTTTCCCAAATATCCTACTCCACCCCAATCCACGGGGAATTCTGATCTTCTGGGAAGGAGATAGCTCCAATCTGTTCTCCACCAAATAGTGCCAGAGGTTTTCTGGCTTTCTACTCTGTGGCTTTCCCTTACCCTGGATGAAGAGGAATTAAAGAATAAACACTTCTCCTGCCTCTTTTTTTCTGAGGTATGAGCCTGGATGATTAGTTCAGTCATCTCATTGACAGGTCAGGGAGTTGGGAAGGAGGGAGGAATGACTAAGTTAGCCTGTCCTGCCCTGCCCCCATACCCCTCCTGAGAAGCTCCAGGGGCTCTGGAGACACTGCTGTCAGTTAAGGAGACCTGACAGCTGACAGCTTTCAGCAAGTCAGAGGGCTGGTTAGGTTTGTTTTTGTATTTTGAGGGTTTTTTGTGATTTTTTTTTCCTTTCCTCCTTTCCTTTTCCTTTTTTCCATTGTTGTTGCAGGTCTGGCAACATGACCAGAATTTAAAGCAAGTTGTTGGGATCAAAATATATACAAGTACCAATCCCTGCTCTCTTAGTTCACTCTCCAGATTGGCAGCTGTCCACTTCCTGAGTGCTGAAGCACAGATAGAAACACCTGTTTATTGTTTAGAGGATAGACCCAGAACAGTGGAATGGGACCAGTTCAGAGATGCTCTGATCACCCCTCTGCTTGCTTTTGTTAATTATAAGTATCATCACTGATGAAGGAGGAGTAGAAGAAGCCCCCTGGGTTGTTAATGCTTTTCCAGTAGAGCTTTTCTCCTCTTGTTCCATAAAACTGTCTCTTCTTTTAAAAATACATACAAGCACATGCACATACACATCTGTGTGTGCATGAGTGTGTATGCATGTATGTATGCATGCATGCATGCATGCATGTATGTGTATAGATGGGTAAAACAGTTGAGGGAAATTAACTGATATATTCAGTCCCTGATGAAGTGACAGGTACTTAATATGTACTTGACAAATGTCCATTGTCCAGATCTCCCAAGGCACCCACCAATCCCCCAAAGCTTTTCTCAAGGAGGAAAATTGCCATAAACCAATGAAACTTGCTGCTAATCCATCCTGTTCATATTATCTGTCTGCTCTCTTATCAGTCTGTGCTTTAGGCAAATAGATAAATAGAGGACTAGTTAAGAAAGAGAGACTTTAAACAGGACAGATAAACTAGCCAATTTACATCCTGTGGTCTAATCTATCAATCTATCTGCCTGTCTGATGTGCTTTCATTTTCTCTCTATCTGCCACTTCAGCCTCCATTAACCATTCATCTGTCTCCTTCTTCCCCATATCTTCACCCTCACCCCATTTTCTAGCCTTAAAATAAATCAGAACCT
The DNA here is from genome assembly GCF_028372415.1 of Notamacropus eugenii. Taxonomy (NCBI): domain Eukaryota; kingdom Metazoa; phylum Chordata; class Mammalia; order Diprotodontia; family Macropodidae; genus Notamacropus; species Notamacropus eugenii. The sequence continues at coordinate 468,736,549 of NC_092873.1, read as the reverse complement.
CAGACACAATAAGGCATATCCTTCCACTCCAGTTATTATGGAAGAGTGGCCCTGGCAGCTGACACTGAACTTACTGAAGAGGTCTAGTGACTTTGTTCCATCCTCTTTTTTTAGGAAATATGTCAATGTCCTTTATCACTCATACTTACAAGTGTCAGATCTATGGGTCTGGTATCATATTGGAAGTTTGGCAGATATAATAAAGAAAAAAAAATCTCCTTAATTCAGACCAAGGATGGGGGGAAGAGACGAAAAGTCAGAGTTAGATACTTTAGAGTGAAAAGCCAGAATAACATCAACACAACAAAAATGCTAATATTTGTATAAATCTTTACAGATTTTGGAGTGCTTCCTAATATTTCTAACACTTCTGTGAAGTAGCTAAATGGTACTGGCATTATTATCCCCATTTCACAGGTGAATAAACACAGTCTTGAAGAAGTTCAATGACTTGACAACGTCATACACAATAGTTATGTGCTCATAAATGTTTAACCACTGGCTGTCAGAAGGAAAAAAATGTATCCCAGAAGCACTTTTATGTTTCATCTGCATTATTATTTTTTTCTTCATCATATTCTTAAGTCTAGATAATTAACCAAACAATAAATCAAGCCTTGATTACATTGCCAGTTTCTAAGCTGTCAATGCTCAGATTGAGAATTTAGCAATAGACTCCCTAGTAAAGGTTTGAGGTTCCTCCATCATGTCTCTGCACCCAATCTAATCCACATTTCCTAACTTCAATTCCTATTTTTACTCAGTTGCCTCTCTCAAGTACTTTTTTTTATTTTATCTTATTGCTTTTCACGTACATGATAATTAATTGAGGAAGGGAGGAGAGAGTGGGAGAAAATGTGTCTGCTTTAAAAAATAGAAAAATTCATTTGTAATTAGCAAGATCTATTTGCATTTGAACAATTAATGTACTTAAATGCTTAAAACTAGTTTATTGTCTTAATTCATTTATGCTGCTAGTTTCCAGTTTCATAAATAGATAGATTTATAGGATCTTAGATAGTTAGTACATGAAAGTTAGCACAATAAAGGAACTTTAAAAATCATCCAGTGCAACATTTCATTTTACAGATGAGGAAATGGAAGCCTGGGATAAGTGATGTGTCCAATATTGCCCAGGTATCCTTGAATCCTAAATCATCTTTTTTCTTCCATACCATATTCCTCCTGAGCAATCTTGTTATAATATTAATTTTCTTAGCAAATTCTTCAGAACTGTAAAGGCAAACATCAGATATTATTCACCTTAAATTATCACAAATTCCTGATTAATGGGGCTCAATTTCAGAAGATTTTGCTAAAATATTAAAAAAAATCAACAGCCACACACTTGGCTCACAGAATTAGAGCTCAAAAGGACTCAGCTGCCATTGAGTCCCATCCAAACCCCATTCAAACTATTTTGGAAATTCACAAGTGTCAGAGGTCTATCAGCCTTTAATAAACTCCAGAGAAGAGGAATCCACTATTTCCCAAGGCAACCCCATTTGCCACTTACATGACTTTAATTGTTTGATTATTTGTTTTTCCCTTTGGGAAGGGTGACAATTAAAAAAAAAAGTGTGTTCATATTGTTTTTATGTCACCTACTTTTTCCAGTAAAGTTTTCTCTTCCTCTTCCATAAAATTTTCTCTTATTTTAAAACACATACACATATGTGTGCATGTATTTGTATGTATGCATGCATGCATGTGTATGGATGGGTAAAACAGTTCAGAAAAATTAACCAATACATTATATTCAGTGCCTGGTAAAATAACTGGCATCTAATAGTTACTTGATAAATGCTTGTTTGCTTAATTGGCATGTAATGTTTAAATTCATAGTTCCCCAGTCCTATAAAGGGGCCATCCATGGACATTATGGACATCACATTGAGTTTTGACTGTTTTGTTCTTTCCTTTTACATTGTTGTAGTCATATAGGGATATTGCTTTCCAAGTTCTTGGATAGATTTAATTGTTAATGACTTTTCCCTTGTGTTAAAAAATTGAAATCTATTTCTTTGCAACATGAGCCTATTGTCCCTAGTTCTATCCTTTCTGACCAAGAAAAATCCAAACTTGCTCACCAGTGGATCTCAGCAGACATCCATTTTGTATCGAGACAGAACAATGAGCCAAATGCTTCAAGACAATCTAAGGTTGTTTTTTTTTTTAATATCTTTTTTTTAATTTTATTTTTTTCTTCTTTTTCTCCTTTTTTTTATTTTTATTTTTTAATGTTTAACAATCACTGCCATACAATTGCGATTTTATCCCCCCCACCTACCCCCCACTACCCCCCTCCCTCCCCACGACTGCATACAATTCTGTATAAATTCTACATATACTTTCCTATTGAGTATATTTTCACTATAGTCATGCTATGTAGTCAGACTAAGATAAATGAAAGAAATCGTATAACAAATCAGAACATGATACACAAACACATACACATACACAAACATGATCTGTTACATTATGTGAGTGACTTCCATATTTCTCTCTCTGAGTGTGGAAGGCATTTTGCCTTGAGATCCACCACTGGGATTTTTTTTTTTTTTGTAAGAAGTTCTTGTGTTATTACAAAAATCTAAGTCTACCAGAAAAAACTCTCACACACTGTGGTCGTTGCTGTGCATAAAGTTCTCCTGGTTCTGCTCCTTTCACTCAGCATCAGGTCATATAAGTCCTTCCAGGCCTCTCTGAAGTCTTCTTGTTCATCATTTCTTATGGCACAATAGTACTCCATTATATTCATATACCATAATTTATTCAGCCATTCCCCAATTGATGGACATCCCCTTGACTTCCAGTTTTTGGCAACTACATAGAGTGCTGCTATAAATATTTTTGTACATGTGGGACCCTTTCCCATTTTTATGATCTCTTGGGGATATAGTCCTAGTAGCGATATTGCTGGGTCAAAGGGTATGCACATTTTTGTAGCCCTTTGAGCATAGTTCCAAATTGTTCTCCAGAATGGTTGGATGCGCTCGCAGCTCCACCAACAATGAATTAGTGTTCCAACTCTCCCACGTCCTCTCCAGCATTTATCATTTTCTTGTTCTGTCATGTTTGCCAATCTTATAGGTGTGATGTGGTACCTCAGAGTTGTTTTGATTTGCATCTCTCTAACCAATAGTGATTTAGAGCATTTTTTCATATGATTATAGATAGCTTTAATTTCTTCCTCTGAAAATTGCCTGTTCATATCCTTTGACCATTTATCAATTGGGGAATGACTTGTATGATTATACATTTGGGTCAGTTCTCTATATATTCTAGAAATGAGGCCTTTATCCCCGAGCTTAGCTGTAAAAATTCTTTCCCAATTTACTACATCCCTCCGGATTTTGGTTGCATTGGGTTTGGTTGTGCAAAAACTTCTCAGTTTAATGTACTCAAAGTTATCCATTTTGCATTTCATAATGCTTTCTATCTCTCCTTTAGTAAAGAATTCTTCCCTTCTCCATAGATCTGATAAATACACTATTCCTTGCTTCTCCAGTTTATTCATGGTATCAATCTTTATACCTAAATCATGTACCCATTTGGACTTTATTCTTGTGTACGGTGTCAGGTATGGGTCTATGCCTAATATCCGCCACACTGTTATCCAGTTTTCCCAGCAATTTTTGTCAAACAATGAGTTCTTATCCCAGAAGCTGGGGTCCTTGGGTTTATCAAACAGAAGGTTGCTATATTCCTTGCCTACTGCATCTTGAGTGCCAAGTCTATTCCACTTGTCTACCTCTCTGTTTCTTAGCCAATACCAAGTGGTTTTGATAATTGCTGCTTTATAGTAGAGTTTGAGGTCTGGTAGCGCTAGGCCACCTTCCCAAGCATTTCTTTTCATTAGCCCCTTTGATATTCTGGACCTTTTGTTTTTCCAAATGAATTTTGATATTATTTTATCCAGCTCTAGAAAGTAATTGTCTGATAGTTTAATTGGTATGGCACTAAATAAGTATATTAATTTGGGTAGAATTGTCATTTTTATTATATTAGCACGGCCTACCCATGAGCAACTAATGTTTTTCCACTTACTTAAATCTGACTTTATTTGTGCAAAAAGTGTCTTGTAATTGTGTTCATATAATCCCTGGGTTTGTTTTGGCAGGTAGACTCCTAAGTATTTTATACTGTCTACCCTAGCTTTAAATGGGATTTCTCTTTCTATCTCTTGCTGTTGGACTTTGTTGATAATATATAGGAATGCAGAAGATTTGTGTGGGTTTATTTTGTACCCTGCAACTTTGCCAAAGTTGTTTATTAATTCAAGTAATTTTTTACTTGAATCTCTGGGATTCTCTAGGTAAATCATCATATCATCTGCAAAGAGTGATAACTTAGTTTCTTCTTTGGCTATTCTTATTCCTTGAATATCTTTATCTTGTCTAATTGCTACAGCTAACATTTCTAGTACCATATTGAATAATAGTGGTGATAATGGACAACCTTGTTTCACCCCTGATCTTATTGGGAATGCATCTAGCTTATCCCCATTGCATATAATGCTTGCTGAAGGTTTTAGATAGATACTGCTTATTATTTTATGGAAAGTTCCCTTTATTCCTACGTTCTCCAATGTTTTTAGTAGGAATGGATGTTGTATTTTCTCAAAAGCTTTTTCTGCATCTATTGAGATAATCATGTGGTTTTTGTTAGCTTTGTTGTTGATGTGATCGATAATGCTAATAGTTTTCCTAATATTGAACCAGCCCTGTAGTCCTGGTATGAATCCTACCTGATCATAATGTATTAATCTCATGATAAGATGCAGTATTCGTTTTGCTAAAATCTTATTTAAAATTTTTGCATCTATATTCATTAGGGAAATTGGTCTATAATTTTCTTTCTCTGTTTTGTCTCTTCCTGGTTTGGGTATCAAAACCATATTTGTATCATAGAAAGAATTTGGGAGGACTCCTTCTTCCCAAATTTTCAAAAATAGTGTATGTAGTATTGGAATTAACTGTTCTTTAAATGTTTGATAGAATTCACTTGTGAATCCATCTGGCCCTGGAGATTTTTTCCTAGGGAGTTCATTGATGGCTTGTTCAATTTCTTTTTCTGAGATGGGGTTGTTTAAGTATTCAACTTCCTCTTCTGTTAATCTGGGCAATTTGTATTTTTTAAAATATTCATCCATCTCGTTTAGATTATCGAATTTGTGGGCATAAAGTTGGGCAAAGTAGTTTCTAATTATTGTTTTAATTTCCTCCTCATTGGAGGTGAGTTCACCCCTTTCATTTTTAATATTAGTAATTTGGTTTTCTTCTTTCTTTTTTTTAATCAGATTGACCAAAGGTTTATCAATTTTATTAGTTTTTTCATAAAACCAACTATTGGTTTTATTTATTAATTCAATAGTTTTCTTAATTTCAATTTTATTAATCTCTCCTTTGGTTTTCAGTATTTCTAATTTGGTATTTACTTGGGGATTTTCAATTTGTTCTTTTTCTAGCTTTTTCAACTGCAAGCCTAAATCATTGATCTCCTCTTTCTTTATTTTATTTATGTAAGCATTCAAAGATCTAAAACTTCCCCTAATAACTGCTTTTGCAGTATCCCATAAGTTTTGGTATGTTGTCTCACTATTGTCATTCTCTTGAATGAAATTGTTGATTGTTTCTATGATTTCTTCTTTAACCCAACCCTTCTTTAGAATTAGATTATTTAGTTTCCAATTGATTTTTGGTTTCTCTTTCCATGGCCTTTAATTACATGTAATTTTTAATGCATTATGATCTGAAAAGGATGCATTGATTATTTCTACCTTTCTGCACTGGATTGTGAGATTTTTATGTCCTAGTACATGGTCCATTTTTGTAAATGTTCCATGTACCGCTGAGAAAAAGGTATATTCCTTTCTATTCCCATTTAATTTTCTCCAAAGATCTATCATATCTACCTTATCCAGAGTTTTATTTACCTCCTTAACCTCTTTCTTGTTTATTTTGAGGTTGGATTTATCGAGTTCAGAGAGGGGGAGGTTGAGGTCCCCCACTAGTATAGTTTTGCTATCAATTTCTTCCTTCAACTCCCCCAACCTCTCCTCTAAGAATCTGGATGCTATACCACTTGGAGCATACATGTTTAGTAATGATATTGCTTCATTGTCTATGGTGCCTTTTAGCAGGATATAGTTTCCATCCTTATCCCTTTTGATTAGATCTATTTCTGCTTTCGCTTTGTCTGAGATTAGGATTGCTATTCCTGCCTTTCTTACATGAGCTGAAGCACAATATATTCTGCTCCATCCTTTGACCTTTATCCTATGTGTATCCCCCCGTTTCAAATGTGTTTCTTGTAAGCAGCATATTGTTGGATTATGGCTTTTAATCCATTCTGCTATCCATCTCCGTTTTATGGGAGAGTTCATTCCATTCACATTCACAGTTATGATTACAATCTGTGTATTTCCCTCCAACCTCTTTCCCACCATTTGTGCTTTTAGCTCTCCCGTCTCCCTACCCCTCCTCAATAGTATTCACTTTTCTCCCCCTCCTCCTGCAGCCTTCCCCTCCTTCTTTTCGCCCCCCTCCCTTTTACTCCCCTTTACTCTTATTGCTTCTTTCCTCCCTTTTATCCACCCTCCCCTTTCTTCCCCCTTCCCCTCCTACTACCTATAGAGCTAGTTAGGATTATCTACTTAAGATTATTGTTCCCTCCTTTGAACAAATCAGATGAGACTACCTCTCAAACAATGCTCATCTCCCTCCCCTCCTTCCCTCTACTATAGTTTTGTACTTCTTCCTGTGATATAATTTGCCATTTTCTGCTTCCCCCTTTCCACACCTCCTATTACTTTCCCTTCTCATATTTAAATCATATTTTTGACATGACATCATTTACTTTATGCCCATTCCCTCTACATATATCTCTTTTATCATAATAGCTGCACAGTTCTCAAGATTAACAGGTATCATCTTCCCTTATAGGGAGGTAAACAGTTTGCCCTAATTGAGTAGCAAGTTTTTGTTTTTGTTTTTTCCCCTCTGTTTACCTTTTTATGATTCTCTGGAGACCTGCATTTGAAGATCAAATTGTCTATTGAGTTCTGGTGTTTTGATCAGGAAGCTCTGGAAATCCCTTATTTCGTTGAATGACTTTCTCCTTGCCTGAAATGTTATGCTGAACTTTGCTGGGTAGTTGATCCTTGGTTGAAGTCCCAACTCCTTTGCCTTACGGAATATTGGGTTCCAATTCTTTCGATCTTTTAATGTAGAAGCTGCAAGGTCCTGTGTGATCCTGACTGTGTGTCCTTGATATTTGAATTGTTTCTTTCTGGCTGCTTGTAGTATTTTCTTCTTCACTTGATAGCTCTGGAATTTGGCAACTATATTTCTTGGGGTTTTGAGTTTGGGATCCCTTTCGGGAGGGGAACGGTGGATTCTTTCGATGACTATTTTGCCCTCTGAGTCTAGTACTTCTGGGCAGTTTTCCTTGATGATTTCCTGGAAGATATTGTCCAGACTCTTTTCTTCATCATGGGTTTCTGGCAGGCCAATAATTCTTAAATTTTCTCTCCTGGATCTATTTTCCAGGTCAGTTTTTTTTTTCCAATTAAATATTTTACATTTTCTTCTATCTTTTCATTCTTTAGATTTTGTTTGACTGATTCTTGTTGCCTCATTGAGTCATTAGTTTCTATTTGCCCAATTCTAATCTTCATCGTATTGTTTTCTTCCGTTAGCTTTTGCATCTCCTTTTCCATCTGACCAATTTTTCCCTTTAAGGAGCTATTTTCTCCATTTAATTTTTGTACTTCTTTTTCCATTCAACCAATTTTCCCAGTTAGGTTTTGGGTTTCCTTTTCCATCTGATCAATTTTCCCAATTAGGTTTTGGGTTTCCTTTTCCGTTTGATTAACTCTTCCTTTTAGGGAATTATTCTCTCCAGTTAATTTTTGAACTTCCTTTTCCATTTCTTCAATTTTCTTTTTCAGAGTGATGTTCTCATCAGTGAATTCTTTTTTTATAATTTTAAAATCATTGGCCAGTTTTTCTTTTATATCCTTCTTCAGATGTTTCAGGTAATCTAGTTGTGCTTGTGAGAAATTCCTAGTCCCATCTGAGGTTTCAGATGGAAGTACAGTCTCAGCTCTGACCTCTTTGGTGTTTGTGTTTTGGTCCTTATTCCCATAGAAAGATTCTATGGTTTTTTCACTTTTCGTCTGCTTTTTCCGATTCATGATGTTGGCTGAGTGTTGTAGCTTTTGGTTCTTTCAGTCAGAAGATACAGATCTTTTAAGTTGAGTTGATGTGTGTCTAGGCTAAAAGCAGGCTTTTTTTTTTTGTTGTTGTTGTTTCCCAGATCAACCCTGGGGTTAGCTTGTTAGGTGTGTGGGAGGGGTGGTCTGGTCTCAGGAGATCTCCTCAGCTGACTTGAGGCAAAGGCAAGGTCAGGTGATGGTGATCCCAGCTTCCCTGTTGTCTTCCCTTTTCCCCTGGAGGGCTGGGGCACGCCTAGAAGCTAATGCGTGTTCCCGCCCCTCCTGGGGCTCGTCTCCAGGCGCTGAGGCTTGCCTGGGTCTCAGTGCGAATTTTCTCTGTCCTGGGTCGTCTGTCCCTCCAGATCGCCTCCGCCACAGTAGGAAGAATCCCCCCTTGCCACTTTTCCAGCCTCTGGTGTTATGAGACCAACCGCCCCCTTCTGCTGTTCCTGCTGATCCAGGATTAATCTGGGGAAGATTTTTATGGTTCCCTCACGGTCATCAGGGGGGAGGAGAGAGCACTTACTGATCACTCCGCCATCCCAGCTCCTGGAAGTTCAAGTAGTTGACCCACCGAAGTCCAGTCTTCAGGCTGAAGGTTTCAAGGGCTGCTGCGCTGATATCTGGCACTCAGTGGCTCTCATCGGCTTGGCCTGGCTTATCTCCTGCTCCACTGGTCTCGCCCGCCACTCTCGGGCCCCTCAGGTCCCCTCCGCCCTGCGCGCTGACCGCGCTGCGCTGTGCACCGGGGGTCTTACCCCCGCGGAACAGATCCCTCCCGTGGACCCTCCAGTCCAACCTGGGCTCCGAATCCGTCAAAGTCTGTCACCCACTGGATTCTACACCTCCCCAATCTAAGGTTCTATGACAAAAAGAGGCAGGTGGGAAAGAAAGACTAGGAGTCAGAAAAAAATTAAGATTTTTTTCCCCGTCTATACTATTTACTGCATGTGGAATGTTGGTCTTTATCACTTTTTTCTTTGTCTCAGTTTTTTTTTCATTTGTAAAACCAGTGTTTGTATGGTAAAGGATGGACTTAGACTAGGTCAAAGGTTCTTACCTTTCTGGTGTCATGGATAACTTTGGCAGTCTGATGAAGCCTATCCTTTCACAGGATAATGTTTTTATGCCTAAAAATAAAATCCATAAGATAATTAAGAAACCACTTATATTTAAACATATAAATACAAATAGTCACATATACTAATTATGTACAGCCACATATATGGGGAAAGGAAGGTGTGTATATGTATGTATGTGAGTACCTATATCTCTATGCATACACACATACATATACAAGTTCATGAACCCCAAGTTAAGAATTCTTGAATTAAATATCTCTAATGTACTTTTCAACTCTCAATTTCCATGGTGTTATTATTCTATAGAAGGCGTGCTCCAGAATCTTTGTCCCATGACCTGGTTTTAAGGCCGATTTCCAACCCTTATATGTATCTTATGTTCTTGCCTAGGAAATAATATTTTAATTGGTCATTGGTTTGTGAAAATTCCAGAATGAGGGTGAGTACAGTGAGGAAAGGTAACATGCCATTTTACCATAAAGTCCAGCATGGGGGGATGGGGAGGTAGGAAACATAGCCACTGAAAAGCTGTTGTAATTTCATCTTTGGAACCAGCCTTTAGAGGGGCTTAAAAGAACCAGCATTAGCCAGTGAACCACAGAGGCTGCTGCCTAGTGCTGAGCAGTTTGTCTGTTCAAAAGCCAGATAGAACACAGAGCCTGCAAAGGCTTGTTTGGAAAAGGAAGTCTATCATTCTATAGAACCTACAGTTCTTCTGTTCATTCTTGAGAGAGGAGAATTAGGCAGAATCCTACCCAACAAAGGTAAATCAGAATTAGTGAAACCTTGACATCTCAGTATTTGTCAGTCCTATTCATATATATGTGTGTGTGTGTGTGTGTGTGTGTGTGTGTGTGCGTGTGTGTGTGTATTTGTTTGCTTGTATTGCTTATCTACAAGACTGTCATGGATTCCAAATTGCCTAGGAACAAAGAACACGGCAGGAAAACAAACAAACAAACAGCTTTCCCTTTTCGCTATTACCCTATCACTTCAAATCCTGGTGAAAATAGAATCCTATATTTTTGTCTGAGGAGCAGAACGCTGAGAGTGGGAGACAGGAAGACCTGGGGTTCTCGTCCCATTGTTAACAATTACTAGCTGTGTGATGTTGTAGAAGTTACACGACCTCTCTGTGTCTCATTGCCTCAGGCAAAGGATAATATTTTCCCAACCAAAGATCAGGGGACTAGATCAGATGAACTTCTGAAGTCCTTCGCATTATTTTATATCTATGATTATGTGGCACATAGGGAGTCACTAGTTCAGGAAAGAATAATTGTCATCCCTCCCTTAGAATTGCTGAGAAAGGAAGAAGTAAGCAGTATGTATGTGTAAACCAGAGGGAGTAAGGATCAGAGAATCTCAGATCAAAGAACATCAAAAGTCATCTTGAACAACCCATACCTGAAGAGGAATTCTCTCTAAAACATCTCCCACAAGTGATAGGATGTGGCTTGAAGGCCTCCAGTGATGGAGAGAACCCACAATCTCACAAGGCAGTCCGTTGCAATTTTGTACAGCTCTGATCATTAGAAAAATTTGTTGTAGATAGAAGTACTGTATATTCAAGATATTTTCCTTTAATGAAGAGTAGTTTGGTGCTGAGAGGTAGAAAATCTGTCTTTCAAATTCCTACCTTATTCATCTTTGAGAGGACCAAGTTGAACAATTCTGGTTTCTCTTCCACATGACAAGTCTTCAAATATTTGAAGGTACTGATTCTGCCACCCTTAGGTTTCTTCTTTTCCAAGTCAAGTATTTCAAGAACTGTCAAATGATCCTTGTGAATCCATGTAGAGAATCTGTCATGGACTTTGTGGGCTTTTCTCACTTTTTATCACCCACTTTTGTGGGTGTCCCCACCCCAGAGACCTGGAAAATTGCATGCATTGTAACTCCCAGTACACAGAGACTGACTTACTATTGTTAAGCATGCAGTGTACTATATTATAAAGGGAAGATTTATTAAAAGGAAGCAAACAAAACAGCCGAGTTAGAAAAAATATTAGTTGGAAAAAAAGGTACAGTAAATAAATAGTCACTTCTGGTGGAACTACTTACCAATAATCCTGTATTGGCTCCTTCTTGCCACAAAAAGGGATAGTATCCAGTTTTGATTGTCTCTCTGTCTCTGTCTCTGTCTGTCTCTGTCTCCTGTGTTTCTCTCTCTCTCTCTCTCTCTCTCTCTCTCTCTCTCTCTCTCTCTGTCTCCTTGTAGGTTATTGGGTTTCTATAGAGACCTTGAATCTTTGAATGCCATCTTCCTGTGAAAGATGAGGGTAAAAAATATCTATGAGGTTCTTCTGTGTCCTGCTCTTTCCCTCAACCCTGGCTTTCTTCTGTACATCCCCAGATTCCAGTCTCACTCAGCACTTTGTATGGCTCTTGAAAGTGACACACAATTTATCCTACTTACTCAAATGGAAAAAGGATGGGGAGAAAGAAAGACAATAATTCATTACTTGATACATTTATCAAGTATCATGTATCTCAGTCCTCAGATCATCCTGTTGATGATCTACCTCTGGACCCATCCCTCCTAAAATATGTTGATTAGAACTGAACACAATGTTCTAGATGTGGTCTGAGAAGAGTAGAATATACTGGAACCATCCACCAAGTTTGTTTAGGACATCATACCTCTATTAAAGCAATCTATAGTCATGCTATTTTTTTCCATTTTAGCAGTCATTTCATCTTCATATTGAGCTTGCAGTTCTCTAAAACCTCTAATTCTTTTGCATGTGAATTATCGTCTAGCCACTTCTTCACTATCCTATACATTGAACCCAAGCATTAGACTTTAATCTTATTTCTAATAAATTTTATCTTTTTTATTAGGCTCATCATGCTAGTTTTTATGTGATCTTTTTGGACTTTAATTCTCTCATCTGATTTGTTATTCTTTCTAACTTTGTCATTTGTAATATTGTATAACAATGACATCTTTATCTTCATCCAAGGCATTGATGAAAATAATGCTAAACAACACAGAACTGAAGAGACCTGGGGAATTCTATTAGAGGCCTCCTTTCAAGTTGACTTTAAACCAGTAAAACCATTCAATATAAATGTTGAACAACATAGAACTGAGGACAGATTCCTAGGAGAGTACATCAATGATCTGTTTCCACTTTCACATTAATCTATTAATGAATATTTTTTGGTGATTATTCAACCTACACCTGATGGAACTACTTCTACTGCCATTCAGGTCACTTTGTTTCTTTTTTTATTTCATGAAAAAGATTCCTTTTAAACTTTTGGATTATGATGATGATACCTCAAAAGATTTAATATATCTCTTTTAAACTGTGCCTATAGTCAATCTCTAATTTTAATTAGTATATTTCATATTTCTCAAATTATGGGAACCAGTTCTGAACCACCCCCAAGAAATACTGAGTAAGAAAAGTTTTATAATTTACTTCTGTGGAAATATGTTTAAAAGGGCAATTTTTTCACCTGGGATGTATTAGATGTGAACTGACATTTTGACATACCAATAGATGAAATTTTTAGGGGAAAGACCTCACTCACAATAAAAATAGATGAGTTCAAGCCCCATTTTTGCTCCTTACTACCTATGTGACCCTAGACAAGTCCCTTCATCTCCTGGGACTCAGTTTCCTTATCTTTAAAATGAGGGAGTTGGAAACTGGATGTGTCATTCCTTGGATAGACTAGGAAGCTTCAAAGCTGGGAAATTCCTTATTCCATGCAATTTTCATGATTGGCATTTCCCTGCTTATGATCTCAGAGGTAAAAATCCAAGGAGAAGCACTGTGGAAGATTCTTCCCTTTCTATAAAATTTCCAGGCCCCTTCAGCCTTCCTGAACTGTTTTAATGTACAACACATTGACAGACAGAGAGTCCACACTCCCCCTACCCCCATAAGAATGGAAAAACCTTGTTGTAACAATTGTCAAGCCTCCGTCTCACATTGGTCTACAGATCATGATGTGGATGTCAGTTTGTTTGTCACAAGATAATCTAATGGTATCCTGACAATCCCTTATAGTTGTGTGTGGTTTGTCCTCTGTTCCCAAAGAGGACCATGACATCAGGGAGATGATAAGACTTGCAACTGAATTAGACTTGAGTGAGAAAGAACTGTGCAAAGTCTCTAGTCTCATTTTCTCCTCCAGAGCCCTCTAGGTCCAGTGACTATATAGATCAGGACAACTGGTGAGAGTCAAGCAGGAAGAGAAGGTGGGAAAAATGGGGAGAGATGGAGAGAAGGAAAGGAGTCAACCTTATTTCTGAAATGTGTACAGAATGTTTTCCCTTTCCTTTGTTTCCCCCTTTCTTGCCTTCTCTTAAGAAAATTAAGAATGGAAAATTAGAAATAAGGTACACTGGGGGCAGAACCAAGATGGCAGAACAATGCAGGGACTTGCCTGAGCTTTTTCAAATTCCCCTTCAAACGAAATAAAAAAAATGCCTCAAAATGAATTGTGGGGTGAGAGAACTAACAAAAAATCTGAGTGAAACAATTCTCTAGCCAAAGACAACTTGGAAGATTGGCAGGAAGGATCTGTCTTACTGGAGTGAGAGTAGAGAACAAGCCAGCAGCAAGGTGACTGGAATTAGTGACTGAATTAGTGGTAGCTTCAATCAGGGGTGACTGAATTAGCGGTGGCTTCCAGAGATCTCACCTCACAGACTGTACAGGGGTCAGACAACTGATCACAAAAAGGCTACAAAGTATCCTTTACTGTCACTGGGAGAAGTATTCTGATGCATTGCTCATATGTGGTTCTTGGTTGCAGTTCCAATGCAAAGAGGAACAAAAGGACAATGAAGTTTGCAACTACAGAAAAGCAGGGACCTGGGTCACAGTTCCAAGACAGAAAAAGGTGCTTGTGGTCACTCAAAAACCAGAGCCCAGGCCAGGAGAGCAGTTATCATACCTCTCCCTAAATCATACCATCTTGAAAGAACTGAAAACTTACAGACCCCCAGAACTAGCTCTGAGAACAGAAGCATACAAGATCTGAAGCTTGGGATAGTGCCTCCTGCACCCTGGGAGCAGAGCCCAATTTTAACTAAAGTTAAAAGTTAGGAAATAGGCTAGGAAAATGAGCATATAGCAACAACAAAAAGAAACCTGACCATAGGCAGTTACTATGGTTACAGGGAAGATCAAAACATAAACTCAGAAGAATACAACAAGAATGCAGCAAAATAGCTATATGCAAAGCCTCAAAGAAAAAAATGTGAATTGGATACAAGCCCCAAAATAATTCCTGGAAGAGCTCAAAAAAGGATTTCAAAAATCAAAGAGATAGAGGAAAAAATTGGGAAAAGAAATGAGTGATGCACGAAAATAATGAAAGAAGGGTCAAAATTGATAAAGGAGGCACAAAAAATACTGAAGAAAATAACACTTTAAAAACAGAATGGCAAATGGTAAAAGAGGCACAAAAATTCATTGAAGGAAAGAACATCTTAAAAAGTAGAACAGGCTAAATGAAAAACAAAACAAAATAAGGTACAAAAGCTCACTGAAGAAAAAAATTCCTTAAATTAGAATTGGGCAAATGGAAGCTAATGACTCAATGAGACATCAAGAAACAAGTTTTAAAAATCAAAGAGATAAAAAATAGAATATGTGAAATATCTCATTGGAAAAACAGCTGACCTGGAAAATAGATCCAAGAGAGATAATTACAAATTATTATATTACTTGAAAGCCATGATTAAAAAAAAGATCATAGGAATCATATTTCCAGAAATTATCAAGGAAATCTGCCCTGATATCCTAGAAGCAAGGGTGAAATAGAAACTGAAAGAATCCATTGATCAGCTACTGAAACAGTTCCCAAAATGAAAACTGTCAAAAATAGTGTAGCAAAATTCTAGAGCTCCCAGGTCAAAGAGAAAATATTGTAAGCTACCAAAAAATGATTCAAAGACTGTGGAGCCACAGTTAGGATAACACAAGACTTAGCAGTTTCTACACTAAAAGGACTGGAGAGCTTGGGATATGATGCTCTGGAGGGCAAAGGAGCTAGAGTTAAAACCAAGAATCACCTACCCAGCAAAACTGAATATAATCCTTTGGGGAAGAGGGAGGATGGATACTTAATGAAATAGAGGATTTTCAAGTATTCCTGATGAAAAGACCAGAGTTAAACAGAAAATATACTTTCAAATACAACACTCAAGAAAAGCACAGAAAGATAAAGACAAAAGAGAAATAGTAAGGGAATCAATAAGGTTAAAATATTGACATTCCTACATGGGAAGGTGACACTTTTTTAACTCCTAAGAGTGTCATCATTATTAGGGCAGTTAGGAATATACAGAGAGAAGGCATGGGTGTGAATTGACTATGATAGCCAAAAAAAAAGTAAAGTTAAGAGTTGAGAAAGGGGATTCACCGGGAACAGGTGGGAGGGAGAGTTAGAATGGGGGTGAATTATCTCACATTAAAGAGGTCCAAAAGAACTTTTCCAGTGAAGGGAAGGATGGGGGGGGGGGGCAGAGAAGTGGATAGTTCTTGAGCCTTTCTTTCACCAGAATTGGTTCAGAGAAAGAATAACATGCTCATTCAGATGTTTATCAAAATCTATCTTAACTTATAGGGAAGAAAGATACAGGGGAGAGGAATGGGAGAGAAGAGACTGATAGAAAAGAGAGTGAAAAAGTTTTTGTACCAACAAAACCAATGAGTCAAGTTAGAAGGAAAGCAGAAAACTGGGAGGGAGGATTATAGCAAGTTACTCTGATAAAGACCTCATTTCTTATATATATTTATATATATATATATATATATATATATATATATATATATATATATATATATATATATATAAAGAGTTGAGTCAAATTTATAAAAATAAAAGTCATTCCCCAATTGATAAATGGTCAAAGTACATGAACAGGCAGTTTTCAGATGAAATCAAAACTATCTGTCATCACGTGAAAAAATGCTCTTGATCACTATTGATTAGAGAAATGCAAATTAAAACAACTCTGAGTTACCACATCATTCTATCAGATTGACCAATATGACAGAAATTGAAAATGACAGATATTGGAGTGGATATTTGAAAATTGAGACACTAATGTACTATTGGTGGAGTCTAAACTGATCCAACCATTCAAGAGAGTAATTTGGAACTATGCCCAAAGGGCTATAAAACTGTGCATAATCTTTGACCCAGAAATATCACTACTAGATCTATATCCCAAAGAAATAACAAAAGAAAAGGACATATATGTGCAAAAATAATTATATCAGCTCTTTTTGTAGTGGCAAAGAATTGGAAATTAAGATGATGCCCATCAATTGGAGAATAGTTAAGATATCATGGTATATAATGGAATACTATTGTGCCATAAGATATGCAGGATGCTTTTAGAAAAGTAACAACAGACTTACATGAATTGATGTAAAATAAAGTGAGCAGTGCCAAGAGGACATGGTACACAGTAACAGCACTATATTATGATGATCAACTGTGAATGATTTAGTTATTCTCAGAATACAATGATTTAAAACAATTCCAAAGGGCTTATGATGAAAAGTGCTATTCACTTCCAGAGAATGAACTGATAGAGTATGAATGCAGAGTGAAGCATACTTTTTAAACTTTCTTTTTCTAGAATTTTTTTGTCTATGTTCTCTTTTGCAACATGGCTAATATGAAGATATGTTTTGCATGACTGCACATGTATAACCCATATCAAATTGCTTGCCTTCTCAAGGTGGATGGAGGGAAGGGAATGAAAGATTTGGAACTCATTTTTTAAAAAATGTGTGTTAAAATAGTTTTTACATATAATTGGAAAAATGTATTAAAAAGGGGAAACATTTCCCCACAAAGGATATGAATAGTCAATTTTCAGAGGAAGAAATTAAAGATATCTATAATCATATGAAAAAATGCTCTAAATCACTTTTGATTAGAGAGATGCAAATCAAAACAACTCTGAGGTACCACATCACACCTATAAGATTGGCAAACATGACAGAACAGGAAAATGATAAATGTTGGAGAGGATGTGGCGAGTTGGAACACTAAATCATTGTTGGTGGAGCTGTGAGCTCATCCAACCATTCTGGAGAGTGGTTTGGAACTATGCCCAAAGGGCTACAAAAATGTGCATGCCCTTTGATCCAGCAAAATCGCTTCTAGGACTGTATCCCCAAGAGATCATAAAAACCGGAAAGAGTCCCACATGTACAAAAGTATTTATAGCAGCACTCTTTGTAGTGGCCAAAAACTGGAAATCAAGGGGATGTCCATCAATTGGGGAATAGCTGAATAAATTGTGGTATATGAATGTAATGGAATACTATTGTGTCATGAGAAATGATGAACAGGAATATTTGAGAGAGGCCTGGAAAGACTTATATGATCTGATGCTGAGTGAAAGGAGCAGAACCAGGAGAACTTTGTACACAGCAATGACCACAGTGTGCAAGAGTTTTTCTGGTAGACTTAGATCTTCATAGCAATGCAAGGACATTAAAAAAAAAAAATTCCTAATAGTCTTCTAAGGCAAAATGCTTTCCACATTCAGAGAAAGATCTAGCTTAATATTCATATGGAACTTACGATGTGTTAGGCACTATGCTAAGGACTTTCTAATTATTATCTCATTTGATTATCAACACAAGCCCGGGAGGTAGGTGCTATTATTATCCCTACTTTGCAGATAAGGAAACTGAGGCAAACCATGGTTAAATGACTTGCCTAGGGTCACACAACTAGAAAGTATCTGAGGGTGGATGTGAACATAGGTTTTTTTTCTGACTCCAGGTCAGGTGCCCTATGCAGTAAGACACCTAGTTACCCCATCTTATCTAAATATTATCTACTTTTTAAAAATAAGAGTAGTACCATGGATTCTCTAATGTATTAAAAATGTGGCAAAGCCAGACTTTTGTCCCCAAAGTCCACAAAAGTTTCGGAAGGAAGGGTGTATGCCTTATTTGCTTATAATTAGACTCCTTTTTCCCAAGGAGTGACCTCATGCTAAGCCAGTCAGTTCATCTAGACTCCACAGGTCTGCTTTCTAGAGAAGATCAGTAAGTGAAACCAACAGAATTTTGTAGAACATTTGTACTGTTGTTATTGTTTTTCTTTTATTGAATAAAAAGAGGAGAGTTGGTGTGCGAAAAGGAAAAATTAGAAGCAGTTAGCTGGCAGCTCCGCCTTTGGCAGCCTCATAGGCATATGCCCACAGATTGCTAAAGAAGAGTAGAGGTGTTCAGGGAGTTGATGGGGCAGTGAAGATGAAGGGGTGTCAGTTGGTAAGCTGGAGGAAAGTAGCCCCCTCCATTGCTCTGGCTCAGGCATCCAGCAGCTTTGTGGACAGTTCCTCAGACTTGGGACAGCTGGGAGCAAATACATCAGTGCAAATAAAAGAATCCACTTCAGCATTTGGAAAGCGGAAAACAATCCAGCTAACCTTTTTGTGAAACATTTATTCCCACCCCACCATTGTCTCTGTCTTCCTGGGGCCCTTGCCAAGGCAAGAAGCATAAATACCAAAATACCAATTAAGAAAATCTGTTCTTGCTCAGATGTAAGGCTGAATGTGTTGAAGTTGGACAGTTCATATGGGCACAGAATTTGTAGGAAGGGAACCTCAATCCAGTGGAATCTTCTGGGGTTTACCCACCTCTTCATATTGTCTCTGGCAATTATCATTGACCCAAAATGGTACCATCTGATGGGGAATGAACTTTTCAATACACAGATGTATCTGTAGCCATATGGAGCAGGGATTACAATTGCCCATTGCAATTCATAAAAAACAATTCAGGATGCTAATTCTATTTCTCTGGAAAGAGAGTTTTAATGATCACTAGGTTCACATTAATCTGATGCTACTTTATTTATTATGTCTAAGAAGCTAAATATACAACTTAAGGAATAAACTGTCAAATCTAATATATCTGGGTCAATACTATTAGGTCTGTCCTTGAGTCTACAGAGGCAAAGGTGAAAGTAATGACTCATGTTCTACCTTGTTTCAATTTCAGACTCTTTTTCACTTCATACCAGTTGTAAGCTGGACAAATTGATGTTTCTTTTCATGCCATTATATCTACTACCTCCATACCTTTGCATAAGTGGTTCATTATATTGGGAAAGCCCTCTCCCCTTTGACTCATAAAATTGTTAGCTTCCTTCAAAGTAGAGTTCAGGTGTTACTTCCCACATGGGAATTTTCCTAATCCCTCTAATTGTTAAGATTCTCTTGCTCTTGAAATTTGTATTTTTTTTACTTTTGTATTTTATATATCCTTCACTAGAATGGCAGATCCTTAAGGACAGGGATGATTTTATTTTTGTCTCTGTATCACCAGAAGCTGCCAGTGTTTATCATGTAGTAGAGACATAATAAGTTCTTATTGATTCTAACTTTAATTGTAGAATTTTTATCTCCCTGGATAATACTTTAGCTAGGTAGGAAAGTGGTGTGAATGAACTCCACTATAAGTTCAATCCACAGCCAGTCAGATAGTTTAGCTTTTTCCTACGGTTCACCCAGCCTGAGGCTAGATATTTCACAAGTGTGTACTTTTGGTCACGACGATAACTAGAAGAGAGAGCGTCGCTGAATTATTGCAAATTCATCTTCACTATTTAAACTCACCACAAATCAAGCAGATTCAACTCAGAGCTAGAGGGTTGGTAGCTATATATTTATACTTAAATAATACAGCATCAGTATTAACTATGATCCCCATGATTGGGTACTTATTTCACAAAGTTATCTAATGTCTCCTACAAACATAAATGGAGCTAAAATTCTTCTATGTAGTTGGCAGTGACCAGGGATTAATACTGAATTACAGAATCAGAGATGGAAATGACCTTAGCCTGCATCTAGCCCAACCCTCTACCCAATACATGAATCCTCTGGATAAAGTTAATAGCAAATATTCATCCATCCTCTCTAGTGAAGAAAGACCAACGTCCTCAGGCAAACAATTCTCTTCTGGGGACACTCTAATTCTTAGGAAGTCTTTCCTTATATTGATCCAAATGATAACTTTTAACTGGGCTAATGCAGGCAGTTCATGATTTGGTTATAATAGAAATAGCCCTTCCTTGGCCCCTTGGCCAAATTTCAGCCAGTCTTTGAGCTTGCTGGTACTCAGAGAACTAAGCTGTTGCTTCTCACAGTTGTAAAAGCTGAGGTTCCGGGAGTTCTCTTGTAATGGACCCTGGAGGAATTAACAATAAATATTTGAATAAACATGGCATTCTGCCTTATAAATAACACCAAACAACCTACTATTTTGGGAAAAATCTCTTCACTTCAATCTTTCTATGATTCTTCTTTGGCCAACTCCTAGAAAAAGAATACAGGGACCCTTTGGGATTTAATTGGGATTTAGTAAGAAAGGAACAGGTCCTCTCATCTAGAGAGAGCACATGATACAATGAACAGAACACTGGACTTGGAGTTTACCTTGAATACCTGGTATCTCCCACCTATTTATGTGATCTTAGATAAGTCATTAACATCTTTTGGAACTCATAAGCCATTCCCTCCCTCTCTCCTCTTCATCCCACCCTCATCTCAAGCTTTCTGCCCTTGCCTCCTTCCTAGAATTCTTTAGTAGTGTCACCCTGTGCCCATTTTGGTCCAGTAATATAAGATTTAGCCATCCACTGAGGTTTTATCAAAGTGTGAGAAAATTTACTATATATGTTTTGTACCTTTTTTGATTTTCTCACAAATTAATGTTTCAAATTGTGAGGTCAGCTTAGGTGACAGGGAATGGTTCAGGTTCATTTTGAGGCCATTTGGACTCTAGGTCAATTCCTTTGGCTTTTGGTCAGAAACATGCTTAATGTTTTAAGCTATGCCACTTTTTTTGTTCAAACCACTCTCTTTCGTCTTTGTTTCTAGTTCAGCTAAACTGAACTACAAACCATCTCCTGAGTTCATCCTTCCCTGGGCCACTTCCTTAGATTTTTACAGGCATTGCCAAATGTCCAGGATGGAGTCCTTCCACATTTTCACCGGTTTCTAGACTCCCTTTACTTTGTTCTGTGCCAGGTAGTAAATCACTCTGCCCCCTAAGAGTCATCTGTTCACACCTCTACCCATCTGGCCATCTGTAGCTCTTTCACAGCCTGGACATTTTCCTTTATGGCTTCACTGAAAATATTTGTATTTAAATGCAATGCCTATAGAATTTGGTTACATTTAGAACAGTGCCTGGCATGTAGGCTTAATGAATGCTTGCTAATTTAAATGACTTTACCTTTTGTTTTTAGCAGGGGTCATTGTGCTCCCCCATCTTGATACTTCCTCTAAATTCATACTCTCCTTTGTGGAGTGAACTCTTTGATTTGATACTCTCACACTTTGTTAAAATTTAGCGTATGCCTAAACCTTATGTTACTGGATCAAAATGGGCAAAGAATGGTACTACTGGAGAAGACCGAGAAGAGGCTGGGATGGGGGTGGAGAAAGGAAGTGAGAGGAGGAAAAGAGGGAATGGCTTTTTAGTTCCAAAAATAGTCACCATCATTATTTATTTAAATGAATGGATTTCTTTAGTGAATTGGTGAAAGACAGGTTAACAAAATTAGGAGTAATCCTCCAGAATAAAAGACCTGTAATAAATATCCTAGGGAATTCTACTCTTTCCATTTCACAACCACAAGTAGCTACTTCATGAGATAACTTTATGTGGAATTTTCCATCCAACCCAGCTGAGCATCACCCAAGAGCTCTTCTGTTCATTGAAAGATAATCCAGTGATGCATCTGGATAATTCTCTAACTATTATGAAATATAAAGCTTTTCTTTTGTGAATGAATGAGTGCTTCCTCTATCAGCGTTGCTCCTTCTCCTCATGTGAAGACCAAATGGAACTGAAGAGGGGCTATTTTTTCTTGCTTTGTATTTCAAATGGGAAACATAAAATATTGACATATTAGTGGTGATCCCAGTATGCTGAAATATGATATGACCCTACCCCATGGAAATACTTTTCTATTTTCTTCCCACCCACCAATTCAATGAACTCAGTATTTGCTCTAGTCTGGGGAATAAAATGGGTTTTCCTGATGGGATTACCATTCTTGTTCCTTTCTTGACTCTCGAGAGATTTGCACCACTTACACAGGGTCCTGGCTATATATAGGACTAGACTGCATCTATAACTAGAGTGGGGGAGGTTCACAATTGTTTTTTTTAGTGTGAACTTAATCTCTCGCTGAGCTCATAGAGCCAAAGCTAGAGATAAGCAGGTGAAAAGCTGCCTAGAGGGCAAAATTCAGGAGACCACAAGGGATTATTTTTAATATTATTTTCCATAAATATACATTTAAAATGCCAGAAAATTACACTCACTATGTCATGTATTTATTTTATAAGTTAAGTCCTATCATGAGTATTGGCAGTTAAATTAATATTTGCATATTATCTAAAAACTGTTGTTTTTCAGCAAATTCTATTTGGTTACTCTGTTACCATTGGCATGGAAGCAGAAGAGGTCATGAAGGAAGTAGAAGAGGCAAAGAGGATCATTTTGCATTGTATTCCATTTCATGCATTATTGCTAAAAAAGTCATCATCTGATGGTTGCCTGTTGGTAAACTTATCCATAGTTAGCTAAGTTCCATTAAGAAAGGACCTTAAAAGTCATTTAGTTCAACTACATAATTGTTTTTCAGACAAAGTTAGGAAAAGAGAGATGAAGTCAACCATCCACAGCCACAGAGGTTTTTACATACCAGAGTTAGGATTTGGACTCAGAGTGTTGACTCCAAATCTGGTGTTTTTTCTTTTTAACAATGCTTCCCTATTCATAGCATAATCAGCTGCTGGGTCAGTATTTGGAGATTAATGTAAAATGCATCATAAAGGACTATATGAGACCTTGTAGGAGAGGGAATGAACAGGATGTTGGGGTGTCACACTACTGACAACCTTAAGTTCAATAACCTTTCAAGGTGAGTTTAAATCACATGGTGACACTGAATGGATAATAAGGAAAAAGGTGATTCAACAGAAAAGAAGAATGATGCTAATTGTTTGTGGGCTATTATGAACATTTTACATATTATCTATATTTATGCTTTAAGACCATGGGTTTTCTGTTCCTTTTCTGTGGAAAATAATAATGGATGTCCTGTACCAACTAGCTGTACTTATTACCTTTAGTACTTGTATGGGAGTTGAGGTGAATAAGAGAGTGAAAAACCTAGGCATAAGCTATATTCAGAGATTTTATGGAGGATTGGTTATAAAAAAAATCTTTTTATAGACTGATCTATGCAATCAAGTGACACAATGGATAGAGTGTTGATCCTGGAGTCAGGAAGATCTGAGTTCAATTCTGTGTCAGATGCTTGCTAGTTCTTTGACTCTGGACAAGTCACAACCTCTGTTTGCCTTGGTTTTCTCAACTGCAAAATGTGCTAATAATAACACCTTCCTCCCAAGATTGATGTGAGGAACAAATGAGGTACCATTTGTAAAGTGCTTAGCATAGTTCCTAGCACATGGCAGACACTTAATAAATGATTATTTCTTTTGGGTCATATGTTTCTCTTTCTCCTATTGGTCATATGTTTCTCTTTCCCCTATTCCCCTATAATGTAAGCTCCTTGAAGGCAGATGCTATTTTTTAAAAGCAATGAATCTCCACTATCTAGATCAGTTCTTTGTACGTAGTAGGTACTTAACAAATTTGCTTATTAAGGGATTGAAGACTAATGACTGTAAAATTAAAAGAAATGGACCTGTATTGATGGAGACAGACAGCCTGAGTACTATAGTGTTATTACTAAGATATGAAAGAAAAACAGAGGAAGCCCTCCAGCCCATAGAGTAAGTCCTCCAATTTATAGAAAGATATAGATAAACTGGACTTGGTGGCATATGCCTGTAATCCCTGCTGCAGGCAAGACTGATGATGTCAGATCTGGAATTTAAGTTGAAGTGGGCTATACCTTGGGTATCTGGTAGGAAGAAAGGGAAGAAGGTATGAAGAAAGGAAGGAAAGAAGGAAGGAAGGAAGGAAGGAAGGAAGGAAGGAAGGAAGGAAGGAAGGAAGGAAGGAAGGAAGGAAGGAAGGAAGGAAGGAAGGAAAAAAGAATGAAAAAGTGATATGCTTAGTGAAATGGAGAATGAATGGTGGAGATGAATATATGAATTGATGGAGGAACTAATCACTCTGATGAATCCAAGCCTCAAACTATAATGACATGGCATATGTTATGGTGAAAGTTCAACATTTTCCACAATTATATGTGTGGCTACAATTTCCAAATCTTGTACTGGCTTTTCAAAAGTTTTGTCCTAATCATAGAGCCATGTACTTGTGAGATATATTCTGATACAACTGTCTGAAACTGCTGATATGGTAATGACTATAACCTAATCGCCAGTGAAATTCTGAAATCGCTTACCAAGTTCAGAGAGCCAATATTGCTAAGGAAAAATTCCTAACAAGAAAAACACTTCTATTTATCTTGTTCTTTCCTTGAAATTCCTTAATTCTTCTCATCATTCCACCCCCAACCTCTTGTGAGTGTCAAAATGTTATTGTTCCTGTATCACAGATGGGTAGGTGGGTAAATTAAGGTACCCCAGAGTACGAAAATCAAATCAAAGCAACAAACATTTATTGAGCTCCCATGGTGAATTACTCTCATTCCATCCAATGCATCTTTGGCTTTCTGAGATGAAACCACTTAAGAAAGATCTCTGTTCAAAAATCTTGTTAAGTTTCCAGTTTATAAATGTCGTTTTAAAATGTTCTGTGGGAAGAGACACAGACCCTTTTAGAAAACAACTCTGAAGGGGGAGAAGGTGTGTCTGATGATGTCTGTGAGCTAAAGCTGTTGCTAGGGGCAACTTAAGCAGAAGAAAATCATTGTTTGCAAATAAAGTATTGATCAGGAAGAAGTAGGGAGGTAACCTTGAAGGATTTAGTAAGAGGCAATGCAAAGTAAAGATATTGAGGCAGTCTGGTGGAAAAAAACAAAACTTCTATTATTGGAAGCTTCTTAGCAAAGGAGATCACAAACTCCATTTCCAGCTCCCTCCCAGTAGGTTCACATTGTTGCATGACAGCTTCTCCCTATTACTTGTTTTGGTTGTGTGGGAGGCAAAGAACACATGGAAATCTGCAACAAACAGGATGGATAGACCTCTTTCGGACAGGAAAAGAGAGAATCCACTGGCAACGGAAGAAAAATTCTGGGGGGACTCCTTGATGCCAAACTACGCCGAAGTTATAGAGCCATATGCCATTCCCCAAAGGCATTTGTTTCCAACATAGCATTCAAAGTGAGTTATAAAGGATAATCCTAATTTTGCCAAATATATATGTACAATAATGAATAAACTTAGCGTTGAGTTAAATTGTACTGGTTTGGTTTAGGATTGGGGGGAAAATGTATTGAATTACACCTTAAATTTTGTATTCCTTGAAAAGTTTGCTCTTGGTGCCTTATACATAGGGACAGCTAAATAAATACTTATGAATTTTAATTGAATTTACACACAGTAGTTAGTAACACAGTTTTAATTAAATGGATATAATATATTTTCTATCCTAAATGAAGGAGGTAAAAAAAGGCTTATATCAATCTTATTCCAGGAGCATTCATACTGACAAAATTACATCAGAGAACCTTAAGCAAAACAGACTTACATTGACTAAAGCATATCCATAATAATGCAGCATCACTACATGGTGCTAACATCTTCTAATTGCAGGCAAAATATCCAAGAAAAAGAATATTTTCTCACGCACTCAACATCTAAATTTATTTCTAGGAAAGGGTAGCAGATGCCACATATTATACAAGGAGACCTGAGGTTTTAACCTAGATCTGTCTACTGATAGCAGATATGGGTTTGGATGCTATTCTAGAAGCCTTGTGAGAGAAGAGAGCATTTTTCATGTCAATGATGAAACTGGAGACCCTGATTAAAAAGGGCAAACAAGAATATTGGGTTTATATACATAGACTTCTCCAAGGTTTTGGAGAAAACATTATCTATGCTGTTATGGGGCTAGATATTGTTAGCAAGAGGAAGTGTGGCATTCTGGACAGAAAGCTATTCTTGAAGTCAGGGAGATCTGAGTTCAAGTGCTGATTCTGACACTAGCTGAATCATCCAAGTCAAATCACATAAACCTTCGATGTTCTAGGAAACTTTCTAAGACTAAAACTTTCTGAGAAGTTATAGTTATCCTGTCCTGGTGGAAGGAGTTTCCTATCTGGAAGTTCCCTATACCAATAAACTAACAGGTCAAATCCTTCTCATAATCTCTGCCTTTTTAGGATTTGAGTAACTTGATCCGTCTGTTTTTCTGAAAATATGCCCTTATCTCAAACCCAAGTGTTTAGTTTCAGGTTATGTCAGAGACGTTTGAAAGGAATAGAATTCTCTTCCACCAGAGTTGAGAGCACTGGAGGCTGAGATAGGATTGTATTTTTTTTACTTTAATGAATGCTATTTTGAGTTGCTTTAAGGAGGCTGTTTCCAAGAAGACAAACACGGAGACAATGGCTGACTGGTTTCTCTATCTCTGACAGGTTCAGAAGTACCATGCAGGTGGGAAATTAGACTTGATTCCTTGTTAATTGGCAGTCAGGCACATTCTCCTGCTGTTCATGTTAGATATGTTAGAACATTCTTGTGCTTGTTTGGATTGTTCTTTATTATTATTGTCTCTAAGAGAATAACGAAGGTTCTTATCAACCAAAACCATGCTTACTTGAATGCAATGGGATGCAAGGACTAGAAGATGGAAAAGGAGCTCATTGGTAAGGAAATGTGTTCTGGCCATGTTGGAGAGGGTCACTTAACTTATAATTTTCAAGACTTGTGATTGTGTACAATGTCATGTCTAGAAATTTTCTTAGTTTATGAGGACTCTTGGATAGCATCTGAGAAACAAGAAGAAACAGCACAAATTGCAAGGAGAGACACTGACTCAAACAAAAATAAATAAATAAGAGAATGAAAAAGGAGTAGACAAAATGAAACAGCTGGCAGAAAGAGCATGCTGAAGCAGCAAGACTAAATGAGATCTGAAATTATGAGGGGAAAAGAGCAACAAAGAAAAGATAAAAGAGATTTTCTTTTCCCTTTTGGAAGGGATCTTTCCAATGTTATTAGCCCCTTTGGTATGGACTAGGAAAGGAAACTTTTTAGGAATATATCCTAGATTTCTATATTCAGGAAGGAAGTAGATAAATCTGAGTTGGAAGGGATCTCAGAGTTCATCTAGTGATCAACGAATAGCTGAACAGGAATCTCCTTTATAAATTTGCTGCCAAGTATTTATTCAGCCTTTGCTTCAAGACCTCCAGTAATGAGGAGCTCATTGCTTCCCAAAGTAACACATTTTGCCTTTGGATAGCACTAAGTATAACTCTTACCATGATTATGCTGTGGGTGCTTAGTAAGTGTTTATTGACTCATAATTGACTAAACATTAGTGAGTTCTTCATTGCTTTAAACCCAAATCCACCTCTCCATTACTTCCACTTATCCATCCAAGTTATGTCTTAAATCTTATTTCTGTTTCTCATGAGTGCCCTTAAAATACTTGAACCTAGTCATGACATCCCACATAAGTCTCCAGTTGTCCAAGCTGTATATCCCTAGGCCACATCGCAGGGTTTATATCTCCCTAAACTTTTTTGTTGTCCTTTCCTTAGTTGCATTCCAGTCAGACATTTTCTAAAATGTGGCTCTAAGAACTGAACACAATTCTCCATTTTGGTTGTATTAGGTTAGAATATAGCAGAGCTCTGTCCTGTCTTGTTTTGGCCCTTGTACTTTTGCTCAGGTAAAACTGGCTTTCGTTTAGCTTTGGGAGATGTTATGTTATGTGGTTGTGGACCACTGAGTTCACATCTACTGTGGTCCCTAGGTCATTTACCCATATACCCTTTCTAGCTATGTGTCCTACACTCTGTATTGGTGGGTTGACTTTTTAAGCCTACAACTAAGATTTTACTTTTGTCCTTACAATATTTGGTTTTATTAGATTCAGTCTGTCATTTACCCTTTGGTTTTCTTTTGAGATTTTGATTCAATCATCTAGCAGATTAAAATTCCTTCAAGTTTTTCACCATACAAAAATTTGATAAACAGGCAATTTACACCTTCAAGTCACAGAATTTGGATTAAAAACCCCATTGGTTGCAGGAGATTTCATGCTTTATCCAAGCATGAGAGTGAAATAGAAAATGAGTACATCACTGAACCACAAGAAAAAGTTGTCTCTTTTGTCCATTTGAAAAGCATTTACATTTACCCTGCCAAGAAGGTTATGCAAAGATGTTTGATTGCTTAAAGAAAAGATTGGCGCTATTTGTTACAACATTCTTTGATCTCTAAGAGACGTTAGAGTGAATGGCTGAGTGGGGAAGAATGACAGACTATAACACCCCATTCTTCTGTAGATAAAAGAAACCAAAGTTAGGGGAAATATGTAGCGTGTGAGACAGTTGAGGATTGGCTAGAACATATGTGAGTAATGGGAACTAGGATTCTATTTCTAGAATGAGAAAGGGATATTTCATCAAGATGAATCACGACATAGGGGAACAACACTACTCTTACTGAAATTGACGGGTAACTAGGATTGGCTAATAAGCCAATAGGGGAGTAAATAGGGAAAGGGTTTAATTAAAGCGTCTGATTTTATAACATCATTCTATAAGGGAAAGAGAAGGGAACTCAGAGTAAGAAGACCTGAGTTCAAATTCTAGAACTTCAGTAGATTCAATTCAACAAGCAACAAATGTCTGTTGTGGTATCCGCTATGTATTTGGCACTGGGATACAAAATAAAAAACAAAACAGTCTCTGCTCATAGAGAGTACATATTCTCCTGGGACTTTAACTTATTAGTTTTATGTTTATGGGTAATTTGCTTAGTTTCTGTGAACCTTGGTTATCTCATTTGTAAAATGGAGAAAATCTGATCAAAGATTTACTGACCTTAGACATCATCTCATCTAACCTCTCATTTTACAAGTGAAGAAACTAAGCCCCAGAAAAGAAGTGACCTGCTCACAGGTAGTAAATGACAGAAGTGAAATTTGACCTTAATTTCTATGACTAAAAATCTAATACACTTTTTACTAAAGATAATAATACTGACTGTAGGTCCCTCATAGGGTTGTTAGGAAAGTAAGTCACAAATTAGAAAATACAATATAGGTATCAGTTGTTAGAGAAGACAGACAATTACTTCCATTCAGTCATTTCAATTGTGTCTGACTCTAAATGACCCCATTTGGAATTTTCTTGGCAAAAATACTGGTGTGGTTTTCCATTTCTTTTTTGAGGTCATTTTACAGATGAGGAAACTGAGGCAAACAAGGTTAAGTGACTTTCTCTGGATCACATAGCTAGTTAGTGTCTGAAGTCAAATTTAAATTCCGGCCTTTCTGATTCTAGGTTTGGTAATCTATTTGTTGTTCCAGCTAACTATCTCAAGAGAAATAAAGATACTGATGAAAGAGAGAGAGAGAGAGAGAGAGAGAGAGAGAGAGAGAGAGAGAGAGAGAGAGAGAGAGAGAGAAAGAGAGAGAGAGAGAGAGAGAGAGAAAGAGAGAGAGAGAGAGAAAGAGAGAGAAAGAGAGAGAAAGAGAGAGAGAGAGAGAGAAAGAGAGAGAGAGAGAGAGAGAGAGAGAGAGAGAAGAGAGAGAGAGAGAGAGAGAGAGAGAGAGAAAGAGACAGAGAGAGAGAGAGAGAACTAAATTTTCTCTTCCAATATATCTCCACTGTGGACCAAAGTCAGGTTGAATTCCTCTAGAAAAGGAAAATGCAATGAAATTGAGATGATCCCTACCTAATTCATTCATTAAAATAGAATCATAAAATAATTCATTATGGAAGGGAAAAGCCACTATCTTGACAGGCTGATGATGCAGAGCTAGACTCATGGAATATCATACTACTCCCCTGAAGGCTTTTTCTCTAATGCTCATAAAAATGGTTAATTTAACATAGCACCAAATTAATGTTGGGGTTTCATTTTCTAGTGGCCTACTGGAATCAGCTTTCCTGGAATCTTTCTCTCCTATCATCTAGCATAACTTTTTTGAGGGTGCTGTCTGAGAACTATTCCCTATGGTAGAGATCTGAGGGTAGAGAACTGAGAAGTGTTTGTGAGATTGTTTAGGGAAACAGCATGGTATGGTAGAAAGAGCATTGCATTTAAAGTCAAGGAATCTATGCTCTAGCCCTAATCCTGTAACTGCTTTGTGACCGTGACCAATGGGTATCTGCTTTGTTAACTACCACAAAAATTACAGTATGTAATTTGGTGTCTATAAGACCTTTCTATGATTGATTTCCTTGAAATGTTTACCTATCAGTCAGATCGCTACATCAGAGGATATGAACATTTTAATCACTTTCTTTCCCAGTTATCAGTTGCTTTCCAGAATGGATGAGCCAAATCACAGTGCTGCCAACAGTGTTTTAATGTGTCTTTTTTCCCCCACAATCCCTATAAGAAGAATTTGGAGTAAGAACTTAGGTGTCTTAATTCTTAGCCTAGTGTCTTTTCTTCCACACTTCCTCTGGGAATACTTTGATAAAAGAAATGAAACTTCATAAATTAATAATACAAGGAACTAGGAAAATGATTTTAGATTAATCTGTTTTGAATAAATTCTCTTACTGAGGAGAGAATAGCAGCTCTTCCCCAGGCTAACTGTGAGCTCTGTGGGGACAAAACCTTTGTCTTAAAGGCACTGTGTCTCCTTTAGCTTCTAGCACAATGTTCTGTGCATAAGTGGTGTGTTGAAATTAATACTTTGTTCTAAATAAATCAAAACCAATACTCAATTATCACAGCATGTTTGATCTGGAAGGCACATCCAGTCTACCCTCTCCACCCACTCTCCTTATTGACTGTTAAGGGAATTGAAATTAAGAAAAATGAAGTGATTTGTTTAAGGTCATACAAACTTGGAGGCAGCAGGTCAAGGATTCCGAACCAGGTTTTCCATCAAGTCCAGTGTGTTTCCCCGACACCAAGTTCTCACCATAGCAGAGATGTAACAGCTACCTCAAAGAAACAACAAAGGACTTCAGCCAGCTAGATAGAAATCTCTGGATCATCACTGCAGGCTGACTGCCTCTGGGAGGACAGTTGGACATAGCAGTTTCTGGGCTGGAGACTTTCAGGCTGTTCCTGGACTGTGCTAAGATCTTCTGTCTGAGTCTCTGCACAAAGAAGAGCTGTCCACAGACCTCGGTATTCATTGTTTCCCTGAGGGTCTTTGTCTACTTGACTGTGACAGTAATAGATACAGTCCTGGGCCAAAATTCCATGGTGGGCTGAGGCATCTGCAAACTGGGTTTGATTTTTTGGCTGTCAGGGAGTGTGCCTGCTGATGTCCAGCTCATCTGTTCCCCCTCCCCTCATCCAATGGGCCAAAGGAAGGAGTTGCATTGAAGCCTTTCCCAGTCATAGGTTGCTATTTTCTTTGTAGATTTTCTTTATTGGCAGCCTTGAATAAGGAAATATTTCAGAAAGAGAGAAGCTCTTTATGTGGGGCATTTAGGATGGAATGCAAAGAGGTCTTTCCAGTTCAGTTTGGCCAGTGATGGGAATAGTGAAGTGTATGGCTCATAAAACACCACACCTGGACGTATTTCCTGCTGAGGAGCCCTTACCCTTTGTGCCAGTCCATTGTGTTAATGTCAACACCTATGTCTCTACATTTTTTTGCATTTTTGTTTGCAGCACACACCTGGTTCATGGAAGTATCTGGGGATGAAGGGATAGAGGAGTCTGCCAACTAGGCCCTCTTCTCTGCCTCTCTCTCTGTCTCCCTGTCTTTCTGTGTCTGTCTCTGTCTTCCTCCTTCTCTCTCTCTCTCTCCCTTTCTCCCTCCGTGTGTGTGTGTGATTTGTTTTTGCATTAAAATCATAGCACATAGATCTCAAGTCTCAAAGGCCATGTAGTGTAACCCCCTCATTTTAGAGATGAGAATGCTGAGCCCCTGTGAGTGTAAATGAATTATCCAAGTTTATACAGGTAGAAATCTAAAGGGCTGGGGTTTGAACACAGGTTCTAGGACTCCAGAACCAGTGCTTTCCATTATATTTCCTTTTCCTATGTTATTGCTGTTTATCCTTTGTTTTCCAATGACATCACATGGTGACATCTTCACTTGCAAGTGAATTAGATTTAAGTGAGGCAGAATTGTGTCATCAGCCTTACTCTCTCTTCTGAGTCATTGAAGTCCAGTGGCAAGCTATAAGTCTGAATAATTGATGATGGCCTGGGATGTCATGGATGATCCTTGGCATCTGATTTCTGACCAAGCTCTAAGTGCTCCATAGTACCTGCTTCAAAACAAATTGTTCTTACCCACCCGTTCTGCAGGGGAAAGTTGTCACATGCTTGGGGTAGACATCCCCCTAAGTCACCGATAGGTTGGAGACCTATTAGTTATCCTCATCCTGGTTTAACCTGTCTGCCCAGATAGTTTTACCTGGGTATGGCCACTGCACATACTACAGCATCTTGGACCCACAGATGAGAGTTGGGTGCCAAGTGGACATGAAAGGTGGGTGAGCAGCCTTTAAGAGGGCTCAGCCAACCCTCTTATCAGAGGTGCTAGTACTCCCTGAACAGCCCCCTTTCATATAACACAAAACAAGAAAGCAAAATAATACTGCTTTAACTGAATTTAGAGCTTGGAACTTACCAGTTGCCTGGATTAAAAAATGATCACAAAATTACAGGACTTAGAGCACAGTTCTTAACACTGTGTTTGAGTGTGTCTTTGTGTGTGTGTGCGCGCACATACCTGTAGATATGACTGTAGATAGATATGGATTCAGAAATAGATAAAAATGTAGATATAGATCTATACAGATAAATAAATAGGTACTTATGTTTCAATATAATTGTTTTCCTTTGTAACCTGATGCATTTTATTTAGTGTACTTAAAAATATTATTCATGTATGAGTTTAGAGTTGGAAGTGACCTTTGAAATCACCTAGACCAGTGGTGCCAAACTCTAATAGAAATACATCCCTGCTGATGACACAGAGACTTAGAAAACCACAAATTAATATTATCTCTGGTTTATCGTATTTTTATTTATTTTGTCAAACATTTGCCAACTGCATTTTAATCTGGTTTATTAAAGATTTTTGAGGACTGATGTTGCATAATATAAACTTGGCCACCTTTGAGACCTAGACCACGTCTAGATCTTTCCTCAGCAGTTTTAGTCAAAACAAACAAACAAAAACACAAACCACTGCACCTTGAAGCAGGAGATCTGGATTTTAGTTCTAGCTTTGCCACCAACTGTGTCCTACTAGGTCTCCTCTCTGAGATTCATTTATAGAATGAAAGGGTTGGACTATAGTGGTTTGAAAGTTCCATCCAGGGCAAAGATTGTACAACTGAAATGATCCAGCAGGGTAGAAATATGAGGAGAATCCTCACATAAAACTTTGTTGATGTCATTAATGCACTTAGGGTCTTAGGGTCATAGATTTAGAGCTGCAACAAGATAGTCAACTAGGACAAATGTTATTATTTTGGAGGGGAAGAAATTGAGACCCTGAAAGCTGAAGGGACTTGCCCTATTTGACACAGGCAGTAAATGGTAGAGTTGGGTTCAAACCCACATCTTTGAAGTCCAAATCTAATGCTTTTGCCCTGCATTAAGCTGGTTCCTCTCCCAGTGCCTAGTTCAGTGTTTTGCACGTAGTAGGTGATCAGTGAATGTTTTGAATGAAATTGCATTGAATTGGCAATCATTGCCCAGTTCTGGTAGAACATATTAGTAGCATAGATTCACAAAGAAGCTGAGTATCACATTCCCCTGAAATGTTAAAGATGTTAAGGAGAAAATGAAGATAATTACCATGAAGTGGGGAAGACTCTTCTTGTCTTTATGTCTCCATCATATGGGCAGATCCTTCACCTTATTTCATTAGAACTCTTGAGCTACTTTCTTCTAGGATATAAGACCCATAGCATCATAGATTCAGAGCTGGAAGGTATCATAAAGTCGAGTGTCCCTCCTTTTACAGAGAAGAAAATTGAGGCCTAAAGAAATGGAGGGACATAACCCAAGGTCACTCCAATGTTAACTAGATACTTCAGTATTCATAAGAATCCCCTTCTATTTAAACCACAACTAAAACCACCTTTCAGGAACTGGAGATAAGTTGCTTGTTTGGAAGATTTCCAAAATAATCCAAAAGGATTCTTCCCTTCCTTGACTCTAAGATGTGAGAAAGATTATAGAAAGCTGAAGAAATGTGAGCATGTCTAACCAATACCTCTCTCATGGTAACGGACAACTGTAAATCTTGACTGATGAATAAAATAAGTCAAACTCATTTCCACTGATTTCTGTAAATTGGCTTTCTTTATGATCGCTGGTTTTGAAAATTATTACAGTGCTGTTTATGTGATTCATAACTTTAATGTTAGCTTCTGAAAAATGTAGGACAACATCAAGAAACTGAAGATGTATGATCCTATTCTTACATCAAATAAATTTGAGACTTTAGTCATATTCATTCAAAGTTGGTCACGCTGGGAAAATGTGTGTATAGACTTCTTCCTCTGTCTTGCTCTGGGCCTTATGCCATGGAACTAGCTCAACTTGAGCATATCTATAATGAGGGTTTTGAAAGGGTTATGCCATGGAGTGGGTGGTGATCAGGTATTGCGGTTTTGTTCTCTCTCTTTCTCTCTCTCTCTCTCTCTCTCTCTCTCTCTCTCTCTCTCTCTGGTTAAGGCAGAATAAGAAATAGCACAAGTGAATAGAATAATGAGGGATTTGAATAAAGTGCAAAGAAGAACTTCTTGGAAACTTGATCTATTAAAGAAAATGGGCTGGAGGGGGGGATAGGTAATGGAAAATTCTTTCTGGGAAATTTTACAATTTAATCTAAAATGGTTTGGGTGGAGACGTACCTAAGCATAGAAGAGTGGGAGGAACTGATAAGGAATTTTTCTGACCTCAAATGTCAACTGATTCATTTAAATAATGACCTACTAGAAAGAACCCTTGACTAGTAATTAAAGGCTTCTGTTTTATTCTGGGTTCAGTCCCTAACCCATTTTATGAGTTAAAAAAAAAAAAATTCATTTATGGCCCCTAGGTCTCTTCTTTCCTATCAGCTAAATAGAGACAATAATATCTATCCTACCTAACTGTGGGTGGATTGTTGTGGCAGTAAAAAGATAGTCTATGTGAAAATGCTTTGGAAAAAAACTATAAAAGCACTAAACAAACATTCAGGCACAATTAAATACCACTTTCTAGACTGATGAGAAAAGAACCTGTTATTCCCCACCTTCCTCCTGTTTGAGCATTGATCATAGCCCACAGAGTCAAAGGATCTCAGAGGTAGAAGGGATATCCATAGCTATCTAGTCCAAGCCATACCTAGAAAAGATTGTCCTCCAAAACACCCCTAGCATGTACTCATCTCTTTCTGAAGAGCTTTAGTGATGGTAAGCCCAACATCTGGGGCAGGTTTCATAAAGCACCATTTACAAAATGTTTGGCATTGTAAAGAGAAACAAAACCCCAGTTTACTGTCTAGCTGATGAGAAAAGAATTACATGAATCAACTAGAAGACAAAAAAGAAAAGATGGTGGAAACATATATGTATTCACATGTATGTGTAAGTAGTTATAACTATGTGTAGATGTGCATGCATATAAATACATGTTCATTTATATATATGTATAATGTTTGTATGTATACATGTCTAGATACATAACACACACAGAACTATGTATGCACAACACACACCCTCAGCTATCTTCCCAAATTGGCGTTTGTAGTTTTGCAGTTTGAATACTCAGAAGAATGACTATCTTCAGGTTTTTAGGGTAACCCATGTGGTTGCATTTCAAAACTACAGCTCACAAACCCTGCCTGGTGGATTTGTCATTAGTCAGACAACAGGCACCATGAGCTCAAAGCAAAACTATTCAGGAAAATGGAATATTTAGAAAAGTAGTTTACAAAACATTCCCTATCCCCCAATCCTAGGGCACACCCTCATTGGCCATGATACACAATGTCCCTGAGAATCTTGAGTGGGCAGAGAATTAGACTGCCATGGTAGTGAGCCACACATTGGCCAAGGTAACTCTAAAACTGTTGAGCCAGAATGTCCTTTTTCTCCTTATAAAATCCTAATTCATTTCTCCTGTGGGAA
Source organism: Notamacropus eugenii (assembly GCF_028372415.1). Taxonomy (NCBI): domain Eukaryota; kingdom Metazoa; phylum Chordata; class Mammalia; order Diprotodontia; family Macropodidae; genus Notamacropus; species Notamacropus eugenii. Next base: position 468,700,039 of record NC_092873.1, on the reverse strand, counting down.
CAGCTTTTCTTGAGGTTAAGTTGCTCCACTGGTCTCTCAGGATCTATACTTCACCTCAGTACAATTCTTATTTGCTAATGCCTGTGATTTTATGCACATATGCACAGACATATCTGTCTCTATATGTATATATTTATATATACATGCAATACACATATGCACTTATATGTGTGCTACAAGTGCATATATGTACATTTACATAAATTAATATGTGCAATATGTATTACAAATATGTATCTATACACACACAAATACATATATGTCTCTGTGCTAGCTTCTACAATACAGACTACATTAGTATGATTAAATTTCCACTATATTCTTTCCTTTACAATGAAAGCTTGCCACCTCAGTCGGTCCTATAATTCTGCTCAGAATCATTTAGCATAGCATGCATGCTACCGGATTGACAAGATGCTCAATAGTTCTCTCATGAAAAAAATAAGACCCAGAAGTAAGAGCATTAAGGTTTGAGAAGATGACCTGAACTTCCCAGCAGGAATTTTACCGGGGACCCATTTAGATCAGAAAAAGCCATGCACTTCAGCAAATGAGACCCACAAAATGTTCCTGGCCATTTTGATGGTTTTCTTTCTTTTTTTAATGCCCAATGAGATCTCTCTGAATATGGTCACAGGGTTATACCTGTACGCATCCTACTAACAAGGGGATTTAGGAGGCAGGAGTATGTGTGTGTGTGTGTGTGTGTGTGTGTGTGTGTGTGTGTGTGTGTGTGTGTGTGTGTGTGTGTGTGTGTGTACTGGGGTTAAGTGGAGTCACTGAGCAGTGACTCAGTTGGGGTGTCAAAAGAAGGGGACACAGATCTAATCTCAACTGCTCTTCAATATACATTGCATCAATATTAAGCAGACATAATTGGTGCCTTTGGGATAGCAGGTTTCCTTGCATTCTTGAGGAAGTCCTAATGATTAATGGATGTCAGTGGCATCGTTAGGCTAGCACAGACATAGCAGTAGCTCTCTGAGACCACACAGCACCCAACTGGAAACCATTAATTATTCTTTTTTATTTCAGGAAAGCACAGCTAGGTAGGAAATGGAGCTCCCTAAACCCAAATCCATCGTGAATGAGGGCAAAAGACATGATGGTATTGTCCTAAAAAAGAGGAACTGGGGCTGTGGGAGCTGTTTTGGAAGTCATCAACACTTTTACCCTAAATGTTATGCAGCAATAGAAGGCTAAATTTTTCTTCAATCTGTGTCTTACTTTTAAAGCCTTAAGTACCAGACAGCTATTAACTTTTATAAAGTCAAGAAATGCATCAGATCCTTAGGTTATGGTCGTTGGTTACTGATTAGGTCACGAAAGCAGAGATCCTGCAAATTTTTTGTAAGGATAGAACTTCGCCATTTGCAAGACTACTCTTCCCATCCCAGACCTAGCTTCACACACACTCACACACTCACACACACACACACACACACACACACACACACACACACACATATTGGGTTACTGTGCTCCCTTCCTAATTAGAATTCCAACAAACATTAGAATTGGCAGCATGAGGGAAGTAATTGGTTTGAACCTCTCCTAGAAGAGGAAAAAAATCCAAATTTCCTACAGATTCATCCCTTCATTCAACAAACATTTATTAAGTGCCTACTGTGTTCCAAAGACAATAGTCCTTGTTCTCAAGCATTTTCCATTCTATTTGGGGGGAAATATACACACACAAGAAAAAAATTAACATAAAATATATGCAAAAGAGATACAAGGCAATATCCAGGGAAGAGGGCACTAGTACTTTGACCTTCTTCTTGCCATGCTCCAAGTAGGTCATCTTTTCTCTGTAAGTATTGTCTCCCACTATTAACTCTAAGCTCTAGTCAGTTAGATAGCACAATGGACAGAGTCTGTACATGGAGTAAGGAGGAACTGAGTTCAGATCCAGCCTTGGACACTTATTAACTTTGTGACCCTGAACAACTCACCTAATGTCTGTCTGCCTCAGTTTTTTTTCCCCTTCAGTAAAATGGGAATAACAATAGTAACTTCCTCCCAGAGTTATTGTGAGGGCAAAATGAAAGAATATTTGAAAATGCTTTGTAAGCTAGAGAAATGCTAGCTTTGTTGTTGTAGTTGTTGATACTTCCATGCTTGTTGAGGGCAAGGAGTCTTTCTCTTTGGTATTTACATCTCTGGCCCTCAGCATAAGTCTTGGAACATAATTAGTGCTTTAAAAATACTTTCCAAAATTTATTTATTCATCCATAAGTTTCCTAGGAAGTGCCCCTTGAGTTGAGTTTTGAAAGAAGCTGGATATTCAATGAGGCAGAAGTGAGAGGAAAATGCAATTCAGGCATTAGGGGCAGTCTACACAGAGGCAAGAGATAGAATGACACATATGGGCATCAGCAAGTAGGTTACTTTGGATGGAAACAGAATATTGAGGCTAGGGACCCAGGTCTGTCATCCCTGCTACAGAGTAGATTGAGGCTGGTGGATTACTTGAGCTCATGTGTTCCAAGGTGCAGTGGTAAAGCCAATCTGTTACCCTTCCAGTCTGGAATCAATATGATGAGCCCCTAGGATTGGGGGGTGAAGGTGAGGGGATGGAGAAATTCATCAATCTATCTAAGGAAGCGTGAAAGAAACCAGGTAGGAAAGAGAGCATGGGGGCGGGGGGAGCACAACTGTCTTGCCAATTATCAGTGGGATCAGTCTTCTGAGTGGTCACTGCACTTCCAGCCTGGGGGAGATAGGGAGACCCACTCCCAGAAAAACAAACAAAGCACAGTATTATGCCATGAACTTGGAAAGGTAGACTGGAAGCAGATTGTTTAGGGCTTTAAATGAAAAACAAGAATTTCTAATTTCTCCTAGGTTCAAGGGAAAAACCACCAGAGTTTCTTGAACAGAGGAGTGGATAAAATTGGATTTAGCCCTCCCAAAAAGACTGGAATAAATTGGGAAGATCAAGGAAAAAAGCAAAATTCAATAAGAACTTGCATTCTTGCCCATGTACTGAAGGAAGGAAAAGGGCTTTGGGAGGAATGTTATCATAAAAGTGGGAAGAAGCTTGAAAAATAGAAAATTCATAATGTTTCCATCAAACAATGGTTAGGCTGTGGAGAGGAATGGAAATGAATGGAAAGGGAAGTAGAGACAAAAATAGAGGAGAAAAGAAAAGGAAGCTTCCCGTAGCTTCATGGGAAATTATAGAGGAAGATTTAAGGAGGAAGAAGAACAAAAAGGGACAAATGTACATTCTAGCCTCAGTCTTAACTGTGAGATGGTAGATAAATAAGCAGCCATGTTAGCCTACTTTATTACAATGTAAGTCTCTTGCTAGTAGGGATTTTTCATTCTTTTTACTTGTATCCTCAGCATCATCTCCAGTCCTCCCAATAAATATCTGGCCACTGGACCTAGATGGCTCAGGAGGAGAAAGAGAGGCTAGTGACCTTGAACAGCCCTCCCTCACTCAGATCAAAGTCAACTGCAAGTCATGTCATCATCTTGATGTCTCAGTCTTCATTGAGAATGAAAGAAAAACACAACATGTGAGTGAGTAGCAGCTCCTCTCCTCTCCTTTTTTGGGGGTGCTCTGCTCAGGGGAAAGTACATTTTCACGGCCAAAAGCTTCCTTTTTTCTTTTGGATTTATTGGCTAGATTTCTTTCTCAAAGACCAAACCTTAAACCTCTGGAGGTCATAGACTGGACAACAGGTCCCTGCCCACCTAGTATAGAGTGAATGTAAATACTAAGTAGTAACTGGTTCTCTTTTACCCAGGAACCCTGAGGGTCTTCCCCTCCCAGTTTATTATTTTTTTTATTATAGGGGCCATCCCTTGAGTAACTACTTAAAGAGCCTATACATTGAATGGGTGTATCTCACTCAAAGTGAGGATGCTATAGGACCTTAACCTAAAATGGCCAGGGTCCTACACTGCACCCATCCCAAGTTATCCTGATGAATATCAGGCCACTGGACCCAGATGGCTTAGGAGGAGAAAGTGAGGCTGATACGCTTGCACAGCCCTCCCTCACTCAAATCAAAGTCAACTGCAAGTCATGTCATCATCTTGATATCATGGTTCTCTTCAAGAACAATCCTCAGTGACTAACATAGTGCTGGATACATTAATAAATACTGGTTGACTGATTGACATTGTATTCTGCTTATGAGCTGATTTAGCAGGATAACATGCTAAACTCCAACCAAGAAAAAGAGATTCAGTTAAACTCAACAGCTATGTTTTGATCACCTACTAGGCACTTAACACAGAAGATATAGAAGATATAATTTTTTTCCTCTTGCCATTCTCCATCTGGATCAAACCAGTGATGATGTTGCAGTTTATCTCATGAAGTTCCTCACTAATAGAGAAGGAAGAAGCATAAGTAAGAAGGAAATTGTGCAGTAATATCGAAGAGCATTGGACCATATCTTTGAAGCTATTAGGGTTTCTGGAGGTCTGGAGGTCTGTGAATTCAACCTTCTCATTTTATAGATGAGGTGATTGAATTCCAGACAGGTAAAATGACTTTCCCAATGTCACTTGGGCAGTAAGTGGTAGAATAAAGATTCAAATTCAGTCCCTGACTCCAAATGATGAACACCTTCCCTTGTGCCATGTTGCCTCCAAGAAGCTATGTACTATGTCCAGTTTTTCTCTGGAATTTCCTACTGGTCAAGTTATCCTCATTGGCAGCAAGAGATTCAAGTGTACAAAAGCTCTTCCAACCACCTGGGTAGCACTAAAACTACCTCCAGCTCAATCATGAATTGTGACATTGACATTCCTAAAGACCTGCATACCTACATCTCATCATCTGGTAGGTATTATGTGCCTAGGTATGACTTCCACGTCACTAGAGGACATTATAGCCACCAATACAATGAAAATCATTGTGACTGCCACACTTGGGTTCATGATTCTATCTTAGTTTTCCTGTCTATCTTCTAGGAAATGTCAGTCATAAAATCAGAGTGTGATGCAAATAGGCCTTCCATTGACCACTGAGAATATTTTTAAGTGAACTTTTGTTTTGTTTTGTTTCATTTCATTTGTTGGTTTGTTTTTATCAAAAAAGACAATGGAATAATTGTTGCCAAATCAAGACAAGATCACCATATTGTTTTGTTGTCTGGGTTTATTTTTATTTCATTTCATTTCATTTTTGTTGGTTGACTCAGGAATTAAAAACCATAATGATAGCAATGATAAAGCAGTCTAAATATTCTAGCTATAAATATTCTCAAAGTTCTGTAATACATCTTTAAGCCTCTCATTGAATTTTTTTTTAATTTAAAAATTCTTTTTTAATAGACCTGCAATTTCATCTAAGCAAGGAATTTCTAGTGAGAGAACTCCTATTAATTCAAACATTTATGAAGCACCTACTATGTATCAGGAATTACGCAAAGTGCTGAGGATCCAAAGTCAAAAGACAGCCTCTGCCTTCAAGGAGCTCACAATCTAATAGGGGGAAAAAATGGAAACAATGATGTAAAAACAAGATCTATGCAGGATAAACTGGAGATAATCAATGGAGGGAAGGCACGCAACATTGAGTAGTATTAAGTCTGCTCTTACAACTTTTAAACTTATCAAATTGCTGGCACTAAGAAGTTCAGTTACTAGTGCAGTCACACAAGTATGTGTCAAAGATGGAAACTAAACCCAGATTTTTCTGGCTCTGGTTGTTCCCTCCCCCAAATGTTTTTTTTTTAAATAGTCACTCCAAGTATTTTATGATATATTATAAGTTGCTTTCTTCTGTGAATACCATTCTTCTTTGCAAAAGTGTTAGATAAACATGGAAAAGGGATATGGGTAAAGTAAGTAGTCATGTTATTGACATGTATATCTGTCATGGCACCAACCCTCCCTCTTCCTTTTCCTCTGGGCTAGTGTTGGCTTGGTCACCTCAACCAGAGTGGTTTCCAAGAGGTGGAAGCTATATTGCTACCTCTCTCTCAAGATTCCCAAGGATTCCTCTGAAGTGGGAGAAGGGACATACTATTCACAATGGTGGATTCTGAGTCCATGCCAATTTCCTTCCCATTTAAACAATCAACCAACATAATAGCATTAACTCAATAAAGAAATATTTATCAAAAAGAAGATAAAAGTGATAACAATCACAACATGACAACCTATAACCCTGTGTCAAGTTGCCAACAATGCGCTTTGTCCTCGGGGAAGAGTAGACACACATTTCTTCACATCATTGTGAAGCACATGAGTAGAAAGGCCTATATGCCCTATCTAAGCATGTAGGTCATGATGTTTTGGGTTTCTTTAGGAAATAGCAGGCATCACAGATGACATGCTGGACAGAATCACTTCTTCTTTAGACCTTCCTATTATTCTGCTGAGCAAAGTTTCATCTCCAGTCCTCTCGGGTTGATGAAACAATTAGTACTTGGGGATGGGGAAGAGAAGAGCTTCACCTTGTTCTTTTAGCAAACAGCTGGTCTATTCTCTTAGCTGGATGATGAGAAAGCTTTATATTCTTTCAGTGAAGAGCAGTTTCCTTGGCTTGGGATCTGCAAGACTATAGAGACCTACTATGTGTCCTTTGAGGGGTTTCCTCTCAAATCCACAGAGGACAGTGTAGAGCAATCTAGGCAAGCTCTGAGGGTTTCCCTCTTTCTCAAGTTATAGATGGTACTAGAGAACAAGTCAGCTTTTCTCCATCTAGTTCTTTACAGAGTAGAGGGTTATTTTCCCCATTCAGCTTTCAGCACCAGATCAGCTCCCCCCATCAACTATAGAGCCAATGTGTTTCTAGTCAGCTGGATTCTGCTTCTGCCAGTTCCTTGGCTCTTTTGACTTCTGTGTTCTATACATTGGCTTTTGTTGTTGTTTCTGGTTTCACTTCTGGCTTCTCAAGCTGTGGCTTCTCATTATTTTTCCTGCCTAAAATTGGGGTCATTTATTATGCAGTAACTGCCAGGCCTAGAGGCCTGAGGGCTACCCGAGTCTTATCTTACCTATCGCAGGTCTTCGGCTGGCCAAACCGGATAAACGTATGAGAGAAGAGACTTTCCAGAGTCGAACAAGGGTTAGGCTTTATTCAGGGTCCTGGTTACATGTGCAGGGGGAACTCTTCCTTAGGAGAGAGAGAGAAATCTCCCAAGGAGGCAAAGATCTTACAGTAAGAGAATGAAAGCAGAAGTGGAAGTGGGGAGAGAGGGGAGAGGGAAGAGGGGCCTTCTGTCCTCTAAGGGCCCCTCAGCGCTAAGAGCGCCTTCGGGCTTTCCTGACCCTACTTAAGCTCTCCTGCCGCATAGTTTGCACTTGAATACCATGCCTGTTAGATTACAATAGGTGTGCCCAGATCCGGGCCAGTCTCGAGGGCAGGGATGCTCTCTCCCATCACGTTCTCACGGGAAGAGGCGGAAATACACAAGATCTCACTCCTCAATTCCCTGCTGTTTCCTGGGGGGCCTCATGAGAACTCTAAGGTTTAGAAGCTCTCACCTTTACCCGCCCGAGACTGTCCACATGGAACTGAGCTTACACCCCCAACAAGTAACCCACCTCTAGTTTAGGTTAAGATATAAAAAATACACATTTCTGACAGACGTAACATGAACAGTTAATATACAATTTCCCCATAGTCCCAAGATCTTTGATTCAGAGTTTACCAAAAATAAATTCCAAAGGCCTGAAAAAAGGTATATTTAAATTAGCTACTAGGGGAAAAAATGCACTGTAACCATCTTAATTTTTTTCCCCTGAAAACCTTTTTTTTTCCTTCTTAGATTCTCAGAATGTTACATTCCTCCTCTGACTGATTTTCTCTGTTTCCCTCACAAATGTCCTTTTTCTGCCCTTTAAGTAAACAAAATATTCACATTATGAAGGGCTAATATGCAAATTATGTAATCTGCAAAGCATTTTTCTTCTACTTTAATTTTTTTTTCCTTTGGATGGAAATTGTCAGAGCTATAAAACTTCCCTTCCATCTCACCCTGCCCCTCAAAAATAGAGGTGAAGGAAGCTCTTAGAGTTTTATTGGGAATTCAGTAAGATTAATGCTAGAACTTATTTGGGAGAGGGGTGAGGAGCTTTATCTTGTGAACTGATTGAGGATATATTCAAATAAAAGTATGCAAATTAAAAGAAAGTATGTGTGTATCTATTTATACTATATGTATATACCTACACACATACATATATATATACACATATGTGTGTGCATATGTGTGTGTATACACATAAGTACACACTACAAATAATACATGCTGCTTTGGATAGAGTAACAGGAAGAGACCTTGAGCCAATCATTTAATCCTCTTGAGATGGTTTTCTTATCTCAAAAATGGGGATGATGCTAATATTCGTAGGCTGCTTACTTCACAGGATTGGTAGAAGGAAAGTGTTTTTGCAAACCTTAAAGCCTGATATAAATGTGAGTTCATTTTTGTGTGTGTGTGGGGGGAGGTACTGAATGTATGATTTCATGGGTATATATAATTCTAAATAAGGAAATGTATTACCAATGCAGAAATATACCTTCTCAATAATTTCTATTTTTAGTGAGTTGCTTGTGGCACTAAGAGATGAAGGGATGCACCCAGTACTCATGGTCACACAATCAGAGTGGTATATGAAATGTTCAGAGAGGATGAGCATCTCTGACCTTTTAGGACTACTCATCCACCTTTGGTGTCCACCTGTCACCCAACTCTCACCTGTGTTTCCAAGAAGCTGTAGCATGCACAGCAACTCTACTTTGGTAAAATCATCTTGGCAGACCATCTAAACCAGGTTGAGGGTGACCAATAGGTCTCAAACTCATTGGTGAGGCAGAAGGATATTGTCCCCAAGCATATGAAAATTTCCCCTCGAAGAATGGGTGGATGAAAACAATTTGTTCCAAGGGTCATGAAGGTGGCTGAAGCAGGCTCTGTGGAGCGCTTAGAGCTTGGTCAGACATCAAAGATACCAAGGTCATTCATCTTCTGCATCCTGGGCCATGACCAGTAGTCCCAACTTTTCTCTTGCCACTGGACTCCAATGACTCTTTTGTACAACCCTCCCTCACTTTAATTCAATTTAGACCAGAGTCAAGATTCCATGATGCCACTGATCCTCTTCAAAAAGGACAAATGACATGTTTTAGATGCAGGACTTAGCCCCACATCTTCCTGACTTCAAGGTCAGTTTTCTATTCCATGTTGCCTTTCTGAGCTATTATTATTGCTAAATTGAGGGGCAGCATGATGTAATGGAGAGAGGGCTGACCTTGGAGTCAGGAAGATCCAGGTTCAAGTCTGGCCTTTGACATGTAATAGCTGTGTGACTCTTGGCAAGTCTGTTTACTTTTCAATGGTGTAGGCAAACCTTCAGGAAGCTAAGTAATAGGAGAGTTACAGATGCTACCAATCTGAGTTCAAGTAGTTCACTACACTGATGAAATCCTAGGTTCAGACTTAAAAGTGCCACCCATATAAAAAGCTGTTATTGTATAGGTGACAGATTAAAGAGATTTACTGAATGATTGTAAGGGAGAATGACAGAACAGGGTGAAATAAGGAAACTTCAGGTTGATCATAAGAGGAAGGGATAAGAGAAAATAGATAAATGTTCATTTTGTGATGATCCAAGTGTCAAATACTTGGCTAGGAAAAGGATAAGAGAGAAAGGTTTGGATTTCTGAAAATGAAAGGATCAGAAGAAATCACAGATGGTGGGGGTTGGGAGCTGAGGTTCATATACACCCATCTAAGTCAACCTTCACTTTCCTGACACTTTCTAAGTATGAAGGTTGTTAAATATGTTCCATTCCTGAAACTGTCTGGACAGCTCCCTCCCTGACTTGCATTAACCCCCATGCACTTTTGCCAGAAACATGAGCTCATTTCATTCAAGTCTGTCCACACTCCCAGCAAGCACAATGAAACTTTATGACGCTTGTTACAAGCAATTTACATGGGAAACTAAAAAGGAGATGCAGAAAAGGGGAGGGTAAGAGGGGAGAAAGGCAGAGATCACTACCAGGAAAGGGGAATGGGAGGGGGAGGGCTGGGTTATAAACTGCTGGACTTGGAAGGAGTCAGGGCCCATCACTGGGCAGCTGGCAGTTCTGCCCTCCAGGGCCCACTTTCCAAAGTGATGACTTGAGTGTTCACACCTGCACTGGCAGCAACTGAAGCCCTTCCTTTGCAGAGTTAATGGAGCGGGCAGGGCCCAAGAATGCTTTTGGCCACAGAAATAATTTCCCCCTACCAGGGTCCCCGCCTTTTTCTCAGACAGAGCAGTCTGTTCTTAAGTGTTCCACATACATTCATTTCTTTCTCCTTAGCTTCCTCCCAACCATCATTCACTTAGGGGTAAAGTGTGCCTCTGGGGCAGAGGTTCTTAACTTGGGTTCCATGGTCATAGATTTGGGCGGGGGGTGGAAGGGTGTCTGTGAATTTGGAAAGGAAAAAAATCAATACAATTGGTTTCTTTTAAAATCCTATTTATTTTATTTTATGCATTTAGGCATTATTCTGAGAAGGGATATATAAACTTCACCAATCTGCCAAAGGCATCCATGACAAAAAAAAAGAACTCCTGTTTTAGGGTATATGACAACAGAAAAGGCACATTACTTATGGGATGTGATTAATAAATGTGTGATTGATTGACAGACTCCTATTCTTTCTCTATAATTTTTCATTAAATATCATTCTTCCTCCACCTTCAAAACATCCATAGATTTGTACAACATTTAAGATTTATTTTATTAATTTAATCACAAATTAGAAAATTATAAATTATTTCAAAAATAATATTTTCTTTAAAGAGCCTAGGGAAACCTGGTGTAGTCTGGGTAATAGGTTTGGATATCAGAAGACCTGGATAGAGTTTTCACTTCTGACACTATGATTCTGAATGAGTCATTCAATCTTTTGTACATCATCCACATAGTAAAAGCACTGTATAAATGTGAGTGTTTGCCATTACAAACAATTTAATTAACCTCTCTGAGGTTCGGTTTTCTCATCTGTAAAATGGGGTTTATAACACTTGTCTTTATGGAAGTGCTTTGCAAAATAATGTGTGTATATTCATTTTACATATATGTTGTTCAGTTGTTTCAGCTGTGTCAACTCTTCCCAAGCCCATTTTGGGGTTTTCTTGGCAAAGATATTTCACTGGTTTGCCATTTTCTTCTCTAGGTCATTTTACAGATGAAGAAACTGAAACAAATAGGGGTTAAGTCACTTGCCCAGGATCACACAGCTAGCAAATGTCTGAGGCCAAATTTGAGCTCAGATCTTCTTGGCTACAGGCCTGGTGTGCTATCTACTGCACCACTTAGCTGCTCCTGTATAAATCAATACATATATGCATATACTATACCTCTCTCTGTCTTTATATCTCTCTTACCTTTACTAGATCATAAAAGTTCCCATAACATTGTTTGGTGGATTGAATGCTGGACTTAAATTCAGAAAGACCCAAGGTTAAGCGGCCTCTACACTTACTGGCTCTGTGACCAAAGCCAAGACACTAAAATTATAGTTTTATTTAAAAGTTTCAGAACAACCCAACAGATGATTGCATTGGTGCAAGGAAGTCTTACTGGGGAGATTCACTTTACCAATGTGATCATCACTTGCTCCTTAGTTTCTAGGCCTAGAAAGGACACTGGAGGTGCTGCATGGTAAAGCCCAAGTTCACACAGCTAATATATCTTTGAGACAATACTTGAACCCAGGAATTTCTGAATCTAAGGCCCTATCAAAGTATCTGAAAGCCTGAAAAAGCTTTCTGTAAGCAAGACGACTTAAGAGATCTCAATGGGGAGAGGAGTTTGGCCAAATGCCTCAGCCCATTTCTGGATGCGGGAAAGAAAAGAAACAGAAGAAGAGACTATATGCATTTGGGTATATGAGTTTCCTCTCCCTGGTGCCACCTGAGGTGCTTAGAAGCTGTTTCAGTCTAATGGGAGCTCCATAAGATCTTCCCCTAATGCTGAAAAAACATTCACTTAACAGGCTTGTCCAAACAATTCCAATTTTAATTCAGACATGATGAACTGAAGGGGGGAAGCAGAGCCCCAGGGCTGTCTGCCTCAATATCATTGCTCCTGACAGGGCACACAGCCACATACTTCAACCTCAATGGCCCATTAAAAAGCCTAATGGGGAAACTGTGTTTGTGGTCAGGTTACAGAAACAGGCGAAAAGCTATTAATCCCTTCCCCATTGCCCCATTCCTCCACTTTCTTTTCCTTCCAACACCTACATGGGAAACGCACATGCCACCCTCACTTCTTCAGTTGCTGTCTCTCTTAAGAGTTCGCTCCCTGACAGCTACCCACCTCCTTGCAAACACTAACACAACTCCTCTCAGATTTACAAATCCTCTGAGACAACACATTCACACACCCCTTTGCTGAGACTCCCTCTCAGTGATCCACCCACCTACTTTCTTCCCTCCATCTATGCTCTTCCCTGAAATGATTCCATGGCCCTTATCATCTCCAGTCTGTCCACACTCCCTCCTTTTCCCTTCACACAAGCAACCAGCCTTTCATCTAATATTTTCAGGCAAACACAGACTCTTTCCTCTCTCTTCCTCATGCAGACAGAAAAAACAAAAACCAAAAAATGATGCTTTCACTTACTCCCTCAATATGCTCTTATATCCTTCCTTCCGATGAAACTAGAGTCCTCTGAGCTAAAAAGCTTGACTTTGTTTGGATTATGTAACAAGTTCCTTAGGGGGATACACAGGGATTCAGCTAGTTACTTGGAAATAGAGCAAACTGCCGAAATTAAAAAAAAAAAGATAATAATTATAATGGCTAGTTCATATCAAAATCCAATTAAAGGTAGATCCAAATGGTAGAAAGCAGTGGAAATAAAAGAAAGTTTCAAACTGCGTACTGTTAGTTTCCTGTCAAATAGCTATTCTGTAGGTGCTAACGGTGTGGGGAAAAAAATCAAAGTACTCATGCATATATTTTGCATCGCTAAAATGTATGCTTCATAAAGAATACTGGGCATGTTTAAGATGCAAACTGTCCACCCACAGCATACAAACTGTGTTGTTAAAATGTCTCATTTGTCAAATACTTTGTATATTGTAAGACAAAGTCCATATCATATTGTAGCTTAATAATGGCACACCATGCCATATGATCAACGCATTTATTCAGTTACTATTCATGTGATTTTGGAAGAGTCACTTCAGTCCTTTGGGTCAAAGTCTCTCTCTCTATAAAATGAGGAGAAAGCTCTAAATCCTCTGATTCCATAAAGATATGTGAACTGATTTTGCTGTGCTAAAGAGATTTTTTGCCAAAGATGAAAATTATTGTAACTCCTTCTGAATATCCCCATACGCTATTTTCCTTGCTATTTTTCTGAAAGTTGTTCTGGCAGTGGATGTTTTCCCTTGGAGGATGTCATTATGTATGCTGAATTTAGGAGGCAGGTTCTCTTCAGAGAGAAGCTCTCTTTAGATAAGAAAAGCAGGAGATTTAACTGACCAGTGAGCTTCTATCTGGGCAACCTAACAGAAGAGTAAAATTGGGCGGGGAAGAGATCAAGTCATGGTTGAGGTGTCTACAGAATTTAAATATACACTGTTTTCTTGTAGGAAATCTGATAGATCTTTGGAGCCTTTTCATTAATTCATTCACTAACTTCATTCATTCATTCATTCATTCATTCATTCACTCATTCAATCAATGCTTACATAATGTCTGCTCCATGTCTTAAGCTTTGTTTTTTTTCTTTCTCAGAAACACACAGGAAAGATCATAGGATATTAAAGCTGGAAGAGACTCTAGAGGTCGTTCAGTCCAGCTCCTTATTTCACAGATGAGGAAACAAATCCCTGAATAGTGATGTAATATGGCCAAGATCACACAAGTAGCCAGTGGTAGAACCAACCTAAGGAACTAGGGCATCCTATTAAACTCTCTATATCCTTTGACCCAGCAATACCACTACTCTATCTATTTCTGAAGATGATTAGGGGAAAAACGAAAAGAACCTATGTTCTAAAATATTTCTAGCAGCTTTCTTTGTGGTGGTAAGGAACTGGAAATTGTGCAGATGCCTATCAACTGAGGAATGGTTAAACAGTTTGTGGTATATGATTGTGATGAAATACTACTGCTACAAGAAATGATTAACTCAATGATTTTAGAAAAACATGGAAAGAATTACATGAAATAATGAGTGAAATGAGCAGAAACAAGAGAACATTTTAGACAGTAACAGCAATATTGTTTTAAGAACGACTTTGACTTAATAAATTAATAGATAACTATTATATGAGTACCTGAACTAACTATGAAGAACATATAAAGACACTACGTGCATCCAGAGAAAACTGCTAAAGAGAAGCATGTCTAGAATTTTATGCCCATTATATGCCCACACACAGACACACGCACACACACACACACACACACACATGTAATCCTATTTGTGTTGAATGGTAGCCATCTCTAGGGCGGGGTGGGAGAAGGAAAAAAGGGTAAAAAGAAATGCACATTAAACTTTGTTGTATAACTATACAACAAAAGGAATAGTAAATTGTACATGGTAGATTTGCAGTTTCATATGCAGTCATCTTTTTTTATTATACTATATTACGGAAATGCTTGTTTGTTCTATAAATTAAAAAATAAAATACATTTATAAAAAGAAACTATTATAAAAGAAACTAGAAACTTGAATTCTGATTACAAATTCAACTCTCCCCCTCTCCCCGCTACATCATAGGAATGCTGATTCCTCTAGTTGTGGTTCATCAAGATGACTCGGGATATCTCCCTACTCCCAAAAAAGGATGTCAAATGCTAAGAAATATTTATGAATTCAAGCCCTCCTTGAATTAGTAGAATACTGAGCCAGAAGGAGTAAATAAGAAGGTTTTTTTGTTTATTTGTTTGTTTTTAAGTACCAGCAAGCAGTAAATGATTCATTAAGTATTTTAGTCTGTTGTGTGAACTTGGACAAGTCTTTGGGACTCAGTTTGCTACATCTGAAATATGTAGGAGCTGGGCTTGATTATTTCAAATGAGGAAAGTAATGACATGAATAGGAAAAATATCATGCATGGCCATGTTTGAATATGGATTTTGCCATCCTTCCTTGGTGGGCAGGTGTTCTGTGGATATCCAACTTCCAACCATAAAACCATGCCATGGCAATAATAGCTAATAGCAAGCATGCATATAGCACTTTAAGGTTTGCAAAGCACTTTACAAAATATTATCTCATTTTATCCTCAGAACAACACAGGCAGGAAGGAGATTTTATTATCCTCATTTATTAGAGTGGAAACTGAGGTGGACAGATGTTAAGTGACATGGTTAGGGTCACATGTGAGTACAAACATGAGACTGGATTGGAACTCAGGTCTTCCTGACTTCGGTCCTGGCACTATACACTGTACCACTAAGCTGTCATGGAAAAATCTATAGGCTTGTGAATTTCACTCCAATTCAACCTAGAGTTAATAATACAGACCTGGGCAAGATGAGAGAGGTGTATATGTTCATGACTATTGGTTGAACTATTTTGTGAGGGCAGGGATCTGTGTGATCCCTAGCACATGGGAGAGGTTTCAGAAAGTTGGCATGATTTTGTAACAGTTTTGATTAAAGGAACATTCAAGAAATGCCTCTCTGCCATACTAAGAAGGCCTATGACAGGAGTAGATCTTGGGTACCCCTGCTGAAAGTTGTAGTTACCTGAAGGAATGACAACTGGTAGTGTTGGCTGGCAGCTGTGGAGAGATGCAGATGATCACTGTCAACGTAAAGATGACAGAAGCTGTTTCATCCTAGAGGGCAGACAAGAGTAACCCATGGAATTAATCTCTTGTTACAAAGAGGCAAATTTAAGCTACATGGCAAGAAAAATTCTTAAAAATTAGAGCTTGTGGAAAATGGAATGGATTGCCTAAGAATGGAGTGAGTACCCTCAAGCTTTGGTCTTCAGGTGAAACCCAGGTGACCACTTCTCAGCTATATTATAGATGGGGTTCTTGTTTAGGTATAGATTGGAATAGATACTCCTGTAGTTGTTTTGGAGTGTCTGTAAAAATGAGCTTGACAAGAGTACTCAACTTCTACCAACCTCTTGTACATCCTCAGAGTTCCAGTTCAAACCCTAACTCTATAACTGAAAGGTAGAAACATAAAGGAGAAATTCCAGGAAGATTTTTATTGGCTTTTCTCTTCTAAAACAGCCGAGTTGGAATAAGAAGTGGACCACTTGAGGGTGCCAAATATAAACTGCATGGTATAAAATGTTAGCTCATGTCAGTACTAATCAGGACTGGTTATAAGCATTATAAGCAGTATGTGATGTATGGGAGGCCAAGTAGAGTGTTATATCATCCCCAGTTTGCAGAGGGGGACACTGAGGTACAGTGAATCAAGAAATATGCCTAGGCCAAATGTGGGATCCTGCTGCAATGGAAAATTGAAATTACATTTCTCCATTATCAGCATTCTGTCTCCATCGCAGGAGTCCTGTTTGAATATGAATTTTGCCATCCTTCCTTGGTGGGCAGGTGTTCTGTGGATATCAAACTTCCAACAATAAAACCATGCCATGTAAATTAGTTTGATGATACTTTTTCCTCATGCCCCTGGTCCCTTGTCCTCAGTGAAATTAAGCTAGAACTGAAATAAATCAGGCTATCAGCTGCTGGGAATGGAAGCTCAATTCCATGTGGACAGTCTTGGGCGGGTAAAGGTGGGAACTTCTAAATCTTACAGTTCTCACGAGGCCCCCCATAATAACAACAGGGAATCGAGGAGGAGACCGAGCTATCGCGTGTATTTCCGCCTCTTCCCGTGAGATACATGATGGGAGGAGCATCCCCGCTCTCGAGGCTGTCCCGGATCTGGGCACACCCATTGTTACCTAACAGGCACAGTATTCAGATGCAAACTATGCAGCTGGAGAGCTTAATTGGAGTCAGGAAAGCCTGAAAGTTCTCTTGGGAGGAGGGGCCACGTGTGAGGACAGAAGGCTCCGCTTTTCCTCTCTCCGCTCTCCCCTCCCCCTCTCTCCCCACTTACACTTCTGCTTCCAATCTCTTATTGTAAGATCTTTGCCTCCTTGGGAGATTCTTCGCTCCCTCCTAAGGAAGAATTCCCCTGCACTTGTAACCAGAACCCTGAATAAAGCTCAACCCTTGTTCGACTCTGATAGGTCTCTTCTCTCATACGAGTATCCGGTTTGGCCAGCCGAAGACCTCCGATAGAGGTAAGGTAAGACTCAGGTAGCCCACAGACCTCTAGGCCTGGCAATCAGCAAGTAAGAATTTGAAATAAAAATGAATGGCATTCTCCACTGCCCTGGTATGGCACTGCCTCCAACTACTGATGCTCCCTGCTGAAAACTGCAATGATACCAATGAAGGAAAGAAGAATTGCAATATTTGTGAATGGATAAAAGTTTGTATAGTGTGTTAGATTTTTAAAACTTTTTGGCAAAGTCTACTACAGCTGCAAATCTAAAATTTGCCTCAACTCATGAAATTCAGCCAATTATTCTTTTACAAATATTTGTTTTTTAAATTATCTTTTGTTTTGACATATCTTCATTTCCAAATATATTCCACCCACATCCCCTATCCAGCAAGTCTTCCTTTATAATAGAAAAAAAAGAAGGAAAAAAATAACAGTTCAGCAAAACTAGCCAACACATCAAACTAGTCTGACAGTGTATGCTACGTTTTGTATCCATATTCCCCCATATCTCTAAAAAGAAGGGAAGGAAGTGCGTGTTCTCATTACCTGATTAATTCTTTAAGTTATCTGTGAAATACTTCAAGGCTCCTGCCAATCACTGAACATCTCATGCCTTATAAGGAGATATTCATAATATTCTTTTTCAGCAATTCAGTGTTCTTCATATGAGAAAGCTCATAATTCTGAGAGTCCTGAATCCATTTTAGTACATTAAAGGCTCAGTTGCATAATGGGAAATTTAGAAATAGAGTATCTTAAATTTATTGCATTGGTCCAAATATAGGCTGCAAAAGCTGTCTTATGCAGAACCTAAGTATGGCCTCTAATTGTGCTCTTAGTAAGATAATGATAACTTAAGTGGAAAAGATGAAGAGAGCAGTGATGACAAAAATGAATAAAACATCTTTATGTGAATTGCAATAAGTATACAAAAATTCACTGTGAATATATGTATGTATATATGGTAATTTTCTGTAATTATCTTTCTATACATATCTGTCATTATTTCCCCCTCCAAAAAAAATGCAGATAGTACAGTGCCATGGGAAGAGTGCTGTACTTAGAGTTAAAGGATCTGAATTCAAATTCTTCCTTTGCTCCTTCCTACCTTGACACCTTCCTCAAAGTCATCTAACTTCTCTTTACCCTAATTTCATCACATTTAATGACCCAATGAAATTTTGTTTTAGGGGTGTGGCCTATATTTGGGACCAGCCTATATAAAGACTTACACTGTAACTTGTGTTTTTAAAAGGATTTCAAGAAAGGATCTAACCAATTCTCACCCTTATCTCTCTTGAGTTGCAAAAAAGGCACATGTCATTACTCTCATTTTACAAAAGAAGGATCATTCAAACAGGAAGCTGACTGATCAGTGCATAACCACTTTGAGAACAGAGTTAACTTGGCCATATGCAAAAGGCTTGAATTGCCTAAGTCATATCAAATGGGACTCCAATTCATTATTTGAAATTTAATAGTTCATGGTCCTATGACTTTTTTTTCACTATGAAAGTTCTCTTCATTGATACAGATCACAACCCCTTCATGCTTCAACTGTGGTCTTTATGAATGGTTGCAGCTGAAAAAATTCATCAGCTGGTGACTAACCCAATGATTCTGACCCTATTTGAACTTAACTTGACTGCTCCTTGGATGGCAGACACACACTCCATCACCCCGTCTGTATTAGAAGCCATTTTAACTTGGCAGGTCCAGTCAGAGCTTACACTCCACCAGAAATGCATTCCTCTTAGAAACCAGGGTCACTGCCTTGCTATGATCATGTATTAGTACTTTTGGGAAGGTTTTTTTTTTTTTTTTAACACTAGACCTCAAGTGTTTCATGTGTCAACAATTTTAAAACCTGACTCTGACCATGTGCCTGTTCATATATAGAAATAACCTCACCATATCTTCAATTCCATCCAACCTTTTTCACGACCAAAGGATACTGGAGTTTTAAGAATAAATTTAAATTTAGACCTTAAGGAGTCATGCTGGTAATTCCCCTGCCTGAATAATCCTTTGAAATGAAAGACATTACTAAGTCTCCCATAGAAGGACATTAGATTCTCGAATCTCCTTGGAAATGTATAGAACTCCCAAGGGAGAAATGATTGTAAAAGATACCTAGTCCAATACTTCATGGCATAGAATATTTCAGCTTCAATCCAAGCACTTCTAGTGATTGGGAAAGCAGTACTGAACAAGTAAGCCTATTCAGTTTTTTGGATAGCCACAAATGTGAGAGCATTCTTCCCTGTAATGACATAACATCGACTACTTTGTAACTTGTATGCATTGCTCCTAGTTCTGCCTTCTGGTGGGGACAAAGTTATCTTCATAGTATGATAGGATCTCAGAATTGGAGAAACAGGAAAGATGCAGGTAGCCAACTGGTCCAACCTATACAGAAAGGAATCCTCACTATACCAAACCCAACAAATAGTCGTTTTGCCTCTGTTGTTTTTCTTTTCTTTGTATCCCCAGCTTTTAGCACAATGCCTGCCACATGATAAGTGATGAATAAATGCTTATTGACTTACCTTTACTTGAAGAACTCCGAGAAGGATGAATCCACTGTCTTTGAAGTAGCCCATTCTATTTTTGGACAATCCTAATTATTAAGAAGGCTTTTGTGACACAATGCCTTAAGTCATTCCTTTGAATCTTTCATTTCTCCTGGTTCTAGCATTTGAGGTAAAAGAAAAGAAGTCCCATCCTTCTATGTGACTGCCTTTAAAATACATGAACATAACTATTATGTCCCCTCAAGTCTTCTCTTCAGCATGTAAACACCACAGTTCATTTAATGAATTCTCACATGATATGAATTTGAAACCCTTAGCCATTCTGGTGCTCTCTGGACCCTTTTCACAGACCGATCGTTGTTCTTCTTAAACTGTGTTTTCGTCATCATCATCAGTAACATTTATGAGGTACTTTATAACATCCAAAATTGCTTGGCATATGCTATCTCATTTGAACTTAACTGGTATTCACAAAGGAAGCAATACAAATTACGTCATATGTATTTTACAAGGGGGAAAATGAGGTTCAGGCTTTCAGACGGTCATACAGCTAGGAAGTGACATATTCTAAACTTGAATCTAGGTCTTCTGACTCCCAATCCCATTGTATTTTCTCTATACTTTAGCTGCTTCCATAGCTATGTAGAATAAATTGAATCCCTTTTCTAGGTTACAGTCTTCCTTATATTAAACAAAACCATCATATTGATGTCCTTCCTTAAACTGATACCCATAAGACATGGCTTAAAGATCTCTTATCATCCATCCTTGTCAACCCACTTTGACTATACCCATGATAGAGGATTTTGTCAAAGTCCCTTCTCAAATGGAGCACAGACATAGTCTGACCAGCACAGAGACAAGTGAGCCTCTGACTTTGCTAATTTTCAATACTACTCTTCTATTAATGCAATCTAAGACATCATAACATATTTTACTAGCAAGGTAGTACTATTATGAGGCTTTTCTTGAACAAAGAGTGGGTGTTGCATGTGTCAAATCCATATATGATTCCTTGAAAGATGTAACAACAAAAACAAGTTTATTCAATAGCCTTCTCATGATCAATATTCTGCATAAAAGAGGGAATCATATGTTGCCCAAAGGTGTTTGACACTGTCTTAGGGGATGTGCAGTATACAGATTCCAAAAGGATGACAGATTTCCCCTAGGCGGTGAGGTTCTCCAAGTGGTATTGGCTGTAATTCATTTTGTCTTAATTTCATCAAACCCTAGAACATTGTAGGACTTCCTAGTTTAGCTTCATAAGAATTCAGAAGAGTTTAGTTTAACTCACTACATACTCTTGGGGAAAAAAAGGAATGGATGACGACTGCTTATTAGAGTTAGATAGATAACATATACAACTGTTTTATCAGCATATATAGTTCACGTGTAGAAACTGGAGATAGAAATGGTATGAGCCCAAATCAAAAAAAAAGGAAGAATCATACTGGATAGCCTTTGGGAAATTTTCCAATTCTCTAAATAGGCCCAAGTTTCTCTCTAAACAAAAAAGCATCTCAAAAAAAGAATATGCTTCTGATTTTGCTGCATGCCTGAAGGCCATGCAATATTACATTGTTTGAAAGATTGATGTTGAGAGTCACTCAAAGGACAATGGAGAGACGACTGTTGAGGTGGACGTAGTCACATGTATGTTGTAATATATTACCAAAAAAGAGGAATTAAACAGAAGAGATAGAATGGATGTTGTCAGAGACATGTATGACTATAAAAACAATGAGAGCCTGGCTAAATAGTGAGACTGAAGGATCATAGGATTATAGGTCAAGAGATGGATAATTTACTGAACATTTCATGTGCTCTACTGTCATATGAAAAATGACAAGAGATCTAGAAATCCGGAGCAAAACCCCCAACTTGCTGGGTAATCCCCCTGAGAATTTGTAGGTAGTCATGGACAAGAATTACACAAATGGAAGACATCACTATTACCACCATCATCATTATCATCATTATCATTATCATCATGATAAAAGTTGAAATTGATTTAGTGCTTTAAGGATATGAAAAGTTTTTATATGTATTATTTTATTTGATACTTGTGAGAAGTTGATACTATATTCTCGTCATTTCATAGAGGAACTGAGCATGTTTAAACTGGAGAAGAGGACTCAGGGGGAATGGAGTAACTGTATTCAAGTATTTGAAGTCCTCTCATGTGTAGGAAGGACCAGACTTCTTCCGTTTATCGCTAGAGAGCAGAGCTAGAAACAAAGGGTAGAAAAAGACAGATTTAGTTTTCTTGTCAAGAGAAAAAAATCTACCCAATAATTAGAGCTATGCAACAGTGGAATAGGCTGTCATGAGTGCTGGGTAGCAATTTCCCCTTCCTAAGAGGCCTTCAAGAAGAGATGAGATGACTACTGGTATGCTATATTGTGGAGGGGACTAGACCAGTAAGCTCTCTTTCAACTCTCAAATTATATTGTAGCTTATGCTCTAGACTCTCTTAACCCATACTTTTATGTTAGATTAGGTCTCAAGACAATGGCTAACTGTTATCTTTAGAGGTCTTTGGGACCCTGCTGGATGGGACCATCCTCCTAATGCTCATGAGACCTCACCAATGTGCTTTCATTATAACTATTAGTTGATATCAATTAGCCAGGATTAATTAACTTTTAGAAGGAGATTTTTACTAAGGTATAAAATTCCCTTCTCCCACAAAAGAGAGCTTATGACATAGTTTCCCAAAAGAACATACATGGTCCAAGGCAATGTGTTTTCTACATTAGAGAACATGTATGGCAAAGACTAACTCAGAGTTTCTGGCTGCTGTAGGTCCTTTGTCTACTTCAGGGAGTGTTCAATTTTTTGTAGAGCCTTAAAGTTGCCTTCCCTCAGTGTGTTTAGTTTGTCCTTGGATCCTGCTGTGGACACTGCTAAAAGCTACAGCTGTCCTAGGGACACTGCAAGGATGCCAATGAAAAATCCAAATCCTCCAACCTTCCTATATTCAGGAAGTCATTCTGGAGTCAAAGGTGGGGGGAGATAGAGGTTCATTTTGTCTTCTCGAAGCAATTTCTTCTCAGTGCCTTAGCTGAAACTCAATTCTGCTGGGCTCCGATTGATTTGCTCTTTTATATAAAACAGGAAGAGTATGATCATGTGTCTCCAGACAATCCCAATCCACTTCTTGCTTCAAGATTGCTTCACTACATTCATTGATCTTCAATTCTTCCAAATGATCAAAGATTTTTCTGTATCCTATTAAAATGCATTTGATTGATTCAATAGAGATGTCTAGGCCTTATTCAGAGGCTTAATACCTCTGACTGAATAATTCAATTCAGAAATACAGAAACTCTGTAACTATAGAGGGTGAAGATAACATAACTTAAGCTATTGGATTGTGACTCTGTGAAACTGGTTATGAAAGGTCAAGTAAGTAAGAGGATCGCACAGCCTTAAAGTATGATGGGATTAGAACACACATCTTCCTGGGTCTAAGTGCAATGTTCTATCCTCTATGCAATGCTGCATCATGAGTCTCAATCCACATCTTTGAAGGGACCACTCACATTGATGAGAGAAGAGATCCACTGAATTGTGCCATGAGAGCATCACACTGTTGACCCATTTTTAGCTTGCACCCAACTAAAATCCCTAAATCTTTTTCAAATAAACTACTAAGCCCAAGTAATCTAGTTCTATTTTTCTATAACTGATTTTTGGAATCCATGCACAATACTCATATTCCCATTAAATTTTATCTCATTTTAACTTCTTTAAAAACAAGCATTTACACAACATAGTACAGTTAAAAATAAAGATGATTATTTACATGAAACTTCAGATCTACTACACACACACTACACAGCTATTCCTTTCAAATATACAACAAAATCATCATGTAAAATTCTTTCCCTCCCCCACCCTAGAGATGACTGACATTAGACACAAATAGGTGTGTGTGTGTATGTGTGTGTGTGTGTGTGTGTGTGTCTGTGAAATTATTCTATACCTACTTCTATTTATCAGTTCTTTCCTGGATGCCAATAGAATTTTTCTTCTTATGTCCTAAAATGGTTAATTTCAGTATTTGGAATAGATAAAATAACTCACTTGCTCAAAGTCATTCTTAAAACAATGTTACTGTTACTGTATACGTAGTTCTCATGGTTCTGCTCATTTCACTCTTCATTATTCCGTGCAAGTATTTCCATGTTTTTTTTCCCCTAAAATCATTGAACTCATTTCTTCTACAACAGTTTTAACTTTCCGCAAGCAATGTTGTTAATGAATACACCAGCTGCCTCTGCCAGCTCTGTAAGTTCTGCAGATTTGGTTAGCATGTCTTCACTCAAGTCATTGACAAAATGATGTTAAATAGAGTAGGATCTAACCCTGAGCCCCATGGCAAGATGCTAGGGACATACCTTCCAAGTAGTTATTAAGCTTCGTAAGTTTCTTGAGGTTAACATCTATGAGAGATGACCTCAGCCTAGTTCATAGGCTGGTGTTTGATAGTAGTATATTAAGCCCCTCCCAAGACTAGTAATAGGGGATATGGGATAGGGAGTGATGGATAGCCATGAACTTCATAACTAACATTTCCCAGGGATCTAGTGATATAAATCAGTGACCTCTGCTTCCCTTTCAAAAAATACAAACCCTACAATTAAATTGAATTTTGCTGGGGTGGGGCATCAAGTTAATTTCTGGAATCCCTCTCTCTGTTGAAAATCAGGGCAGGATTTGTCTATTTTCAGTTTTCTTGTATCTATCTCATTTTGTAAACTTCGAAAAACAACAGCAATAATGGTCAAGCATTACATTTTCAAGTTCTTAGCCTGGATAGCCTTCTTCTGGGACTGGAGACATCTATACTCCAAGTAGGGAGGTACTTTCTACTATCACCTCACTTACAGTGGTTGGGCTTCAATTTCCTCTTAATTACCTTTGTGTTATATTTTACCATTTGAAGGTCATTCTGCTTGATAAAATAATTATCTCTAGAGACATGATGAATTCAAAACAGAAGTTGAATTAGCTCAACTTCCAACCACCTTCTATCAAGCAGTGTACTCATTTGTTTCTTTTTTGTTTTTGCTTGAGTTTGGGCTCATCAGCCTACCAGAGCACTTCAGATTTCAAGCCAGACTGGCCTTTTTTTCCTTTAGTTATTGTTCTTTAATAAATTCTCCATTTTCTTCCTGCTTTATTTTCTCCAATTTTAGCCCCTTATTAATGAAAATGTTTCTGTAATATTAAAATCTACCTGATTTTAGCTATAACTATACACCTAAATGAATAATCTTATATTATTTTTTTGTGTTTGGGTAAAATTTGAATTACCCTAGGCTTTTGCCCTCCTTATATTAATTGTAAATTTCTGTGCCACTCTCTTGTATTCATCCTTAGTTTTGTGCCCTTCTTTCCATCTTTTCAATTTAACAGTCTTTAAATTTGACTCATTGTAGAATTTCCTGTAAGGTTACACACTTTTCTATAGATGTATCCTTTTTTTCTTCTACTTTTTTATACATTATACATTCCTGTCTACAAAGATTTCTTAAATAACCACGCAAAGCTTTGTGCCAGGTTCTAGGTATACAACAATAAAATCACAGTAAGTCCCCTAGTGAGATTATGATCTAATGATCTAATGTCATCTATGAGATGACATATACACAAAAATAAAGAATATAGAAAAGATTACAAAGCCACAGAAAGTCACTCCACCCTTCTCTTGCCTTCTCTTGCTCATTTCCAAGGACTGAGTGTGGAAAACATGTCTTTTCATTTGGTGTCAGTATTTTCCATGTAACATCTGCTTCCACCATGAGCAGTTGTAGAGATAGGTACAAATCACTGGCCATAGCATCACAAGACCTGAACTCAGGTTCTCTACCGGGTCCATCATTTGCTAGCTAAATGAACTTGGCCTTTAGGTTCCTCAACTATAAAACAGAGAAATAAATACTTCATACTACTTTTCTATAAGCAATGTGATATAGTAGAAATTAATCAGCAAACATTTATTAAGCACCTACTGTTTTTCAGGCACTGTCCTAAGCATGGGGGATACAAAGACAGAAGTGAAGTGGTCTCTGCCCCCCAAGGAACTTATATTCTATCAGGAGAAAAACAACATGAACAGAAACAAGGATATAGGAAACACATAGATATAAGGTAACCTTGGAAGGAAGAGTAACAGAATTTGAGGCGACCTCCTGTAAAAAAATATCATTTGAGCTAATTTTTGAAGGAAGCCAAGGGTGCTAAGAAGTTGAAGAGATGAAGGCATACAAGGAGCACTCTAAATAAGCATATACAGAGTATGGAGATAGGACCTTAAGTTGTAATTTCATCAGTATAGGAAAATTCCAAATGAAGAAAATCTCACTACCTATGGTGGTCAGCACTTTCTCTGTGACTGCCAGTCTTAGAGAGCTGTCCACAGTTGCACAATCCATATGTGTCAGAGGTCCACATGTGTCTAGGTCTCCCTGGTTTTGAGACCATTATACATAATAAATATAAGGTAATGGGGTAGAGAACATGAAAGAACACTAAGTTTGGAATCAGAAGAGCTGGATTTGAGTCCTACTTCAACTATGTTGCTATAGGTCAGCCTCAATATCTGAGGGTCTCTGTTTCCTCATAGCAATAGCACTTGTAGTCAGAGGCAGTGTGCTATAAAGGATATCAGGGTGTAGTGGAAAAGATACTGGATTTGAAGACAGAAGACCTCTGTTTAAATCTCAGTTTCAGTTCTAATAAAGTCATTTAACCCCTCTAGGTCTTACTTACATTAATGGTATAATAGAAGAGAAGGGTTGGATGACCCCTTTAATCCCTTTCAGATCTAAATCTATGATACTGTGCAAGATAATCTCAGATTCAGCAAGACCAGAGAGCATGTGACTTCCACTAATTGTGTGAACCTGGAAAAGTAATTAACGCTTTCAGAAGAAGCTGTCTAAGATTTTGAGTTACAAGAATTGCTTATCTTCCTAGTAAGAGAAAAGTTCCTGCATTGGGAATTCCATAGATTGATGGGATTAGAAATCTTGACCCTACCCCACAAAAATGGGATTGTTGTGGAGAAAATGTCTTCTAAGCCAGAAGGACTATGGAAATGGGACTTATTATTATTACCTAATACACAGCACTATTAGGTAATTGAATCAAATAATGTAAGTCATCATTATTAGCTCATAATTCTCAGCTCTACATGTTAGCGATGGTTACAATCTCTAAAGAATAAAAATGGGGAAACACTGAAAGGGCAGTGGAGAGGTCCATGGTGGGTAGGAGCAGGCTACAATGATGAGAAGAATCTAAAGGATACCATCAGAGGAATATGTGACTATAAAAATAAAGAAAGATGACTATTGCCTAATGGACACCCAGAATGTGCCATTGGTATCTTCACAATGTGAACAGAACTCAAGTCACCTAGCACACTGATTGAACACCCATTTTGAATTTCTGGGAGGATGTGAATAAGAGTCACCTCACTGGCCATATCACTGGAGCATTCAAATCACAACATTCACAGATTTGGAGAATTGTTATTTCCAGCCACCTACCTATTGCCATATCTTATGAACCAGAATGAATTTATTTGAATTCAAGGGAAGTATAGTTACTGGGGATGTCTCATTTTTAGAAAGTAGGTGAACATATAAAAGTCCCTCTCCCGCAGGTGATAAAGAGAAATACTTGCAGTATTTTTCCAGTCCATTCCCTATGTTTTGAATTGGGGCAGGGAGATTAGGTGGTGGATAGAGTGTAAGGCTTGCAGTCAGGAAGATCTGAGTTCAAATTCAGTCTCAGAGACTTACTAGCTATAGGACCCTAGGCAAGTCACTTCACCCTGATTGCCTCAGTTTCCTTCATCTGTATAATGAGCATAAAAATTACTTAATTCTCACTGTTGTTATAAGGATCAAATGATTTAATATTTGTAAAGCACTTAACACAGTACCTGGCAAGTAACATGTGCTTAATATTTGTCGAATTGAATTGATAACTATTATTATTAATTTGCTTGTTTATCCATTTATCTACCTATCATCTAGCTAGCTAGCTATCACTTGTAGTTTCTACCTTGATAATAGCTTCCTCCTTGGCTCGATCGTTTCACCTTGGACTTCATACTTGGAACAAGAAACCAGAGAGCTTCAAGGAAGTACCTGGAGTTTCAGAAAAAAGGAAAGGTGAGGGATCTTACAAAATGTTGCAACAGTATAACATGAGATGGAAGTCATATACATACTAAATATTCCTTATTCCCCTCACTGATGAGAGATAGAAAGAATGTTGTCAGTGCCATGACCTCCCAGGAGCCTGGAAAAACAAAACTGGTGTGTCTTCAGTGGGAATCTGCAAATTTTGCTGAGCCACCAGGCAAGAATTATTAGATACATGCATAGGAACTGAAATGGACCAACCTCTGAGGCTTGAGCATGGGACTAGACCATCCCCTATCTAGAACTGTGGAAGTAAAGGGCAGTAGTCGGGAACGTGGAGGAATGAATGAGTTCCCCTTTACCAATGGTTTCTAGGAGTGCTAGTTCCTTTGAGAGGATTCCAGACCACATTACCTCCGTGGTTTCCTTTGGATGGCAGCTG
This sequence comes from Notamacropus eugenii, assembly GCF_028372415.1. Lineage (NCBI taxonomy): Eukaryota > Metazoa > Chordata > Mammalia > Diprotodontia > Macropodidae > Notamacropus > Notamacropus eugenii. Next base: position 468,671,689 of record NC_092873.1, on the reverse strand, counting down.
CTTCTAAGTTTGCAGATGGCTGATTCTTTTACCTAAGCAGTGAGCAGCTGTTTGGGGAATCTCAATATTGTGTTTTTTTCATATTGTTCTACTTCTTGCAGTAAATGTACATACACTATAATGTGAATGTGTTTTCCTTTTAGGTTATACAAAGTTGAGATATGATTCTTTTAAAAAAAAGTTTTATGGGAGTTTTGTTTTCCCATTGCCTGTATTTATAGATTGTTCCCACTTTGTGAGAAATCTTTTGTAACAAAGACAGTTAAGCTAAACTAATAATACAGTGACTTCACCCAAAGTTCATTCAGTTTTTCATACCTTAGCACCTTCATTTCTCCCCAGGCTCCATTGAAAGAAAAAAAAGAAAAACAAATTTCTTGTAACAAATATGGAGAGTCAAGTGAAGCAAATTTCTTCTGTAGCTGTATACAAAAATGTATGTGCCATTCTGTACCCTGAATTCATCACATCTCTGTAATGGAGAGCAAGATTCATTATCAGCCTTCTGCTATCATGAGTGGTCTTTGGGTTGATCACAGTTCTTAGAAAGCAAGCAAATAAGAAAGATATGATTCTTAACAGGGGAATGAGAAGCTCAGATGTGTTGGAGACTTCTCTGTATTTCTATGATGTGCTTGAGATATGAGCTGGATTTGTGATCATTTCATGAAATATATGAAAATGAGTCTTTTAAATGTTCCTACCCCCACTAGACAGGACTTAGAGGAACTGTGACCAAGGCAGGGAGGCAGACTTTTGCTGCAGTCAGCCAGCTTCCTACTGGAGAGATAGAGCTAATTCTCTACTTTTTCTACCAACTCTCATATCCTCGTGAGGGACAGTCCATTATCATTACTAAGTTGGACAATAATCTTCAGTGCTACATAAGTATTAAAGGGCAGTTAGGTGGCATACAGGATAAAGCGCTGGGCTTGGAGTCATAAAAACCTGAGTTCAAAATCAGATTCAGACACTTAGTAGCTGTGTGACCCTAAGCAAATCACATAGGCCTATTTGCCTCAATTTCCTCACCTGTAAAATGAGCTGAAGAAGGAAATGGCAAACTACTCCAGTATCTTTGCCAAGAAAACTCCAAAAGGGATCACGAAGAATTGGATGTGACTCACAGACTCAATAGCAACAACAAAATTATGTATTAGGTATTAGGCATACAAACAAAAAAGAAACAGAAACAGTCCCTGTTCTCCAAATGTCTACATCCTACATGTGAGACATCTCATACACATCAACATGTATATATCTAGATATGGATATTTATATTTAGATATAGATGTGTGTGTGTTTATCCTTTGTTGCCAAAGAAGCCCATGCCATCAGAGAAATAATGACAAGACTTGCACCTGACTTTGTTTTGTGTGAGGGAGGGCTGTGCAGGTCACCAGCCTCACTTCTCCTCCAGAGCCATCTGAATCCAGTGACCAGATATTCATCAGGATGACTAGAGATGACCCAGGATGAAGCAACTAGGGTTAAGTGACTTGCCCAAGGTCACACAGCTAGTGAGTGTCTGAGTGTCTGAGGTGAGATTTGAAGTCAGGTTGACCTGACTCCTGCACTGGTGCTCTATCCACTGCACCACCTAGCTGCCCATTTAGACATAGATATTTATATTTTGATATCTATATTCCTATATAGATATTCTACATTTGTATATATATATGCAATATATACATATATGCATATATGTATATATATACATATATACATATATGTGTGTGTAAAAGTGGGACATGACTGAAACGGTTTAACACATACTTATTATATCCAATCCTTGGGGATATTAAAGGTCTTACTCTTAAGAAGCGTTGACTCTAGCTTTCTCCCTGGCTCCTGCAATGCCTGAAACTCCTCTGAATTTATACATATGTATATAAATTCAGAATAGGAAGGGATCTTAAAGGCCATCTAGGCCAATCCCCAGATCCTGCAGATGAAAACACTATGGCCCAGGTAGGTTAAAAGATATGCCCCAAGGCACAAAGGTAGTAGGTCAGTAAGGAATGAGATTGGAAGCCAAGTGCTCTGATTTCAGAGCTCTCTTTTCCCTCTCTCACAGCTCTTCTCTGCAGAAATCATGATTCTCCAGCCCTTTCACTTTTAGATCAGTTTGTAACCTTGTGATTAAACACCTTTTCACACCCCTTTTGATTGCTTCCATAAACTACTGTGGCTCACTTGCATCCTGACTGCCTTGTCCATCAGATTCTGATGGAAATGACAGATTGTATGCCAGACTGCCTTGGTTTCCGGCCAGGAGCCAAAGAGAGACCAGCGGCACTGCTGCAAGATTGGCTTCCACCTATAGCCTGGATCTCATCCAGTAGTAAACAAATTCAAATGCATGCAAGACTGAGCATGTTTCATTGCTGATATTAACGAATCATCCCTGACTACCTGCAGTTTCTGTTCACTAGACCATCGTCACTAAGGAAGGCTCCGACAATGCAGGGGAAAGAGTCCTGGTGTTTAAAGAATCAGGTTCTAGTCCTTGTTAGGATATTAATAAATTGGATGTCTTTGAGCAAGTCACTTTCATTCTGTTCCTCAGCTTCCTCATCTGTAAAATCAGGTAGTTGTATGGGATGATTTCTGAGATTACTTTAAACAAAAACTGGATGATCATATGGGAATATTATAGAGGGGAATTCCTGTTCAGTTATCTAACAACCAATTAATAGATATTTAATAAGTACTTATTATGTGTTAGGGGCAGTGAAGTGGCACAGTGCACAGAGTTCTGGGCCTGGAGTCAGAAAAATTCATCTTCCTGAATTCAAATCTGGACTCAGACACTTACTAGCAATGTGACCCTGGGCAAGTCACGTTACTCTGTTTGCCTCAATTTTCTCATCTATAAAATGAGCTGGAGGAGGAAATGTCAAATTACCCCATTATCTTTGGCAAGAAAGTCTAAAATAGAATCAGGAAAGATGGATGTGACTCAGCAACAACTACGTAATTACATATTAGGTGATAGATATACAAATTCAAAAAAGAAAGAGAAATAGTCCCTGCTCCCAAAGAGTCTAGAACCTACTGTGTGAGACATTGCATATATATCAAAGTAGATATATCTAGATATAGATATTCCTATATATAGTCTATCTTCTCACATGTTCCCACATATGGATATCATTAATTTATCACATACTTCTCTTATTGTATTTATAATTTTATCTAAGTAGTAAGGTGTTCCAAAAGCTTTAGTACAATTTTCAGTTTTAAGCATTTAAAATAGTGCTAAGATTTTTGGAATATTCTGTATAAAATTATTACGTCACATTAATTTATTACATTATATTATTACATTAATACAAAGTCAATTCAGTTGGGAGAGTAGGAGACCCTACCATCTGGGAGGGTCATAAATAGTGTAATGTTGAAGGTAACTCTTGAGCTGAGTTTTTAAGGAAACTGAGGATTCTAGGATGAGTTAGCCAGGAGGAGCGAATTCCAGGCTTGGGGAGCAGTTGTACCAAAGCATGGAGATGGGAAATGAAGCATAGTGTGTGAGAAACAGAAATGAGACTTGCTTGGCTGGAAAGTATTTAGTCGTTAGACTAGATGGATTTTGAGGTTCTTTCCGATTCAGGAACTCTGCAATTCTAGTATTTTAAGGTATTAGTCAGTCAAAAAGGATTTATTAAGCACCTGCTATGTGTTACTCACAATGCTAAGAGCTGAGCATACAAAGAAAGGCCAAAGACAGTATCTAATCTCAAAGAGCTCAGAGTTCTAGGTTTGCATTACATTAAAATGGGTTACTCTGAGGCCACTACTCAGTTTTAGAAGTCAAACCAGAAGAGGCCTTTGTAATTCCAGAAAAATTTGGATCCACTGTAGACCTGTATTAACTGGGAAGGGGTCTCTGGAAATCTGTATGTGAAAGCTATGATAGCAAAAGTGCGTGCCCCCAAAGCATGCTCCATGAACTTCTAGGAGAGAAAGTAGGAGGACTGAGAATTGGCCAGGAGAACCCTCTGCCTGAAAACAAGTTTTAAGAAGACAAATTGTATATTCTTCTATCTCGTGACAATAGGTAGGGTAATATTGGGAGTGAGTCACCCAGCCTGAATACTCAGGTTATACAGATAATTGTTTGACAGAGAGCTTCTTAATGAGAGAGTCAAGGCAAGTGAGCCAGCATTTAATAAAAATGAATCTGCATGTCAATAGGATGGGCTTCAAGCAGAGGGGCTATGAGGAGTTTTGCCCCCTGATGCCTCCCCCATCTCTCTATCCTCTTAATAAGGTCTCTGTGGAAAACATTCGCCCTAGAGGGGGCTGGGCAGGGTCCTGGAAGAATTTGCTCACAGATCCGTGTCTTCACAGAACCTGCTGCTGTTTCAGGAGGCAGTTGATTACTGAATAATGAATTATCATTCCTTTTTCATTTCCCAGGCCTCTTCAGAAGTGTTCTGCTCCTTTCCTGCTTATTGAGGCTCAAAATATTAAAAAAAATAATAAAAGGCTCTTCTACAGTCTAGAGGGGAAAAAATACAATCTTACCTAACAACCTTTTTTGAGTATGGGAAACTATGGTAATAATTGTTTTAATTAATTCGATTTCTGGTTTCAAAACTATTTCATTTCTTCCTTGACTGGACAATAATATTCCCAGCCAAGCAAGACTGCCTTAAAACAAGGCAAATCCAGGATTAGGAGGTAGAAGTGTCATCTGTGGCAATAGGGGTTGATCTCTTTGGTCAGAAAAGAGAGACAGAAACAGAGAAAAGAGGGGGAAAGAGAAGAAGGGAGGGAGAAAGAAAGGGAAGAGAGTGAGGGAGAGGGGGAAGAGAGAGAGACAAAGAGAGAGAGGAGAAGGAAAGAGACAAAGAGAGAGAAACTGAGAGGAAGAAGAGAGAGGCAAAGGGACAGAAAAAGACAGAGACACATACACAGACAGACAGAAACAGAGAGATACTTCCCTGGTGAGTAGGAGAAAAAGACAAAAAGGACTAACCACCCATTTGGATGAAGCATATCACAGGTATCAGATAACCTCGGTTCAGCTTCTAACTCAAACACTTATTTATTATCTGACCCTGAGCCATTCACATCGCCTTTCCCAAACTCACTTTGTTCATCTGTACAATGGGTGATAATAGCATTGGAACAATATTATAATATTTTCCACTCAATAAGGTTGTTATGAGGAAAGAGTTTTGCATCTTGTAAATTGATAAAGAGCCCACTACATGTCAGGAAGTTTCTAAGTGCTGGGGATACAAAGAAAAGAAAAAAAAAATAATAGTCCCTGCTCTCACAGTCTGATGCCCAATATATTGAGAGCTCTAGGACAAGCTCTGTCACTCTCAGTGGAGGAAGCAACTAGTAATGTTGGGAAAAGACATCGTCATTGTTCAGTTTGTGAGTCTAAATAATTAAGAAGTTTGTATTTCAAGGACAGATGCTACATGGAGCAGGGTAGTGGGAGATGAGGCCAGGGAAGGAAAGTGGAACCCTTGGTAGGTGATGAAGTAGAAGATGTTGAGGCCATCCGAGATATGAAGGATGGACATAATTCACCTTAATTTGCAGAACAAACAATGCTAGCCTCTCTATCACCTCATTAGTCTTTCCTGCTACTCAGAGATTTAACTCTTACACCATTCCCTTTCTAGTATTGACCTATTCAAGAAAATGGCTGAGATTATACACTGGCTAACAGAATAGTAGTGTATGTAGTGGAAAGAGCCCCAGTGTGAGAGTCAGGATACCTGGATTCTTTCTCATTCTGTTGCTCCAGAATTGTCTGATTTTTATCAAGTCTTACTATTCAGATCTTGAGAAGTACGTGTCCTTATACAGAAGATTAAGGGTCAGATGTGCCATCAGGAAGATCAGGGTTGAAATCCACCCTATCCCTGACACTTCCTTGCTGTGTGGCCATGGAGAAGTCACAACTCTGAGCCTCAGTTTCCTTATCTATAAAATGAAAATAAAAAATAAAACTTTGCAAAACCTACTTCACAGGTTTGTCAAGCATTTCAAATGAAATAACATGTCAATTGCTTTGTTAACTTTTAAAGTACTGCGTAAATATCCATTGTTATTATTAACTTCCTCAGGCCTAATGTTTGCTGTTGGTCCTTTGCTTTTCAGGGGACCAATGACACCACAGGGGGATGCCTTGACTCATTTATGAATTGTATTTAAGTGAGACAGACTTGCCCAAAATAGTCAGCCTCACTCTCTCTTCCAGAGTCATTGAAGTCCATTGGCAAGACAAAAGACAAGAAGTGATGACTTTGGTGTCTTGGATATCTGAATAAGCTCTAATCTGCCTTCATAGCTGTTGGAACAAATTGTTTTTATCAGTCCACTGTGCTGGGGAAGTCTTCACATGCTTGAGGTAGACACCTCCAAAACTCATCGATGGGTTTGAGGACTGTTGGCTAGCTCAACCTGGTTTAGCTTGTCTGTTGACGTGGTTTTACTATGGTGTAGCCACTGAACATTTGCTAGCTTCTTTGAGTCACAGGAGAGAGTTGAGTTTGAAAGCGATGTTTAAAAGCTCCCAGATTTTCAAGTGGAAAGGAGATAGGTTAACTAGTCTAAACCCTTCTCTACAGATGACCGGCCTTAGCCTCAAAGAGATAAAATGACTTGCCTAGGGACACATGAGTAGTCAGAGGGAGAGCAAGACTCTAGTCCTCAGACTCCAAAGTCAGGGCTTTTCCTAAGTCCCACTGTCTCCTGTTCTGTGTGTATGGGCATGTTTGCATGCATGAATGTATGTATGTGTATGTGCTGGTTAGGCTCAAGAGGGTTTCATTAGCCACATTACAAACAAATTATAGAGGTCAAAGAAGTCATCAAAGAGGATATGCAATGCAATTAGCACTTATTAAGTGCCTATTGAATACAATGAAACATTGTGTAGTGCATTGAGGGACAGTATGACTTAATAAGAGAGATCTGGCCTTGAGTTAGAAAGAGCTGCTTCAGATCCCTGAAGGTCACATATTGACTTAGAAAACCACAAATTAACATTATTGAGGTGGTATTTTTATTGTTAAGCATTTTCCAATTACATTTTGACCTGTAAAATTCCATTTTTTAAAGTGAAATTCAAAACTCCTGGGACTCTTTGCCCTGAGTTTTCACCTCTGCAAAACCATAGGTGGCATAGAAGACAATAAAGAGTTTCCTTATTCAGAAGTTCCAGTAAAGGCCCAAGTCCAATCCTTGTCCCCTATTCCTAAACTCATTAATGTGACAAAAATGGTGTTCTCTTGTGAATTTTGGGGGTGAGCTGGATTTCAGATGAATTATTATATTTTCTGAAAGACAGGAAAAAGTCACTTTAGTTATATGTGTTAACTCTTTTCATTCCCTTTCTCAATTGTTTTGGGGGGAAGGAAGGTCAATATCTGGTAGCTGAGTGATTATCTAGGGATTTGGACAAAACACCAAGAGCCCAGAAAAAAATCAGGAAGCTGTTTGAGGGCAGAAAATAGCATTTCCATTGGGAGAACATGACATAGTACTGCCCATTTGTGTATCTTCTCACAGGTCATCCATTCTACCCTTTTGATCATACCTCACCCTTTCTAAGAAGCCGACATGTTCCACAAATTATGATTCCCCCAATGTGAACATGAAGCTAGCTGTGCTATTGGCAGCTGGCAAAGTCTTTCTTGAGAGGTTGTTTACTTTTCTTAGATCTCACACCTATTGGAGAATTTTTGAGGAGGAATAAAGAAATATTTACTGCTGCCGGTGGGAACCAGGCACCCTGCCCCTACTCTGCTGCATGTCTCTCTATTAATCTTCAGAACTATTGGACCCCCTTCACCTAACTCATGGTGAATTAGCATCTCTTTTATAAAACTGTTATAAAGTAGAAAGGAAGATTGCATAGCCAATTCTCTAAACTCATTCAGTTTATGCCAGTAAAGAAAACACACACACACACACACACACACACACACACACACACACAATAAAGTCATGGGGAAAAGAATGACCTTTTGAATGGGCCATTCTCAAGTCAAATCAGCAAGCACTTATTGAGTATTTGTTATTGTTCTGCCATTTTCAGCCCTGCCTGATTCTTCATGATCCCATTTGGGGTTTTCTTGGCAAAAATACTGGGAGTGGTTTGTCATTTCCTTCTCTAGTTCATTTTACAGATGAGGAAACTGAGGCAAACATGGTTAAGTAACTTGCCCATGGGTCACCCAGCTAGTTGGTGTCTGAGGCTGGATATGACCTTCGAAGATGAGTCTTCCTGACTCTAGGCCTGCCACTCTATCCACTATGGCACTCTCTAGCTTCCCCTAAGCTCTTACTTTGTGCCAGGTATTGTGCAAAATGCTGGAAATCCAAAGAATGTAGATAACAACTATGACAAAAACAAACAAACAAACCAAAATTCCAAGCCCTCAGGAGTTTCCATTAATAGGGGAGACATCATGCAAGGAGCTGTGTACATACAAAATGTATAAGGATAAAATAGTAGTAATCTCTGAGAGATTTGAACAGAATTAAATAAGACTGGCCAAGGCTTCTTGCAGAAGGTGGCATTTTAACTGCCTCTTGAAGGAACCCAGGAGGCAAAGAAGAGAAAGAAGAGTCCTAACTGTAGGGGACAGACAGGGAAAAGGCAAAGAATTGGGAAATGAAGTGTCAAGAGAAACAGGAAAGAAACATGTATTGGGGGATTATAGTGTATGTGGAAGGGAGTAAAGTGTAAGGCTGGATAGGTAGGATGGGGTCAAGTGGTAAAGAGCTTTAAAAGTCAGAGGAATGAGGCTCAGAGGAAATAAAGGTGGAAGGTTAATGAGGCGGCAGGCTCAGCCATTTGCAGGACACAGAAAGACTCATCAGAGAGCAAAGCAGTTTTCAGATAGACCATTACTTCAAAAGTGCAGTTTTAAATTTTCACTAGATCCCTTAAGAAAGAGAAAGTAGAATGAAGACAATACGAGATTTAGCTTTCTTAAGCCTCTTCCAATGCAAACAATGCTCTAAAAATATCTTGTAGATTTAAATAATGAATAATGCCCAAGAAAATAGGCAGTATTAAGGTACAGACCAAGGATAAAAGACAGGCTAGAGGCAAATCAGATTATGAAGGAACATTGTGGAGAAATAAAGGAATGACAGTCCAGTTGAGAGGAAGGTTGCTATGGAGGATAGAGTGATGGATTTGGAGTCTGGAAGACAAGGTTTTGAACCCTGAGCCCAACATTTATCAATTATATGACTATAGGCAAGTCAGGTAACTGCTCTGGCATCCTATTTCTTCATCTTAAATGGGTTCAATAATATCTATAGTCTGTACATAAAAGAGTGGTTCTGTGGTTTAAATGAACTAGTGTATGCCGAATACTGAGCAAACCTTAGTGTTCCATAAATGGTTAGAAATTGGCAAGAGCCTATGAGACAATCATAGGAACACAGATTTAGAGCTGAGGGCTCTTTGACTTCACTGAGTACAACAACCCTCTCACTTTACAGATGATATCGAAGTTCACAGGTTAAATGACTTGCCCAGGGTCATTCAATTAGCAAGTCCTCTGAATCAATTATGAAAGTATGCTTTAGGATGTCAGTCGCTCTGTTATCTCATCCATGTGAGTTCTCTCACTACTGGTATGGTTCACATCTTATCTACATCTTCTCATCTGCTGTGTTTCTTATGCCTCTTCTCCCATAAATCCTCCATAGATGACCTAAAACACAGGTATGTCTCTAGACCATTTACCAGTATCATATCCAGTCAGGTTGTCTATTGTCCCTCACTCTCACTACATGTCTAGGGTACTTTCTTTTCCAACCTTCCATTTCCTGGTTAATATATTTTACATTGCTTCTTTTTTTGGTACATATTTTTCATTCTCTAGCCTATTTATGTTCAAGATTCTCCCTATTACCCCTTTGGGTCATTCACAACTTTAGTTCTCCAGAGATTGTGATATGATGTGATCTGCTGTCAATACAGCACTACCAGGAAGAAGAATATCATCCTTTGAAAAAGAGGTTTTTATGTTAGGGAACATTTTGTATATTGAAAGTACTTTGCAGCTTTTCAAATGTAAGTCACACCTTGCACATATATAACCTATATTTGATTGCTTACCATCTCAGAAAAGGGAGAGAGGAGGGGAGGAAGGAGGGATAGAATTTGGAACTCAAAACTTTAAAAAATCCCAAATATTAAAAATTGCTTTTAACATGTAAGTGAGGAAAATTATACATACATACATGCATCCATACATTCATGCATGTAAGTCACAACAATTTTAGTTCATTTGGGGCCCAGTTCATTACCTTATGCATTATCTTTCCCATATGCATGATGTGATGGATGAACTCTGTGAACTGTTCATTTTACTTCATATCTTACTCTAGAAAATATTTAGAATTTTTTCATCCACTTTTTTTTTACTGTGTGAATGATTAGGCTGAATGCTTTTGAGGGGTCATGGATTTCATTTAGGAGGCCTTGCCATGTTTTAGGTCTGGATGTAATCAATACAATATCATCCAAATATGGGAACATCTCTAGTCATCCTGATGAATATCAGGTCACTGGATTCAGATGGCTCTGGAGGTGAAGTGAGGCTGGTGACCAGCACAGTGTCCCTTCACTCAAAACAAAGTCAAATGCAAGTCATATCATCATTTCTCTGATATCATGGTCTTCTTCAGCAACAAAGGATGAACACAATCATTGTGCCTGGAATGCTTTGCCTCCATATCCCCACAACCTAGCTACCCTAGTTTTCTCAAGTACCATCTAAAATCCACTCTTCTGTAGGAAGTCTTTCCTGATCCTCTTCAATTCTTACTTCAATTCTTAAGAAAATCTGGGCCTTCACATTTGTAACTGCCAATGTCCCCAGAACTTAGTACACTGATTGACATGTAGAAGGTGCTTAATAAGTTTGTGTTGATATGGTTTGACTTGGTACCTAAAGTTCCTAGGTACCAGTAGATCAGTTCATCAAGTATGGAAATATACATATGACTCAGTTCAGCAAATACAGTGCATATGGATGACTTCTAATAATAACGTTTCTAGGTTCAAATATGCAAAACTCAAATAATACAAACTCTCTGACCTCAAAACATTTACAAACTAGTACGGGATAGGGAAAATACACTCCAAAATCCATTCTGTGAGCTAAAATATCATTATTTGTATGGAAAAGGCCAAATAGAGAGGTACAATTTGAGAGGGACTATGATGTGTGGACATTCTCAAACATTCTGGTCTTGACTCCCCTATAAACTATTAAAAATATTGAGGATCTCCCAAAGAGTGTTTGCATATATAGGTTTTATCTATCAATTCATATATATGTGTATGTATATGTATGTACATATATAAAAACAATAGAAGAAATTAAAAGTCTTAGTATTCTTATGAAAATAGTTTTGATCTTACGGACACAATGAAAATGTCTTGGGAAACCCTGGGGTTCTGGAATCATACTTTGAGATCTATGGATGTAAAGTAAAAAACACTTTTCTGATTTTTCAGTCTTTGGCATCAGGATTATTGAATTGGAGTTCTGGTCTGGCTATGTCCTGGGAATGTGATAGTGATGAAGATACTTATCCTCTCTGAAACTCAGGTTCCTTCTTTATAATACTTGTTTTATCTATTTCACAGTTAGATCATAACTTTGTAAATGGTGAAAGACTTATGTAAATGTCAGTATTGTTTTGGACTGGATGGATCACTTCTAGTTAAGGAAAACCTTCATGGAAAAAGTAAAATCTATTCTGGGTGGAAAGAAGGCACAAGGAAAAGAAAGTCTAGAGAACGATGTGTGGAAAGGTCCAGAGAGAATAGGAAGAGGTAGTGAAATAGCAAATGTCTGAGTTTGGTTATACTTTAGAGTGTGGAACAGGCAATACCCTGGCAAAGTCGAGATGGGCAGGTAGGTTGGAGTCAGATTACAAATTATAAAGGTCAAGGTAAGGTATCCTAATTAAATAAAATTTGTTCTTTTTGTTATTCAATTGTTTTTGTTTTTTTTAGTATTGCCCAATTCTTCATGACCCCATTTGGGATTTTCTTGGCAAAAATACTAGAGTGGTTCGCCATTTCCATCTCCAGCTTGTTTTACAGATGAGAAAACTGAGGCAAACAGGGCTAAGTGACTTGTCCAGGGTCACCCAGCTAGTAAGTGTCTGAGGGCAGATTTGAATTTGGGAAGATGAGTCTTCTTGAATCCAGACCTGCCATGCTATACACTGTTCCATCTAGCTGCCTAATTAAAAGTGTGAAATACTAATTAATATTTTGAACATGGTAGCAACATAATTAAGAAATTTACTTTAGAGATAATGTGAAGGAGCCATCAGAGAATAGAGAGACAAGAGGAAGGTAGATCATTTTTGATCTGCTACAGTAGTCTGGGCTTTGAACTGGGTGGTGAAAACAAGTGTTAGGGACAGAGAAGAAAGGAAAAATGGACATGAGTGATGCCATGATAAAAGCCTTGGATTTGGAAATGAACAGAGTATTCCAGATGTGTCATGATCAAGGGAAAATACAGCAAAATCTCCAAACTGGAAGGAACCTCAGAGGTGATCAATTCCCTCCTATACCTGTATTAGAATCTCTTCTCCAATGGATGCCCTCCCTGTGTACTTGGAGATGACATCATTAGCAGACTGTAAAAAAGCAAAGTACTGATTGCATATATCTACTCTTGCCTTCACCTTTGTGTACTTCAGGAAAAGAAAAAAACATGTCGTCAATAAAAGTGGCAGCAAGGGTAGTGAGATCATTATTAGTCAGCACCGAATAAATATAAAAACATACTATGGACTGGGGAAAAGAGAGGGACTGACTAGCTGAGGGACAATGGACTCTAGTGGAGCTGCAAACAGCTTGGACAGGGCTATCTACTAAACTCAGTGAGGATTAAGTATCTGTGAAATCATGGGGTACAGACTGCAATCAGGACAAATTGGGCTCAAAGGTGAATTTCTGAAGCCAATTCTGAGGATTTATAGATCTAAAAAGCAAATGATCCAAATTGAAAACGTATGTGGTCCAGATTCACTCAAATTTCAGCTTAATTGCATAAGACTCAGACTCAATAACCCTAGAAAGATTATACAGAGATGTATCCCAGAAATATATTGTCAAAGCATCCATATGATTTCTATTTTTATTGTTACATGAAGCATTACAATTTCACGCAGGTAACAAGCATCCCTTCAAAATGTCACTTTAAAAAATGTATCGCCATCGTATATTCTTCCACTCTGTGGAAAATATCCTTACCATGAGCTTAATTTTTAAAGATGCCTTTGCTAGAGGAAAGAGATGTCTGTAATGATTATAAAATGTAGGCTCTCAAAAAATGCCCCATTTGCATCATTCTTGGCACAGTTGAAGGTAAGAAATGATCATAGAATGAGTTAAAAAGGACCTTAGCAGCCATCTCATCCAACTCACTGCCCCCAAAGAATCTTCACTCCAACACATCTAACAAATAGTCATCTAGCCTTTGCTTGAAGTCCTCAAGGGAAGAGGAACTTGCAATATTACATTCAAGGCAACTTGACATTAAGCCCAGATCTGACTCTCAGTAGCTTCTACTCGTTCTTACTTCTGCCATTTAGGTCCAAGTAGAACCTGCCTGTTCCATCTTCTATGTCATGATCTTTCAAATATTTGAAGACAGTTATGACCTATTCGTAGTTTTTCTTCCCTACCCTAACTATCTCAGTTCCTAAGGCTTTAACTCCCCATAAGCATGACCTAGATGCCCTTTATCATCTAATTTATCCTCCATTGAATGTCTTCTAGTTTATTAATGCCTCTCCTGAAATGGGTAACTAAAGTAGAGTGAAACACTCTGTTGTTTTTACTCTTTGTTCAGTTTTTTTAAACTCTTTGTGATCCCATTTGTGGTTTTCCTGGCAAAGATACTGTAGTGGATTGTCATTTCCTTCAACAGTCTTTTGACAGATGAGGAAACTAAGGCAAACAGCATTAAGTAACATGCCAAAATCACTCAGCTAACAAGTGTCTGAGACTAGATTTGAACTCAGGAAGATGAGTTTTCTTGGTTCCAAGCTCCATATGTTATCTACTGTGCCAACTACATGCTGTCATTATTACTAGAGAAAAGGAGATTCTAATCCTGATAACATTGCTTCTCTCAATGAATCCTAAGATCTTGACAGCTGTTTTTGGATGTCAGATCATTCTGTTGATTTACATTAATCTTGTGGTCTACTGAAATTTCAGATCTTCTTCAGACAAAAGGAGACCTAGCAATTCCCTTTACATCATGTATTTGTGAAATTTTTAAAAACCGAAGTGTAACAACTGTCTTTATTAAATTTCATTTGTCTTGACATTTTAGTCTTTCAAGATCTTCTTAGATCCCCAACCTTCTGTGTTATATTAGCTTCTCAACCTAGCCTTAAGTCATCTTCAAATTAGATTAGCATGCTATCTATGGCATTGTCAAAATCACTGATTTAAAAAAAGGCTAAATAGCACAGAGCCAAGCAAAGGTCCCTCCAGGACTTCACAAGAGACAGCCAGGTTGACATGGAGTCAGAATGAAAGACAAGATGTTAAACATCACAGGTGCGGGGTATTCCCTGTAACACCAAGGAAAGATTCCTGTGACACCCCACTGGAGCCTCCTTCAAACATGATGTTGAATGAATAACAGTTCATCTTTGAGCATAGTCAGTTCAGAATCTACCTAACTGCACCGTTTGCTAACCTATATCTCTCCAGCTCTTCCATAAGAAGAGCATGAGCTACTTTGTCCAATGCTTTGCTAAAATCTAGATAAACTGTATCTTCAGCAGTCGTAGACCAATCAGTTTAATACATAAATAGAAGCATCTGAAGGATGTCTAAATGGTTCAGTGGAGGGACTGTATAAAAGCTCAATGACTATGGATAGAGCAATGGCCCTGGAATCAGGAAGACCTGAGTTCAAATCTAGCCTCAGACTCCTCTAGCTATGTGACCTCAGATAAGTCACTTAATCTAAGTTTCCTCAGTTACAAAAGAGGAATCATGATAGCATCTGCTTCACAGGGTTGTTGTGAGAGGCAAATAAAAAGTTTATCATAGTGTCTTGACACATAGTAGGTACTTAATAAATGCTTGTTCCATTTTCCTTCTCCTCCCCCCATTAATAAGTAAATAAAACCCAAGGAGTGTGCCTACGCACACTGAGTTTGAGTGACCTGCTCAAAGTCAATCAATCATTCAGTCAAGAAGCATTTATTACTATGTATGTGGCACTATCCTAAAAAAAAAGTAAAAATAATACCTGCTCTCAAGAAGCTTACATTTCAATAGAGGAAAGAGGTAAAGAGTAAAGCAAATATTTGCATGTTCTTGTTCAGTTGGATTGAGTCTGTCTCTTTATGATTCTATTTGGGGTTTTCTTGCCAAGGCTACTGAAGTGGTTTGTCCATTCCCTGTCCAGAATAGCTGCATATAAGATACGAAGTAAATACAAGATAACCTAAGAGTGGGAAGACACTAGCCTCTGGGGTGGGGTGGCTGAGAAAGGCCTCCTGCAGAAGGTGGCATTTGAACTCCTTGAGGGAAATCAGGGAGTCTAAGTGACATAGATGAGGAAGGAAACCATTCTAGATGTGGTGGATAGTCATTGCAAAACACAGAGATGGGAGATGGGACATTGCATAAAGAACAGGTAGGTCAGTGTGGCTGGACTATGAAGTGTGTAAAGGAGAGTAACATTTTAGAAGACTGGAAAGAAAAAACAAGGAAAGCATAGCCAGAGTTTTATTCTCACAAGAATTTCTATTTGATCTTAGAGGTAATAGGGAGATCCTGAACTGTATTAAGGAGAGGGATGACTAGTCAAACCTACATTTTAGGAAAATCACTTTGGCAGCTGAGTAGAAAATGGCTAGGAGAGAGGAGAAAGTTGAGACAAACTCACATAGATAATAAGTTTCATAAGTAAAATTTAAAACCCAAGTCTTCTTGACTCCAAGTGTAGCTTAAAACCCAAGTCTTCTTGACTCCAAGTGTAGCTTAAAACCCAAGTCTTCTTGACTCCAAGTGTAGCTCTCTTTCCACTATATCATCCTAACTCCATAATAAGAGTGAGGTTGCTAGTAAATCAAATCACCCCCACCCCATTTAAGTGGGAAAAAATGATTAGATACCTAACCAATCAATTGCAATAATAGGCTTGAGACAAAAAAAATCTTTGAAAGCCAATAGATGAAGTGAAATGACACCAAAATGGAAGTCTGTCCCAACCGGCTGGTAGATTTTGTCATGGCCTGTAGGTCTTATCCAGTGAGCCAGAATTGGGAAGTTCCAGTGCGGTAAGCAAAAAGAGAAAGTTTTACAGCGATCCCTAAGGAAGAATTTCCTGGAGGGAAAGGGGAGACTTTGACTTCAGCCTTTGTCTTCCCTGCACCAACCTCATCCTCTTTTTGAGAAGAGGAGGACCTTGTGAGTTTTGAAGGGTCTGGAAAATATTGTTCTGACCATCTTCCCATTTTTGACCTAAGAGTTCTTCATTCATTAGCTATTGCTCTTCCTACATGAAGAGGACCCAAATGACATCAAGAGGTTTGGAGTCAAAGTACAGTGTGCCCTACTGTGACTGGTGAGACCAATTTGAGTCCAGAAGGCTCTATCACAGGTCAGGCATAAATAGTCCATTTTAACATCTGGGAAGGAGAGATGTCTCTAAATTTACACATCTAATGTTTCTTTTGTTACTGAAATTTTATTTCGCTCATAGAACTCACCACTTACTTTCATGCCATGCTGGACAGTCCTATGCCAATGTCTCCCGTGTCTCACAATCAGTACCAAAGTTCCTCAAAGACACCTTCAAAGAATCTTTGTATTGCTTTTTTCTGACCTCAGTATGAGTGCTTACTTTGTGTGAATTCTCTATATGATACTTTCTTAGGAAAAAGTACATTTGGCATTTGAACAACGTGGCCAGTCCATTGAAATTGTGCTCTTTTGCAGCAGTTTGAATCCTTAGCTAGTTTGAGAAAGGATCTCAGTACCTTGAACCTTATCTTGCCAGGTAATCTTCAATATCATGCTACTACAATTCAAATGGAAGCACATTGGTTTTCTAGAATGGTGCTGGTAAGACTGTCCAGATTTCAAGACATACAACAGTCATGTCAGCACAAGGGCTGTGTAGACCTTCAGTGTGATAGGCAATCTAATACCTCTTTTCTCCCATACTTTCTTTTCAAAATGTCTACATTGAGAGATAAAGGCAGATTGGATTTAGATATCTGAATCTGGAAGGAAAAAAGCTACACCATGCCAAAAGGGAACTTCTCTACTAGTAGACAAATAGGAGAAAGGAACATCTAACAACCACAGACTCTGTTATCCTTTTGCCATATGTTCTTTCTAAGTCTGAGTCTACTTTCCTTTGGACTCTTTGTGTACTTGTAGAAGAATGTCACAGAATTTTGGGGAGGTATTTTGTATCAATTATATTTTGTGCCACTTTAGGCAATATATCTTACTAAAACCTCAAAATAATTCTCAATGAGTAATCTTGGGGAGGGGGCCATACTGGTGGGGATTTGAGTTGATGGTATTAATCACCCCAAATCTTCAGTGGTATTCCTATAACTCTGAGGAGGAAATATAGTCTCACCCAAGAACCCAATACTCATCTGTGTGAGTG
This sequence comes from Notamacropus eugenii, assembly GCF_028372415.1. Lineage (NCBI taxonomy): Eukaryota > Metazoa > Chordata > Mammalia > Diprotodontia > Macropodidae > Notamacropus > Notamacropus eugenii. The sequence goes on along the minus strand of NC_092873.1, from coordinate 468,654,005 downwards.
AGAATTGGGATTAGGATCCTCAGAATTTCTATCGGCTCTACCTCCATACGAGCTTGAGTGAGTCTGTGAAAAAAGATAATATAATGTCAGTGCAGCTTGACCTACTCTTAATGAAGCCATGATGGCTCTTGGTGATTAGTACTGGTTTTACTAAATGTTCTCTATCTTATTTAAAATATGTTCTAAAATTTTGCCAGGAACCAAAGTAAATCCCACTGGCCTATACCTTCCAAACTTCATTCTCTTTAATTAACATAGAAATGGAATGGCATTACTCCAATCATGTTCTATTTCTCTCCTTTTTTGAGATCTTTTGGAGATCACTGATAGTAGCTCAGTCATCATGTTGATCAGTTTTTTCACTACCTTGAAAAGAAGTTTGGACCTGGGCAGTGGGACTCATTAAGGCAACCATGTGCCCTATTACTATTTCCCTAGGCAGCTTGGATTTCAAGGTCCTCTTACCATGTTTTGTTTTGTTTTGTTTTTCTCTCCTTTTTAGTATGAAACACTATTCTGTTTACAGAGAAAATAAACCAAATGAAAGCTGAGTAGCTCTGTCTTCTCCTCATTGTTCATGACCAATTGTCCTATTCTGCGGAGACAATTCTATCCTTGCTTTTTTCTTCCTTTTTTACTCAATGTAGCTTTAAAAAAAAATACATATGCATATACATATACACATAAATATATGTTTTTGTGTATACATGTGTTATAAATATAAACAAATATATATTTGGTTGTTTTTTAAAGACATATTATATATGTGTGTATAGGTATGTACGTGTACATATATATGTATGTATGTGTATATGAATTTACACACACACATGTGTATTGGTTGTTCAGTTGTTTTTCAGTTGTGTCTGACTTCATGACCCCATTTCTGGTTTTCTTGGCAAAGATGTTGGAGTGAATTGCCATTTTTTTCTAACTCATTTTACAGAAGAGGAAACTGAGGCAAACAGGATTAAGTGACTTGTCCAGGGTCGTACAACTAGTAAGCGACCAAAGCCAGATTTGAAATTGGGTTTCAGGCCTGTTACTCTATCCACTGTGCCACCTAGCTGTATATATATATATATATATATATATATATATATATATATATATATATATACACATACACATATATGTGTATATGTATATAATATGTGTATGTATATATGTGTGTGTGTATACACATATATATATACACACGTACATATGCATACACACATTATCTATCTATCTTTGGTTGTTCTTAACCTTAATTAGTCAACCCCTGCTCTTCCTTCTAGCACTCCTGACACTATCCTTAAAATAATTGTGTCAAAATTTTTTCTTCATCCTCCATTACCTGACCTTGTGGCTGTCTTCTGTGCATGTCTTTTTTTAAAACCTAATCTGGTCAGTAAGTTCCTTTGTGTATTCATATTTTATTTCTTTAGTAAATTCTCCAATTTTTAGTCCTCATCAGAACTGTTTTATCTGTGCCTTCAGAATTTCATTCTTGAATATTTACCATCCCTCCTGGACTGATTCTGTAGAATTTCACTGCTTGAAATTCTACTTATCTTTTCTCTGAGCTTTTTAATGTATACCCTTCAGGAATTTAGGATGCATGGTAAGTGATGCCCAGTGTTCCTTTTCTTACTATCACAAATTCTAAGATGGTTCAGTCTCTCTCTTGTAACATTCTCATCATTTCTATTTCATCACCTGAGTCCTCCTTGTTGGTGAGAATCAAATCCTGAAGAGTATTTTCTTCCTTATTTTGATTCCTGCAGAAAAATGAAGTTATCATTAAAGTAAGTCTGGAAATTATCAATTGCTTTGCTTCTGGTAGAGAGAGTTGTCCAGATACTTAAAGTTCCAATCACTATTATATCAATCCTCTGTAAGTTCTGGGGATATAAAGAAATAAAAAAAAAATGGTCTCTAGTTTCAAGGAGCTCACAGTCTAATGGAGAAGAACACTTGCAAAGAACTATGTAAGAACAAAATAGAGACAGGATAATTGGACATAATTGTGACTGTTTCTTGAATTCCTCTATTATTTTATTTTTGATGATATATTATTCCTGCTTGTGTCCCCCTTGATCTTCACTCAGATGTTCTCTGCCATGTTTTCCTTCCCTGCTTCTTCAAGTTCCTTATATTGACCTCTCTTCTGTTTTCTTAAATTTATTTATTTGTTTTCAGCATTCATTTCCACAAAATTTGAGTTCCAAATTTTCTCCCCATCTCTCCCCTCCCCACCCCAAAATGCTGAGCATTCTAATTACCCCTACCACCAATCTACCCTCGCTTCTAACATCCCTCCCTTCCCTTATCCCCATCTTCTGTTTTGTCCTGTAGGGTAAGATAAATTTCTATACCCCATTACCTGTATTTCTTATTTCCTAGTGGTATGCAAGAACAATACTCAACAGTTGTTCCTAAAACTTTGAGTTCCAACTTCTCCTCCTTCCTCCCTCCCCGCTTATCCCCATTGGGAAGGCAAGCAAATCAATGTAGGCTATATATGTGTAGTTTTAAAAATGACTTCCATAATAGTCATATTGTGTAAGACTAACTATATTTCCCTCCATCCTATCCTGCCCCCTATTTCTTCTATTCTCTCTTTTGACCTTGTCCCTCCCCACTTCTAATTGCTCCATCCTCCCATTGTCCACCCTTCCATCATCCCCCACCCTGCTTATCCCTTTCTCCCCCACTTTCCTGTGTTGTAAGATAGGTTTTCATACCAAAATGAGTGTGCACTTTATTCCTTCCTTGAGTCAAATGTGATGAGAGTAAGCTTCACATTTTCCCTCTCACCTCCCCTCTTTTTCCCTCCATTGAAAAGTCTTTTTCTTGCCTCTTTTTTGAGCAATAATTTGCCCCATTCCATTTCTCCCTTTCTCTTCCCAATATATTCCTCTCACCCCTTAATTTCATTTTTTTAGATATGATTCCTTTTTCACCCTGTACTCTCTGTCTCTCTGTCTCTGTCTCTCTCTATCTCTCTCTATATATATATGTGTGTGTGTGTGTGTGTGTGTGTGTGTGTGTGTGTGTGTGTGTGTGTAATCCCACCAACTACCCAGATATTGAAAAAAGTTTCAAGAGTCACAAATACTGTCTTTCCATGTAGGAATGTAAACAGTTCAACTTTACCAAGTCTCTTATGATTTCTCTTTGCTGTTTACCTTTTCATGCTTCTCTTGATTCTTGTGTTTGAAGGTCAAATTTTCTTTTCAGCTCTGGTTTTTTCATCAAGAATGCTGCAAAGTCCTCTATTTCATTGAAAGACCATTTTTTCTCCTGAAGAAGTATACTCAGTTTTGCTGGGTAGGTGATTCTTGGTCTTAGTCCTCGCTGCTTTGACTTCTGGAATATCCTATTCCAAGCCCTTTGATACCTTAATGTAGAAGCTGCCAGATCCTGTGTTATCCTGATTGTATTTCCACAATACTCAAATTATTTCTTTCTGTTTGTTTGCAATATTTTCTCTTTGAACTGAGAACTCTGGAATTTGGCTACAATGTTCCTAGGAGTTTCTCTTTATGGATCTCTTTCAGGAGGTGATCAATGGATTCTTTCAATATATTTTTTGCCCTCTGGTTCTAGAATGTCAGGGCAGTTTTCTTTGAAAATTCCATGATAGATGATGTCTAAGCTCTTTATTAGATCATGGCTTTCAGGTAGTCCCATAATTTTTAAATTGTCTCTCCTCGATCTATTTTCTAGGTCAGTTGTTTTTTCAATGAGATATTTCACATTATCTCCCATTTTTTCATTCTTTTGGTTTTGTTTTGTGATTTCTTGGTTTGTCATAAAGCCCTTAGCCTCCATTAGCTGCTCAGTTCCCCCAGGGGTTTTATGATCCAGCAATGGATGCAGGCTGCTGTGGGAGCTGCTGCAGCCTGATGTGGCCTCTGTGGCCACCAACTGAGACTGGAGCTATGGGAAGACCTTGCTCCCTTCCCGGTCAGCTGAAAAAAACCCTCTCACTGACCTTTGGCAGGTGTGGGTTGAGGGATCTGCAAATAGCAGCTACTGCCGCTGGGGATTCTGCCTCTGAGGCCTGCTCGAGTCCTCCTCCCAGCACCATAATGCATGGCCAAGGCTGAGGTAGGCTCCACTCTGTGTCTGGTACAATTGACCTTTCCCGTCAGTCTTTCAGATCACCCTGGGCTAGAAATCTCCTCCACTCCTTTGTTCTGTGGTGTCAGCTGCTCCAGAATTTGTTAAGAGTCTTTCTTTACAGGTAGTTTTTGGGCTGTGGGAGAAGAGCTAGTGTATGTGTGTCTTTCTATTCCACCATCATGGCTCCACCCCCCTCATCTCTCTTCTTAACATCCTTCTCCTCTTCCCCAAAATTCTCACTATTTTAAGAACTCTTGTGCCTTTTAAATAAGGTATGCCTTTCCAGAGTCACATTCTAGCCATGAGCCCCATCCTACCAAGTCAAGTTTACTTCATTGCTTTAGGACCACTAGTTCTTGCTTTTTGCTCATACTCAGTGTGTACACATATTTAAGCAATTCTGAAGCTACAGGCTTTGTTGCTCACTCCTTTGCTGGATCTTATCTCCTGTGAATTTCCAGTTGCCTCTCTTGTTATTCTCTTTCTTATACTTTAGCTATTCCCTTTGTTATCCAACTCTATGAATATATATATATATTCATAGAGCTGGATATATATATGTGTGTACATATATATATATATATATATATATATATATAGGCAGTTTTCTCCTTATGTCCCCCTTCCTTTTCTATTTAAAACCCTTTTTATTAGATTTTCAAGACTCCAGGCAAAGACCTTTGAACTAGTCCTATTTTTCCAATTTTTATTTAAAGTTTTGAGTTCCAAATTCTATCCCCTCCTCTTTCTCTTCCCTCTCCCCTCCCTTAGATGCAAATCAATCAGATATAGGCTATACATGTGTAATTATGTAAAACATTTCCATATTAGTCATTTTGTACAAGAAGACTCAAATAAAATGAAAGTGAAAAAATAGCATGCTTCACTCTGTATTCAATAAATATCAGTTTTTTCTCTGGATGTGGAGAGTATGCTTCATCAATTACTCTTTTGGGATAGTCTTGGATCATTGCATTGCTCAGAATAGATAAGTCTATGAAAACTGATCACCTGGTTTTCACTTCACTGTGCATCAGTTCATGTAAGACTTTCTAGTTTTTTTTCTGAAATCATCTTGCTTGTCATTTCTTATAGCACAATAATATTCCATTATAATCATATACCATAGCTTGTTTATCCATTCCTCAATTGATGGACTTTCATTTGATTTCCAATTCTTAGACACCACAAAAAGAACTGCTATAAATATGTTTGTACAAATAGACCCTTCTTTCCCGACCCCATACAGTTTTTTGGATGTCTTTGGGATATAGACCTACTACTGGTATTTCTGGATCAAAGCATATGGACAATTTTATAGCCCTTTGGGCATAGTTCCAAATTGTTCTCAATATTTGTTGGATCAGTTCACAATTCCACCAACAAAGCATTAGCATCCCAGTTTTCCCACCTCTTCTCTAGCATCTGACATTTTCCTTTTTTCTCATATTAGCCACTCTGACAGGCATGAAGTTGTAACTCAGTTGTATTAATGTGAATTACTCTGTTTAATAGCAATTTAGAGCTTTTTTCATATAACTGTAGATAGCTTTAATTTTTTTTTTAGTCTGAAAACTGCCTGGTCATACCTTTGGACCACTTATCATTTGGGGAATGACTTGTATTTTTATAAATTTGACTCAGTTCGCTATGCATTTGATAAAGGAGGCCTTTATCAGAGATATCTGTTAAAAAATTCCCCAGTTTTTTGCTTCCTTATAATTCCTTACAATAAAATAATTTCCTTATAATTTATAATATAATAATTATAATTTTCTTATAATTCCTTAAAATTATAATTCTTCATAATTTCCTCATAATTTGGTTGCATTTGTTTTGTTTGTGCAAAAACTTTTTAAATTTTAAATTATCAAAATTATCTATTTTGCATTTTGTAATGCTCTCTATGTCTTCTTTGGTCCTAAATTCTTCCCTTATCAAAAATCTGACAGATAAACTATTTCATGCTCTCTTAATTTGCTTAAAGTATCATCCTTTATATGTAAATCAGATACTCATCTTGACCTTATCTTGGTATATGGTATGAGATATTGGTCTATACCTGGCTTCTGCCATACTGTTTTCCAGTTTTCCCGGGAGTTTTTGTGCCAAAAGTTTGGATCTTTGGATTTTTCACATACCAGATTACTACGGTCATTTAATATAATGCAATTTATACCTAACCTGTTCCACTGATCTATCACTCTTTTTCTTAGCCAGTAGCATATTGTGTTGATAATTACAACTTTATGTGCCATTTGAGATCTGGTGTAGCTAGACCACTTTCTTTTGCATTATTTTCATTATTCCCTTGATATCCTTGAATTTTTGCTCTTCCAAATGAATTTTCTCATTTTCCCCTAGCTCTATAAAATAATTTTTGATGGTTTGATTTGTATGGTACTGAACAAATTAATTTGCATAGAATTTTCATTTTTATTATATTGGCTCAGCCTACCCATGGGTCATTAATATTCTTTCCCAGTTATTTACATCTGACTTTAATTGTGTGAAAATGTTTTGTAATTGTGTTCATTTAGTTCCAGGGTTTGTCTTGGCAGGTAGACTTCCAAGTATTTTATGTTATCTATAGTTTTTTTTTTTTGTTTTTTTTAGGGAGTCAAATCACTCTTTAATATAGTTTGAAAAACTTCACAGCATGAAGAATTAACTTGGAACTCTTATAATAAGTCCAAGGTGAGTCAGAGTTAAACAAAAATGTAACATGTAACACTAGAAAAAAGAATAACATTTTTATCAGCTGTGAAGGGGAGATGCAAAAGGTAGTCTTAAAAGTTGCCAGACATGGTCCATTACTCTCTTATATCATAAAAGATTCTACAACATATCAAGAAATAACTATTCATTAATCCACTGAATATCAACGTTAATGAAGTAAAAAAAAAAAAAATGGAGACAAACGCTCAGTAGGAAACTACTTTTGTTACTGACATGAATGGCTGTCACTTTTATTTGCTGTGACAGTTATCTACCACTATATGACTTGCTCCTCTACATGAGAGATCTAGAACAGTTGAGAAACTAAAATGTACACAAAACAAGCTTTCCAGCATCTATCCTCAAATCTTTTTGTAGTTGAATTGGTTCTTACCACAAAGTAAGAGTAAGTTCTGATTTTGAGAAGGAAAACCTTGGAATAAATATGGGAATTAGAGGATGAACTATTTAGTCTATTAATCCCAGAACTCTTCTACAACCAATCTTCTCTCACCTATTGCCTTCTACTTATTTGTGTGTAAGTATCTAGCAAAATAAACAGTGTTACACAGAGAGAAATGGGATGAAGTCAAAATAGGCAACAGAAAAATGGTGAAATGAAAATACAGTCAAATTTCCACATGAACAATGTATATTGTCTTCAACCCAAAGGATGGAATGTGAGCCATTTACCAATGTGAGGACAACAGTGAATTTGCAGGCAGGGGCCTCTTATTTCTCCAGGAGTGATTCTAGCTATTCCTGCAAGGAACTGAGCTGTTGTTTCTCTTCCTGCTGTTTGAGCTCAACCAGCACAGCCTAAAGATGGGTCTTGAGTGCTAGATTTTCCACTTTGATGATAAGATCTTCCTGTCTTTTTGTTCTTCCTTGAGTTTCTTGGAGTTTCCCTTTCATCATATCAATCTGCTCCTGAATTCCCATGACCAGCTGATTTGTTTCCTCATTTTCTTGGCGCTGTTCATCAGATTCATCAAGCTTGTCTTGTTGTTGCCTCTCTAGGTCTTCCTCAATGTCAATGATGTCTATATCTTCATCGTCATGAGGATCTCTTTCATCTTCCTCTTCACTACTGCTGCTAATATCATTAAATATCTTCTGAAGCTCATCATGTTCTGAGCAGCCATGGTCCTGCTTATGACTCATTCCTGGAGATGAAATTTCTAGGCCTGCTAGGGAAACCTGGTTGTCCACTTCTTTTGTTTCATCTTCTGCAATCACCTCCCATCAGGTACTGCCAGCTTCTGCATCTGTATTGAGAAGCCTCTTTACTTCTTTTTCCACGTCTGGTGATTCAATGTACTTCTTCTTCACTGTCTTACGGAATCTCCTCTTTCTGACATTCTTCAGAGGCAGAGTGATACCATGGTTCCAGATGAATTTCCTCTCCCGATCCTTATCTTTTTTCTTGCTTGCTTTTGGATCAGTGGTGGCAACTGGTTCTTCTGGAGGTGGGTAAAGATCCCCATCCACACTGCACACAAGCATCTGGCAGATATCTGCTGTCTTATAAAAGGTTTTTTATCTATAGTTTTCAAGGATTCAGTAATGCAGGGCAGGTCAACTACCTTAGCAGCTTATGGGGCATGGTCCACCTGGACAATTCCATGACGTCCATCTGCATGTAATTCAATGGTCAATTTATCTTTCAGGTTGACACTTCCAGACTATATTGCCCTTCTCACAGTGGAAGCATAATCTGGAGAAAGATGTAATATGAATTGGCTTTCCAAATCATGGGGAGCATCTTCTTTGTTCTTGCTCATTTTCTGTTTTGGAGCAGTCATTTCCTTTTGTCTTACTTCACAATAAATGACTATCACTCAAAATCTGTTGTGTGGTAGACCCAGGCAAGTCACAACTTGGCTAAGCCTCCCTTAAGTGTCTTCACCTGCTTGAGATGGCTCTCGGGGTCAAATGAGATAATATCAGTGTCCCCTTTAAAAGATGGGTTTCAGTCTCTGGAAGAATCCAGTTTATGTCGGCAAAGATTACAAGTGGGCGTGACAACAAAACACTTCACTGCTGGGTGGGTGACGAGATGTTATCGATAGTTTTTTAAATGGAATTTCTCTTTCTATCTCTTGCTCCTGGACTTTGTTAGTAATCTATAGAAATTCTGATGACTTCTGTGGGTTTATTTTGTATCCTGCAACTTTGCTAAAGTTAATAATTTCAAGTAGTTTTGTAATTGATTCTCTAGTATTTTCTAAATATAACATCATATCATCTGCAAATAGTGATAATTTTATTTCCTCATTGCCTATTTTAATTCCTTTCATTTATTTTTCTTCTCTTACAGCTAACATTTCTAGCATAATATTAAATAATAGAGGTGATAATTAGCACCCTTACTTCACCCCTGATTGCATGGGGAAGGCTTTTAGCTCATCTTCATTACATATAATGTTTGGTGATGGTTACATAAATATTACTTCTCATTTTAAGACAACTTCCACTGATTCCTATGCTTTCTAGTGTTTTTAATAGAAATGGGTACTCTACTTTGTCAAAGGCCTTTTCTGCATCTATTGAGGTGAATTATATGATTGGTTTTGTTATTGATATGGTCAATTATGCTAACAGTTTTCCTAATATTGAACCAGAACTGCATTCATGGTATAAATCTCACTTGGTCACAGTGGATAATCCTTGTGATATATTGTTGTAATCTCTTTTCTAATATTTTATGTAAAAATGTTTGCCTCAATATTCATTGGGGAAATCAGTCTATGATTTTCTTTCTCTGTTTTGGTTCTCCCTAGTTTGGTTATCAGCACTATATTTGTGTCATAAAATGAATTTGATAGGTCTCCTTCTTTGCCTATTTTTCCAAATAATTTATAGAGTATTGGGATTAAATTCTTTAGATATTTCATAGAAGTTGCTTGTAAATCCATCTGGTCCTGGGGATTTTTGTTCATTGATGGTTTGCTTAATTTCTTTTTGTAAGACTGCATTATTTAAGTATGATATTTCTTCTCTTAATCTGCATAATTTATGTTTTTGTAGCTATTCTTCTATTTCATTTATATTGCCAAATTTATTGGCATTATAATTGGGCAAAATAGCTCCCAACTGTCTTAATTTCTTCTTCACTGGTGGTGAATTCATGCCTTTCAATTAGAAACTAGTAATTTGATTTTCTTCTTTCCTTTTTTAAATGAAATTAACCAATGATCAATCTATTTTATTGCATTTTTCACAAATCTAGCTTCTAGTTTTATTTATTAGTTTAATGGTTTTCTTTCAATTTTATGGATCTCTTGATTTTCAGGATTTCCAATTAGGTGTTTAATTGGGGATTTTTAATTTGTACTTTTTCTAAATTTTTTAGTTGCATGTCAGACTCATTAATCTGCTTTTACTTTATTTTATTGATGCAAGCAATTAGAGATATAAATTTTCCTTAAGTACTGCTTTGGCTGCATCCCATACATTTTGGTATATTGTCTCACTGTTGTCATTTTCTTTAATGAAATTATTGATTGTTTCTATGATTTGTTCTTTTACCTACTTGTTTTTTTTTTTTTTAAGATTAGGTTATTTAGTTTCCAATTAATTTTTAGTCTCTCTTTCTATTGCCCGTTATTGAATGTAATTTTTATTGCATTATGATCTGAAAAGGATGTATTTGCTATTTCTACTTTTCTGGATTTGGATGAGGTTTTTATGTCTTAATGCCTGGTCAGTTTTTGTGTAGGTGCCATGTACTACTGAGAAAAAGTTAGATTCCTTTCTATTCTTATCAAACTAGTCCTTCTTTTTGAAAATTTATTTAGTATTTTATTTTCCCCAACTACATGTAAAAACCATTTTTTAACATTTGTTTTTAAAATCCAAATTCTGTCCCTTCCTCTATCCTCACTCCCCTCATTGAGAAGGCAAAAAATTCAATAAAGATGTGTGGTCATGCAAAATATATTTCCATATTAGTCATGTTATGAAAGAAAACATAGACAAAAAACTCAAGAAAAATAAAATTTAGAAAGTGTACTTCAATCTGTATTCAGAATCGTCAGTTCTTTGACTGGGAATAAATAGCATTTTTCATGCTAAGTCTCTCAGAGTTGTCTTGGACCATTGTATTTCCAAAAATAGCTAAGTTATTCCCAGCTGATCATCTTGTAATATGGCTGTTACTTTGTAAATAGAACATTTCACTTTGCATCAGCCCATGTAAGTCTTTCCAGGCTTTTTGGAGAGCATCCTGCTCATCTTTTCTTACAGCACATTAGTATTACATCACAATCACATAACATAACATGTTCAGTCATTCCTCAGTTGATGGGCATCCTCCAAATTTCCAACCCCTTGCCACCAGAAAACAGCTCCTATAAATATTTCTGTACATAAAGGTCCTTTTTCCCTTTCTTGTATCTCTTTTTTGATACAAACCTAGTAGTGGCACTGCTAGGTTAAAGGATAGTCACAGTTTTATGACCCTTTGGGCATAATTCCAAATTGCCTAAAAATGATTAATCATGAACTAGTCCTTCTTAAGTAAACTATCTCATTTCAGGAGTCCACCATTATTATATTTTAAGCTATGATCCAGAAATCCAAATCCTTTTTTCAGATCCTTTTTTTTAATAGTAAAGAATGTTTAAAAATCAAAGAAAAATGTAGTCAATGTTAATTTGTTATCAACGTCAATTTAAATGTATTGTGTTCCTTGTATTCATGGTTCTCAAGCACCATCAAAGCAAAGACTCAATAGTGTAATATCTTGACAGTCTAGTGATTTTGCACAAAACACCATATGAAGTATTCAATACTAAAAAATTAGCAGAAAGCTGAGGCTAACGATCTTGACAACATTCCACCAAATATCATTATGTTCTTTCTGAAAAAAGTCATAATGTGCCACATCATTAAATGCTTCAGGATTGTAACTCGAGGTATATAATAAATATGTTTATTAGGATGTGTTGTCTTTTTAAAAAATCCAGCAACGTAATGGCAATATGTGCCTCAAAAGGTGTGATTCATAGAAGAGGACCTAAGGGTGTTTGAGGGAGTATAATAATCAGCTAAAGAAAAGCAAGGCATTTTTCTTTATAAAAACAAAAATAGCTATTAATTCCAAACTTATAAACACACACACGCATGTATACATGCATGCATACACACACACAACACTATATATGGACCTGAATCCATAAAAGAATTGTTGTTGTTGTGTTCATCCTTTGTTGCCAAAGAAGACCATGCCATCAGAGAAATGATGATATGACTTGCACTTGACTTTGTTTTGAGGGAGGGAGGGCTGTGCAGGTCACCAGCCTCACTTCTCCTCCAGAGCCATCTGAGTCCAGTGACCAGATATTCATCAGCATGCCTGGAGATGGCCCAGGATGTAATGGGGGACCTTGGTCCCTTTAGTCCAAGGTCTATTCAGGTACACGCTTAGGGTGAGGCAATGTCCATTCAGTGAATAGGCCTATTTAAGAAGTAGTCAGGGATGTCCCCTTTAAAGAGGCAAAGAAAAATAACTACATCAGGCTGGGAGGGAAACAGCAACAGTTACTGCTGATAATCTTAAGCCAGAAGGGTCCAGAAAACAGCCCTTAAGTGGAGTTTAGGAGCTTAGGCAGGGCCCTAGTGTTGTCCAGTCTATGACTTCAAAGAGCAATAGGTTTAAGGTTTTAGGAAAGAAAAGGGAAGGGAAGGGAAGGGAAGGGAAGGGAAGGGAAGGGAAGGGAAGGGAAGGGAAGGGAAGGGAAGGGAAGGGAAGGGAAGGAAAAAGGGAAGGGAAGGAAAAGGGGAAGGGAAAGGAAGGAAACCCCAAGTTAACTGGGTATCCTCTGGCCTTCCAAATTTATCTTCCTTTGGAGAGGAGAAGGAAGGGGAGGGGGAGACAGACAGGAGAGGAGGAGCTGAGTTACCCAGCTAGCTGGGTCCCCATTCAAGTAGCTGCATCTACTCACAGATTGTTGTGTTTGTCCCTCTTGCTGAAAAGACCATGCCATCATAGAAATGATGACATGACTTGCACTTGACTTTGTTTTGAGTGAGGGGCCTGTGCAAGGTCACCAGCCTCACTTCTCATCTGGAGCCATCTCATAAAAGAATTATGATTTATGAAAATGACAATATAAAATATTTTTATCCTCAATGAATATATTCTAGCTTTCTCACCCAGGGATATGGTATAAAACAAACACCCATAAATAGATACAAGGTCTATTATTTTTGAGAGGTGGAATTACCTTATTTTTCATAATAATTTTCCCCGTTCCCTCACCTTCTTCAACTAACCATCATATAGAACAATAAACCCAGCAGAGAAGGCAGCTATGCCCACTGACTCCAACCAACCCAGCCCACCTATTTGTAGCAATGTCACCCTGAGGGAGAGACTGGAGGTGGTATCTGCCATACTCATCAAACCACCACTGTTACTCAACTCCAAACCCTTTTTAGAGATGGCGATAATCTGATAGTGGAATCCCAAGAGCCTGGGAAATAGCAGTTCTTTCCTCTTTCCCCTGCCCTGTCCCCACAGAAATGCTGTTGATCCTAGCCTGGTCACCATAGCCATCATCCATAGAATCAACTTTTGCGGAGATGTGACCTCTGTCGGTGCTATGATCCCTGCTTCCACAGCAATTACACTTACTGAAGACCCAGAAAGGAATGTTCTCATCCCCCCAAATCCTTGGTACCATCAAATGATTCAACATCTGAAATGGATACAGATTTTTGAATCACTAGAAGGATATTAATTGAGAAACATAATTATTTGCTTTGCTGAAGGAGGAGTCTTTCCATCTGACTTGTAGCAGAAACCTCTTATGTGTATTGTTTAACCCTATTAAGAACATGAACTTTTTAAGAGAAAGGACTGTCTTGCTTTTCTATTTGTACCCACAGAACTTAGCATAGTGCTTTGTACACAGTAAGTGCTTAATATTTTTCATTCATTCATTCATTGATTTATTCACTCACTCACATTCCTATTTCAGGACCAATTTTGCCTATAACCAAGTTATTATGGAGAACCTGAGAAGTATTGGGATATTCCTGTTAGATTTACCACTGTGTATGAAGAAAATGAACCTTGTGTAGTCTCCCACAGGGACACAAATGTAATTATTTGGAAGTTAGTATTTAATTTCTTATAATGCATTGCTGCATTCATTCTTCTAGCACTGAATAGCTGAAATATTTTAAAATGGATATTTTAAGGAGTATAACACTTAACAATGTAATTACATTTTGATAATTTCAAAATTAATCACCATATTCATGTCATATATCAGAAACTCTAAATATGCATCAATTTCCCAGAATATTTTAAATTAAAAAAAATCTCATTGGCACTTTAATAACACATCTAAGGACAGAAAAGCAGTGTTTTTTTCTGCAGAAATCATCTGCAACATCACATTATCATCAAATTATTATCTAAAGAAATTTATTAAAGGTAGAAAAAATAGGGAGGGTGAGGAGCACAGTAAAGAATTAGAAGAAGAAAATCAAAAAAGGAGGGAGAAAATCAGGAAAAAATAATATCAGCTAGATCCCAAAGAAGAGGATGAGGCCAGGTCTGAAAAATTTAAGTAATTATTTTTACCCTCTGCTTTGTTTTTGCTGTGCAGACACAGTTTGAATAAACTCTGTTCCCAGAAATCACCCCATGGAATGGAAAGGCTAAGTCATTCTTGCCAAACTGTTTGGGAATTGGCACTGAGCAACAGTCAGACTTAAGCTGGCAATCTGTGATGATACCCTTTGGGTTTTAATAGTAGTTATCTTTGGACTTCCATTTGGTAAAGCTTCTATTCATGTTCACACAAGGCCCTGACTATGCCTTCTGAATGTGTTGGCCCCTTACATCTCCTTCCACACAGAGGAAAAATTCAGTCTGCAAATACCAGCATGCTCAGTGGTTAGATATGTTTTAAAGATTGTGTGCTGATCAGATGAGATCTCATTTGTTCAACTGAACAACTGACCTTTCTCAACTTGTCTGGTACATAAAAAGTGAGGCTTAATGAGCAATTGGAACAAATAACTTACTCACAGGAGTCACACAATCACCCCATTTCTTCATTTTTGTAAGAAGAGAGGTGTGGTTAAATTAATCATAAAAATCACACAACCCTTTAAAGCATGTATTAAAATCTAATACGTAAAAAAATGAATGAAGAGGCACCATGGTATAGAGGAGGGAGAGCTGACTTCAAAGCAGGAAAACCTGGTTTCAAGTCCCATCTCTGATATATACCAATCTCTAAAACTCTTAAGTTTCCAGGAAAGTATTGACTTACTCATGACCCTGTTTTTCATCATGATGTTTTGACTCTACTTTTCTTTTTGTTTTGCTTCATTTCAAGTTCCTTCCTGATTCCTTCATCCTCATCATATTTGATGATCTTAGTTTCATTGCGCGATCTGATTATATTAACGTATCACAATTCATTTAACCATTCCATTGTTGTTGGACATTTAGATTGTTTCCAGTTTTAAGCAATTACAGATCTGTTACTATGCAAATCTTTGAAGAGATAGACTTTTTGTTTGTTTGTTTTGGATAGTGCTCTCAGTGTATGTTCCCGTAATGATATAACTGAATCTCATGGAATGATTATTTTTATAACTTTTCCTGCAAATGTCAGCTTAAGTGCTACTTCACTGATCCCCACCCCCTTCTGTTAGAACCCTTAATCAAAAAGACCACCCTGCATCTATTTTGTAGATTCCTACAAATGAAAACGTTGTCATCCCTAGCAGAATATAAGCTCATTGAAAGTGGAGCTGTTTCACTTCATCTTGTATCTTGACCACATAGAAGAGTTCCTGGGTCATTAGTAGGCACTTAAATAAATGCTTATTAATTCATATTGCTAGGTCCTGTTCAAGATGGTTCTATGAGATTACAGTTCCACCATTAATTAATGTATGTATCATTTTGTTCACAACACCCTAGTGTAGACTTTTATTACTTTTAATTATTTTGACTAATTTGATGAGTGTTTAGGAATAATCTCAATTTTAAAAAAATTGCATCCATATGATTATTATGAGAATGAATAAATCTTTTTCAAGTGCTTATTAACAATTTGTGCTTCTTCTTTTGAAATCTGCCTTGTTTTGTCTCCATCAAATTGGCAAAAATATAGAAGTAGTTACTTTTGGAGGAGAAGGGAAAAGTTAGGTACATAAATGCTTTATTGCTGGAACTGTGAATTGGCTAAACTATTCTGCAAAAATATTTTGGCATGATATCAAGATGGTGATTAAATGTACCCTTTAAATCAATCAATCAGAAAACATTTCTTAAGTTCCCATTGTGTGTCAGGCACTGTGTTAAGTGCTGGAGATACCAAAAGAGGTGAAAGATAGTCTTTGTCCTCAAGGAGCTCACAATCTAATTGGGGAGACACTATGCAAATGAATATACCAAGCAAGCTATATACAGGAAAAATAGGAAATAATAGAAAGAAGGCAGTGGAATTAAGAGGAGGAAGGAAGGCTTCCTTTCATCCAGAGAGTCCACTGACAGTCAAATATTCCATGGAAAGTAGAAAGAAATTTCCATATACACGAACACATTTATAGTAATATTGTTTTTGGCATTAGCAAATAACTGGAAATCAAATAGATGCCCATCAGTTGGGGGAATGATTAAACACATTATGAGATATGAATGTAATGGAATATTATTATGCTATATGAAATGAGAAATATGAAGAACAGAAAGAAGCACAAGAAAACTTATGGGAACTGATGTAACGTGAAGCAGAAAGAGGAAAACGAAATGTACAATAGTTTCAACAGTGTAGATGGAAATATCAACAAAAATAAAATGGAAGCCTGTCTAATTATACTGAACAAGTGTGTCTGCAACAAGAGGTGAGAAAATATATCTCTCTCCCTTCGTCAGAAAGCAGGGGATTATGGGTGTGAAACATGGCATATTCTGTCAGACTCGGTTGATTAAATTTGCTGAACTGGTTTTTTCCATTTTATTATTTATCCTTTGACTCACAAGGTAGAGAAGAGAGGACAGATATATTTTGAAATGAAGATAACATAAAAACAGAAGATAACAATCAAAAAGAAAATTTGAAAGAAGAAAATTGTCTCTGCTTATTCTTTTACTATTTAATTCATTGTACACTAGGAGTGATTTTTGTAAGATTTCTTTAACACTTTCTTAAATATTTTAGATGTCAAACTTTATCTCTCATATTTATCACATAATATTCCCTCAATCTGCTCTTTATTCTTTCTCTTTTAATCTTTTACCCTTCTATTGTTGTTTCAACTCCCCAGTCAGTCTGCTTTTTCTTCTTACCATGTACAGTCCTGTGAATAGGATCTGTGAGAGTTTCGTCTTTTGTGTTCAGTGATTGAATCAAATTAATCACGTCTTCCTCTTCTCTACCTCAAAATATTTCTCTCTTCTAATCTAACTTCTTTTCTTTTTACATCAAAGGAAAAAGTACAACGCAGTGGGGAGAAGACCACTGAACTGGCAGTCAAGAGACTGGGTTTCTAGTTCGGACTTTGTCATTAGGTAACTGTGGGACATTTGGCAAGTGCCTTAACCTTTGGGAACCTTGATTATGTTATTTAAAATTAGAAAACATACACTAGGCAACCACCATGGTCTTTTGAAACACTAAAGTCTACAGGTCTTCTCATTGATGTCAGTCTCTCTCATTATTTCTAAACTTTACTCTCTTTTTTTTTTTTTTTTCTGAGATTGTTGTTCAGTGTCATCCTATCAGAGGCTTATTGTCCTATTCAGTAAAGTTGCTGAAGTTCCTCCCCTTTTGACCAATTTTTCACATAATTCTGCTGAGTCATTGAGTAATTTTCCTGTTTCCCTCCTCCACTCAAATGCAAAACTTCTAGAATACTCTATAGCTATTGTTTCCACTTTCCTACCATGTGCTAAGGTCACCACTCCTTCTATTCATTACAAATTCCAGTGGTTCTCTATTATCTGTAGAACAAATATAAACTTCTATCTTTGAAAGCCCTTCACAACCTGGATCCAATCTATCTTTCCATTCTTATAGTATATCACACCTCGCTCCTGCATTTCATAATCCAAGATGACCTTCTCTCTGCCCTTCTCACACAGCACTCTATGTCTTACTTCTTGGTCATTTTCCATGCCTAGAATATACTGTCAACCCCTTGTCTCCACCTCATAGAAACTCTCTCTTCCTTTAAGAAACAGCTCAACACCATACTTTAAAGCCTTTTTTGGAACTTCCCCTCAACTGCTAATGCTCTCTCTCCCATAAATTTCTTGTATTTACTATGCATTTCTTCTGTGTATATTTTTATATGTACTTGTAAGAGAGTGTTCCATTATTTGTGTAATTGTACAAAGTGCCTTGCCCAGGGTCACATAGCTAATAAATGTCTGAGGTAGGATTTGAAATCGTCTTCCTGATTCTAAGCCTAGCGCACTATCCACTGAGCCAAGGATGCAAAATGTATGCTTGCCAAAATTACTATTTTATGGATAACTTGCATGGGGCAGACAATCACATGGTGGTCAGAAGAAGCAATACAAGAACATTCTCAAGATCTTTCTCAAGAACTTTGGATTTGATCATGTGACATGGGTGATACTGACAGGACCGATCCTCATGGCATGCCCACATCAGAAAGGGTGCTGTGCTCTATGAGCAAAGCAGAATTGAAACAGCACAAAGGAAGCATAGGATGCATAAATTTGGAGTATCCAACCCAAATGTTCACTTGAAATATCCGCTCCTAATCTGTGGTAAGAGTATTCAGAGCTCATATTGATCTAATCAACCACAGTTGGACACAACGAAACTTGACTTTATCATGGTGATGTCATTTTGGTCCTCTTCGAGAATGAAGGACAACCAACCAACCAATTGTACAAAGACCATAGCACTGTATTTGACATATAGTAGATGTTGTGTTGGCCATTGCGATTATCCTTAGAGCGCTAAAGCCCTTCCACAGTTTGTCTCTCATGTATCTTTACTGTCTTATTTCATAGTACTAGTACTAGTTCATAGTATTTCATTTGTGTCCTCTCAATTCCTGTCAAACTGGTTTGCTAGTTGCTTCCTGTTTGCAACATTGCATTTCCTGCAACCTTGCATTTACATTCTTAGTCCATCATGCCTGGAGTATTTACCCTCCTCACCTCTGTCTCTTGTAATCTTTAGCATCCTTCAAGGAAGTGTCTTAAAGAAACCAAGGAAGTGATCTTTGAGATGATCAAGTTCCTCCTCCTACAAGATGTCTTTTTCAATCCTTCCCACTTGTTAGTGCTCTCTAGCTCTAGGTACATAGGTGGTACAATGAATTGAGCATACTGGGTTTAGAATTAGGAAGACTTGAGTTAAAATCTGGCCCCAAACACTTACTAGCTGTGTGATCCTGGGCAAGTCACTTAATCTCTAGCTTGCCTCAGTTTCCTCAAATGTAAAATGAGGAGAATAGCAGTAACTACCTTGCAGGGTTATTGTGAAAATCCAATGAGACTATTTATAAAGTGCTTAGCCTAGGCCCTGACACATAGGTGTGTAATAAATGTTTTCTCCCTTTCATTTTGAGATTACTTTGTATTATTTTGGATTTATTTTGCTTTTATTCATCGGGATAGATGTTGTATCACCCAATAGAATGTTAGATTCTTGAAGTTAGGAGTTATTTAATTTTTGTCTTTGTATTCACCACATTCAGACTATAGTAAGAATTTACTATGCACTTCTTTAATTAAATTGAATCTGTGTGGATACCATATACAATGTAGTGATCCCTCCAAGTAGCCCTGAGGTTTTCAGGAAGGAAGTGGGAAGGATATTTGGCTCTAATATGGCATCACGGGGAACTAAAGAGGGGGTGCTATTTGATTTTTTTCCCTTTGAGGCTCAGAATTTAAGCTTACACTGCCAAATAAATGAGAGCTCTAAACCCAAGGGAATTCCAAAGACAGAGGGAAGAGCTCTGAAAAGGAAGATGAATTTGTCCCTGAGATCCCAATTTGTTGTAATTTCAAACATTTTATTTAGCCCTCAGGAAAGAGAAAATGATACATTGCAACTGTCAAGTTAAAAAAAACACACAACTACTTCACTTTTTTCTCTAATTCTCCTTTCTTTTCTTGAGGAGAGGTGAAGATACAAAGTACTAATTTCAGATCAAGGTAATGAGGAAAATCATTTGAAATTACAAGTAAATAATCACAATTAATTTGATGGTTGATAGCATCTTGCAAATGTAACCATGGACACCATGGAATAAGGGTGGTAGTCATGGAGATATTCAACACCCTCAGGTTCTCAATACTTTGTTTTGAACAATCATAATAATCAGGTGTAGGTGTAAACTCACATGAGAAGAACATTAGAAGTAGTTCATTAAACAGATAGAGTGGTTGAATTGACATCAACTAACTAAGGTGATACATAAGTTCATAAACTCATATCATTCTGAGTATTGATGTTTTATCAGCCATACTAAGTTCTTGAGTATGAAATACTCCTGTCTATACAACCATCCAGAGGCAAAATATTCCACCATTACTCAGCTATTGGGATATTTGTCCAGACATCCCTGGGTCCTTGCTATGGTCCAACCAACCAATAAACGTTTATTAGGCACCTGTCTTGTGCCAAGCATGTGTGATACAAAGAGAAATGGGTCCAGGAAGCAGAAATTTCTAATGATCACCTTAACACTCCAATGAAGTTATACAGAGCAGTTAACCAAATTTATTGAGAGTGGTGGGGGGCAGCTTTCACTGTTAATCCTATAGAACCAATGTGGTATAATGGAAAGGAAATAGGTAGTTTAAGTCATACTTCTGGGACCTTGGGAAAGTTGCTCCAAACTCCTGGGTCTTTTTCTTCCTCTGAAAAAAGATGTGTATGGACTAGATTATTTCTAAAGTCCCTTCCAGCTCAGACTTATTTAATTGGGAGGGAAGTGATATTATATTCATGTCCTCTTTCAAAAAAAAAAAAAAGAAATAGGGGCAGAGTAAAGATGGTAGAAAAAAGCAGCTACTCACCTAAGCTCTTCCCCAAATCCCTCTGAACACTTTTAAATAATGCCATATCATAATTCCTGGAGCAGCAGAACCCGCAAAAGGATAGGGTAAAATGATTTTCCAGCGAAAGACAGCTTAGAAGGTCAGCAGAAAAGGTCTGTTGCATTGAGTGAGAGTAGAATCCAGGCCACACCAGTGCAGATGAGCCCCAGAAAATAAGAAATAGTCAGGAACAGTCCTTGGAAGCCACTGAATCATCATCAGCAGCAGCAGCAGTGGCTGCTTCCAGAATTCTAAGCCCCAGATAGTAAGAGGGTTGAACATTGATCAGGAGAGGAGTAAACACATCTCTCCTTAGATCATAGAACTTTGGAAGAACTGAAAACTTAGTGGTCCCTCAAAGTATCTTTGAAAACAGCTGCACAAAATCCCTGAAGCTTAGGACAATGCACTCTCCACCTGGAAACAGAGTCCCACTTTACCAAAGAGTTAAGAGTCAAGAAATAGACCAGAAAAATGAGCAAGTAACAAAAAAATTCTGACCATAGAAAGTTACAATGGAGACAAAGAAGATCAAAACATACACTCAGAAGATAACAAAAATCAAAGAAAAAAAATTGGTCTCAAGCCATGGAAGAACTCAAAAAAAGATTCTGAAAATACGGTAAGAAAGGTAGAAGAAAAATTTGGAAGAGAAATGAGAGTGATGCAAGAAAATCATGAAGAAAAAAGAGTCAATAGCTTAGTAAAGGAGAGGAAGAAAGACAGAGAGAGAGACAGAGAGACAGAGGGAGAGAGAGACAGAGAGAGACAGAGAGAGAGAGAAACACAGAGACAGAGAGAATAAGCCAAATGGTAAAAGAGGTGCAAAAAGCCAATGAAGAGAATACTCTGAAATGCTGGATTACCCATATGGAATGAGAGTCACAAGTCAGTGAAGAAGGAAAAAACAATTCCTTAAGAAGCAGAATTGGCCAAATGGAAAAGGAGGTACAAAAGCTCACTGAAGAAAATAATTTCTTGAAAATTGTAATGAAGCAAATGGAAGCTAATGACTTTATGAGAAATCAAGAAACAATGAAAAAAAAACAAAAGAGTGAAAAAAATGAAGACAATATGAAATATCTCACTGGAAAAACAACTTACCTAGAAAATAGATCCAGGAGAGACAATTTAGAAATTATCAAACTATCTGAAAGCCATGATCAACAAAAGAGTCTCAACATCATCTTTCAAGGAATTATCAAAGAAAACTACTCCAATACTCTAAAACTTGAGGGTAAAATAGAGGTTGAAAAAATCCACTGATTACGTTCTGAAAGAGATCCCAAAATTAAAACTCCCAAAAATATCACGGCCAGATCCCAGAGCTTCCAGTTCAAGGAGTTTACATTCTTTCATGGGAAGATGATACTTGCTACTCAAAAATTTTCTCATTATCAGGGTAGTTAAAAGGAGTATATATAGACAGAAGGCACATGTCTGAGATGAATATGAAGAGATGATATTTAAAAAAATAAAATTAAGGGGTGCGAAAGAGGAATGCACTGGAATAAAGGGAAAGGGAGAGGTAGAATGGGGCAAGCTATCATATATAAGAGAGCCAAAAAACTTTTACAGTGAAGGGGAAGATGGGGAGATGGGGAGTGAGTGAACCTTACTCTCATCAAAATTGGCTCAAAAGAGGAATAATATACACAGTCATTTGGATATAGAACTCTATCTTACTCTACAGGAAAATAGTGTTGCAAAGAAACTGCAATATTGTAAGATTATCAGTTGTGAACGATCTAGTTATTCTTGGTAATACAATGATCCAAGACAACTCTGAGGGGCTATCATGAAAAATGCTATCCATCTCTAGAGAAAGAACTGAGAATTTCTGAATACAGACTGAAACATACCTTTTCCCCCTTTATTTTTCTTGATGTTTTTTGTCTATGTTTTCTTTTGCAACATGATTAATATTGAAATGTTTTACATGATTACACATGTATACCCTATATCAAATTGCTTGCCTTCTCAACAAAGAAAGTGTGGATAGAAGAAGGGAAAGTATTTGGAACTCAAAAGTTTTAAAAATGAATGTTGAAAATTGTTTTTGCATTGCTGAATTGGGGAAAAATTGGGGAAATTTGGGGAAAATTGGGGAAAAATAAAATTATAAATTTATAAAAACAGGAAATAATCATATATATCACTACTCTCACACAGAAGGTAGTCATTTACCCATGGAGCCAAAGGAAATTGAAGTAGACCTGGATTTGGACCTTTGAACTAAACCAACACATACACACACACACACACACACACACACACACACACACCTCTGCAACTTATTGTTTTGTTTGTTCTCTGATTGATTTTCATGGTAATTGATGTCAAAGATGAGGACAGAGTGACAGAAGCAAAGACAAAAGAAAAGACAGAGAGACTGACAGACACAGAGACAGAAAGATGCAGAGAGAGTCAGTGGGAGAGAGAGGGAGACTGTATGGGTGTAAATCTAACTTTCCTACAGGTAGGTTCTTCTGTCATCTTAATCTAGTAAGACTCAGTGAGATAAGTCTGAACCAAGGAGAAGCAATGGTGAATTTTAACAGGGTTACTGAAGGTTTTGGATTTCAAATGTGAACTTCTTGAGGGGAGAGAGCATGTCTTTGATTTCTTTGTATCCCCAGCAGGAGACCCAATAGCTGGCATAAAATAAACTCTTAAAAATTTCTTATTGCTGTTGGAATAGTATTGGGCATGAAGAGAGCCTGGGGTTATCAGGCTTTTTTATGATGTGCCTGATATGCTATTAGAAACTAAGGCTCAGTGGGCAACAGAACCAGCCAAACCAGAGACTACTGGGGCCTCAAGATTAGAGATGCTGGGAATGCTCAAAGAAATTCTTGCAGTGAGCTGAGGAAGAATGAACAGATAGAACAAAGGTCAATCAGTAAAGTTCTCAACAGGTCAGTAGGCAGTGTCAAAGAGGTCCACAGATAGACGTAAATTAGAGGGATGTGTAATGTACAATACATGGGCTGTAATGTACAATAAACCCAGAAATGTATGTGTGATCCTGATTGTGGATCATATCTGTAACACTTATTTAACAAGTTAACTGTGAGACTCATATGAAATAATTCATATGAAACAAGCTTTGCAAACCTTAAGATGCCATGTCATTTTATTATTATTATTATTTAACAAATATTTATCAAGCACATGCTGAATACAAAGCACTCTGCTTTGGGGAAGGTATAAATCAATCAATCAATCAATCATCAAACACCTTCAATGAGTAAGTTATTGTGCTAGGAGTGAGATCAAGACAGATTGGTTTACTTACTAGAGAGCAAGGACTATCTCTAGATTTTGTTTATAGCCTAAGCATTTAATATAGTGCCTGACAAATAGTAGGCATTTAATAAATGCTATAAATTATTGCCATTGACCTAAAATGACATTCCGTTTCTTGTCCTTGTATCTTGGCTTGTTTGTTTCCCTTTTTGTTAATTGTTCTCCCTTCATGAGGGCTCAACAAAGGATCATGGGTTCATAAGTTTAGAACTTGACCTTTGAAGTCATTGAGTCTAACACACATATTTTACAAATTAGCAAATAAGCAAGAGAGGATAAAAGATTTATACATGGTCATTGCAAGACCAACTGTCACTTCACTGGAGAACTATGACTATGGTAAATACCATTTATATATTTATACAAACAAATATCATAGAAGCTTGAATTAGAAAGGACCACATAAACCATCTAGTCTAGTCTATAGCTGAATGATGAAGAAGATGATGATGGGAAGCAGCGGGAGGAGTTAGAGGAGGATGATATAGTAGCAAACATTTTTGTGGTTGAATTGATTTTCAGTCATGTTCAATTCTTTGTGACCCACTTGGGGTTTTCCAGGCAGAGACACTGCAGTGGTTTGCCACTTCCTTCTCCACCTCATTTTACAGAGGTCAAAACTGAGGCAAACAAGGTTAAATGACTTGATCAGGGTTCCATAGCTAGCAAGTGTTTGAAGCTGGATTTGAACTCAAGTCTTCTTGACTCCAGGCCCTACATTCTATTCACTGTGCCACCTCAAGCACACCTGTAGCCCAGCAAGCATTCATTTATATGGGATTTTAATGTTTGCTAGACCTCTTACATACATTATTTCGTTTGATCTCCATAATAACTCTGTGCTATTATTCCTCATTTGACAGATGTGGAACCTGAGATACAGAGATTAAGTGACTTGGCCAGGACCACACAGCTATTAATAGCCTGGGGTGAGATTCAAACTGAAGTCTTCCTCAGCCCAACATTTTCTCCACCATATCACACTGCCTCTGTTGGAAAAGACCTCAGACTACATTTATTCCAGTCCATGTATAAAGAGGAATCCCTTTAGAATGATCCTGACAAGTGATCATTCACTCTTTGCTTAGAAATCTCCAGTGAGAAGAAACCCATTACCTCCTGAGGCTTTTTGTTCCTCTTGTGGATAATAATCAGAAGGATTTTTTTTCCTCCTTCCTAATTTAATGCTTTAGATTTTATTAAAAAAAAATTTACAGAGGGAGGATTCTGGAAAGATGGCAGAGTAGGTCAGAAAATTCCAAGATCTCCAGATTTCCCCCACAAACAAAATAAAATAGTGCCTCAGGGCTGACAGAGTGGTAAAAATAAATAAAAGTAGGGACAGAACTGTGGCCCTCCCGGGACAATCAGAAAAGATCTGAAGGAAAAGCACAGGAAGAAGTTTGGTACCTGTGAAGAATAGTTCCACTTAAGCTAGTTCCACTTAAACAAACAGCTGCAAGCCCAGGGTAAGCTGGGTTAGGAGGCTGGCTCAGCCCCAACCACTGGAACTTTTACCTCCTGGGACAATGAGGGAGTTGGGCATCTGAGCTGGAAAGAATCAAGGGAGCCTCTGTAGACAAAGAATGTCAAATACACTTGTGCTGTGGAAACACAAGGAGGGGATATGTGTGAAGGAAATAGTACACACCTGGATACCTGGTAAGTGCAGAAGCAGTGGGGCAGAATGCCACTGGCTATGGGAAGCAGGCCACTGACTGGAGGTTTTGGTTTCTGTTCCAGGCCAGAGGGGAGAACAAAAGGAGGATTTGAGGCCAGAAGCACCATTCCCCATATCCCAGGGCTAGAGGTGATTAGAAAAAAATTATTTGCTACAAATGAAAAACATGTGCAAAGAAGAATTTAACCATAGAAAGTTCCTATGGTAATAGAGAAGACTGGGGTTCATCTTCAGATGAGGATAGTGAAGCAAAGAAACCCTCTTCTGCCCCAAAGAGTAACATCAAATTGTCACCTACCCAAAAAAGAATTCATAGAAGAACTTAGAGACTTTAACAATCAAAAGAGAGAGATTGAGGAAAAACTAAAAAAAAAAATCAAAAACAAAAACCAAGATTATGAAAAGAAAAGGAGGTCCAGAATCTTAAGGAAGAAAATTACTCTTTGAAAGTGAGAATTGGGCAAGGGGAAGTCAGTGAAGTTATAAGAAATCAAGAAATAATAAAACAAAAATAGAAAGAATGAAAAAAATAGAAGAGAATATGAAATATTTCTTGGATAACAGATCAAGAAGAGTAAACATAAGAATAATTGGGTTGCCTGAAAGCTATGATCAAAAAAAGAATCTTGAAACAGCAATACAAGAAATAATTAAAGAAAATTGTCCTGAAGCGTTAGAACAAGAAGGGAAAGTAGGAAAAAAACCCACCAATCACCGCCTACAAGAGATGCTATGAGGAAAATCTACAGGATTATCATAGTCAAATTCTGAAAGCCCAGCTCAAGGATAAATATTATGAGCAACAAGAAAAAATAAATAAATATGGCAGTGCCATAATTAGAATCACACAAACCCTAGCAGTGGCAACACTTAAGGACCACAGGTCTTAGAAAACTATATATTGAAACTCAAAAGAACTGGGGGTCTGACTGAATATATTATACTCAGCAAAGCTGAGCATAATCCTGAACGAAAAAAAAATGGACATTTAATGAATTGTCAGACTTTCAGAATTTTGTTTAAAAATAAAACAAATAAACCTAAACTTAATAGAAGATTTGACATACAAGAGCCAAGAGAAATAAAAGGTACATTAATTACAAGGGATTCAACAAGGATGGACTGTTTACCTTTTATATGAGGAAATGTAAAAACACATGTCTAAGACTGTTATTAGTAGTTGGTTAGTTCATAAGAAAGATTGGAATAGATTTGAGTATGTTATTACTTTAAAAAGTAAAACCATTTAGGAAACGCTATAAAGAATAATTATCTTATTCAAATGAGGTGTTAGAGGAAGAACCAACTTGGAGGAATTAGATGGGGAGGAGGGCTGATAATTCTGGAAACCTATTTTCATCAGGAATGGGATGAAGAGGGAACAATACATATATATCGAGAAGAGTATAAAAGTCTTCTAAATTCAGAAAATAAATACTAAGGAGATAGAGAGGGGGAAGAGGATAAGGGAAGAATATTTAGAGGG
The DNA here is from genome assembly GCF_028372415.1 of Notamacropus eugenii. NCBI lineage: Eukaryota > Metazoa > Chordata > Mammalia > Diprotodontia > Macropodidae > Notamacropus > Notamacropus eugenii. The sequence goes on along the minus strand of NC_092873.1, from coordinate 468,626,633 downwards.
GACAGTGAGAGAATAGGTTAAAGGGAGTATGGATTAATAGGAATGGGAGGATAAGGGAGGCATCCTTGAGGCAAGGGCGGGGGGGGGGGAGATAAGTAATAGGAGTGCAAAAAAGCAGGTAGAAGTAAAGTAGAGGAGTCAGGAGGGATATGAAATAAGAGATATACACAGACATAAAATAAAGACCAGGAATAGAATTTGTCAGGGAAAAAGGAGCAGGGGTAGTGATTATGGTCTCAGACAAAATTAAGGCTAAAATAGATTTAATGAAAAGAAAAAAATTGGGAAACCACATGTCAGCCATATTCATCAACATTGCTTTGAACTATTTAAAACAACTGGACAGTATAAGGTTGACATATTGTTGTGGTGTAGGAAATGATGAGTTGGTGGACTTGGAAAAATATGGAAAGACTTGGATTTTATAAGGAAGAGGCTATCCATTCAGAGAAAAAGAAGACAAATTAGTACAGTCTTACATAGATACATATGAATGTATATATCTATATATGAGTATGATTATAGATATCAAATGTGTAAGTGTATGTATGAATATGTATATATCTATGCATATGTTTGTATATGTATTGTATGTATGTATATGTGTGTGTGTATATATATGTATGGGCATATGTATGTATAATCTCTATGCTTAATTGTAGCCTTCTGTGGGGGTAAGGGGAGTAGAAGGGGGATAAAAGAACAAAGTAAAAAGTACATAAGAGAACAGTAGAAAACTTACAAGGAAGCAAAGAAAATACGTATGGCTCTCAAAACAATGCAGTATTTATACATAGGCTGTCTTGAAACAGAAATTAATTGCTGTATATTTCGAATTCTCTCTCGTGTTCTGCTGTGCACTTGACCATGGTTTTATTTCCTTTCTTATTTTGTATTATTTTAGTATTTAAGTTTGTTTCTTTTTTTCTTATTTTGTATTTAAATTTAAAATCTTTTTAAATTACCAAAAAGATGCTTAACACACACTAGGCAGTGACATGAGATGACATGGTGGATAGGGTGCTGGATTTAGAATCAGGAAGAATTGTGTTCAAATCTGGCCTCAGACACTAGCTATGTGACCCAGACCAAGTCACTAAACTTCATTTTCCTCATCTATAAAATGTGGATAATAATAACACCTACTCCATAGGGTGGTTGTATCCAATGAGATAACATATACCTAAAATACTTGGAAACCTTAAATAACTAAATAAATGGTAGCTATTAATATCTCATTTGATTCATATAATAACCTTCTTAGGTAGGGAGGGAGTATAAATATTATTGGCCCCAGAGATTAAGTGATTTGTCCAGGATTGCATAGCATGTGACTGGCAAATCTGGGTCTCCAAACCAAATCTTCTCATTCTAAATGGAGTAAGACTTTCACTACTGACTAATCAACAAGAGTTTATTTCATGTTTGCTATGTATCAGGCATATAACATGAACCTACACCCAGTCATTCCCCACATCCACATCCAAATACAAACCCATGTGCATGCACACTTAGTCCCTGCCCTCCAGGAGCTAAGAATTGAGGGGGAAACATCTTCATAAATAGATATACAAATATATAATGTACATATAGAGTCAACAGACTTTAGAAAGGGAGACATTAGCAACTCAAGGAATGGGCATCAGTGCTATTTTCTCTTTGCTTTTCATGTGTGACTGACTGAATTAACTATATGCTTCTTGAGGGGAAATAAAGGAGGGGAGCAGTCTATATTCATTCAGTGTGCATCATTCTGCACCCTTCCCAATAAACATTAAAGAGGAGCAGTGCATTTTAATTGGTCTACTTTAGAAACATCAGATGAACTTATTCTGCTAATTAATTGGCTGATCTCATATTTCACTTACATTGTCAGGTTATTATTTCTTCCTTTAGGGCTCCAGAAAACACCACTGACAGTTGAAATATTTCTTCCTTAATTATACAGACTTATATTTAACATAATCTTATTGTAATTATTATAATATAACTTTTACTGAGTACCAGGCATGTCGTAGGAGCAGCTGAGTAGAGAGAATTCATCTTGATCCCTTCTTAACTTATACTTTGATTCAGTGCTCAATACTCAGCTAAAGGTATACTTAGGCTGGCAGAGGACATTCCCCAATTAGGTTTAATTGGTGAGGCATTAAACCAATTTTATGTGAGTGGTCCATAAACATTTTATAACATTGGATCAGGCTTCTTTTTGACCAGCCAAATATTATTCAGTCAATTGACCTAACCTCTCTCCCCTGATAGCTTCTGTATAGATTAACTTCATATACAGAAAATGCATTGAAATAGTAATCTCTTTTGCCCATATTTCTTTCTAAAAACATATTTGCTTCCCTACAATTCACATAAAGCTTGGTTTGTAGCCATTTTATGTATTTATATGCCATTTTGTAGTATGATTATTTGTGTACTTTTCAATGTGTATTTCATTTGTGTATATGTTCATTTCAATCCATTACAAGAGGTTAAGCTACATGAGAGCAGGGCTTAGCCTCATATCACACAGTCTCTAACACAATGTTCTGCATTAGTCAATGCTTACCTTTGAATGAAAGAATTCACACTAATTATCACCTAAATTATATGATTTTAGCCCCAGTGTGAAAAGTTGTATTGGTCACATTAAAATTTTGCATCACGTTTCTCAGTCTAGAGAGATGAAAAGACTTGCTTCTCTTAAACATCTGCATTTTTATACCTTTTCTCTATACATCTGTGTCAAGTACTCTTACTTAATCCTTTATCCCCATAAATTTCTTCCCCTCTTAATACATTTGTTCATTTATGTATTCATTCATTAATGAGGAATAATGAAACTTAAAAGGCAATGCTAATCTTAAAAAAGTACGAAATAGGTTTTTTGTTCTTTATATTCATTGCAATGAGGATTTATTGAAAGACTGGGGATGTTTAAGCTGAAAAAGAAAAAAAGATTAAAAGTGTATGTTGTGGGATACTGGGCAAGTCACTTAACCCTAAATGACTTAAAAACAAGAATTCTAATGACATACATGAAAGAAGATTTAGAACTAATTTCAGTCAGTAAGTTAGTTCACAATCATTCTCCTTAAATTCAGGGGTGGGGAACCTGCAGCCCCCAGGCCATATGGGGCCCTCTAGGTCCTCAGGCATGGCCTTTTCACCAAATTCAAACTTCACAGAACAAATTCCCTTTATCAAAGGATTTGTTCTGTAAAACTTGGACTCAATCAAAAGGCTGCACCCAAGGACCTACAAGGCCACATGTGATAGGTTCCCTGCCCCTTAATGTATCTATGTCAGATAGTAGTCAGCAAAAGTAGAAGCAATGAGTAGCAGTTATGAAATTAGGCTAAAATTTTCCCAACATTTAGAGGTATTCAAAAATGGAATGGGATACCACAGGCAGTAACTAATCACCCTTCACTACAGACCTTCAAACAAAAGTTGTATGACTACATAACAGGCATGTTGTAGTGGGAATGCCCTCCCATATTGATTAGAATAGATTAGAATCCCTTACAGCTCTAACATTCTGTGATTCCCTGAATATTATGTACAAGTGAATGTTGTATCAGAATTCTGCACACAATGAAGGTGTTCAATAAATATTTCTTAGTTAATTGATATTCTCTTATCCTGTAAGTAACTTAAAATCAGTCAAATGGATCTATGCATCTGTGTTTCCCATGACAGCTCAATATTTTGATGGATCTGTGATCTCCTGAAAGCAGATATTGTTTCCACTGAGATACATCAGCACTTATGAAGGTTTTGTCTTCCTGTGTAACTTGAATTCATGCCTTCCCATCTATTCTCCCTCACATCAATTCCTCCTCATATAGTGTCTAGGGCTTTCCACAGATGAGGTTAAGAATGAGCTATTTGGGCTATCTATATGTTATCCTTCACTCTTGCTACATCCTTGGCCAACTGATGTCTTTTATTTTACCTCAAGCAGGTAAGTTGTGCAGTGAGTAGCACAGTAGACTTGGAGTTGGGATGATCTGAGTTCAAATGTAGGCTTTGACATTCACTAGTTAAGTAACCCTAGGCAAGTCATTTAACCTCTGTCTGCCTCAATTTTTTTCTCTGTCAAATGGGGATAATAATAACATCTACCTCACAGGGTGGTTTTGAGGATAAAATAATACTTGTAAAGTGCTTTGTAAACTTTAAAATGCTATTTGTGTGCTAATTGTTATTATTTCTTTCATTCATGTTCAATTGTTCTAAATCATAATTCAATGAACATAAAATAAAACATAAAAATTTTATACCATCAATAAAAGCTGAAATAGCTGGTCATACAGATCTGAAGACACAGACTTATTTGTCACATTGGCAGCATGATGATGGTTCTTATGCCTCTGCTTTCTGATATATTGTCTAATCAAGCTAAATTTCTTTGCTGGCCCATAGCCTTTTGCTAGATAGTTCCTTCTCTTGGCCTTTAAAACAACAGCTCTTAATCTTTTTTTTTTTTTTTTTTTTTTATGTCATGGACCCCTTTGGTCAAGTCAAATTCTGGTGAAGCCTATGGATTCTCCTAAGAATGATGTTTTTAAATGAATTCTCATTTCCCACTAGCTGTGCTGCTTTTGGACTTCTTTGAGCTTTTCCATTGTGCCATCATGTACCAGTGTAGTGCCAATGTGATAATCAGTGCCTAGGGCAGCCACAAATATACTGGCATAATTCTGAACCACAAAATACTACAGACTCACCACGTAGAAGACAGAACCAAAACATTTATTCAGACACTAGAAAACTAAATCCCAACACCAGAAAGCCAAATCCGTCTTAGTAACAAAGAAACCTTTGCACAATAACAATGCTGAGGGCAGTACCATGCCCAAGCCTTCCCTCTGTTAGGCTTCCCGCAAACCATCTCCCTTAAACAAATCACAAAGAGCTCTCCCATTCACGCTAGCCAGCTGCCTGTTTTCTCAGCTCTCCCACAGTTTTGACTGCCCTCTTATTACCTTCCTCTCAGCTCTGCTCTAGCTCTGCCTCTTCCTGTTCCACCTTTCCTGCTCCACGTGTCCAACAAACTCTTCTCACCACATGTTGACTTAAGTTTCCATGTGATTTAAGCAGGTCACATGGCTCTATTAATGGATGGGGAAGATCTTCAAATTAAGCAAAAAATTACACTAACAATAAGTAAAAATGCATTGTCGATACAATCACGAGCCCCATTATTGAAAAATTTCCTCAATCTCCAAGACTCTATTGGTCATGTTACTTATACTTCATCAGAAATCTCTGATTGGAGGGCAGAGTCATAGGTTCCAGAACCTCTATATGAGGAGAGGGCTCAGGATAGTCATCTCATAACTTGCCATGAGATGCACTGCTTTTGAACTTCTCCCTCAAGTCCGTGGACAGGTTAGCTTCATCCCTCTCTTCCTCCCTTTTAAGCTGCTTTTTGAGTGTTGTCTTCCCTTGAGGGAAGGTACTGTCTTTCCTTAATTTAAATTTGTATCCTCAGTATTTAGCACAGTGCCTGTCACATACTATGCACTTAATAAATGTTTGTTAACTGCTTGGTTTTTGATAAAATACATGGAATACAAAAGAGAACCAATTTTATTGAAATACTGTTTTCAAAATTTTAGAAAGAACAAATTAGTTCATACATCCCAGGTTAAGAACTTCTGCTAATCCAACTGGTCCCAGAGTCCAGAAAACCTGATACAAATCAGTTAGGTGACCCCAAAGCAACCTCTGACAAGTCTAGCAAGGGTAGATCTTCCCTGCGTCAGTGTTGGCAGAAAAAGGTTCTTTTGGGGACTTTGCTATGTCAATGAAATCACAGGTTGAGTAAAAATAAAATAAAAGATAACAGTATTTCAAAGACTGGTGATTTTGTATGTGTGCCCACTCCCCACCAAAACAAACAAACAAACTAACAAAACCCCCCCAACAGTTCTTAGATGACAGGCACACAAATCTGTCAGTGGGACCATAATCAAAGTCTTTTTATCTTGATTAAACAATCAAGTTAGGAGCTTACTTGGCCAAGCCCTTTACATCCATGATCATTATCATATCACAAGAAATCATTAGAGAAATCTGTTTTGTGGCTTTTGTACATTGCATTATTTCCTTGTAGACTTAGTGAGACAGCGGCTTTATAAAGGTATATCATCGAATCCTCCAACTGTCCATCTGCGCATGGGCCTGCTTTTCCACTTACCCCTCTACCCTACTTCGTATCATTTTCTTTTGTTTCCCTTGATCAAAGCCATGACTTCAGACTTTATCTGCACATCTTATGCCATGGGAGAGAAAGGAAGAAATTAGCCATGGGTCAAAAGACAGAGGCCATTGTTGAGGCAACAGAAAAAGAAGTTCAGCCATCACAGAATGAATTTCTAATGAGAAAATTGACAGAGCAAGGGAGACCCTCAGGGAATCAAATAACATATTTAAAGTAATTTGCAGGCCTGAAAAGGCTACATAATGCTAGCTATTACTATTGTAATTATTATTTCTAGTAATCCCTGACATGATAAAGAAACCAGAAGTTAACATTCTGTTTGATGTCTATTTTTTCCATTTCATAATAAAGAGAAATGCTTATGAAAGCCCTCCCTGAAAAGAGGCAGGCTGGGAAAACTGGATGGGATTTCAAAAGGAATGGTTCAATTAATCTGTATTGCAGATAGATTAGAATGACAATGCTCCTGTGTCCAAGTCAAGGTGAGAGCCTTAGATGAGATGGCACAAATCAAGAGGACAGGCCATTTAATACAGTTCAGAGCCACAGAGGATTGCCTTATAAGAACCACTAGCTCTGTCTCTCTATCAACTTTTGCCCAGGGACCTGAAAGTATATCACAGACATTACCAAAACTCCCTGTGAGCTGGAGATCAAGGGCAAGTATTATTTTACAGATGGGAAACCTGGCACACTGAAGCTGTGAATAAGCCAAGGTCCCATCACAAATCGATGACCCAGCCAGAAACAGAATGCAAGTAAAAATAATAACAATTCATTTCTTCTTTTTTTGGCTATTCTTACTAATCATTCCCTTGATGGATCAGATCCTGTTTCTCAAGGCCTATTTTAAAGGCCAGCACTTCATTATCACGGACCTCCCCTCCCTGTCCACTAGACAAGTGGGTATGCTGAGGCTATCCATTGATCTGAATGAAGTCGTTTCTATTCCAGACACCATCAAGGGGGTGGCAACCTAAAGGAATAAACTTATTATCAAGAAATATTTTCAGACAGTGAGGCAGCTATGCTTGAAATTCACCCACGAATTTATCTTTTCCCAGATATGTGGATTTTCAGCCTGGGGGACTTGATCAATCCAAAATGCTTTATTGAGTGTCTATTCAATAAATAGAATATTCTATTAGGTTCTATTGGTATATAAGTAGTAATGAACAATGACCTTTGCTCTCAAGGACCTCTTGTACTTTATCTATAGCAGGTGTTCAAAATATTTTCATTTTTCTTCTCTGTAAACTAGTGCCTTGTGCATAAAAGGGATCAAAAATGCTTGTTGGATGGAAACACAATTAATAATTGACCACATTTATAGAGAACTTTGTGAATCAGAGAGAACTTATTTCATTCTATGAAATAGGTATTCTATTGTCTTTTTTCAGATGGGGAAATTATAATCCAAAGAGGTAAATTGACTTGCCCAACAGTATACCTATAAAGTACCAATGTGATATTCACAATAGTTATGGAGGCCATGAGTATCCCTGTACAATTTTGAAGTGTGAAATAAAACAGCCTCTTCATGTGGAAGACAGAACCAAAACACTTATTCAGATATCAGAAAGCCAAATTCATCATAGTAACAAAAATCTATACACAGTAACAATGTAGAGGACAACATCATTCCTAAGCCTTCCCCCTGCTGGGCTCCCCACAAAGCAGCTTCATTAAACAAATCACAATATGCTCTCTCATTCACTCTAGCCAGCTGCCTGCATCTTTCCTAGCTCTGACTAGACTCTGACCAATTTCCTCTCAACTCTTCTTTAGACCCGACTCTTCTTGTTCCACCTGTTCAGCGGCACAGGTTCCATGTGACTTAGACTCATGTGACTCAGGTTTCCATGTAACCCAGGCAAGTCACATGGACCTATTAGTGAATGGGAAAGATCTTCCCATTTAGATTACCATGACAACTTAGGATCAGAAATATAAAGGTATACAAGGCAATCAGTATATGATGAATTCAACAGGGGAGGAGGTGGTCAGGGAAGACTTGAGAAAAACAGACCTGATCAGGTTCTTAAAGGATTTGGTTCATCAGAAGAATGATGGGTACAGGCAAGCCCATCCTTGGAGTAAAATGACTTCTATATAATTGTAGCATATTATCAAAAGAACACTGAACTTAGAGTCTGAAGCCCAGGGTCTGAGTCTTGGTTTTGCTGCCTGATAGCTGTTTGCAACCTTAGGCTAGTCATAAAACCCTTCCACCTCAATTTCCTCAGATAAAAGCATGGCATAATAATATCTACAACATCTACCTCAGCGTATTGGTGAGGAAGGAGAGGTGAGTGCCCAATGAAGCACCAAGAACTGTGCTTATAACTGTGACAAGGTGTATATATATATATATATATAACTCATTAAGAAAATGAGTCTTTTTTCCCCTGAGTACTTCTATATGGTACGTTTCTCTCTCTCTCTGTCTCTCTCTGTCTCTCTCTGTCTCTCTCTGTCTCTCTCTGTCTCTCTGTCTCTCTCTCTCTCTCTCTCTCTCTCTCTCTCTCTCTCTCTCTCTCTCTCTGATATTAGCAACCAGGGAAATATAAAGATGTATTTGGAGAGCTGAAGCAAGGTCAAACAAAAGGTGGGGGTGGGGAGGGGCAAAGGAAGTCAAGGTCAGGTGAGAAGGAGAGGAGAAGGAGGGTAGAAGGAGACAAGGAAGAGACAGAGAAGGGGAGAAGGAAGGGAGAGAGAGGTGAGAGGAGGGAAAGGGAAGGGAAGGGGGGGAGGGAGGGGCGAAGGGGGAAAAGGAGAGATAGTGAATAATAGCAACAAAAACTATCTTCAGCTCATTGCAGGCTACAGCTCTGCTAGCCCAGTTCTTACAGGACTGTATTTCTCTTTGTACATACTCCTAGTTGTTGCCTGTTTCCATGTCAATACATACACGTGTTATATATAAGTATAATCTCATACATGTCTGCTTATGATTATAAAGATATATAAGTATATATCTATCTACTCATCCTCCTGTCATTTTTCTGCCTCCCTATCTACCCTTTCTGCATATACTCATCAACAATATCAGATGATATTTGGGTCTTGAAGGAATCAGTTTTTAAGAAGAACTCTAGATGCTAATCAAGTTTATCCTCAGAGTAAAATCATTTCCACACTATTATAGCATATGAGGAAAAGAATCCCCCACTGTACTTTAGAAAAATGATGGATGGATGGATGGATGGAGAGACACATAAGACAGAAAGATAGAAAGATATAGAGATAGCAAACATAGGAAGAGATATATGACAATGGATTGATGGATAGATAAATGAGTAGAAAGATGAATAGATAAATAATGCATAGATGATAGATGGATAGATATAACAAAAAGATGGATAGATGGACAAATGAATGATAGGTAGATAAATATTCTCTGAATTTTTTCATGAGTTTCTTCTATATTCACTCTGATCTCCTTATTCAGTTCCTCCTTCTTCATTCTCAGTCAAATCATTTCTCCTTATGCCTTTAGAATCTCAATCTTGAGAGCTTTTCATCCATCTTGGCCCAATTTTCCCTGCAAATAGTTGAGCAGTGGTGTCAAACTTAATTAGAAATGGGGGCCACTAAACAGTTTATAAAGATTCCCTGCAGGCCATGTATTGATTTTGGAAACCACACATGTTTACATACTCCTTTTTTCCCCTTAATATACTAATACATTAAAATCAGATAGGAATTACATTTTAATCTGGTTTGGACTACACTATGGAGTTTTATGGGCACATTCACTCAATGATCAACTGTTACACTTTTCTATCTTAGATCATTAGATTCTATGTGTTCTTTCTCTGAACCTTTTGAAATTTCTGTCAAATTTTCGAATGTACTTTAGACTGCTTGTTTTTCCTCTCCTTGTCTGATATGAATTCCATGATAGGGGTTGGTATCTTAAGAGAGTGGAGAAGCTGTCATAAGGACAGGAAGTGAAATGGCATAAATGACTGGCCTGACTCATGTAAGGATTAGGAAATGGGTTTACTTAGCCTACACTGGTCCAGTTGTCAAGTACAGGTCAAAGATCTGTGTGAATGGTGCTGGAGAATTGCTAGCTCTTCTCGGGTGTCCCTTTTCCCCATGGAGATGTGCTCTGCTCATGACTTTTGCAGAAACTGCCATCTAGTCTCTTTACCACCCTGCTTGCCCTCTTCGGAAGCTCTCCAACATTGCAATGTACTTAAAATGTGGCATTGGGAAAAGAACTATAGATTATAAGCTCTTTGAGAGCAATGACTATCTTTTTCCTTTCTTTCCCCCAGTGCTTAGTCCAGTGGCTGGTAGAAAACAAGCAATTAATAAATGCTAGTTAACTTAACTGACGGACAGAGTTGACTGAGAACAAAATTTTCCATTGCATTTGAAAGAAGACCACAGTGTGATTAACACTTCTTTGAAGAATGGCAAAATCTTCATTATCCCTTTTCATTCTGTTTTGTGCTTATACTAATGTTCTTCTTATGACCATTGTGCCATTTGATAACATTGCCTACTCATATTCACAGCCCTTTGCATCTGTGAAACTTGTGATATTTAGCATAGACCATGTTATATAATATTTATATTTATGTATATATCTATATATTATATAAGAATATTTATTTTTATTTATATAATTTCTATAAAATATATTATATTTATATATAATATATTTTCTGTTTCTCCAATAATACCTTAAGTTTACAGCTTAGAGCTTCTCTTCTCCCCAATGTCACAGCTTACACATAGTTGCTACTCCAACAGTGTATCTGTATGTACGTGTGAATGATGATGATGATGATGATGATGATGATTGATGACAATGAAGTTGAAAATAACAGCAGGGGCACCTCAAATCCACTAGAAAAATGCTGCAATTTTCCTTTATACAGAACAATGTTTGGAAAGAAGGGTAATGTGGACCTATATCCCTGAGTCAAGGAGCTCAATTGCTTAGAATTTGTTGCCAATTAGATGAAGGGATCAAATCTCATCTTCTGCAAGAAACTTTTCTAGTTTCCTCTAACTCTTATCCCCAGTACCTTCCCTCTGAGATAACTTTTGATTTACACTGTATGTATCTTAAGCATGCATTGTTTACATGTTGTTTCCTCTAAAAGAACGTGATCTCAAAGTTAGAGACTGTGTTTTTGTACTTTGATTTTCTTCAAGTCCTCGGTGATTTACATGATATCTCGTACACAATAAGTGCTTGTTGACTAACTGAATAGTTGATCGTAGAGAATTGCCTGGGGCATTATTATACATCTGTCCCAGGGTGGCACAGACAAACTGTTAAGAGCTGGTACTTGAACCTCTATGTTTATGTGGAGTCTCCAGAGCAGACCTTCAGAGAGGAATTAACCTCCTTTCCTCAGGGAGTTAATTCAAGCAGTTTAGGAGCTAGAGCTGGGTAGTTCTTGCATTATTATGCTTACTTTACAGAGGAAGCCAATGGGCCTCAGGAGGTTGAGCTACTTGCCCAAAGTCATACATCTCACATGCCAGAACGGCATAAAATGGATACATAAATAATGCTAATGGCATTTTAGCAGTACCGTGTTCACATATAAAGAGGAAATCTACATGGCCCAACTGGCTTTCTTTTCTAGAACAGAGATCAGACTAGACATAGACTTTCCCTGTTGTCCTGGCTCTCATCAATGCTTGGAAGAATAAAGGGCTTTTGCAGCATCCAGGGAAGGTTCCATCCTAGAATTAGCCCAGATAAACACTGAGAGTAGGAATGGATTCGTTAGCTCCATGTTGATGTCCATCCAAAGCGGATGTGTCTGACACAGTGGATGGCTCTTCAGCTTGGTAATGAGTCTTGAGTTCTTAGTTGAGGGCTTCTTATAATATGCAATTTAAGAAACAGCTGAAAGAGCATGGCATTCTGTGATATAAGTGACATCAGTCAATTTTCATGTTATTTAAAACACATGATATGCCATTTTGGCTCCCAAATCTGTGCATGGAAATGATGCTGGGGGTGAATGTCAAATATGAGCTATCAAAACCTTCTAGTGATGTCCCCAAATTGCCAAGAGAGCAGTTAATTAGGTTCAATGTGCCAGCTCTGAAGGGATTTTTATATTCTTTTGAGTGACCCAAGGCTAGAGACTGGAAAGTGGGATTTAATTGAGACAAGTGCTAAATAATGTCTCAAGGCAAAAGACCCATATGGAGAGCTCAGTGTGTGAAAAAAACAGAATCAGGGGGCATGAGAAATCTCATAGTCTTATACCACTGTCAGTGGAGCCTGGCAAATTTTGCAGAGAGAAAAAAGTTTCTTTGGGACTCTTCTCACTTCCAGGGTTCCAGAGGCATGGAATTTCTCTAGTTGAATGGTGAGGATACTATGATGTCTTCAGGAAAAATGCTGATTTTGTCAAAGAAATTCTTAATGGAATAGGTTAGGGGTTAAAAATAAAGATGAAGTCCAGATCCAGTACTCTCCTTTACCACACTTTCATTCAGAGCGCTGTTATTCTATGTAATTCAGACTGGAAAAAGTGTTGACTTACTGCAATAATCTCATCACCCCATTTTGGAGATTTCCTTGTATTCTACCAAGAAAGTTTCTTCCCACAGAGCCTGGCTCATCTTTCTGGTCTCCAGGGCAGATCAAAGATAGCTCTGCTTTTAACCTTAAATAACCATGCTCTGAATCCTTCTTGAGTATTTCTATTCTAAAACTTTATGCTTTATGAGTCACAATTTCTCTGAAACGTATTTAGAAAAAAACAGTGGCTTGTTATGGTAGAGAAGGTATGAGAATAAGAATTGAGAGTGCTCAATTCTAGTTGTGGGTCTAGTACTAGAGCTTTGAGGCTCTGGATAAATCACTTAGCCTCTTCAGCCTATCTTCTGTCAAATGAGGTATTGGGCAAGATAAGTTCCAAGATCCCTCCTGGTTCTAAAACCATGACTTTCTAAGATCTCTACACTCATCTCCACTTTTGTCAGTTGTTCTTTTCCAGTGTTACCATTTGGATCTTTAAATCTCCCCTTATAGGGGAGGCAACTCATCTAACAGCTCCTGGACTATATCTTATCTCTATACAGCATTGAGGTGGGGGTGGGAGGACATTGAAAGTATAATGAAAGAACCTGGGTTCAAGTTTGGGCTCTGCTACTTATGACCTGTGTGATCTGTGGCATGTTGCATCTCCTCTCTTCCAATTTTGAGATCATGAGATTTGACTGCTACTTCCAGCGTTTAGCATACTGCCTAGCATGTCCTGGGTACATAATTAATGCTTGTTGACTTGAACTGACTTCTAATGGACTCATGTCTTCTGTGCTAGTCAATCTTTCGGTAAACTTCTAACAAAATGTTGGATTCTATTTCTAGAATCTATTTCTATTTCTAGTCACTTAGTGGCAATGTCTTCTTTTATTTATTTCATATTGTTTTGTTTTCTATTTTGATGATCATGTTGAACATTAGGATTCTCCTCCTGCTTTTGTTAATAATGTTTTAGACTAAAGTGATTAGATGGGATTTGGTTGACACAGAATCAGTTCTTTACATCTTTGACTATAGCTTTATGAGATAGACAATTCAAAAATCTTCATTTCCCCTTTTACCCATCATTCCATTCCCTTTTATTCTCCGAATTCCCATTCTCAGGCCTAAATAAAGACATAGTGCAATAATGCTCTAAAACTATGAAGGGAGCAGGTGCTGCCAATAGCTCTGATGAGGGGAGGAACCTTATTTTCTCTTTGATTATTGGCTGGAGGGAGTAGATAAAAGCAGGAAACCCAGGAATTTGGGGCTTATAGTTGTAAGCTGGACCTTATATTGTGGTTGCAGAGTTTATTACCTTGAAGGAAGAATTAACAAGGGAGCCACACACCTCTTAATAGCTAAGGTGTATGTGTGTGCATGCATGTGTGTATGTATGTGCACTTGTGTGGGTGTATGTGGGCATGTGGGTGTGCATGTATGTGCGTGTGCATGCATATGTGTATTATAAGTATGTGTATCTGTGTGCACGTATGTGTATGTGTGCACACATGCCTACCTGAGGAAGGCTTATGCATTTGGCTGCCCTTTGAGGTTTCTCAGGTCTTAGTAAGATGTTTTTTTATTCAGTTCATTTTCCATTTTTCTGTTTCTATTTCTATATCTTGTTTTCTATTTCAATGATCATGTTCAACATTAGGATTCCCTTCCCCCTTTTGTTAGTAATGTTTTAGACTAGACTAAACTGATGTGATGGGATTTGGTTGACATAGAGTCAGTTCTTTATATCTATGACTATAGCTTTATCATATACATAATTAAAAACTCACACTGCATTGAAGGATTTGAGTGATTATGACTCAAGTCACATCTGTGGGGACTACATCCTTGACCCACCTCTGGGACATTTTTCTTACTTTTGGTTGGGTTAGTGTCTGAGGTTGTGGGACCTTAAGAAGCATGGTGCAAAAGTAACTCTGGATTATGAAAGGTTGTACCATTGAGGTAAAGCTCTGGCAAGTCCCTTCAGCCTAGAAAGATATTTGTTTGTTTGTTTGTTTTTAGAGACCAGGTAATAGAGAGTCTATTATCTAAGAACCATTCTATTTAAATTGAAAAAAAACTCATTACAAGAAAGTTTTGACACAAGGTGAATATTTTCCTTTGTCCTAGGAAGTTTACAGTGACCTTCTATAAAACTGCCGAGAAGACTATGGTTCATACTGGGAGAGGGAGGAATATTAACAAAACTGAAATCACAAACTAATATTTCAAACGATTGAAATTTGCCATTCTTAAATGGGAATGAGGGAGTGGAACTAGAAAGCCATTTGTGTGTATACAAATGTATTGCTACATTTCACATGGTTGCAGCATCTCTAAAACCATCATCGGCCAATCCACAGTAGCAATTTCACAATTCTGTATTTTACAGCAGTGGTTGCATGATCCATCATGGCGTGAACCATTAGGATGATCATGTGTGCCTCCGTATGATCCAAATCTTGATCTACCATTTGTCCTTTTGTAGCATTGTTTCTCTAAACCTGTCATGACTTTTTTTTTTTAAAAAAAAGTCATAATATCATTAATAGACTTGGGATTTGCAAGCACTTTTAATGAGATTTTCATGGTAAGAAAATGAGATCCAGTGGTATATTCTGAAGCTTTCAGTGAGTTCACAGAAAGAAATATATCCAGCCACATACAGTGCATAAAACTACAGTCTGTTTCTCCTCTAATTGGTAATAAATGTAAATGTTTAGTTATGCCTGGCTAGGGAGCTATGAACAACACATCTGTCTGATGCTTTTTTCTGTCTTCACAAGGACTGCAGCATTTATGCCATCTGTAGCCTGTGAAGGAGGAGAGATAGAGAAAAAGTGAGTCAAGCAGGGCACAAGAGAGAAGGGTAGAGGAAGAGCTGAGAAAGAATGGTAAAGGAAATTAGGAGAGTCAGGATAATGCCATTTTAAGCTTTCTATCCAGGATCTTTCCAGTTCCTGGCTGGCAATTGGGAGCTTAGAAATAATTCTACATATATAGAGAAGTCAAGCTTCAGGAACTCTGCCTTGATTACACGCTGACCTTTGGGTTTGGCATTGATGGGCACCTTTTATCTCTGTTCTAGGGAAATGAGTTTTGTAATCCCTTCTGCAGTAGCCTGACTTTCTCCTGGGCTCTGGTCTCCTGGCTTGACTCTAGAGTTTATATCTTGACTAGGACCATGTGAAAAACAACTACTACTACTAGAGCTAGTTTTAGTGCTAGTTCTACTACCACCACTATCACTACCACTGCCACACAATACCTTACATGAATGTTTTATTCAATTACAGAAGTCATTTATCCATCTGTGTAACAGTTCCCAGAACATTCAATTTAAGGGAATAGTAGTAAGAAACCTTGTCCAAGAACTATTTCTATTTGAACTCCATGACGGGGAAAAAGATAAAAAAAACAAAAACAAGTGATGAGAAGCACAAAAGCCTTTTTTTCCCTATTTGTCACCATGCCACATATTCATACCCACTAAACTGCTGGAATCAAAATCTCTCCACATATAGAGACCTGCCTGGCAGAATAAACCAGCATCACTTAATGACTGGCTGAAATACATATCATTCCTTTCTTACTTTTGGGGTGCCTAGAGATAACGGAAGATTCATAGTTCTGTAAGATGAATATGACAAATCAAAAGAAAATAAATTGAACACTATAATGTAAGAAATAATTCAGGAAAACTGCCCACAATTTCTGAATGCAGAATAGGAAGCGCTAATCAAAGAATCCACAGATAGCCTTGAGGAAAAATAAAATCCAATGCTTTAAACTCCCAGACAGGGAAACTTAACAATTTCAATGATAAACAACAATTCAATAAAAATATAACAGGAAAAATACCTTACATATAAAATTTTACATATATCTATATATATATCTATATCTATCTATCTATCTATCTATCTATACATACATACATATATATATATATAAAGCTAAGGAAAATATAAAGTTAAGGAAATTCAAATAACCTTTCATCCTGTCTACTACTGGAGTCGTCCCAAAGATTTATTCAGTCAGTCTAAAGGAGATAAATTTATGTTTATTTTTATTTAATGTCACAAATTAGTAATCTTACCCACCCATTCAATAGACCAAGGAACAATTAATTATAAAAGAACAAAAATATGATAGTGAATTGATTACCCCAGAACTTTCAGTATATTGACCTCCATTGAAAAAGATGAGAGGTAAAATGTGAAGCATCACCATCAGCTAGTATCTCTGTGAAAAGCAATGTCAGAGGCCAGCCGTTGTTTTACAAATATAAAATTCAGGCGGATTTTCCCACAATTTAGACCTAAAGATTAGTACCAGACCCCAGTGGCTCAGGAATTAAGAATAAGTGACTGGAAGAAGGGTTCTTAGTATGTAATAGCAGATCTACTTCTCTACTGATAGACAAGCTGAGGATGAATGTGGTGTTCACATGCTCAGATTAAATATTAAGAAGGTCAAAGGTCCCCATCAAGGGCATATGTATGTAGGAATTTTATGTAAATGAGATTCAACAAATATTTATGAGCAATATAAAAATGTGTTATCTCAAAAGCAATTGGGTCAGGAGTTTCTGACTGGGATCTGGGTCCTCCAGTGGGGCAGTCTCCCCAAATCTGCAGTGTCCTTATAGCCTTGACCCCTGCTCTCAGCAGAGGAACCTTATGAAAGGTTGGGCCCTGGGGCAACATAGTCACAAGGGACAGCCTCTAATATATTACAACATTAATATATGAAATAGCAAGCTTTCTCTCTCCATGCTTATTATCCTTCATGATGCATAATGAAATTACACTTAAATTAATTTTAAAATAATAATGAGGCATTTCTTTTGTTCCATTAAAGGGAATTTTAAAAATGCAAAATGTGTTATGTCTGGAACTCTCAAATATGCTCAAGGTTGATGGGACAGTCTCAGACAGTTGCTGTCAAGTACAGCAGACTAGTCTGTCTCAGAAAAGCATTATATTCACAGATTTGCCTGCACCTGAAAACTCTGCCCCTTTTCCCAGTCATTATGAAGGTCCTAAGTATATGTGGATGCTGGGGGGCAGGGGGGTGGGTGGGAGGGAGGTAGATACAGTAGGCAATTGATATGATCGCATTTCCACTGTTCAGTTAGTGTTCCGGGAATGACACAAAGTCATAGCTACATCAGTGATGTTTTCTGGAAATTTCCAACAATGAAACACGAGCCTTCCTATGCCCCAGAGTTTTTCCTGGGTCTAAATCACTCTCCACCAAAAACTGATTCTGGCCATAGCTCCATAATAGTCTCCATCATAGTAACTACTTTCAGATGATTCCACTCATCCTCTTCCTTACACCTCCCTAACATACGATGCTCCAGCATGCCCATGTGATCACACAATACAACCTTGCTACAGCCAGCTCCACTATTTTTTTCCCAAGCTGCGGTATTCCTTTCTTGTGATACATTTCCTTGCCACTACTTTTAACTCAAGGAACTATGGGCAGGACTTCTCTAAATGTCTTGGAAGAAAGTCCTGAACCAGAGAAATTTCATAGATGTCGTTGACTAACCCCCTACTTTGTCCTCCAGGCTTGTAGCCCTTTTAAATTACTCAAACTGGACTACTCACACTAACTTTAACTCTAATCCTAACTTCTTCCAAGGACTCTGAACTGAATATTTCTCTTGATCTTAATCACAAAGGGGAAGGTAATTTCTGAAATTTCTTTAGAAATTTAATAGATATTGCCTTGAAGGATATGGAAAGCTGGGTGAATATTCCCAAGGTCTGGCACAACCTAGATCATGTGTCACTGGATATGTATATATACATATATATATGTATGTATATGTATATATATATATACATATATATATATGTGTGTGTGTGTGTGTCTGTCTGTGTCTGTGTGTATATATCTGAATATCTGTTATCTGAATGCCAGGAAAGCCTGCATACCAGAAGATGCTTTTGCTCAAAGAAGAATGCTAAGGTAATCGAAAGTTCTGGGCTTAATGCCAGGAAAGACCTGGGTTTGAATCCTATATTGACATTTATCAGACATTAGAATGCAAGCTTTTCATGATGAGTTGATTCTTTATTGTTTTAATATTTGCCTCTTGTGACATAGTCATTATTTAATGGATGCTTGCTGATCATGTGTGATCATGGGCAAGTCACCTAATCTAAGCCTCAGTTTTCTCATCCATAAGATGGAGATATTATATGTATTACCTAACACACATGCTTTTTATGATGATCAAATGAAATGTACATAAACCACATTGAAAACTTAAAAGCTCTTTGGAAATGTCATCTTTTATCATCACCTAGACCTGCTTTCCAAGTTTCTAAAACAGAGGCTTGGCTATTCTCGCTCTCTTTTGCTTCTCTTGCTTTTATGCCTACCTTAATGCTTGCTAGATGGCCCAGATTACCCTTTAAGATACTGTTTATAGTTTATAAGTGCTGGCATTAGTAAATCTCTGGCACGTTATCCAGGCATGTAAGTGAGAAGAATTTTCAGAGAGTGGAATCTTTCACATCTCTCTTTGCAAATACTGACATTTCGGAAAACGTACCTAGATCTGCTATAAAGGCATGATGTAACAAAATACACTTCAGTATTCTTATTTATATAGTCTATGTGCCAAATAGCTTAATAGGATAGATTATGGGAAGTAATAACTGATCTCATAGTCTCTTCCAAAAACTTCTCCACAAATTAGATGTAAACTATTGGGTGTTCTCTATAATAGCTTATACATGAAAATTCATAGAAGTGAATGACTTCCATTGGTGTCTAGAATGTTACATGTGTAGTGAAAGGTAGCTTAGAACATGGAACAAAATTCCATGTTCTTGAGAAATGACATAGCCCTGTGATAATGGTGGTGCTGAAGGGCAGAGAACTATGAAGTCAAGATTCCTCTGACATCAACAACCAAAAGGTGCCACTGAAGTTATCAGATCTCTCAAGGATGAGGTGAAAACACAGGACCATAAATCTGGAACTAGAAGATATGTCAAAGACCAGATAGATGAACATTCTCATTTGATAGAACGTTGAACTGAAGTCAGTAGAAGTTCAGTGACTTGTTTAAGGTGAAATAAATCATAAATCTCTTTAAGAAGTGTCAATTCACTAGCAATGGAAGCTTCTTCATATATGATGCCATACTTTCATGCCCAATCAAGGTGATGGATTCAATTCTTTCATTGCTTATCCCTTCTGGACAGTCAGATACCAAGGCACTGTGTTGAACAGAAGCATATAAAAATTTCCAAGAGTGACTAACAGTTATTTTGCCATGGTTTATGCTGTAAGCCTGAGAGATTTGTTTTCCCTCAAATCCAGTTAGCCTTCCTGGGGTTTATGATAGAGGGAACCAATGTCATGTCTCTGTATAAGCTTTACAAGTCTGCATTCTATCAGCAGGAGATAGGTCACTGAAAAATGTTTTGGGTTTAACAAAATGCCCTGTGAATCTCCTTGTTTTCTAGGACTGGGGTTGGTGAGGTCTGAACAATTTTCTTCCTGATAAAACAAGTCATAATGGTAGAGGGTCCTAGGGGAGTGCAGGTATAATTAATTATAACTTGAGTGGTATTGAGGTGACTTTAGACAAATTACTGTAGCACTCCAATGCTAAGGAAATTGTATGCCCTTCACAAATTCAGCTTGGTAGAGATTCATATTCCTTGAATTTTACCTATCATACTTGAAATAAATGGAAATGAGTATGTTCAGGATGGTGATATTCACATCGCAATAGTTGATGAAGGAGTGTAACATCTCCCTTTCAAAAAAAATAGTATTTTAATGTCCCCCAATTACATTTGAAAACAATTTTTAACATCTGTTTGTAAAATTCTGAGTTACAAGTTATCTCCTTCCCCTCCTTCATATTGAGAAGGCAGGAAATTTGATACAGATTATGCATATATAGTCATGCAAAACATTTCCATATTAATTCTGTTGTAAAAGAAAGCATAGACCCTTCCAAAAAAAGAGAAAAGGAAAAAAAAACTATGCTTCAATTTGTATTCAGACTTTATCATTTCTTTCTCCAAGGATAGACAGAATTTTTCATGATAATTCCCTCAGAGCTGTCTAGGATCATTATATTGCTGAGAATAACTAAGTCATTCATAGTTGATCGTCTTACAATATTGTTGTTACTGCTTCTCCTGGTTCTACTCAGTTCACTTTGCCTCTGTTCATATAAATCTTTCCAGGTTTTTCTGAGAGCATCCTGCTCATCAATTCTTACAGTACAGTATTATTCCATAACAATCATATATCACAAATTGTTCAACCATTCCCCAATTAATGGGACTCCCCTCAATTTCCAGTTCTTTGATACCAAAAAAGAGTTGCTATAAATGTTTTTGTAAATATAGTTTTTTTTTCCTTTTTATCTCTTTTGGGATACCTAGTAATGCCTGGTAATGGCATTGCTGGGTCAAAGGGTATGCAAGGTTTTATAACCTTTTCGGCACAGTTCCAAATTGTTCTACCTAATAGTTGAGTCGGTTTACAACTCCACCAACAGTGTTTTAGTGTCTCAATTTTCCCACATCTACTCCAAAATTTGTCATTTTCCTTTTCTGTCATATTAGCCAGACTGATAGGTGTGAGGTAGTACCTCATAATCATTTTAATTTGCATTTCTCCAATCAATAGTCATTTAGAGCTTATTTTCCCCCTGTGGTTATAGATTTGATTACTTCATTTGAAGGGGCAGCTAGGTGGTACAGTAGATAGAACACCAGTGCAGGAGTCAGGAGGACCTGAGTTCAGATCTCACCTCAGACACTTGACACTCACTAGCTGTGTGACCTTGGGCAAGTCACTTAACCCCAATTGCCTCATCGTGGGCCTTTTCCAGTCATCCTGATGAATATCTGGTCACTGGATTCAGATGGCTCTGGAGGAGCAGTGAGACTGGTGACCTGCACAGCCCTCCCTCACTCAAAACAAAGTCAAGTGCAAGTCATGTCATCATTTCTCTGATGGCTTGGTCTTCTTCAGCAACGAAGGATGAACACACACACACACACACACACACACACACACACACACACACACATTTCATTTGAAAACTGATTGTTTGGCAGACGCAGAGCCCAGCCCAGACCTGTCGCGGCCACGGCACCGAGAGGTACAGATCCAAGCGGGCTTCAGGGAGGGGATCTCCAGCGGCCGCACAAGTCCCTCCACCCACAGGTGATGGGGGTCGGTGAGAGAGTCTCTTTGGCGGGTCGAGAGGGGAGTGGGGTGCCCCCATAACTCAGGCCCCCCCCGGGAAGTAAAAGCTGAGAGGCAGCTGCAGACCAGGGCTCCCCAAGGGGGCAGGAGCTAGGATCCATTGTGGAAGGTCTGTGCATAAACCCCCTGAGGGAACTGAGCCTGAGAGGCGGCTCTGCCCCTACCTGAGTAGCTGAACCTAATCTCACACTGAATAGCAGCCCTGACCCCACCCAAAGCCCTGAGACTGAGAAGCAGCATTTGAATCTCAGACCCCAAGTGCTGGCTGGGAGGATCTGGAGGCAAAGTGGGAGTGAGGAGAATATTCAGAGGTCAAGTCACTGGCTGGGAAAATGCCCAGAAAAGGGAAAAGAAATAAGACTATAGAAGGTTACTTTCTTGGTGAACAAGTATTTCCTCCCTTCCTTTCTGATGAGGAAGAACAATGTTTACCATCAGGGAAAGACACAGAAATCAAGGCTTCTGTGTCCCAGCCCACCCAATGGGCTCAGGCCATGGAAGAGCTCAAAAAGAATTTTGAAAATCAAGTTAGAGAGGTGGAGGAAAAGCTGGGAAGAGAAATGAGAGACATGAAGTCAAAGCATGAATAGCAGATCAGCTGCCTGCTAAAGGAGACCCAAAAAAATGTTGAAGAAAATAACACCTTGAAAACTAGCCTAACTCAATTGGCAAAAGAGGTTCAAAAAGCCAATGAGGAGAAGAATGCTTTCAAAAGCAGAATTAGCCAAATGGAAAAGGAGATTCAAAAGCTCACTGAAGAAAATAGTTCTTTCAATATTAGAATGGCACAGATGGAGGCTAAGGACTTTATGAGAAAGCAAGAAATCACAGAAAAAAGTGAGAAGAATGGAAAAATGGAAGATAATGTGAAATATCTCATTGGAAAAACAACTGACCTGGAAAATAGATCCAGGAGAGACAATTTAAAAATTATGGGACTACCAGAAAGCCATGATCAAAAGAAGAGCCTAGACATCATCTTTCATGAAATTATCAAGGAAAACTGCCCTGAGATTCTAGAACCAGAGGGCAAAATAAGTATTCAAGGGATCCACAGAACACTGCATGAAAGAGATCCAAAAAGAGAAACTCCTAGGAACATTGTGGCCAAATTCCAGAGTTCCCAGGTCAAGGAGAAAATATTGCAAGCAGCTAGAAAGAAACAATTCAAGTATCATGGAAATACAATCAGGATAACACAAGATCTAGCAGCTTCTACATTAAGGGATCGAAGGGAATGGAATAGGATATTCCAGAAGTCAAAGGAAGTAGGACTAAAACCAAGAATCACCTACCCAGCAAAACTGAGTATAATACTTCAGGGGAAAAATTGGTCTTTCAATGAAATAGAGGATTTTCAAGCATTCTTGATGAAAAGACCAGAGCTGAAAAGAAAATTTGACTTTCAAACACAAGAATGAAGAGAACCATGAAAAGGTGAACAGCAAAGAGAAGTCATAAGGGACTTACTAAAGTTGAACTGTTTACATTCCTACATGGAAAGACAATATTTGTAACTCTTGAAACTTTTCAGTATCTGGGTACTGGATGAGATTATACACACACACATGCACACACGCACACATACATAGAGACAGAGTGCACAGAGTGAATTGAAGAGGATGGGATCATATCTTAAAAAAAAATGAAATCAAGCAGTGAGAGAAAAATATATTGGGAGGAGAAGGGAGAAATTGAATGGGGCAAATTATCTCTCATAAAAGAGGCAAGCAAAAGACTCATTAGTGGAGGGATAAAGAGGGGAGGTGAGAGAAAAACATGAAGTTTACTCTCATTACATTCCACTAAAGGAAAGAACAAAATGCACACTCATTTTGGTATGAAAACCTATCTCACAATACAGGAAAGTGGGGGATAAGGGGACAAGCAGGGTGGGGGGGATGATAGAAGGGAGGGAAGGGGAGGAGAGTACAATTCGAGGTTGATACTCATGGGGAGGGAGAGGATCAAAAGAGAATAGAAGTAATGGGGGATAGGATAGGATGGAGGGAAATATAGTTAGTCCTATACAACACAACTATTATGGAAGTCATTTGCAAAACTACACAGATTTGGCCTATATTGAATTGCTTGCCTTCCAAAGGGAAGGGGTGGAGAGGGAGGGAGGTAAAGAAGTTGGAACTCAAAGTGTTAGGATCAACTGTCGAGTAATGTTCTTGCCACTAGGAAATAAGAAATACAGGTAAAGGAGTATAGAAAGCTATCTGGCCCTACAGGACAAAAGAGAAGACGGAGACAAGGGCAGAGAGGGATGATAGAAGAGAGAGCAGATTGGTCATAGGGGCAATTAGAATGCTCGGTGTTTTGGGGTGGGGGGAAGGTCCAAAAGGGGAGAAAATTTGTAACCCAAAATTTTGTGAAAATGAATGTTAAAAGTTAAATAAATAAATAAAAGGAAAACTGATTGTATATGTCTTTTAATCACATATCAATTGGAGAATGGCTTTTATTTTTACAAATTGGACTCAGTTCTCTATACTAAAAAAGAAGTCTTTATCAGAGAAACTTGCTTCAAAATTTTTTCACAATTATAATTGCTGTATTTCCCTGCATCCTATTTCTTGATTTATTCTATTCTCTCTCTCCTTTCATCCTTTCCCTCCTCAAAAGTGTTTAACCTCTGACTACCACCTCCCCGAATCAGCCTTCCCTCCTGTCAGCACGTCCTTTCTATCCTTCTCCCCTCCTACTTTCCTGTAGGGTAAGATAAACTTCTGTAGCCAACTGAGTAGGCATAATTCCTTCTCTGTCACCTCCCTTTTTTGGAATACAATTGCTCATGCCAACAACCAGGAAGGTCAAAGATAACTCTTCTTAGCATTATTTGTGATGGATTATTGCAAATCTTGTGTCACTCACTCATATCATTCAAACATTTGACTGTAATGGAGGTGGGAGAATGTGCCATGTCTCAGACATCTGTAATTTTTCCTGTGGAGGCAATTCATCCATTTATTCCTGTTTGCAGACTTCTGGCAAGTTATGGAAATTAGTGGAGCTACTCTCCCTCCACCTCATAAAGGACATGAACAGACAAAGTGGAAATATTTCTTAGAAAAATTTATTGTAAAGTTGCTTTAGTCATATCCAACTCTGTGACCCCAGTTGGAGTTATCTTGGCAAAGATACTGGAGTGGTTTGTGATGTCCTTCCTTAGCTCTTTGCTTCTCTGTCTCTTTCTCTCTCTGTCTCTCTCTGTCTCTGTCTCTGTCTCTGTCTCTCTCTCTCTCTCTCTCTCTCTCTCTCTCTCTCTCTCTCTCTCTCTCTCTCTCTCTCTCAGAGACACACACACACACACATACACACACACACTTGAGGCAAATAAGGTTAAATGCTTTTCCCAGGGTTAAATAGCTAGTAAGTGTCTGAGGCTGATTTTGAATTCAGTTCTTATTGACTCCAGGTCTGGCATTCTATCCTTTGTGTCACCCTTAGAAAAACTACAGCTACCAAAATTCTATTTTACACTAGTGTTATCATGATTTGGACAAAGCCACCTCAATACCACTTAAGTTCTAACCATACCTGCAGTCCCCTAGGGTCCTCTGCCCTTAGTGACTTGTCATGTCAGGAGGACAACTGCTCAGATCTCACCAACCCCAGTCCTAGAGGACAAGTTTTCGTTGCAGCCATTTACAGATATGATACCTCATATTTAAGAGACAATTCCCATTTCTTTGATTTGACTTAGTTCTGGGAAATGTAACTACCTGATACAACAAGATCTCTCAGATCCCAGGGTCATCATGGAAAGGAATTCTTCTTCCTCAGTTCCATCCAATTTAACATCAGTCACCTTCTGACTGGAATATCTTGTGTCATTTCCAATGATCTCATTTCCTGATTCTGTTCATGGGAAATTAACCATTTGGAAGGTTTTTACTATAGTATTTATCCCTGTGGTTAGGAGTACTAAAATGAAATCAAAGACCTTGGTGGTTTTAGTATTTTATAGATAGGGATTAGGGGGCACTGATTCTTGCTTGTTCTTAATGTCACCAGATTGGGTCCTTGTTTTCCCTCCAGGACATTTTCCCCTTATACTATTAAGTCTGAGTCCCCACTCTTCTACAAGTCCAAATTATTCAAAAATTTGGATAGAGCAAGTCAGGTGATTTCAGCACTATAGACAATTCCTGGATGAAGAAATTTCCTCCACAGTACTAATACTTCCTCTACCAATGCCTTCTTTTTTATTTTTTCAAAATTATTTTATTTTTAATTTATGGAATAAAACAAATATTTCCATAACATAGTATAATTAAAAAGGTGATTGCTCATGAAACTGGAAATCTATTATGTACAACTTGCTATTCCATTTAAATATATAATAAAGTTATTATCTGTTTTTTTCCTTTTTTTTGAATCAAACTTTCTCTGTAATTTATAGTCTGTGAGTGTTGCCTGAAAAATAAATGATTTGTTGAGGGTCACCCAGCCAGGATGTGTCAGAGACATGACTTGGAGCCAGGTCTTCCAGGCTTCAAGGCCAGCTCTATCCTCTAGGCATCTAAAATCTAACCTAAACATTTTGACCAATGCTGCTTCTTCCTAATTCCAAATCACTTGGAACTGCCTAAGTTGATTTAGGCTACTTGTCACATTCTTACCATCAAAGTTCCTGGATGATGTTTTTAATTAAGGATCCCCAAACTTTACCAATATTTTTGACTTAAAACACCTATATTCTCTCTTTTGAAAAAAAAAAAATGTGTGTGTATGTGTGTGTGTGTGTGTGTGTGTGTGTGTGTGTGTGTAATGCATAATGGATAGAGAGCAAATATTGAATCCAATAAGACCTGAGTTGAAGTTCTGCCTCCAGCAATACTGACTGTGTGATCTTGGGTAAGTCACATAATTTCTCAGTGCTTTAGACAACTCTCTTGTTTGGAGCTATAAGATTTATTTGCTTGAGGAGAGAGCTTCCTCAGCTGGAGATTCCCAATACCAATGAAATCACACATCCAGGCCCTATACTATCTTGAGAAGGGGTAGGGTTCCCATTTTCTAGCAGGGGAACTTCCCAATTGGCAGTTATTGTTCCTAACATTCTTATCGCCAAAGTCACCTCTGAGTGTTTGGTGTGGAGATGCTATTTTACATAGACAGGAAAAGTCCATATTTACTTCTGTCATTCTTATAGGATAAATGATAATATGATAGGAGCCTCAGGCAAGGTCAAGGCTAAAGTTACTTGAAGTATTTGATGAGTGGCCATGGTGGAAAGAGTAAATGGTGACACCATGTAGCTATACAAACTAGGAGATGATATGTCCCTGTAACTCAAGAGAGACTGGAAAAGTAGAAATGCTGTTCATGGTATCAGAAAGACATGTCTAGAGCTCTCCAACAAGCCAAAAGATTTATGGATTGGAATGTCAGATATTTGTCACTTCAAATATATAGCCTAGAGTGTCTCAGTAATACTGTGCTCAGTAATATCATCACAAATTTGCCTGAATTAGAACTATCTATCCCCTAGAAACCATAGAGTTACCAATGTTAACCACAACACAGAGCTGCCCAGACAAAGAGAAAATACAGAGACACTAGAGAACTACACTGGCCACCTTCCCACAGACTAATGTCCTAGAAACGAAGCATATCAACATGTCACATTAGAGACACTTCCTAGGGAGCATAAAAATGCAGGATCTGAGAGTTGTAAGAGGCTTCAGCTCCAGTCTATCCCAATCTATACATGAAATGAATCCCCACCATAATATACCTGAAAAGTGTTCGTCCTTCCTCCTCTTTGAGAGAAGACCTACAAGTGGGGGGGGTGGGGGTTTCCACTACTTCTTAAGGCAACTTACTTTACTTTTGAAGAGCTTAATTTTTTCAAAAAAAAATCTTTACCCCCTTCCTTATCCATGCTGTTTCATACATAAGAAACTTATCTGTGTTGGAATCATGCATCACAAACAAGAGTATTGGTCAAAGGGAAGGCAGCACTTTTCCTCTTCCTTAAATTTCTTGGCTACTCATGGTTCCCACCTGCCCATGATGATCACATAATATAGTCCATCTGTGGCCAATTCATCACTCCCCCCAATTGTGGTGATGACCAAGAGAGTTGCTAACAGCTGGAAGTCTATTCTTAGCCATAACATAGACAAAATGGAACTTGAGGGTTCTTCCTAAGGGAACTCTAGGAAAAATAAACCCATTTTCATTATGTTAACCTGACTCTGCCACTAGGATAGACATCCCTAAATCACTTTTGTAGAAGGTAAAGATAGGGTTTCCTACTATGTGAATCCTTGCTTTGCTATGATTCCCTTGAGGAAAAATGTTAGGTATACTTTACAGTCACAGAAAAATCCCAAGCCAATGTGAAAAAAATCTGTACGGCTCCTTGATTGTGTTCTTAATAGAAATGGTGATATCTGACCTACCAATGAATCTAGACAAGACCCCAGGTAGTGAAGTTTCTTTCAGCATTAGGTGACATTTTAAAGATAAAGTAGTACCATATTATTAAGTTTTCTGTATTGTTATGTTTAATGTCTATTGGTCACAAATGTACTCACAAATTGTCGGGAACTGCCAAAATAATACCATCGATTGAATAGTTCTAAAATTCCAAGTTTTGGCATACAAAGAACTTGGCATTAAGCAAGGTGAAACTACAGGTAAGGGAAGAAATACTCTTTCACTTGGAGGCTGGCCTCAACGTACTATATCCTTCAAGAGTTGAACAGTTGTCTGGTCCAAAATGCTGGAGGTTGACAGGTGAAGAAGAGAAAGAAAGAGGAATAGAGGTGTATTTCCTGCCATGGCAAAGTGGCATGGGAAGTACATGGTACCTTTTCTTCATTTTAATTTCAAATGAATTCTAGCTTAGGAAGAATGCATAAGGTCAACTTTGCACATTAGTAAAATATTGTCATTACTATTGCAAAGCTCTTTTTCCTTAGGCCCTCTGCAGAGGTCACACTTGGCAGCATTTCCAGCTGAGTTGCATTGACCTTTGCCCACATCAAGAAATGCTTGACAAAGAAACTCACAGTGGGGAAGAAGAAATGGACACTACACATTTTATATGATCACAGAATGTTTGGGCAAAGCAACTGTTCTTGCAGCCAAAAATGTTTTGTAGTGGAAATAACTGTATTTGAAGGAAGAGGACGTGGGTTTGGCTCTCTCTGCTTTGGCATTTATCACCTGGGTGGTCTTTGACGATTAAATTCTCAGAACTTCAGAGTTAAAAGTGACTTTAGTGACCATTGTGGCCAACTTGAAAAATATTTCTCATTCCAACCTTTGTTTGAAGACCTCCAGTGAGAGGGAGCCCACTATCCTTCAGTACTGCCTATTCTACATTTTGATAGCTTTAGGGAGATTTCTACTTCCTTTCAGCCTAAATTTAATTCAGTTGGGGAAAGTTTCTTTTATTGTCTACTATGTGTGGAACACTCTAACAGGTGCTGAGTGTAATACAAAGTTTTATAAGACATGGCCCCTTCTGCCATGGAGCTTAAGGTCATGTGCTTTATTGGTATAAGTGCATGAGAAATGCAAACAAAACACTGTGAGACTCCAAACAGAAATATAACACAGAAAAATGCACTCATAAATATATACATATTCTTGCTCTTTGCCATTTGGAATGATCCCTAATTTCATCCATGTAGATATTTATTTTATTTTCAATCAATAGTCTCCTATACATTCTCTTACTCTGCACATCTTGACCTTTCCTTAATGTAAATTCCTTAGTGTTAGTCCACCCAACAGTCTGAAGACATTTCTCTAGCTGCTACTCCTGCTGTCTCTATTTTTGTGACTTTTAATATCTCCAGGATACCAGGACATTGAACTGTCTATAATTCTCAGTCTATGAGTAGCCTCACTTTCTTTTCCAGTCATACATAACCTTAACGATGCCGCCCACAAGGGTGGGTCAAGGTTGCTTTAGTTTGCTTAAGCACACGATGCAGCTTATCTAAATTTTATAATTTTGCTTCTCTGACCGTGTTGTTCAATGACTTATAGCCTTATAGCATCACCTAGAGAATATTGGTGTTGAAGAGTGGAATTTTTTTAAGTACAGCTTTAGACTCTTCTAGATGCCAATTTCCTCATCTATAACACTAGGGAGTTAGACTGGGTAACTGAAGTTTCTTCTAATTTTGAACCTGAGGATAATATGTTGTATTTGAATGACATTTGTATTCATAATTCTATTTGATCTTCATCACTCTAGGAGGTAGTACAACTTTTATATTTCAATGATTGGCAATGATTGCAAGCCCTCTAAGGTTTACTTAAGATCTCAATCACCAAATCCAATGGGGTTCCTAATCTTCATATTTCTCCAGTCCTCTTTAGCCTTTTTCATTATTATCACTTTCTCCTCCTGTATACTGTCCCATCTTTAAGTACTGTTCTGGTTTTCTTTCTTCTTGTCTGACCATTCCTTCCCAGTGTTCTTTGCTGGACCTTCCTACAGTTCATACCTACTAACCATGGGTATCCCTCAACAGTCCTCCTTGGGCCCTTTTCTCCCTAAACATTCTTGCTTGGTGATCCCCTCGTCTTCAATGCATTCAGTTATTAGCTCTATGCAGATGATTTTTCCAATCTATTTTTCCAACTTTAACTTGTCTTCTGACATCTAGTCACGTATCTCCCACTGCCTCTCAGACATATTAAACTGGGGGTCCCATAGACATCTCAAACTCAATGTGCCCAAAATAGAACTCATTAAATTTCCTTTCAAATACTACCCTATTCCCAATTTCTATATGATTGTTGAGGTTACCACGATCCCCCAGTCACTCAGGCTTGCAACCTTGGCATCATCCTCATCTCCTCACTCTCCCTCACCCCACATATTCAATCTGTTGTCAATCCCTGATGGTTTTTACCTTGACAATATCTCATTTTTATTTCCCCTTTTCTCCATTCATACCAGTTCCACCCTACTGTAGAACTCATCATGTGACATCTAGACTATTTCACTGACCTGCTGGTAGACCTTCATTCCTCAGGTCTCATTTTACTCCAGTTCATTCTCCACACAAGTACCCCAGTGATCTCCCTAATAGGCAGGTCTGACTTGCTCTATCCAATCACCTCCTTTTACCTCTTGGACCAGATATAAATTCCTCTTTTTGGTTTTTAAAGTCCTTCACAACCTAATTCCTTCCTATCTTTCCAACACTGACTTCCTTGCTTTTCTTTGAATATGAACTTTAAAAAGTGCTACAGAAATGCTAGCTATTTTGATTTATAATTACCATTATTATTACATATGACATCTACTACCTCCTTTTCTTTTCATAGTCTAACCTGATGCCTGAACTCTTCTTCCTCACTTCTGATTCCTGGAATCTCTAACACCCTTCAAGATGATGGTCAAGTACTTCCTGCTATGGGGCCTTTTCTGATTCTCCTTAGTTGTTAGTGATGTCTCCTAACAAGATCATACTTATTTTGCATATTTTAAAATTAAAATTAATAATTTATATTTAGTTAGGCACATGATTTACCCCCCTCAGCAAAGTCTAAACTTTTTTAGTACAAGGATTGTTTAATTTTGTACCTAGTGCTTATTGAATTGAAATGCATTGAATTCTGACTCTTCTATTTATTCCCCTATGACCTTGGGCCGGTTAATTAACCATTTTGGTCCTCAGTTTTCTCAGTTGTAAAATGACGAGGTTATACTATGTTATCTCTAAGGTTCCTACCATCTTTAAATACATTTCCCATTGTTCTTGCCAAGAGGGGCAAAATCCTAATTCTACTTGACAGCAAAAGCTTTTAAGGACCTCATACCACTGACTGCCAGGACACAATACAGGCACACCCAAGGGAATGGGGAATGACTCAGAAGGTGCTGTCAAGGATGCAGCTATCTTACCTTGTGACTCAATTTGGATACTGCCCAAGTCTTTGGAATATTATATGCCTGAAGCAGCCTACAGCACATTCAGCCCACAAAAATTTCCCCAGGGGCACCCATAAAATCTATCATTCACAGAAGACTTTAAGAAGAAGTTTGCAAAGTACTTTACAAATATTATCTTAGTTTATCCTCATAACAATCTGGGGAGGTAAGTATTATCATTATCCCTATTTTGTAGCTAAGGAAACTGAGTCAAAAAGTGGTTAAGTAACTTGCCTGGAGTCACACAACGAGTAAGTGTCTAAAGTCAAATTTGAACTCAATTCATCTTAATTACAGTTCCAGAACTGGGCTACTTATCTATTGGAGGGGGATGTAAATACTGCCACATGTGGAAAGGTACCCAGGTAACCTGACTTACCAAAGGAATGTTGCTTGGTCACACTAAAACACACAGTTCAACTACTATAGTAGAATGGGAACACTTACCACCAATCCAAAGGTCTGAACTCTTTCTTTCTAAACTGCCTACTACCTTAGAGTAGCCTTACCTTAAGGGTAGCCTTTCCTTAAAGCTATCGGGGAAGAGGGAGTGAAGAATTTATGTAGGTGTGCTATGTGCTAGGCAATATACAAAGGTCCTTATTTATTTTTAATTTTAGCAAATATCTCATTTGGCCCTCACAATAACCCTGAGAGGTGTTATAATTATAACCATTTTACACTTAAAGAAACTGAGGCAAGTCAAGGTTGTTACTTGCTCAGAGTCCCAGTTCTAAGTCCATTGTTCTTCCTATCTCCAACTTGTTAGGTCATTCGCCTTCTTTGTAATCAGAGAATCTGGGTTTGGATTTTGTTTTTTCCTTTCCCATACTACCCGTGTGGCCTTGAGGAAACCATCCCATTTTCTTTATCTGCACAATGAATGGGTAGGTTCAGGAGACACTCAAGATTTCTTCCAACCCTGAATCATAAAGCATCAGGGATGGTCCCAGTAGTGAAGAGAGGCCACCGAAGGGTCAAATAGGGAGTCAGATCTACATTAATTTTGAAACTTTTTGCATCTAGGTTGGATCAGCATTAAAATGGAAACAAATGCACTTGCTTCAGAAAACACTCCAAATAGTTTTCATGAATAAATTAACATGGTTTTCTTGTTTTCATCAGTGCTTAGCACTTGAAAGGAAGAGTCCTCAATCCTCAAAGAACTCATTGCCATGAATCACTCACACATTCCCAAATGGATAAAGGATTATAATCAGAGACCTGTGCCTGGGCACATCCTAATGTCTCAAAAAAAAATTGGTCTTTTTCATCTCATTTTTTAAAAATAGAATTTTTAAAGTTGTTAGTTTTACTAAATTTGTTAAATTTTATTGTCTTTACCCTGATGAATGAAAATGTATTTTATCATTCAGATCAACATATCTTCATCTTTATTTTTTCTAAATTCCCAGGTATATACCCTAATGACATATGGTGCAGATGAGCATGATAATAATAGGGGTTGAATCTCAGGAAATAACAATGAGAATAGTTAGTATTTATACAGTGTATTAAGATTTTCAAAAGTGCTTGCATGTGTTATCTCATTTGGTCCTTACAACCCTGGGAAGTGGGTGCAGGTACTATCCCCATTTTACAATGAGGAAACTGAGGCAGACAGGTCAAATGACTTGCCCAGGGTCACACAGCTAGTCAACATCTTCAACAGAATTCCTTCTAAGTTGAGCATTTTATATAGTGTGATAATACAAAGATAATGCTCAAGGCTTACAGTCCAGGAGAGAATTTTATATAAAGTAAGGCAGATGTAGATCAAAAAAACTTTAAAATTTATTTAAATTCCATTTTAAGACCCTGTATCACAGAACAGGGGAATAGAGTTTCTACTAGGAAAGTAAATTTCTGGTGGAGAGAGTGGGGAAAAACATTACTGTTATATAACTTTAAATGACTTGCTAATAAATCTTTCATCCCCTAAGTGGGCTCTTTTTATTTATTAGGGAAGAGTTTATATGAATAAAGGCCACTGGATCCCCAGGCAGAGAATGCCCTGCTAAGCAATCCTTTAAGTTTTCATTCAGGCCTTTCCTAATACTTCCACAAGCATTGCCATTTCCAAGTCCAACTCATTCTCAGCTGGTGGACATTGTTTATAGAAGCTATCAGAGAGTCCTCCCACCAGGGACCCAGAATGTTAGTAACAGCTGAATTGTAACTGTTGAATCCTGCTGGCAATGGGGGAACACCAAACTCACTCCAACAGGAAGTGAACCTTGGCCAAGTCAGTGAACAGAGAATTTGTCTAATCTAGGTTGTGACCTCTCCCCCAAACCAGGTAAGCCTCTCCAGGATGGCTTCTTACCATTCTTGACATTGTGAAGGTTTGTGCCTAAATATTAAGGGTACTCATTTAGAAAAAACAAAAACAATAACAAAATATGATATCTTCTTCCTTTGCCCCTGTAACATAGACTGGGGAAACAAAGTCAGACTTCCACAGTAGCAATATTAATTGGAGGTTCTGGTAGAGCTGCCAAAATCCCCTGTGTGAGACATTCCCGGTCTTCTCCACACTCAGAATCTTATTCTAGCAGCTGCTTATCTAACTCATGTATTTCCTACCTCACATTACCTACATCAGTTCCTCTAAGGTTATGGAGGAGATAGAGGTTAATCTCCATGGTATGCATGCCCATTAGCATCGCACCATACTATTACACCTGAAGAAATGTGAAAGGACTCAGAAAATGTCATGCAGAACAGAGAGGGAAGGCACTAAGATGGAGGAGGACTGGTAGAGACTTCTTCTAGAAAACTTTTGCTGAGACTTGAAGGAAGTCAAGAAATCAGAGTTAGAAATGAGGAAGAAGAAAGTTCTAGGTATGGAGGACAGCCAGGGAAAGTATTTGGAGTCAGGAGATAGAATACTATGTGCAAGGAATAGTAAAGACGCCAGTGTCACTAGATCATAGACTATCTGTAGGGGAGTTAAGTATAAGAAGGCTAGAAAGGTAGGAAGGGGGCAGGTTATGAGGGACTTCAAAAGCCAAACAGAGGATTTTATATTTGATTCTGGAGGTAATAGGGAGCCACTGGAGTTTATTGAATTAAGGGTTTGTATGTGTGAGGGGTGATATGGTCAAGCCTCTGCTTTAGGAAGATCATTTTGATAGCTAACTGGAAGATGGGCTGGAGTGGGGAGACATTTGAGACAGGGAGATGAAATAAAAGATGGTGCAGGGCCTGAGCTATGAAAGAAGTTACGAACTTTTAGAGACTGAGTTCTCAGGTTGGTAAAAAGTCTGTAAAATACCAGAGACATGGAAAGAAGAGAGAACGTCAAGTTAGGGAAGCAACTATTGGGGAGTAGGCCATTTTGGTTAGGGTATAGATGGTGTGGAGGATAGCAATATGAAATAAGTATGGAAAGACAGATGGGAACCATATTGAAGATGGTGCCAAAGACTTTCCAAAAGCTGAGGAATTTGTATTTTATCCTCAAAGCATGAGGAAACCATTAAAGAATTCTGAGCACTGTAGTGATATGGTAAGATATTTGTTTTAGGGACTTATAGTGGTTGTGGAAGGATGGATCGGAGAAGAGAGAGTGTATAGTCAGGGAGACCAATTAACAGTGATTTCAGCAATCTTGGTGAGAAAACTCAAAGACTAGAGTACTAGAGTAGTTCTATAGTACTACAGTAGTCACCCTATGAAGGCCCCAGAAATCTGTAACTTCACTCTATCCCTGGACTTCACACACTGGAAATCACCTTTGCCATTGAAGTTTTACATCTAATTGGCTGGTTCCTCACAGATCTTCCATGTTAAGGAAGATACCCAGCCTAGTCATGTCTTCATACCTCTCCAGGATTGTACTTCCCCCATTTGAATATTAAACTCTGTTAAAGCAGAGATTGTCTTTCTTTCTGCTTATATATGTATTTCCAGTGATTATCACAGTGCCTGACAAGTAGTACTCACTCATTAAATATTTGTTGACTTGACTTAAAGGAAGAGAAGGAAATAGTTGCAAAAGATGCTGTGGAAGTAAAATTGATTGGATACAAAAAATGAAAGAGAGACAAAAGCCAAAGATTCCTCTGATGTCTCAAACCTAAAAAACTGGAAGTTTTGGAATACCTTAACAGAAATAGGAAACCTGATGGGATTGGGATGAGGATAATGGTATGTATGCTCCCTTGACTATAATGAATAATACATCTTCTAATAGTTAAAGAAAATGGCCATCACCTCTGTGGATTTTCTCATATCTAGAAGACATAACGCTGGACCTCTCAAACATTTAATTAACTGATTGATTAAATGAGTATTTTTAAGTACCTGTGCTTAACAAATTTTGTGCACAAAGCATTTTGTTAGGAGCCTCTGATCTATGAGGGGGCACATAGAACTAGCTATTGTGCAGGAAATTGGGATTTAGAGATAGAAGGTGTTTGGAAATTATCTAGCCCAATCCTCCATCTACAAATGAAGAAACTGAGGCTCAGAACAGTTGTTATTTTATTAAGGTCTTACAGGAAGTAAGTACAACAACTGGCATTTGAACACAGGTCCTCCAAACTTCAAAATCAATGTTCTTTCTTTTACATCAAACTAAATAATAGACTTAGGAAAAAGGAACTGACCTGTGATTTCAGTGGTATAGGAATGTTGCAGTTAAAGAAACTTCCTCTTCCAATTCAAATTGACCTTTTTTCTTGCAATTTATGTCTGAAAGAGTTACCTAGAGCAGTGGTGTCAAAATAAAATAGAAATAGGTGACACTAAACTACAATCCCATCAGATTATTAAAAAATATTAAAATAAAATTAAATATTAAAAAATAAATATTAAAATAAAATCATTATTATTTTCTTATTAAAAAATCAAGAATGCCCTGAAATCTATTCGTGGTAAGAGGTCCCTGCCCTTGAGTTAATTTATCTCAGAGTGCTTACCAGTTTTTTCCACCACTTTTTGTTCAGTAGTTATGAAACCAATGTTTTCATAAAGTTTATTCAACAATATGTAACTACCTTCAACTGTTTCTGGATTTGGGGGTGCCGAATTTCTTCCTCTGATCTTTTCCTTAAAATGAAAACAAAATGGTTTTGATGATTTTGCTTTATACCATAGCTTGAGATCTAGCAGGACTAGTCCCTCTTCAGTACTAATTTGTTTTCATTATTTCTAAGAGTTTTCACCATTCCTTCTTTCATTCTTTTTTCTTTATCAAATTAAGCTCTGATTTATCTATTTTATAGATTTTTTTCATAGAATGAACTCTTAGTTTTATTTATTAGTTCAATCTTTTTCACTTTCAATTTTATTAATCTTTCCTTTGATTTTTCAGCATTTTCATTTTGATATTTAATTGGGGATTTTATTTTTTTTCCTTTTCCTAGTTTTCTTAGTTATGTGCCCAGTTTATTGATCTGATTTGTCCTCCCTTTTATTGATGTATATGTTAAGAAATATACATTTTCTCCTAAGTACTGCTTTGGCTGCATTGCACAAATTTCAGTATGTTGTCTCATTTGTTGTCATTATTTTTAATGAGATTATTGATTGTTTCTATGGTTTCTTCTTTGATCCCTTATTCTTTAGAATTAGATTATTTAGTTCCCTAATAATTTTAAT
Source organism: Notamacropus eugenii (assembly GCF_028372415.1). Classification (NCBI taxonomy): domain Eukaryota; kingdom Metazoa; phylum Chordata; class Mammalia; order Diprotodontia; family Macropodidae; genus Notamacropus; species Notamacropus eugenii. The sequence continues at coordinate 468,589,100 of NC_092873.1, read as the reverse complement.
CTGTTTCTATAACCATTTATTGAATATGATTTTGATTGCATTATGAGCTGAAAAGGGTGCATTTAATGTTTCTGCTTTTTTGTATTTGTGAGGTCTTAATGTCCTACTATATGGCCATTTTTTGTGAAGGTGCTATGTACAGCTAAGAAAAGAAAATACTCCTTTCTATTTCCTTAAATTTTCTCCAGAGGCTTGTATCATATCTAACTTTTCTTAAAATCTATTTATCTCTTTAACTTCTTTGTCACTTATTTTATACTTAAACTTATCTAGCTCTGAAAATAGCAAGTTGAGGGCCCTCACTAATGTGGTTTTACTGTCTGTTTTCTCCTATAACATTTAAATTTTTCTTTAAAAATCTGGATGCCCTGCCATTTTGCATACATATGTTTCTTATTGTCTATGGCTCCTTTTAGCAAGATGCAGTTTCCCTGAATATTTCTTTGAATTAGGTCTATTTTTAATTTTGCTTTGTCTGAGACCATGATTGCTATCTTTGTCTTTTTCTTTCAGCTGAAGTATAATGGATTTTGCTCTAGTCCCTTATTTTAACTCTGTATGTCTTTCTGTTTCGTGTGTTTCTTGTAAGAAAAATATTCTTGGCTTCTGGTTTCTAATACATTTATCATTTTCCTCATGGGTGATTTAATTCCATTCAGGTTCACAGTTATTATTACTAACTGAACATGTACCTCTGTCCTTTTTTCTTATATTTATTCTTTAATTTTTATGTTTATTTTCCTTTTTACCTGAGCCTCCTTAAAAATCTGTTTCATTTCTGACCATTGCCTCCCTTAATCTACTTTTCCCTTTATCACTCCTTTTTTCTTTTATCACCTTCTTCTCCTACCTGCCTGCGGAAGGGACAGATTTTTACCCAACTGAATACACACACACACACACACACACACACACACATTTCCCTCTTTGAACCAATTCAAGTGTGAGAATCAAGCATTGCCTGCCCCATCATTTTCCTCTCGAATATAAAAGTTCTTCATTGTGCACCTCATATGTTAGAAAAATTTCCCGTCTTCCTCTCTCTTTCCTCTTATTCCAGTGCATCCTTCTTTATTTTTATGACAATATTAGCACAATCAACTCATATCCATGCACTCTGTCTATATAGAATCCCTCTAACTGTCCTAATGATGACAAAGTTCTTAAGAGTTACATGTGCCATCTTCCCATATAGAAAGGTAAACCCCACACTCAGAGAGAGAAATATGGAAGTCACTCACATAATGTAGCAGATCATGTTTGTGTATGTGTATCTGTTTGTGTATCATGTTCTGATTTGTTATACGGATTCTTTCATTTATCTTAGTCTGACTACATAGCATGACTATAGTGAAAATATACTCAATAGGAAAGTATATGTAGAATCTATACAGAATTGTATGCAGTCGTGGGGAGGGAGGGAGGTAGTGGGGGGTGGGTGGGGAGGGATAAAATCGCAATTGTATGGCAGTGATTGTTAAACATTAAAAAAATAAAAATAAAAAAAATAAATTAAAAAAAAAAAGAAAGGTAAACCTTATTGAGCCCCTTATGATTTCTTTTGCGTGCTTACCTTTTTATACTTCTTTTGAGTCTTGTATTTGAGAGTTAAATTTTCTATTTATCTCTGGTCTTTCCATCAGGAATTATTAAAAATTCTTTATTTCAATACATTTTCACTTTTTTCCTGTTAAGGATTATACTTAATTTTTCTGGGTAGATCGTTCTTAATTGTAATTCTAGATTTTTTTGCCCCTCAGAATATCACATTTAAGCCCTCTATTCCTTTAACATGGAATATGCTAAATTTTGTGTGATTCTGACATTTGAAAGGCTTCTTTCTAACTGCTTTCTGTATTTTCTCCCTGATCTGGGAGCTCCTGAATTTAGATATAATATTCCTGGGAATTTTCATGTTGGGGTCTCATTTAGGAAATGATTGACTGATTTTTTTACTTCTTTTTACCCATTGATTATAGGATACCAGGGAAGTTTTCCTTTATAATTTTTTGAAATATGATATCTAGACTCTATCTTTGATCATGACTTTCAAGTAGTCCAATAATTCTTAAATTATCTCTCCTCAATCTATTTTCCATGTCAGTTGTATATCCAATGAGATATCTCACACTTCTGTTTTTTTCATTCTTTTTGTTTTATTTCATCATTTCTTTTTATTTTTATTTTTTTAAAATTTATTTATTTAACTTTTAACATTCATTTTCACAAAATTTTGGGTAAAAAAATTTTCTCCCCTTTTATCCCCTCCCCCCCCAAACACCAAGCATTCTAATTGCCCCTATCACCAATCTGCTCTCTCTTCTATCATCCCTCTCTGCCCTTGTCTCTGTCTTTTTGTCCTGTAGGGCCAGATAACTTTCTATACCCCTTTACCTGTATTTCTTATTTCCTAGTGGCAAGAACATTATTCGACAGTTGATCCTGACACTTTGAGTTCCAACTTCTTTACCTCCCTCCCTCCCCACCCCTTCCCTTTGGAAGGCAAGCAATTCAATATAGGCCAAATCTGTGTAGTTTTGCAAATGACTTCCATAATAGTTGTGTTGTATAAGACTAACTATGTTTCCCTCCATCCTATCCTGTCCCCCATTACTTCTATTCTCTTTTGATCCTATCCCTCCCCATGAGTGTTGACCTCAAATTGCTCCCTCCTCCCCATGCCTTCCCTTCCATCATCCCCCCGACCCTGCTTATCCCCTTATCCCCCACTTTTCTGTATTGTAAGATAGGTTTTCATACCAAAATGACTGGACATTTTATTCTTTCCTTTAGTGGAATGTGATGAGAGTAAACTTCATGTTTTTCTCTCACCTCCCCTCTTTATCCCTCCACTAATAAGTCTTTTGCTTGCCTGTTTTATGAGAGATAATTTGCCCCATTCAATTTCTCCCTTTCTGCTCCCAATATATTTCTCTCTCACTGCTTGATTTCATTTTTTTAAGATATGATCCCATCCTCTTCAATTCACTCTGTGCACACTGCCTCTATGTGTGAGTGTGTGCATGTGTGTGTGTAATGCCACCCAGTACCCAGATACTGAAAAGTTTCAAGAGTTACAAATATTGTTTTTCCACGTAGGAATGTAAACAGTTCAACTTTAGTAAGTCCCTTATGACTTCTCTTTGCTGTTTACCTTTTCATGCTTCTCTTCATTCTTGTGTTTGAAAGTCAAATTTTCTTTTCAGCTCTGGTCTTTTCATCAAGAATGCTTGAAAGTCCTCTATTTCATTGAAAGACCAATTTTTCCCCTGAAGTATTATACTCAGTTTTTCTGGGTAGGTGATTCTTGGTTTTAGTCCTAGTTCCTTTGACTTCTGGAATATCCTATTCCATGCCCTTCGATCCCTTAATGTAGAAGCTGCTAGATCTTGTGTTATCCTGATTGTATTTCCACAATACTTGAATTGTTTCTTTCTAGCTGCTTGCAATATTTTCTCCTTGACCTGGGAACTCTGGAATTTGGCCACAATGTTCATAGGAGTTTCTCTTTTTGGATCTCTTTCAGGCAGTGTTCTGTGGATTCCTTGAATATTTACTTTGCCCTCTGGTTCTAGAATCTCAGGGCAGTTTTCCTTGATAATTTCATGAAAGATGATGTCTAGGCTCTTTTTTTGATCATGGCTTTCAGGTAGTCCCATAATTTTTAAATTGTCTCTCCTGGATCTATTTTCCAGGTCAGTTGTTTTTCCAACGAGATATTTCACATTATCTTCCATTTTTTTATTCTTTTGGTTTTGTTTTGTGATTTCTTGCTTTCTCATAAAGTCATTAGCCTCCATCTGTTCCATTCTAATTTTGAAAGAACTATTTTCTTCAGTGAGCTTTTGAATTTCCTTTTCCATTTGGCTAATTCTGCTTTTGAAAGCATTCTTCTCCTCATTGGCTTTTTGAACCGCTTTTGCCAATTGAGTTAGCCTATTTTTCAAGGTGTTATTTTCTTCAGCATTTTTTGGGGTCTCCTTTAGCAGGGTATTTCATCATTTCTTGATGTCTCATGGAGTCATCAGCTTCCACTTGCTCAATTCTATTTTTTAAGGAATTATTTTCTTCAGTGAACATTTTGTACCTCTTTTACCCAATTGTCCAATTTACTTTTTAAGGAATTATTTTCAGCAGTGAGGTTCTGAGCCTCTTTACCAGTTGAGCAATTTTGGTTTTTAAGGGCTGTTTTGTTGTTACTATTTCTGTACCTTTTACCAAGCTGTTGACTATCTTTTCATAATTTTTTTTGCATCATTCTTGTTTCCTTTCCCAATTTTCTTCTACCACTCATTTGATTTTGAATTTTTTTCTTGTAAATCATATTTTATTTTTCTAGTTACATGTAAAGAAAGTTGTCAACATTCATTATTATAAGATTTTGAGTTCCAAGTTTTTCTCCCTTCCTCCCATGCCTACCCCCTCCCCAAGATGGTAAGCAATCTGATACAAGTTACACATGTGCAATTATGTGTGATTTGGAAACATATTTCCACACTAGTCATGTTGTGAAACAGAACAAAAAGGAAAAGCCACCAGAATGGTGAAAATAATATACTTTGATCTACATTCAGACTCCATAGTTCTTTCTCTGGATATGGATAACATTTTTCATCATGAGTCTTTTGGAATTGTCTTGGATCATTGTATTTCTGAGAAGAGCTAAATCAATCAGAGTTGATCATTGTATAATATTACTGTTACTATATAAAATGTCCTCCTGGTCCTGTTCACTTCACTCTGTATCAGTTCATCTAAGTCTTTCCAGGTTTTTCTGAAATCCATGGGCTCTTCATTTTTTATAGCACGTATTATTTTATTTTTAAAATAATTTTAGCTCTTCCAGGAATTTTTATGATAGTTTTAGCTAAATGCTGGTTATCATTTTAAGGAAAGTTCTATTTATTGCTATGCTCCTTAGGATTTTTAATGGGAATGGGTGATGTATTTTCTTAAAGACTTTTTCTGCATCCATTGAGATGATCACATAATCTTTATTGGTTTTTTTATTGATATGTGACCAATTCTTTCAACGTCTTTATATCTGTCACCACTATTTCCCTCCTCACCTAGTTCAGAACTCAATTCTTTTCTCATATTTGCTTTCTTTCCTCTTAATTTCCCCCTTATCATCTATCTCTCAAAAAATAAACTTTGTTTCATTTTTGACTGTTACCTTCTCACCTCTATTTTGGAGCTAGTTTTACCACTTAGACTTCAACTTACCCATTTAATTTGGAATTTTCTTACATTTACTCATATTTATAGCTTCTTTTCCTTGACTATGACAAACTTTGTGCAAGTGCTAAACTTTATCCCTTACTGTACTTTTGGGTGGATTGTGCAGATAATTTTTTCCTATAAACTCTCTCTCTCTCTCTCTCTCTCTCTCTCTCTCTCTCTCTCTCTCTCTCTCTCTCCATGCCATATGTATCACATTTCATCAATTGCTCCACATAATTTCTATATTTTAAGATGTGGTCTAGAAATCAGATGCCACCTTTCCTACCTACTGCTTATTTCTCACATCTGCCTTTCTCTTCTAAAATCCTAGCCTTTGACTGACAATAGTATTAAAAACACAACCTATGATGCACCTGAGGTCTTCAGTTTTTTGAAGTCTTTATTATTCTAAGTAATTCTTTTTAAAATTCCTTTGGAAGTATAATTTATGCCTATGTGAATCACCAAAAGTGAGTAATATTCATCTGGTTTGGCAAATCTTAGGAAGTGCTCTATTATTTCCATGATACATGCCCCCAAAGAGAGCAATAGGTAATGCATAGCTGCCACAGTACTCCTCAGTCAGTGGTCACCAATTGTACTATGTCTCCTCTCATCCTTCCAGTTTCATATCCTGGCTCTCACCAGAGAGTACTTGTGGATGCATATCATTATTCCTTAGAGGAAAAGAAGCTTTTTCCTCTTTCAAATGCCCAGCTCCTTCCCCTACAGGAAGAATCTTATATCTGTTATTTGTTGCCATTTATCCTTTGTGTAAGATTCATGCATCCTCCAACTTACTAACAAGGGTCAGGATTCTTCTTTTCAGATCCTTTCTCTTCTTTGTTTTTAACATTGAATTCTTTCTATCTTTTTGTTATTATTGTTAGCAATACCCTTATTGTCCTTGATAATTTGGAAAAATAAAAAGACATTATTTGAGCCATTTCATCTTTTTTTAAAAAAGGAAGGGAGATCAGCCTGAACTTTGAGCATAGATAACACGTATTTGATCATAAAAGAGACACAAACATCATCCATTTTGTGATGGGCACTGTAAACTTCTACTTGTTTTCCATACTTTTTGGAAGCAAGATCCTTGACCTCCTAAAATGTTTCAGCTTTGATAGTCACTACTGAAATATGTTGATTATTGTTGTAATAACTGATATTCATGAAAGCAATTTACTTAGCATTTGGAAACATTATGAAGCTCTGGGAAAAAGATGGAATATGACATGAGAACAGGTCTCCTTTCCAATTGTCACTGCTGTGTATTCAATATATGGACTTCTGAAGGAACTCAGATTTGGGAAGTGGATTACATTAACACAATTTGGATTTTTAGGCTGCAGTTTAAATTGTAAGGGTGATGTCCAAAGAGGTGAAACATTTATGGGAAATGGTCAAACATATTTGTCAAGAGTTCTGTCAATCTAATCAAGAGGAATTAATTAAAATGTGAAGGGAAGTGATAAAAATGACCTATGTTTATTTGCTAAGCAATAATACATAATTGTTATACTAATATGCTATAACAAATATCAGATAGGAAGGAGAATGGCAGAAGAATAGAGCCACATTTCACAGAAGGAAACAGGAAAGGGGAAAAAAATAACAAAAAACATGACACTAGATAGTTATATACAAATGTGCAAAGTATGGGTGAAAAAGAAGATGAAGTAGAAATTATTGCAAACTTGCAAATCTAACTTGACACATACTGCTGAGACTTGATAGAATGGAATGTATGATTGGAATATACTTTATTCAAAAGGCAGAGAATAGATGAAAGGGACAATAAAGTTCAGTGTATATTAAGAAGATAAATTAATGTGTAAAAAAGTTCAGGAAAAAGAAGAGTGAAGAACGGCGATTTATTTGAAAGTTCACCAACCTCCGAAGAAATTAAAGTGATATGTCAAATTAATATAATCTACCAGGGGTGGGGAACCTGCAGCCTCGAGGCCATATGCAGCCTTCTAGGTCCTCAAGTGGGGCTCTTTGACTGAACACAAACTTCACAGAATAAATTCCCACATGTGGTCCTCTAGATGCTCAAGTGTGACCCTTTAACTGAATCCAAACTTCACAGAAAAAATAAGAGTATTATTTTTTCGGGAAAGTTTGAATTCAGTATAAGGGATGCATTTGAGGACCTAGAGGACCACATGTGACCTCAAAGTCACATGTTTCCCACCCCTGCTCTAGACCATCTGAAGATCTCCAACTCTGTTTCCTTTTTACTAAAAGCAGAATTAACCATTTCAATCTTCAAAGGTTAGGAGAGCAACAAAAAGAACTACTCTTTGAGCTATGTATCTTATTAGCATAGAGTGATAAGTGCAGAATTAAAAAATAAAGATAAACTTAAGAGCAAGAAGAGTAGGGGGTAAGCATTCAAGCGCCAGGTGCTGTGTTAAGCACTTGAAAAATCTTATTCAAGTAATCCTCACAACAATCCTGTGATATAGGTGCTATTATGATTCCCATTTTACAGCCAAGAAAACTGAGTTAGATGGAGGTTAAGTAACCTGCCCAGCCAGGGTCATAAACCTATAAGGATCTAAGGATGTGTCTGAACTCATCTTCCTGACTATAAGCCCAGTGCTCCATGCACTGTACCACCTTGCTGTAAGGACAAGAGACAGCTCTGTCTTAGAAACTGTAGTATGAAGGAAAGAAAAATCTGGGCATTGGTGTACTCCTTATGATTTAGAGAGAGTATATTTATATTGTTCAGAAAACAAATATATACGAATCCCTGGCCTAAAATTCTCCAGAATTCTCCAAAATTATCCTAGGTAAGACATGAAAATCCCAAAGATGCGATTCTGAAGGCAAACAAGAATTGTTCTAGTTTGGAAGGAGACAAGAAGCTACTTAAAGACATCAGTGTAAATGCAGGAGGAAGCCAACTATTAATTCAAATTTTAAAAAGACACTTATAGATAATGTAAGCAAGGGTAGGAAAAAAAAGAAGACCAATGAAAAAGAGTAGCATGTTTCTGTCAGATCAGTTTTGGGAGTATTAGAACTCAAGAGGAACTGAGGCTGTTGATGAGTGTTAAGGTCAACAAAAACAGCTTTTAAAAGCCATTTTGAAGTTAACAGACTAGAACTTCTCTCCAAAGTAGAACAGAAGATACTTATGTTTTTGCTCGGTCATTTCAGTAATTCCTGACTCTTTGTGATCCCAGTTGGGGTTTTCTTGGCAAAGATACTAGAGTGATTTGCCATATCATTCTCCAATTCATTTTACAGATGAAGAAACTGCGTCAAAAAGGATTAAGTGATTTGCCTAGAGTCACACAACTAGTAGGTGTCTGAGGCCAGATTTGAACTCAGGAAGATGAATTTTCTTGACTTCAAGCCTCGCAGTCTATACCAACAGTAATCATGCTGCCTCAGTAATAATGGATAACAGAGAAAAGGCAGAACAAATCAATGCTTAATTTATCTGTTGCCAAGAAGAATTATGCTATCTCTATCATAATCACTTTACAGATATACAGTCCATAAGTGAGAAAGGCGAGATTCAAACCCAGGCATCTCCTGACTCATATTTGAATTCAGGTCTTCTTGACTCCAAGTTCAATCTACTGTCCCACCTGATGGCCCTAGATTGGAAGAGCCTCGGGGAACCCAGGGGAAGTGTCAGTCTTGGTATTGTCTTTGCATCACTGGAGAGAACACTTATCTCTTTGAGTTCAAATCTAGCTTCAGACACTTGCTAGCTGTGTGACCCTGAGCAAATCACTTACCCCTGTTTGTTTTAGTTTCCCCATCTGCAATATGATCTGGAGAATGAAATGACACATCTCTGTAGTATCTTTGCCAAAAAAAAACCCCAAACAGGGTCACAAAGAGTCAGAAAGGACTGAAATGACTCAACAAAAACAAAGCAATGGGACCCACTTTGAATGAATACCTTGCTTTCATAAATAATAAAGTGCTGAGTGACATATATTTCCTGGCGGGCATGTGTTTGGCTAATGCTCTTTCTAGATTTCTAAGGAGCACTGCCATTTTCCCTGCTCCCTTGTCTCTGGGCCCCTGGCTATTGCCATATATCCTTCTACTGCTCCCTCTAGACCTCTGGGCCTACTCATCCATCTCTCTATGGGGCCTTAAGAACCATTCATCCTTTCCATATGCCCTGCATCTGAATTTTCCTACCCATTAGCTCATGAGATCATTGAGAGCAAATGCTATCTTACTTTTCTATTTCTATCCTCAGCTTAGTGTAGAGCTTGGCACATAGTAAGCACTTTTAATAAATGCTTTTTCATTTGTGCATTCAATTATAAGGAATTAGTTTTGTATGCTAACACTTCTAATGAACTTGAATTCCTTTTTCTGCAGTATATGATGATCTATGTCCTGGAAATCTATTCTTATGTTTCTCTCTAATACTTTAATTTTGGAGTGTTGGAAATTCACTTTGGTAATAAGATCTCTTGCTTACAGATACTGTGTTGTCACCCAGGCATAATTCCAACTGGCAAAGTTCTCACCAACATTTTCAGAGCTTTCTTTCATAGACCACCTGCCCAGGATCCCACCTTTTTCTGTTGCCTTGTCATTAAGTATAGAATTCAGAGCTGGAAGAGACTTTAGAGATATCTCATCCAATCCTGTCATTTTACAGATCAGGACACTAAGGCCCAGAGTGGTTAAATGTCACAAGTTCCATGGGTAGTACAGTTATCTCTTTCATATCACAGAGGTTAAGGGCACAGCACCCCCAGGATCTGGAAAATTCCCATAAATTGTTTGGGCCCTCCCTTTGTATCAGAGAAAAGTTTGAGTTATTATGGTATTAAAAGATAAAATATTTTAATACTATGCAATACTATACATATATTTTATGCATTTCTGAGTTTCTGAATTTTTTTATCATCTGTTGGCCTTTGCATATCATCTGTGGCTTTCACAAAACCACTCCAAAATTCTCATTTAATTTCTTATGCTGACCTACAATATATTGAAACCATAATGGGGAAAGTCACAATGTAGAAGGGATAACTGTAAATAGAAGAGCTAGGATTTCAACACTTGGTCCTGTGACTTCAGGTTTCTCACTCTTTCCACTACACTGCCCTGCCTCCAACTCGCTAAATGTCAAAGGTTTAGCAATGTAGCAATGGAATGGATCAAGTCTTTGACTCTTGTTCTCTCTTTAACATCTTCACATCTCTTTACAGACTGACATATTGATAGATTTCTCTGCCTATACCAAGAAGCAATTACTATGGGTATTACTATTCCATCATATGGGTGGACTCAAGTCATTTTTGTCACCTAGCTTGTGTAATATTAATGTAAGGTTAATGGTGGATGGGGGAAAGAGTTAAAGATCTTCCCAGGCCATTAATAGGCCTCAATACCTTTTGTTAATTTCTATTGAGGCACTGTGTCAGAGAGTCGTGCCCTTTGGCTCCGAAAAGTGTATAAATGCACTAAGATGAGGTTTTACTTTGGGGCCTAGTCATTGGAAGTGTTTGTTTGGTCAGCTGAGACTCTGGGTAGCTGCTAAGGAACCCCGCCCCAGTTTTGAAAACCCAGATGTTGGTGCTTCTCTCTCTGGTAACTATGTATGTAATGGTCAGACAGTTGGATCTGTCTGTTGATCTGTGATATATGCACTGTTTGTGGTCAGACAGTTGGAAGCCCTGTCTGTTGGTTTTTATTTCTCTGTTTATATTTTCTCTGAAGTTCAGGATGCTGGTGTTTTCCTCCGTCCTAAGTGAATGATACATGTGCTTGATTTAAGGAGGTTGTTGATCCCTCAAAAGTTGCTTTCCTTTTAGAAAAGCAGATCTAAGAGCCTGTACAGAAGGCTATCCTGTGTATACTGGGATCCTTGCTGTTACAGCCTCGTGGGTTGGACCTCTCAGTTATCAAAATGAGACATTAATTTCCTAGAACTATTAGATAGGGTTGAGGTCAAGAAGACCTGACATTTACTAGCTGTGTGTTCATGGCCAAGTCATTTGAGTTATTTGTACCTTACTTTCCTTCTTTTATCAAATAGGGATATCTGTAGTACTTATATCACAAGGATATCAAGGCTCAAATGAATGCTTTGAAAGTTTGAAGAGTAACATAAATGTCAGTTGTAGTTATTGGTATCATAGCATCCTAAAGTTGGATTCACACAGCCAAGGTCATTCATTGAGCAGGAGAAAAATGAGCTTCTTATGGAATTGTTTTTCCTAATAAGAAAAGGGTAGGGCTGCTAGGCTCCCAAGAAAAATGTAAGTCCAATCCTCCTCCCAAGTAAGCTATGATAGGTTCAAATATGCAGCCTCCCCTCTTTCAGACTTTTTATTGTCATGAGTGTTGTCTATGAAAATGTCTGATAAATTCTGTCCTATAATCTAAAGGCTCTTCCAAGCAGTTAGTCAGTCAATGAATAAGCATCTATTAAGTACTTTATATATGTCAGGCCCCGTGTGAAGTGTTCAGGAATACCAAAAAAGAGCTTTCTTATGGAGTACATATTCCAATTCAGAAGATAAGATATGAACTACTATGTAAATAGAAAATATATACAATGCAAAAGGGAGTCATCTCATTCTGTTTGGGGCAGGAGGGAGAGACTACCAAAGACCTTTTACAGAAGGTGGGTTTTGAGCTAAGTCTTAAAAGAAGCCAAGAAGCCAAACCAGGAGGTGAAGATGAGGAGGATGAGCCTTCTGCAGCATGGGAAACAGACAGCGAAACAGGGTATTTCTCTACCTGTATCCAACACTACAGGAATAGTAGTGGCCTCTTAGGAAGGGATGAGTTAACTGCCAGTTACTGGATGAGAGCAAATGAGGAGAAACCTCCCACCAGGCCCCTAGGGATGGTAACCAAAGAAGGTACAGCTCACTTGCTGTCATGAACCACGGTTTATTAATTCCTTAAGCCTCCATGTAAAGGACCAGTATTGTAGTTCCAGGTGAGTGCTGGAACTAATGAAGCCAGATGGGACCATCTCTCACTTCTGAAAACTTCCACACTCCCAAGTTCTAGGACCTTTGCCCTTCAGTTATAGGCAAATTGCCTTTCTTATCCTTGCTGCATTAGCTTGGCTCACAACTTGGCATCAGGGTGGGTTTGTTTGCATGTTTCAATATTGGTGACCAGGAAATTCAATGGGACTTTTTAAAGCTCCATCCATTGCCTTCTCCCCAAGTCTTTTTGTAAAGTACATGGACCTTTGCCAGTTCCAGAGAACAAGCTCCTCAAATTGTGAATCACTGAAGAAATGAAAAATGGAAATGTGAAGACAGGAAAGGGAAAGAGTTTCTCCACAGGAAGCAAGGCTGATTACCCAATTTGATCTCACCAATTATTTTGGGGGTTTCTATGTCACAATGGGCAGCTAGGTTTTAGTGCTGGATCTCAAGTCAGGAAGGTCAGAGTTCAAATCTGGCATCAGACATATACTAGCTTTGTGTCCTTAAACGAGTGACAACCCAGATTGCCTAAGTTTCACATCTGTAAAAAAAAAAAAAAAAAAACAAACTGGAGAAGGAAATGGAAAACCACTCCAGTATCTTTGCTAAGAAAACCCCAAAAGGGATCATGAAGAGTCTGTCTAAAAGACTAGAAAAAAACACAACATGTCACAATAGTGTAATGTTGGTAAGTGAAGCCTCCCTAGAAATCCATTTCCAGGTGAGAGTCAAAGTTTTGGCCCTTCATGCAGTCTTTTTCATTCAAGGCACAGTAAAGGAGGAAAAGTGAATGGGAAGGCTTATTTTAAGAATATAACATAATTTGTCAGTCTCTACCAGTTGGAATAGCCCAACTTTTTCTCCATTTTCTACCACTGTAGCCATTGTAAACTTGTTAACTGTCTTTCATTTTGAAGAGGACCAATGGTATCATGGGGTGATTTCTTGACTTTTTCATGAATTGGATTAAAGGGAAGCAAAGTTGCACAAAGCTAGGGAAGATCTTCACAAGCTTGGGGTAGATGCTGCCCTAGCTCATCAATGAGTTTGACATCAGTCAATTACCCTCAACTTGGTTTATCCCCTTTCAAGGGCATCACTATTCTTTCAGTTCCTTAGGAGCCATCCTAATCCTAGCTTCTTCACCCTCCTGTATTCTGGATATCCAATCAGTCACCACGTCCTGACAATTCTGCTTCCACATCTTACTCTGTCCCTTTTTCCCTACTGATGTAGCCAGAACTCAAGTTCAGGTCCTCTTCTTCCCTTATCTGGACTATTCCAATAACCTTCTGCTTGATCTCCCTACCTTATGTTTCCCTCCTCCTTTCCAAAGGTGATATTTGTTAAGAATAGGTCTGGCCATGTCACTCCCTTGCTTAAAAAATTTCAAGAGATCTCTCTTGTTGCTAGGATAAGATACAAACTCCTCTGGCTGGTATTTAAAGGATATTTCTACCTATTTATCTAGACTTATTTTTAAATTACTGCCTCTACAATTTGTAACTACACCCAAAGGGCAACCAAACTGTGCATAGCCTTTAATCTAGCAATACCACTACTAGGTCTGTATCCCAAAGAGATCATAAAAAAAGAGAAAAGGACTCAAATGTACAAAAAATATTTATAGTAACTCTTTTTGTGGTGGCTGAGAACTGGAAATTGAAGGGATGCCCATCAATTGGGAAATAACTGAACAAGTTGTGGTTTATGAATGCGATGAAATATTATCATCTTATAGGAAACGATGAGCAAGCAGATGTCAGAAAAACTTGGGAAGACTTGCATGAACTGATGTACGTGAAGTCACCAGAACCAGGAAGACATCGTACGTAGCAGGAGAAACTGTGTGATGATTAACTATGACAGAATTAACTCTTCTCAGAAGTACAAAGATCCAAGAAAATTCCAAAAAACTCATGATATAAAGTGCTAACTACATCTAGAGAAAGAACTATGGAATCTGAATGCAGATCAAAACACAATATCTTCACTTTTTTTCTTTCTCATGGTTTTCCACTTTTGTTCTGAATCTTCTTTCATAACATGACTAATATGAAAATATGTTTAACATGATTGCATATGTATTACCTGTATCAGATTGCTTGCTGTCTTGGGGAAAGGAGAGTAGAGAGAAGAAGGGGGAAAATGGAACTCAAAATTTTACAAAAACAAATGTTGAAAACTATCTACATGTAATTGGGAACAAATCAAATACGATTAAGGAAAAAATATTTCCTCTATACATAATAGTCAAATCATCACCCTCCATCTAACCTGTCCTTCTTCACCTCTATGTTTTAGCACAAGCTGTTTATCATGCCTGTAATGATCTGTTTCCTCATCTCTGCCTCTTGTGATCCCTAACTTCCATCAAGTTTCAGGACAAGCATTCCTATAATACATAAACCAGTTTTCTGTGTTCCCCATTACTTTGTATATATTTTGTGTCGTTTTATTTGTGTATGTGTTGTTTCCCATTGCAGAATGTAAGGTCCCAGAGCACAGAGACTACTTGTTTTGGTCTTTATATCCCTAGAGCCCAACATAGAGTAGGTACTTAATTAATACTGAGTTGAATTAAACTGAAAATGGAGGAATTTACAAGTCAAATAACCAAGCTGAAATAGGAGCTGAAGCAATGAAAACTGGATTCTGAGCAACAGAGATAAGAAGTAAAGGAAGGAGGCTTAAGATGATGTGTTTTTCTGCATATAGTAGGTGATGAAAGGTTAATAGTTATCAACCCAGTACTGAAGATAGCAGGGATTCTAGTGAGAGGTAGTATTGACCAAGAACAAGGAAGATCTCAGAAATGTAGGTGATATTGATGCTGTTATGAAAGGATAGGAAGTAACCCTAGCTCCTAACATGGTGCTTGGCACATACTAAGACTATTAATACTAGAAGAAAGTCACAAATTAGAGAGGGAAAATCTCACCAAATCTCAAAATTGGAAGGCACTTTCAGTCCACATCTGAATAGCAATCTCCTCTACAATGTACCTAACAAATGGACCTCAAGATTCTATAGAAAGAGCTCTAGGGAGAGGGAAACCATGACACCATGGGGCAGCTCATTCCACTTTTGGAAAGTTCAAATTGATAGGAAGTTTTTCATGACATTGAAACTAATCTACCCCTCTGCCATATCACACTTCAGTATAGTACAGAGGATAGAGCATTGACTTCTAACCCAGGAAGACCTGGATTCAAGACCCTCCTCTGACACATAGTGGCTGGGTAACACTGGTTAGTCAGTTAACCTCTAAGTCCTCTAGCAATTCCTGGGCCATCTCCAATTGTCCTGATCCAGATGACTCTGGAGGAGAAAATGAGACTGGTGACTTTGCACAGCCCTCCCTCACTTAAATCCAATTCACTTACATGCCATGGCATCACCTGTCTGAGGTCATGTTCTCTTCAAGAATGAAGGACAAACAACTATGACAGCAACCAATTGTCAGAGCACCAGTGCTTGTTGATGAATAGGGAGAAAGGAAGGAATTCCTTACCCTTAGTTATATGGCAGGACCTTTCTGTCAGCTTGGACCCATTACCTGGAAGCAAGATGAGACAAAATAGATATAGCAAAGAAGATTTGTAGGAACTAAAATGACAAGACCCATTTCTTTTCAGTTTGTTTGTTTTACCCACTGGAGATGATAGTTTGTGTAAAATTAGTCTCCAACATGATGCATTCAGGTCAATATACACAGGAACAAACAGAAATGAATGAAGGATCTCAAAAATCATGTTTATTACATGAAATCAGAGCAGGCAGGGGAAGCAACAAGCAGGAAATAGCTTGGGGGAGTGAGAAATGAAGCATGTGAGAGAGTGGGAGATATGGTGATGTGATACAGTGACAAAGGGCAGAACACAGTGAGAAGAGCAGAAGGAGACAGACCACAATTTTTTCTATTCTGCTAAACCATCCATTCATCTCCCCAGGCAAAATGAATTCTAAAAAGACAGTCTATTTTAAACTCTGTCAAATTCCCAGTGGTCCTCCTTTCTAGCAAGGAAAACATCACATGGCCGTGGCCTTGTGACTGAATTTTAACCAGATCATCTGGGTCTTCCTGGGTTCAAATTCCACTTGAAATAGTTATTCAGTGACCTATTTTGAGCCACCTAATTAATCTCAAACTTAGGTTTCTCATCTGAAAAATGGGGATAAAAATACCTGTATTACTTCCTTTACAAGATTCTTGTGTGATGATATAAAACATGTAAATTGCTTTTCAAATCATGAATCTCTATATGAATGTCAGTACCACTATTATACTCTAAATATCATTACTTTCTTATATCCTCAATTCCTAGTTAAAAGAATGAGAGGATCCCAAGATACTGAATGAATACATGAAGAGGATCAAAGTATATTGGGACTGACCTGGCCCTAGTCATAAATACAAATTAAGAGAAGTTTATTATCAGAGCCTCACTTTTCTATTTCTTTTTCTATTTCTTATTTCTCCTCTGCTCCACTGGAATTTACACACCTATACAAACACATACACGCACACATACATACACATATGCATGCTGTAGACCTAATGTTTTCCTACTTCCATTGTTATTGTTGTGGTGTTTTTCAGTCATATATGACTCTTCATGGCCCCATTTGGGATTTTCTTGGCAAAGATAATGGACTGATTTGCCGTTTACCTCTCCAGTTCATTTTACAGATGAGGAACTGAAACAAACAGAGGTAAGTGACTTGCCCAGGGTCACACAACTAGTAAGTGTCTGAGACGAGATTGGCACTCAGCTCCTCCTGACTGTAGGGCCACTGCTCTATCTACTGTACCATCTAGCTGCCCTGGTAGGAACTTTTAAAGGACATTGTGCTAACCTATCTCTCTACCACATTATATCCTAGCATGACAGAGAAAAGAAGTATCAAGCTCAAATTGAAACTAGGTCTACTAAACCATCCATAAGGATTGCTGCAGGTTGCCATATTGACAGCTTTAAAATGTAATGGCATCTACCTTTTATTATGTTTTTATTTATTTTGCTAAATATTTTCCAATTACATTTTAATCTAGTTCAGGTATCACTTGAGAGTATTGTCAGTTCAGAGGCTAAAATCTTGATATCTCTGGTATAGAGAATAGAAAGTTAGCCTTGGAGATTTCAGAAAAACCTGAAAAGACTTTTATGAACTGATGCTGAATGAAATGAGAAGAACCAAGAAAACATTGTACATAGTCATTTTAACTCTTTTTCCAGCTGGAATGATGGCAGGCATGGAAGGAAAGAAGAATCTACCATCCATTCCATAATCCCTTCTGAAAAAGCAAAAGGCTTTTGTAATACTGAAGGCCAAATGCTTGAAGAAGATGGCTATAAAAAAGCTCTGTAAAATATGGAGAAAAGTTATCTATGAAAAAACTAAGCCCCACCATTAGGAGTATAAGATGTACAGAAGTGAAATCCAGCTGGCTAGAATGGCATGAAAAGCTAGCAACTACTACGTACCTGCTGAATCCAAGTTAGCATTTTTGATCAGAATCAGAGGTATCAATGGTGTTAGCCCAAAGGTTCAAAAAGTATTGCATCTTCTTGGTCTTTGTCAAATCTTCAATGGCACTTTTGTTAAGCTTAACAGGGCTTCCATTAACATACTGAGCATTGTGGAACCATATATTGCATGGGGTTACCCAAACTTGAAGTCTATGAATGACTTGATTTACAAACATGGTTATGGCAAGATGAAGAAACATAGAATTGCCCTGATGGATAAAGCCCTTATTGCAAAATCTCCTGGTAAATATGGAGTTATTTGCATGAAACACTTAATCCATGATATATACTGTTAGCAAGCACTTCAAAGCTGCCAACACCTTCCTGTGCCCTTTCAAATTATCTTCTCCATGAGGTGGAATGAAGAAAAAGACTACACATTTTTTGGAAGGTAGAGATGCTAGTAACAGGGAATACCAGCCAGTAAAAGGCTTATAAGAAGAATGAACTAAAACTCTCTACCATGATTTCTTAAATGGTCCGTTAATAAAAAATGGCTGTAACAAAAAACACTCAGTAGCATTGTGCGATGATCAGCTGTGACTGACTTAGTTCTTCTCAGCAATGCAATGATCCAAGACAATTTCACAAGACTCATGAAAGAAAATGTTATCCATACGGATCAAAACTTAAGATTTTCACTTCTTTTATGTTTTTTTTCTTTTGTTCTGTTTCTTCTTTCACAGCATGACTAATTTGGAAATATGTTTTACATGATTGCACATGTATAACCTTGCCATCTTAGGGAGGGAAGAGAGAGTGAAAAATGTGGAATTGATAGTCTTTCAAAAGATGAATATTGAAAATTGTCTTTACATGTAGTTGGATAAAATGAAATATTATTTTGAAAAAATTAACCTTGCACCTAGGAGGACCTGAGTTCAAGTCCTGCCCATAATGCCTGTGCAACCCTGGGGAGGTCACTTAACTTCTAGTGTTCTAAGAAACTCTCCCAGACTCTGAATTTCTGAAAAGGTGATGAAGTGATTGTACTAGAGGAACCCAGAAGTTCCTTGTATTAATGAAATCACAAGTTCTATCTCTCCCTAGCCCTTATCTTATCTAGATCTTATTCCTTTCTGAACACTCTTCAGTCTTCACCAGTTGTTCAATTGGAGGCCCAGGCAGAATCAGCATAATCCCATTTCCACATCACTGTTTCAAATATGCAAAGATAGCAATAATCATTCCCATCCCTACCCTCTCTTCCTCCTTAGTCATTTCTTCTTGAGGCCAACCAATCCTTTCACTGTAGATCAGGCATTCATACACAGATATCATGTCCTGGGAGCAATACTGTTTACAATACTGGGCTGAACTAGAAAGAATGGTACCATCTCCACCATTGCACAATCAGAAAAGTCAGATAATCCATCCATCCAGAAGGCAATCACTGATAGCAATATCCTCAGCAAGGCCAATTAGCCTCTCTCCCAATCTGAGGCTATTGAACCTCTGGACCGGTGTCTTGCTGGTCCATGAGGGTTAACCTTTGTATTATGGAGAGAGGAAGAGAAAAAGACCAAGAGCAGACAGAGTTGTAGCAGAGAATTATATTTCTCATCAGGGAGACCTGAGTTTAAAATTGGCCTCAGACACAATCTATAGGATCCTGAGAAAGTCTTTTAACCTGTTTATCTCAGTTTCCTGAACTTCAAAATGAGGATAATAAAAAGCATCTACCTCACAGTGTTGTTGTGAGGACTACTGACATAATATTTATGTAAAGCTCTTAGTAGAATGCCTGGCCCATAGTAGGCACTCTCTAAATACTTATTTCCCTTCTCCTACCTCCCCAACTAGGGAAATTTACCAGACAGAAAAAGCATTAATTGAGCACTTACTGTGTGCTAGGCATGGTGATAATTGCTGGGAATACAACAGAAGGAAAAAGTAAGACAAACTCTGGCCTCAAGGAGATTACATTTTAATGGTAGAAGATATGACATAAATGGGAACTGGGAGAGAGAGAAGTCTGAGAAGTACTTGACCAGCAAAGTGTGAGAAGTTGTCTTATGAGTCTCACTCCAGGTTTGGAATGAGTAGGGCTAGCTTTGATGCTTCCTCCAATGCAGATTCATGCGAAGAACTCACCAATCAGAGGAGGAGACTGCAGAGGTGGATGGAGCCATCATTAGAAGGCCTGGTCTTCCCTATTTGATTGGGTGTATGCTCCCCATTGTCATGTACACTACCAAGAAAAAGTCTTCTACATTGAACTATATAATATAATGTCTCTGAGTCTCAGTTTGGTTTTCTGTCAAATTGAGATAATAGGAAATTATATTGTAAACTTGAAAAGGCTACAGAAGTATGAGCTACTCCTACTAATACTAGAGGCAAATTGTTGACCTCAGTAAGCTTTGTGGTTTGCTCATTGGTAAAATGGGTATCAATAATATACCATACATTGTTGTGAGCAAAAGTCCAATGGGATTTTATAGATGGGAGCCATTGTTGTTTTTACTGTTGCCAGCATAAACAGCCTGGCTTGGAAGTTATTTAAAAAAAAACACTCACTTGGAATAAGAAAAGTCATGATATAGGCTTAGCCTGAAAATCAACTTTAATGGGAGACAAAATCTTAAGCCAAGGGAATGGGGTTATAATGCTGGTATTTTGGGCATCAGCAAGTAGAAGGGAAGGAATTTGGTTTGGGGGGCTAAGGAGACCTTGAAATCAATCTACATGTTTGACCACCTCATCCATCCAGGTGTCCTACCTCCAAGTCATGCATACAGTGTGTACAGCTCACCTAGCCAAGACCCTGCAGGTATCTCAGAGCTACAGCAGCTGATACTAAGCACCCTTTATCAGATTTATAGAGAACAAAGGGAGCAAGAGAATGGTAGTAATTTAATGATGGCTAATCATCATACTTAAGAACACTGTCTCTATTAGAGACAGTCACTGCTTCAAAAGTACACCATAGACACAAAGTTCTTTAGCAGAGGAACAAATGGTCTTTTCATTTTCCTTTTTTAACCAGGAATGTTCTTCAGTGATTTTCCTAGGAAACCAAATTACCATCTAGAACACCCTGTCAGTGCCACAGAGCCAGTGATACTGATGTCAGTATCCTAAGGTATCCACACTATTCATGACGTTTGCTCCCCACCCCCATAGTTCCACCCATCACAAGAAAACTACCACATGGAGGCCACTATGTGGTAAGCAGATAGATATGAGATATTTCAAGAAAAGTTTTGCCTACCACCAAAACCAAGAGTGATACCTTTAAATTCACCTGAAGTCCAAAAATGTATCAAGCCAGTTGATAGGCCTGCTCATTGCTGGTTATTATTTCTTTGTCAACAGTAAACTGTAGTCATTGAGCGTATTGACATTGAGCCTACGCTTTGAGTGTGGTATGATTGTCTGGAAGGGATATAAGACCAGAGAACACAGAGAACACTGCTCCTGAAGTGATGGACACCCTATTACTTCTCTCCTTAGAGTATGAGATTCATGTGCTTTTACAAGAGAGAGGGAAACCAATTACTACTTCAGGACAAGGTCATCTCATTATCTTTGTTCCCTGGGGAGTGAAGAGGTACTGTGAGGCTTTGCTGATCTCCCTCTATTCTGAGATGTAGGCTTTCTTCAAGTGGTTGATGATCTATAATGAGTCTTAGCTCAGAGATTCTTGTGTGAGACAGAATAACCTGAAACTGAGGGTATCTAAGCTAATCATCTTAGAAAAAAAATTTTTTTGATATACAAGTTATTTTTCAGTTCTTAACATTCACTTCCACAAGAATTTGAATTCAAAAGTTTCTTCCCCATCTCTTCCTACCCCCCACCCCAGGACAGAATGCACCCCCTTCACCTCTTCCTCCAACCTGTCCTCCCTTCTAATACTCATCCTTTTTCCATTCCCCTTCCCCTCTATTTTCCTGTAGGACAAAATAGATTTCTATACTCCATGCCTGTATAGCATAATTTCCAGTTGCATGCTAAAACAATTTTTTAACATTCACTCTTAAAGCTTTGAGTTCCATATTCTCTCCCTCCCTCCCCACCCATCCTCATTGAGAAAACAAGCAATTCAATATGTCATACATGTGTAACAATGCAAAGCACTTCCATAATAGTTATGTTGTAAAAGACTAACCATATTTCCCTCTGTCCTATCCTTCCCTTCATTTATTCCATTCTCTCCCTTGATCTGCCCTCCCACAATAGTGTTTGCTTTTGATTATCCCTTTCCCCAATTTGCTGTGCCTTCTATTATCTTCCCTCTCCTTTCCCCTTTCCTCTTGCCTTCCTGCAGGGTAAAATACATTTCCATATCCAATGAAGTATGTGTTGTTCCCTCGTTAAGCTAAATCCCATGAGAGTACGGCTCAATTATTTCCTTTCATCTCCCCCATCTTCCCCTCCATTGTGAAAGCTCCATCTTCCCTCTTGTATCTGAGAAGATTTGTTGCATTCTACCTCTCCCTTCCCTTTCCTCCTAGTACATTCCATTGAATAGTAAATTTTATCTTGCTAGGTATTCCCCCTTCATATACAAACTTACATATATATATATATATATATATATATATATATATATATATATATATATATATATATATATATATATATATATATATATATATATATATATATATATATATATTTCCTCTAACTACCCTAAAACTGAAAAACATCTCATGGGTTACAAATAGCATCTTTTCTTCAACTTTAATGAATTGCTTAAGGCTTCTCTTTCCTGTTTACCTTTTCATGTTTCTCTTGATTCTTGTATTTAAAAGTAAGATTTCCTATTCAGCTCTGATCTTTTCAACAAAAATGCTTGGAAGTCCTCTATTTCATTGAAATTCCATTTTCCCCCTGAAGTATTATACTCAGTTTTGCTGGATAGGTGATTCTTGGTTTAATCCTATCTCCTTTGATCTCTGGAATATCATATTGCAAGCCCTTTGATCCTTTAGTGTAGAAGCTGCTAAATCCTGTGTTATCCTGATTGTATTTCCACAATATTTGAATTACTTCTTTCTGGCTGCTTGTAATATTTTCTCCTTGACCAGGGAACTCTGGAATTTGGTTAAAATGTTCCTGGGAGTTTTCATTTTGGGATCTCTTTCAGGAGGTAATTGGTGAATTCTTTCCATGTCTATTTTCCCTCTGGTTCTAGAATATCAGTGCAGTTTTCCTTGATAATTCTTGGAAGATGATGTCTAGGGTCTTTTTTGAATGTGGTTTTCAGGTAAACCAATAATTTTTAAATTACCTCTCCTGGATCTGTTTTCGAGGTCAGTTTTTTTTTTATTTAATTTTATTTATTTAAGTTTTCAACATTCATTTCCACAAAATTTTGGGTTCCAAATTTTCTCCCCATTTCTCCCCTCCCCCCACCCCCAAATGCCAAGCATTCTTATTACCCCTATCACCAATCTGCCCTCCCTTCTAACAATCCTCCTTTCCCTTATCCCCATCTTCTCTTTTGTCCTGTAGGGCAAGATAACTTTCTATATCCCATTATCTGTATTTCTTATTTCCTAGGTGTATGCAAGAACAATACTCAACAGCTGTTCCTAAAACTTTGAGTTCCAACTTCTCCTCCTTCCTGCCTCCCCACCCATCCACACTGGGAAGGCAAGCAATTTAATATAGGCTATACATGTGTAGTTTTGCAAATGACTTCCATAATAGTCATATTGTGTAAGACTAACTATATTTCCCTCCATTCTGTCCTGCCCCCCATTTCTTCTGCTCTCTCTTTTGACCCTCTCCCTCCTCAAGAGTCTTGATTTCTAATTGCTCCCTCCTCCCATTGCCCTCCCTTCCATCATCCCCCCTACCCTGCTTATCCCCTTCTCCACCACTTTCCTGTATTGTAAGATAGGTTTTCATACCAAAATGAGTGTGCATTTTATTCCTTCCTTTAGTCAAATGCGAAGAGAGTGTTTCATATTTTTTCTCTCACCTCCCCACTGTTTCCCTCCACTGAAAAATCTTTTGCTTGCCTCTTTTGTGAGAGATAATTTGCCCCATTCCATTTCTCCCTTTTTCCTCCCAATATATTTCTCTCTCACCACTTAATTTCATCTTTTGAAGATATGATCCCATCCTATTCAATTCACCCTGTGCTCTCTGTCTCTGTGTGTGTGTGTCTGTGCATGTGTGTGTGTGTGATACCACCAACTACCCAGATATTGAAAAAAGTGTCAAGAGTTACAAATATTGTCTTTCCATGTAGGAATGTAAACAGTTCAACTTTAGTAAGTCCCTTATGATTTCTCTTTGCTGTTTACCTTTTCATGCTTCTCTTCATTCTTAATTTGAAAGTCAAATTTTCTTTTCAGCTCTGGTGTTTTCATCAGGAATGCTTGAAAGTCCTCTATTTCACTGAAAGCCCATTTTTTTTTCCCCTGAAGTATTATACTCAGTTTTGCTGGGTAGGTGATTCTTGCTTTTAGTCCTAGTTCCTTTGATTTCTGGAATATCATATTCCATGTCCTTTGATCCCTTAATGTAGAAACTGCTAGATCTTGTGTTATCCTGATTGTATTTCCACAATACTTCAATTATTTCTTTCTAGCTGCTTGCAATATTTTCTCCTTGACCTGGGAACTCTGGAATTTGGCCACAATGTTTCTAGGAGTTTCTTTTCTTGGATCTCTTTCAGGAAGTGATCGGTGGATTCTTTCAATATTTATTTTGCTCCCTGATTCTAGAATATCAGGACAGTTTTCCTTGATAATTTCATGAAAGATGATATTTAGGCTATTTTTCTAATCATGGCTTTCAGGTAGTCCCATAATTTTTAAATTGTCTCTCCTGGATCTACTTTCCAGGTCAGTTGTTTTTCCAATGAGATATTTCACATTATCTTCCATTTTTTTCATTCTTTTGGTTTTGTTTTGTGACTTCTTGGTTTCTCATAAAGTCATTAGCCTCTATCTGTTCCATTCTAATTTTTAAAGAACTATTTTCTTCAGTAAGCTTTTGAACTTCCTTTTCCATTTGGCTAATTCTGCCTTTTAAAGCATTCTTCTCCTCATTGGCTTTTTGGACCTCTTTTGCCAATTGAGTTAGCCTATTTTTAAAGGTGTTATTTTCTTCAGCATTTTTGGGTCTCCTTTAGCAAGGTTTTGAGCCACTTTTCATGTTTTTCTTGCATCTCTCTCATTTCTCTTCCCAATTTTTCTCCACCTCTCTTACTTGATTTTCAAAATCCTTTTTGGGCTCTTCCGTGGCCTGAGACCATTGAATATTTATTTTGGATGTTGGGGATACAGAAGCCTTGACTTTTATGTCTTTCCCTGATGGTAAGCATTGTTCTTCCTCATCAGAAAGGGTGGGAGAAGATATCTGTTCACCAAGAAAGTAACCTTCTATAGTCTTATTTTTTCCCCTTTTTTTGGGCATTTTCCCAACCAGTTACTTGACTTTTGGGTCCTTTGTCAAGAGTAGGGTATACTCTGGGAATCTGTAAGATCTCAGTGTCTCCATAGTGTCACAATCAAGCGTGTACACTAGTCTGGGATCAGGAAGAGATTTTTGTGCCCAGAATCTTAGCAGGGTTTCCTCTCCACAGCTAACTGGCCTCCAGTTTCACCAAGCCAGCACTGGGGGCCTGGAATTCAGACAAGTTGTTCGGGGAGGGCCGCCTTTCAGTGCTAGACAAAGACCAGCTCCCTCAGGGCCTCTACACAGGGCCAAGGTAATAATTAGCTCCTCAGTGCCCCCAGGGGTTTTTACTATTCAACAATGGATGTAGGCTGCTATAGGGGCTGCTGTGTGAACTGCTTCCACCCACCAGATGTGGCCTCTGTGCTGACAGAGGCCAGAGCTATGGGAAGGCCCTTCTCCCTTCCTGGCCAGCTGAAAAAACCCTGTCACTGACCTTTGTCAATCTGCTGACCTGCTGCTGCTGTGACTGGAGATTCTGAGACTGGAGATTCCTCCCCCAAGGGGTGTTCGTGGGCTGTTTGGGAGCGGCACCACATGGCCAAGGCTGGGCTGAGCTCCACTCTGCACCTGGTGCAACAGACATTTTCCATGGGCCTTTCAAGTCACCCTTGGCTAGAAATCTCCTCCACTCTGTTGTTTTCCACTTCTGCTGCTCCAAAATTTTTTGAGAGTCACTCTCTATAGGTATTTTATGTGCTGTGTGGGGAGAGCCTCCACATGTGTGCCTTTCTACTCTGCCATCTTGGCTCTGCTCCCTCAGTTGTTTTTCCAATGAGATATTTTACATTGTCTTCTATCATTTCATTCTTTTGGTTTTGTTCTATGATTTCTTCGTTTCTCATAAAGTTATTAGCTTATCTGCTCCATTCTAATTTTTAAAGAACTGTTTTCTTCAGTGAGCTTTTGAACCACCTTTTAAATTTGGCTAATTCTTCTTTTTAAAGCATTCTTCTCCTCACTGGCTTTTTGGACCTCTTTTACGATTTGGATTAGTCTATTTTTAAAGGTGTTATTTTCTTCAGCATTTTTTTGAGTCTCCTTCAGCAAGCTGTTGACTCATTTTTCATAATTTTCTTGCATCTCTCTCATTTCTCTTCTCAATTTTTCCTTCACTTCTCTTACTTGATTTTCAAAATTCTTTTTGAGCTCTCCCATGGCCTGAGATCATTGCACATTTTTTGGTAGTTTTGGATGTAGAAGACTTGACTTTGAGGTCTTCCTCTGATGGTATGCTTCATGCTTCTTCAACTGAAAGGATGGAAGAAAGTTCATTTTCATAAAGAAAGTAACCTTATTTTTTTCCCCTTTTGGGGGCATTTTCTGTGTCAGTTGCTTGACTTTTGAATCCTTTGTCAAGTGCAGGGTATACTCTAGGGACCTGTAAGTTCTCAGTTCCTCCAAGGTGGCACAATCAAGGGAGAGGAGTTTACTCCTCTCCTGGCCTGTGCTCTGGTCTGTGAGCAACCACAAGCACTCTTTTCTTCCCTGGGATCTGAGAGTAGAATTCCTTCTCCACAGCTGCCACCAGCTCTACCACTCTAACACTCCTCCTCTTCCCAGGATTGCCACTCAGAACTGAGACCTAGATTGGCTGCTTGGTTCCCCCAGGGTCTTTAGGCTGAGAGCTCCAAAAGTGGAAGGTGCTGCTGCAGTGACTGCTGCTGCCCTGGGGCCAGGGCTGGGGCCATACAGCACACCTCTCTCACCCAGATGAAAGCTTTCTCACTGACCTTTGAAGCTGTCTTTGGCATTTATGGGTTGATAAATCTGGGAACTGCAGCTGCTACCCATGATTCCATGCCCTGAAACCTGCTCCAGACCTGTCCACTGTGTGGCCCAGGCTGGGCTGCACTCCTCTCTGAGCCAGGTGCAATAGACCTTTCCTGTAGCTGTCTTGGGATGGAAATCTCTTTTGCTCTGTCCTTTTGTGGCTTCTGCTGTTCTAGAATTTGCTTAGGGTATTTTTACACGTATTTTATGGACTATGGGGGGAGAACTAGAGCAAGTCCGTCCTTCTACTCTTGGCTACGCCCTCAGAAATAAATTTTTATAGAAAAAATGTATGTAGATGTAAGGCCCAGTCTATATTGATATAGATGTATAGATATGGTTTGGAGAAGAAGGATATGGAGGAATGTATACACCACAGTCATTAACTTTACATCACTGATAAAAACAAACCAGAGGATATAAAGATTCATGGATTAGTTTCAGCCATGTTGGCACCATTTTGATCAATGAGTCAGTATTCCTACAGAAAAGGGCAGAAAAAGTTAACTGAACCACCTATCATAACTTCAACATTGGAAGACTGATCCACAAGAAAACAAAAGAACAGAAATTCAAGGTCACCCAGCATGTGATAAAAAGAACAAGATGCAAAAACCTCTCTGCAGAATTATGTAATGAATAAAGAATGATGCAGAAGGTCAGGATTTACAGACTTTGGAGGCATGCTGTCATATGAAAAGATATTGGAAAGGACTCATAGCAAAGATGACAAAAAAATAATTGGACTCCCCAGCTAAAGGCAGTCGCATCCCATGGGACTATTATTAGTTGTTTGGGATACCATGAACTTGATGGGATATGGCTATTTAAAGATAGAAATTAAAACCCCAGGATTGTTAATTCTGATAATTAGTCATTCTATAACTTTCAATTCACATCAACAAGCATTTATTAAATGTCTGCACTGTGTACGGCACTGTACTGGGACCTGGAAATACAAAAACAAAAGCAGAACTGTCTCTAACTTTGAAAACCTTTCATTTTAATGAAAGAAAATAGTATGCATAGTGATGAGTAAATACAAAATATATACTAAGTAAATAAAAGGCAATTTGTAGGGAAGGCATGAGTATTAACTGGAGAGATCCATAAAACTATTGTTTAGTATATGGTACTTGGGGTGAGGGGTTTCAAGAGACAGAAATCAGAAGATAAAACATTTCAGGTATGTGTGACATATATAGAGGTAAGTGATAGAGCACCACATAGGGGAAATAACAGGTGAGACTACTGGGATACAACATAGGGTATGTGAAGAAAAGAATGCAAAGTCAGTCTACAATGACCAGCTCTAAGAGGTCTTAATGGATGGGTGCCATTGAAAGGTAAGCCCACATTTAGCCATATTACCAAACACTTTTATGTAATTTTATGTAAAAACAATTTTATGTATATCTAGTCAGTGAGGACCAAGTCCTATAAGTACACAGAGTCTGCTCTATCTTGTGCCAGTCCAAGTAGAAGCTAGAGGACTTGGTTTCTGGTCACAAGTAATAGAAGGACCTGTCATCACCATCAGAGCATATACTGGTATTCTGTGACTGACGTCTGCTTACTTTGTGGTGAAGAGGGGTTTTTTCATTTCTTGACGGATGAAGTAGAACAAAGAGTGTATACAGAAGGCATCAAGAGGAATTTTCTCCTTGCTGACCACAAGTTATAAGTATGATTCTTTGAGGTCTGGAGTGATACTGGGAGGTCATGTGCCTCTCCCCAGGCTGGCCTATGAGCAAATGTCTGGATTGAGCCTCCTTCTGTTTCTGTCTTCTTTCCTTTGGTACAGGGCCCTGTGAGATCTTCAAAGGTCAGGAAAAAAGCTACCAGGGGTCCAGTGACTGCAGTCCATAGGAGCATTTTTTAGTGACTTGAGCCTGAAAATATGCTAGTCATCAGGAGCAACCTGACTGATGCAGGCCATCCATGGATCAATCTAGTAGCTAAGTCACTGTCCTGGAAGCAAAGTAATGGACTTATTCATTGGCTATGATCTTTTTGGAAATGAAGCTGGTGGTGTGTATGCTTTATAGTAACTGTTTTAAGCTTGGGCTTGAGCTCATCAGAGTAAATTGTTAGAAGAGAGTGTGCTTCACTTAGAGGTGGTTAGGGTGGAGGGAGAGAAAGAGGATTTTTTTAATATTTTGGTTCATACTATAACTGTTCAGCAAATATTCACTTATAAAATCTCATTGATTTTAATTTGTACAAGATCTTATGGGGTCCTGAACGAAATGAAAGGAGACATGAACCAATATGTGGTGACATTCTAGAAACAGGCTTTCCATTTGCTCATTAGTTGGCCTAGTAGAGGGGAGTTCTCTTATTTTTATTGTTGTTTAGGGTAGTTGTTGGTACGGTGGAGGGAGAACCAGGCCAAAAGTTAGGAAGACCTGAGTTCAACACTGACCTCAAACACTTACTAGCTATGTGACCCTGGACAAATCACTAAATCCTGTTTACCTCGCTTTCCTCATCTGTAGAATGAAAAACCACTCAGGAATCTTTGCCAAAAAACCACCAAATGGAGACATAGAAAGTTGGACATGACTGAAAAATGACAGAACAACAAGGACTAGGCTTTCATTGACCAGCCTCCTATTTCCTATCTCAATGACTTGAGTGAAGCCACAAAAGAGATGTTTCAGATTTGTAGGTGACTTGAAGCTGGGAGTGTTAACATGCTGGATGACAGGGTCTATATCCAAAAGTCCCTATCAGGCTCAAAGAATGGGCTGGATTAAACAAGATTAAATTTAATAAGGATAAATGTACAGTTTTTTGTTTCTTTGTTTTTGTATGTGTGAGAGTTCAAAAAATTCAGTCACAAATACAGGACAGGGTTAAATAGCCAGACAACAGCTGCTGGGGTTGGGGAGGAGGGAATTGTTTGTTTCAGTGACCTGCAAGCATAAAATAATTTTTAAACTATAAAGATGTTCATCCTGTTGTTCTCTGCCCTGGTCAGAACACATCTAGCCTATTGTGTTCAGTTTGGAGTTTCATATTTTAGAAGAGACGTGAAAAGGGGACATCTGCAAGGGGATGACCAGGAAAGTGAGAAAACCCAGTAATTCCTGCCATTCATGGAGGGGTTAAAGGACCTGGATAATTTTGCTGTTGAGAGAATGATATCTCAATCTCAAATAGCAGTACTGGGAACAAGGAGTGGAAACTGCACTGAATGGGGTTTAGCCCTTATGTAAAGAAGAAAATAAACTTCTTAATTAGAGGTATAGCAAGGCAGGTTGGTTGCAATAGAAACAGTGAGGTCCCTCTCACCAAAAATATTACAGAAAAGATTGGACAACTCCTTGCCTGCAATAAAGCAGAGTTATCCCATGAGGAGGTCCTTTCCAGTTCTGAGGCTAGAACTCTGAAATAATCCAGATAAACCACCTAAGTAAGCTAAATGATCATAATCTTAAAGTAATAGATGTAGAAAGTCTTTTGGTGCTGCTGTCAGGTTAACTCGTCAGTCTTGAATCCCCAAAGGCTGTCATAACATTGTCATTTGCATAGTATCTCCCCATCTAGACTGTAAGCTCCCTGAGAGCAGGCCTGGATATTTTCCCCCTTTCTTTCTATCCCCAGTCCTTAGAACAGTGCTTAACACATAGTAGATGTTTCATGTCAACACTTGCCTTCACTTGACTTCCCCAGGTGGCCTCTCTCTCTGTGTACTTGTTGGGGAGTCACAAATGATACTGAGACATATATTTTCTGGTAAAATGAGAACAAGGAGGTAGATCACCATGTGCATAACTTGGGTTAAAGTTTTAATGGCAACTGCCTCCAAATATACTTAAACTGGGTAAATGGATGAGCACTAAATTGTATATAGAAAGTAATCTCCTGTGGAGAGGAAACTCTGCTAAGATTCTGGGCACAAAATTCTCTGTCTCCTCCCAGACCAGTGTACACGCTTGATTGTTCCACCTAGAAGGAACTGAGATCTTACAGATTCTCCGAGTATACCCTACTCTTGACAAAGGACCCAAAAGTCAAGTAACTGGTTGGGAAAATGTCCAAAAAAGGGGAAAAAATAAGACTATAGAAGGTTACTTTCTTGGTGAACAGATATCTTCTCCCACCCTTTCTGATGAGGAAGAACAATGCTTACCATCAGGGAAAGACATAAAAGTCAAGGCTTCTGTATCCCCAACATCCAAAATAAATATTCAATGGTCTCAGGCCACGGAAGAGCCCAAAAAGGATTTTGAAAATCAAGTAAGAGAGGTGGAGAAAAAACTGGGAAGAGAAATGAGAGAGATGCAAGAAAAGCATGAAAAGCAGGTCAACACCTTGCTAAAGGAGACCCAAAAATGCTGAAGAAAATAACACCTTTAAAAATAGGCTAACTCAATTGGCAAAAGAGGTCCAAAAAGCCAATGAGGAGAAGAATGCTTTAAAAAGAAGAATTAGCCAAATGGAAAAGGAAGTTCAAAAGCTTACTGAAGAAAATAGTTCTTTAAAAATTAGAATGGAACAGATAGAGGCTAATGACTTTATGAGAAACCAAGAAGTCACAAAACAAAACCAAAAGAATGAAAAAAATGGAAGATAATGTGAAATATCTCATTGGAAAAACAACTGACCTGGAAAGTAGATCCAGGAGAGACAATTTAAAAATTATGGGACTACCTGAAAGCCATGATTAGAAAAATAGCCTAAATATCATCTTTCATGAAATTATCAAGGAAAACTGTCCTGATATTCTAGAATCAGGGAGCAAAATAAATATTGAAAGAATCCACCGATCACTTCCTGAAAGAGATCCAAGAAAAGAAACTCCTAGAAACATTGTGGCCAAATTCCAGAGTTCCCAGGTCAAGGAGAAAATATTGCAAGCAGCTAGAAAGAAATAATTGAAGTATTGTGGAAATACAATCAGGATAACACAAGATCTAGCAGTTTCTACATTAAGGGATCAAAGGACATGGAATATGATATTCCAGAAATCAAAGGAACTAGGACTAAAAGCAAGAATCACCTACCCAGCAAAACTGAGTATAATACTTCAGGGGAAAAAAAAATGGGCTTTCAGTGAAATAGAGGACTTTCAAGCATTCCTGATGAAAACACCAGAGCTGAAAAGAAAATTTGACTTTCAAATTAAGAATGCAGAGAAGCATGAAAAGGTAAACAGCAAAGAGAAATCATAAGGGACTTACTAAAGTTGAACTGTTTACATTCCTACATGGAAAGACAATATTTGTAACTCTTGACACTTTTTTCAATATCTGGGTAGTTGGTGGTATCACACACACACACATGCACAGACACACACACACAGAGACAGAGAGCACAGGGTGAATTGAATAGGATGGGATCATATCTTCAAAAGATGAAATTAAGTGGTGAGAGAGAAATATATTGGGAGGAAAAAGGGAGAAATGGAATGGGGCAAATTATCTCTCACAAAAGAGGCAAGCAAAAGATTTTTCAGTGGAGGGAAACAGTGGGGAGGTGAGAGAAAAAATATGAAACACTCTCTTCGCATTTGACTAAAGGAAGGAATAAAATGCACACTCATTTTGGTATGAAAACTTATCTTACAATACAGGAAAGTGGGGGAGAAGGGGATAAGCAGGGTGGGGGGGATGAAGGAAGGGAGAGCAATGGGGGGAGGGACAGGGTCAAAAGAGAGAGCAGAAGAAATGGGGGACAGGATAGGATGGAGAGAAATATAGTTAGTCTTACACAACATGACTATTATGGAAGTCATTTGCAAAACTACACAGATATGACCTATATTGAATTGCTTGCCTTCCCAAAGGGGATGGGTGGAGAGGGAGGGAGGAAGAGAAGTTGGAACTCAAAGTTTTAGGAACAACTGTTGAGTATTGTTCTTGCATACAACTAGGAAATGAGAAATACAGGTAATGGGGTATAGAAATTTATCTTGCTTTACAGGACAAAAGAGAAGATGGGGATAAGGGGAAAGAAGGATATTAGAAGGGAGAGCAGATTGATGATAGGAGTAATTAGAATGGTCGGCGTTTTGGGGTGGGGGAGGAGAGAAATGGGGAAAAAATTTGGAACCCGAAATTTTGTGGAAATGAATGTTGAAAACTTCAATAAATAAATTTAAATTAAAAAAAGTAATTTCCTGAAGGCCAGGGATTCTATCACTTCTCTCCTTGAATCTCCAGTCCTTAGCACAAGTTTACAAATTGTTTTCCTTACAGAGACTGTTATTTGTTTACAATAGGTGTTTTATAAATACTTGTTGCTTGATTAATTGATTGTACACTATTCCCCAGTAACTTCTGAGAGCAGGTTAGAAACAGAGCTTACCAAGAATTCCATTTCAAAACCCCATAGGGAAGTCCTAGGCATTCTGAATTTGACTTCCTTGCACTGACTGTTGATTAGATACTGTGGTTTCATTCCCTTGTGCCACCTGCACTGTGGAAGGCTCTTCAACATTAATTTACTTCAGGAGAGAGGAGAAAGTTCTTGAGAGATTAGCACTCCAAGACCCATGGCTGAATTCCCTCAGTCATCTCATTTCCCAGGGCTCGAAGGGAAGCCAAGCAGTAGAGGAAGGAGAGACGCACAGATGCTGTTCAAGTGGTTGCTCCCTTAGAACATTCAAATCCATCCGCATCAGGAGATCCACGCTTTCTGCACTGTGTTTAATATTTGCATGCTCCAAAAAAATATCTTCAATATATTTTTTTCTCCCTGAGAGTCCCAAGCTCCTCTTTCGGCAGCTGGTAAAAGCCAAGTTTGGAGAGGGCTTCTTCTCCTTGCTTTTTGTACTTACAGTAGCCTGTAGCTGTGCAGGGGAGAAATAGTAATTGATATAAGGAAAGTGACATATACACCTTAAAGAATCAGAAGCATAATTAGAGCTATGATTTTCTTAGCCTATCTCTGGCTTAGTAGATAAGTCGTTGGGAGATACCTAAGGCACACAGAGGCTAATATATGGGCCCAGGGCCCCAGGTATACTAGGTATTAAAGGCAAGCGTTGAAGCCAGCATTTTCTCAATCCATACTTGCATTCAATCCACTGCAGCCTTCTTCTGTATGGTATATAAAGTACTATGCAAATATAGATTATTATTCATAATTATTATTTTATTATTATATATGACATTTATTTGTTACATATTTATATAATGGCATATATGTTACATATATATTTTTATAACAGTATAATTATTTTATACAGTATTATGTAATATTATTAATACACTAATACACAGACAACTCTGTGATGCAAGTATCAGAGACTGTGGTTCCTATAGCAAGCGCAGAGAGGGCCAGAGAGGTTAAAAAAAAAATATGATGACCCTCCAAATCAAAGGACATTGTCAGGATGTGTCACTCTCTGTAATTGAAGTTGACAAGAATGACATTAGTTGTCAGTTGGCCTGCCCAGTGATTTGAAGATACCTTCCTTAGAAGATTAAGGTGCTTCCCTGTATGAGAAAACAAATGGGGAAGGCTTTGTAAAGATAAAGTGGCAGACAAGTAAAAGGTATCATTTTGATTGCTGTTAGAATCATAAGATCATAAATTTATTGATTTAGGGTTAGAAGGGATTATAGAGGCCATAACCATAAACCTCAGTTTTTGAAGAATTGCATCACAGAGGAGGTAACTGATTTACCCTATGTCACACATTGATTAAGGAGCTGAGTCAGAATTTGAACCTATATCCCTTCATTAAGAAGGAGTGGGTTTCTGTAATTCCCATCCTGAGTTGGACCCCATTTATGCTGACTGGTGATTGTCTCAGGTGTCCAATACATTTAGAATCTACTAGCTACATTTCACCTTACTCCCTAGATATCTCTCCAATCACCATGCCTTCATGATACTGCCATATATCCCATTCACTGCTCCTGCCTCCAGCCTTTCCAGTTCTGGAACCATAAATTAACTGCTAACAACTTGTCTCTCTGGTTCCACACATCAACCGTGTAACCTTCCTAACCAAAATACTTTCTCCTTAGCCATGACTCACCTATGCATATTGTGTTCCTCTATTAGAATATAAACTCCTTGATGGCAAGAACTGATTTGTTTTTGTATTTGTATCCTTGAGACATAGCACAGTGCTTGACCCAGAAAAAATGATAAATTAATGTTCCTATATTCATTTTTTAAAATTCATTGGACTCCTTGGAAATTTTTAAACAGAGGATGGATGGGACTAGATGAGTGCTGAAGTCCCACCCAGTTACCAAAATCTGTGCCTCTGTGGCTCCAAATCCACACATTTTACCCTGTTCTATGCTACATTAATATTCTTTTATTAATAAAACAAATCAAAACAATACATAACTAATGTCAAATCATAATCTTAGAAATTACAATATATTCTGAGGGTGGGGCTCTTATGATAAAGAATGCTTTTTTGCTGAATGAATCTTACAGAAAAGTAAGAATTGAAGAATTTCTATCCAGCATTATCTACGTCACTATATTTGGCAGAGAGGCATAATCTAGCCATTAGGAAGGAATAGAACCAGAATGAATAGAAGGGGGATAGTTTATCAGGCTCTACCACAATTTAAATGAAACCTCTCAAGGCTATCTGGCTCCCTTGGCTCTGATTCCTTGCTTATCAAGCAGCCATTTGATTATGAATTCACTTTCCCCAGAACCTTGGTATGGGCAAGGGATTCTATGGATAGAGGACACAAGTATCACAGGCACAAAGTAAACATCTCTTCCACTGCAAATTAATACATTAGAATATTATTGATAAAGCAATCTTTCCACTTTGGGAGGCAACATAATAAAGCAAAAAAAAAATATTGCTGAATTCAGAATTAGTGTTAGAAGTTGAAGTTGGAATTGGAAATATTAGTTTGGCCACCTACTACCTCTATGACCTTGGGCAAGTTACTTCATGGAATCACAGAATTTGAGAATTGATAGGGACCTCTAGGGCCCTCTAGTTCAACTTATATGTGAACTATATTCTTATTATACCATTCCTGACAAGGAGTCATCCAGTGTCAAAATGCCTCAGTTTCCTCAATGGTAAAGGGTTGGGCTAGATAACTTTAAAGGTCTTTTCAAACTCTAAAAATATATTTCTATATTCCTAATTCTTTTCAAGCTATAAAATATGTTCTACATTCCTACAAGGAATATATTCCTACCATTCTAATATATATTCTATATTCCATGTTAGCCTGGCATAAATTCTCTAGATAATGCTGGAAACAGTGCTGTTGTTGCTGCGGCTGCTATACGTCATTTAATTTATTACCTCATTGACTCTGTTTTCAAAGGTGAAGCTCACAAGCCATAAATGTCTTGTTATCCCATCTTACCCTTATCTATGCCCTTCCATGACCCCCCCATTGAGAGTTCACCTAATATGAAAAGTATGTTAACATTATATGGAAATGAGCGCAATAGTAAGGTTTTCTAACACTTATCCCTCCCTCTGACTACATGAATAGTCCACCTCCTTTTCCAATTACTCATCTCCTTGAATACGCAGACAATTTCTGACATGAAAATCATGATTAAGAAAAATTTCTCTATACATACCATGTGTCTCTCTGGTACCCTTTCAGTAATATGCTATTTTGATTCTTCTGAGTTTATGACATTCCATAATTCATAGCAATATAGCATCACTGCAAGCAGATCAGTATTAGAAAGATTATTTCCAGAGACCATCTTGATATCGGTGAAAGCCTTATGTCATCTTGATTCTTT
Source organism: Notamacropus eugenii (assembly GCF_028372415.1). Classification (NCBI taxonomy): domain Eukaryota; kingdom Metazoa; phylum Chordata; class Mammalia; order Diprotodontia; family Macropodidae; genus Notamacropus; species Notamacropus eugenii. The sequence continues at coordinate 468,552,487 of NC_092873.1, read as the reverse complement.
GTTCAGTTTGCCATTCATGTAAAGCTTCTTTTCAAAATGCTTGTGTTATAATGATGGATGACCTTTGTTCTTTATCCATTTGGATTTTGCATTGTGGATAGTTAAGCTGACCTCTTCTGAGTGTTTGTGAATCCAACGTAATCTGGCTTCAAATACAATCAACTCAGTGTTATCACAAATAGGAATATCTGAAAGATCTTTAATCTTCCCAGTAGACTTTGTGCTTAAAATGTTTTTTTGGGAAACATACATATCCTTATTCTATGCTTTGTCTGATTACGATAATCTAAGGATTATTGAATAAAATTAATTCTATTGTTATACCGGCTAAGAAACCTTATAAGTCTGTTGTTTTTCTTTCATTTTTGAAGAAGACCATTGGCATCATGGGTAATATCTTCACTTGTACAAGAATTGCATTTAAGTGAGGCAGAGTTTCTCAAAGTCATGAAGCTCACTTTTTCGTCCTCAATCATTGAAGTCTAGTGACATTTTCTCAACAAAAGTTGAGATATTTGGTGATTGTCTGGGATGTAGTGGACAACTTTGGCATTGTTGATGCCTGGCTAAACTCTAAGCACAGTATATATATGTACATATACATTTGTATTACATATGCACATTTATGTCCAGATACATATATACACACATGGAAGACATGTTTTTGAAGATTTGACTCTAAAGGTAGATTTTACTCTATTGAACCATTTTTCAAAATTCAACAAATAAGAAACAAAATATAATCCTGTATTCTTTATAATTCTTAGTCTCATTTAATTGTGACTGTGAAGATGGAGGTTGCTATTGTCACATAACCAGCAAGAGTCACTTTCAGCATAATTCCTCAACCTAACAGCTTCAAAACAAAGAATTAAGGACCAGATCTAAGAGTAATTAAAACTCTATCAACAAACTCAAAAAACAGAAACACCACATAATTTAAATGCTTTATGGAATAAAATTTTATTTTCTAGATTAGACCTGAAAAAATATAGGAAGCTTCTGGTGAGGAATTTCCTCTACCAATGTGGGTAGATACATTCTTTTCAAGTGATAATACTAGAGAGTTGCTTGGGACATGGAGAGGTTATATAATTGACTCTGGATCACAAAGCCAGTACATATCAAAGGCAAAACTTAAACCCAGGTCTTCCAGACTCCAAGAACAGCCCTCTATCCACTATACTATGCTGTCTAAAATTAACATTTCTCATCAACACTGTTATTCTCAGTAATCAAGAAATTTTTAAAAGCTGCAAAAATTTCTTGTATGTGAATACTGTGGTCTGAAAATATAAACAAAAGAGGAATAAAATATGGAAAAAAATCATAGTTTAATATCAGTAGTCAAAAGTAGTATAAAAGTGTTAAAATAAATTTCTATCAAAATGACTACACCTATGTATCCAAAAATTGGTCACAATGACCAAGTTACATTTATGCTGGTTGTGTAAAGATGAGTTAAAGTTAGTAAAACAATTCATATAAGAATCCTACTAAAAATTACAATGAGGAGGTAGCAAGTAGACTTGGTATTAGGAAGACCTCAGTTTGAGTCCACCTTAGATATTTACTAACTATGTCATTTTAGGCAATTCATGGAACCTCTCGCAACCTCTGGTTCTTTATCTGTAAAGTGAAATTAATAATAGAACATATTTCACTAGGTTATTGTGAGAATTCTATACGAAAATATGTATGAAGTATTTTTAAAAACTATTAGCTATTAAAATAATAGCAACCTAAAAAGACATGATTATATCAATAAATGCTAGAGGGGAAAAAAATCTTTGATGAATTCTAGCTATCGTGCTGAAAAGATATTTAGGCCTAGACATAGAAGGACCATTTTTGACATCATAAAAAATTTTGTCTAAAAGTCAACATTATTTGTAGTAAGAAACAATAGATTTCCCAGTAAATATGGGATTAAAACAATGATACTCTCTATTCCACTATTATTTGACATCCAGAAATAGTATTAAGATAAAAGAAATATACCAAAGGCATTAACACTAGTCCAAAAAAGATAAAGTATTCTTGTTTGCATATAATATAACTTACATTTCCAGAAAATCAGCACATAATTCATTGAGACAACGATACATTCAATAAATTAGTAGAATACAAAATCAATAACCAAAATGATTAACATTTCTATGCACAATAACAAAAACTTGGAGATAATTATAGAAAGGAAGACATTATTTGAAATAACTCTTAAATATATAAATTATGCTGTATTCAAGCTATCAAAATATATTCAGTTTTGTGTATGTGCACAATATACAATCATCCAACACTTTACTGAAATGAAAAAAGACAAATGATTCAAGAGATATCCATTGTTCATGGCAGGATTTTGCCAACATATTAAAATTGATTCTATTACCCAGATTATTTTATAGATTTAGTGTTACTTCAAGCTACAAAGTTGTTTTATAAAGTTATACAAATCAATTACATTTGTAGGGGAAATAAGTCTAAAATGTCAAAAGAAACAAAGAAAACAATATAAGGTTGAAGGGAAAACAGAACTTCTGAGTCTCACATTATAAACAGTTATTTTTGAAATTTGGTATCAGTTCAAAAATAGAAACGTAGATCAGCGACCTAGAATCCAAAAGCGAACATATGAAAAAAACTGAATACAAAAACCCAGCTTTCAGTAATCCAAAGACTATAAATAATCCAAGGATTTCTTCTTTGAGAATTACTGGATAAACTAGTAAGAATTTTGACTCCTACCTACCTCAACCCCAGAAATAGAATCTTATACCAAATAGTATACATATATTCAGTCTCAATATAAAATGTCACATCCTTTTAAAAAATGTGGGAGTGGGGACAGGCAAAGGGAGGGGAGGCAAAAAGATATTTAAATCTAAGTTTAAGGGAAGAATTATTTTTTAATTTATCATTTATTTTAAATATTCTTTCCTTTTTAAATTTTGAGTTCCAAATTTCCTCCTTTCCTCCTTACCCTTCCCTTATCTACTGAGAAAGTAAGCAAAATATTATCAGTTAATTATACATGTGAAATTATGAAAAACATATTTCCATATTAGCCATATCACAAAAAGCAAAAACATTAAGAAAGTGAGAATTATAATTTGCATTCAGAGTTCATCAGTTCTCTCTCTCTCTCTCTCTCTCTCTCTCTCTCTCTCTCTCTCTCTCTCTCTCTCTCTCTTTCTCCCCCTCTCTTCCTCTGCCTCCCTCCCCCTCTCTCTCCCTCTCCATCTCTCTCTCCCTTTATCTCTCCCTCTCCATCTCTCTCTCTCCATCTCTCTCTCTCTCTCTCTCTCTCTCTCTCTCTCTCTCTCTCTCTCTCTCTCTCTCTCTCTCTCTCCCCCTCTCTTCCTCTGCCTCCTTCCCCCTCTCTCTCCCTCTCCATCTCTCTCTCCCTTTATCTCTCCCTCTCCATCTCTCTCTCTCTCTCTCTCTCTCTCTCTCTCTCTCTCTCTCTCTCTCTCTCTCTCTCTGTCTCTCTCCCTCTCCCTCTCTCCTTCCCTCTCTCTCTCCCTCCCTCTCTCTCGGTAGGAAACATTCATCATGAGTTATTTGGAATTGTCTCAGATCTTTGTATTTATCAGAGTAATCGCCTCTCACAGTTGATCATCATTATAACATTGTTGTTACTGTGCACAGTGATCTCCCAGTGTTTTCCCGTTTCACTTTGCATCGGTTATACAGGTCTTGCCATATTTTGTTTTTGCTTTTTCTCTGAAAGCACCGTCCTCAACATTTCTTATAGCACAATAATACTCCATCACAGTCATATGCCACAATTTGTACAGCCATTCCCCCACATGTGAGCATCCCCTAAATTTCTAACCCTTTGCCACCACAAAAAGAACTGCTGTAAATATTTTTGTATTATAGGTCGTTTTCATTTTTTCTGAGATGTCTTTGTGATACAGACCTTATAGTGGTATTGCTGGGTCAAAGAGTATGCATGCATCTATAGCCTTTTGTTAATAGAACTAACGCTTTTCTTGGCCTTGGAACTGTAACCCAGAACTGCTTATGGACAATAAAGTTGCCAATCAGTGCTAGCTACACCCAATGCCAGGAAAGGATCCCTTGGAATCTTTTCCTGATGAGTTGCCCTACCCCCTTTGCATCTATGAGCTCCTGAAGCTTCTACTGCACCACTGTCACAGGCAATTCTAAGGCCCACCACTACAGTTCCTGCCTTGCTCCATGCCTGCTCCCATTCTGGTGTCAGAGATCTCTTTTTCACCTCCTAGGTTGAATCAAACTGGTAAAAACCTTACTCTGACATTTTGTTGGCTCTGTTGCCCCAAAATTTGATTTGTGGAGTTTTTTAAACTTGTTTGGAGAAAAATATTTGGAAAGTTCAGCTGGGTTGTTGCCTGTATGCTGTCATCTAGGTTCCACCCCCTAGAGGAAAATTCTATTTAAAAATATTTAATTTTTTTCCAGTTACATGTATAGGTAGTTTTCAACATACATATTTAAATAAAATTTTGAGTTCCAAATTGTTTCCTCCTTCTTTTCCTCCTATCTCCACTCTCCAAGATGGAAAGTAACCTGATATAGGTTATATATGTGCAGTCATGGAAATATATTTCCACATTAGCTGTGTTGTGAAAGAAGAAACAGAAGAAAAGGGAAAAGCCATGAAAAAGAGTGAAACTAGCATGCTTTGATCTGCATTCAGGCTCCATAGTTCTTTTTCTGATTGTGGATAGAACTTTCTACCATGAGACTTTTGGAATTTTCTTATATCACTGTATTGCTGAGAAGATCTAAGTCAATCCCAGTGGATCATCACACATGCTGCTGTTACTGTGCTCAGTGCTCTCCTGGTTCTGCTCACTTCACTCACTATTAGTTCACATAAGTCTTTCCAGGTTGTTTTTGAAATTTGCCTGTTCATCATTTCTGGTAGAATATTAGTACCCCATTACATTCTAATACCACAATTTGTTCAACTATTACCCAATTGATGGATATCCCCTCAATTTCCAATTCTTTTCTACCACATAAAGAGATGCTATATATGTATTTGTAGATGTGGATCCTTTTCCCTTTTATATTCTCTCTTTGCTATGCATACCTAGTAGTGGCATTGCTATATTAAAAGGTAGGCAGTTTTATTGCCCTTTGAACATAGTTCCTAATTGCTCTCCAGAATGGTTGGATCAGTTCACAACTCTAAAAACAATGCAATGGTGTCCCAATTTTCCCACATTTTCTCCAACATTAATCATTTTCCTTTTCTGTCACGTTAGCCAATCTGTTAGGTTGTTTAAATTTGCATTTCTCAAATAAAGAGTGATTTAGAGCATTCTTCATTGGAAAACTGCCTGTTCCTATCCTTTGACCATTTATCAGTTGGGGAATGACTTGTATTCTTATGAATTTTATTCAGTTCTGCATATATTTGAGAAATAAGGCCTTTATCAGAAACATTGACTGTAAAAATTGCTTTCCATCTTTCTGCTTTCTATCTATTCTTGGTTGCCTTGGTTATGTTTGTGCAAAACTTTTTTAAAATGTAATCACAATTATCCATTTTGCATTTCATGATGTTCTCTATCTCTCATTCAGTTATGAATTTTTCCCTTCTCCGATAGATCTGACAGATAAAGCATTCCTTGCTCTCCTGATTTGCTTATGGCATCACTTTTTATGTCTAAATCATGTACCCATTCTGACTTTATACTGGTATATAGTATGAGATGTTGGCCTATGCCTAGTTTCTACCACACTATTGTCCATTTTTAGTAGCAATTTTTGTCAAATAGTAAGTTCTTTTCCTAGAAGCTCGAGTCTTTGAGTTTAGCAAATAGTAGATTACCATTGTCATTTACTACTATGTCTTACATGCCAAATCTAGTCCACTGCTCCACCATACTATTTCTTAGCCAGTACATTTTCATGATTGTTGCCTTAAAATATAGATCTGGTATGGACAGGTCACTTTCCTTTGCATTATTTTCACTAATTCTTTTCATACTCTTGACTTTCTGTTCTTCCATATGAATTGTATTACTTTTTTTTCTAGCTCTACAAAATACTTTCAGTAGTTTTGATTATATGGTACTAAATAAGAAAAGCGATTTAGGTAAAATTGTCCTTTTTATTATATTAGCATGGCCTACCCATGAGCAGCTGTTGCTGTTTATGTTGTTTGTATGAAGAGTGTTTCGTAATTCTGTTCATATAATTCCTCGGTTTGTTCTGGCAAGTCGACAGCCAAATATTTTATATTGTCTACAATGATTTTAAATGGAATTTCTCTTTCTATCTCTTGCTACTGGGCTTCATTGGTAATATACAGAAATACTGATGATTTATGTGGGTTTATTTTATATCCTTCTATTTTGCTAACAGTGCTGATTATTTCAAGTAGTTTTTTTTTTTAGTTGATTCTCTAGAATTCTGTAAATATATCATCATATCATATACAAATGAAAGTTTTGTTTCCATGTTGCCCAATATAATTCCTTCTTTTCCTTTTTCTTCTCTTATTGCTAAAGCTAATATTTCTAGTACAATATTGAATAACAGTGGTGATAATGGGCATCCTTGTTTTACTCCTGATCTTACTGGGAAAGCTCTTAGCTTATCCCCATTACAGATGATTGTTGCTGATGGGTTTAGATAGATACTGCTTATCATTTTAAGGAAAGCACCATTTATTACTTGTACTCTCTAGTATTTTTAATAGGAATGGGTGCTATATTTTGTCAAAAGCTTTTTCTGCATCTATTGAAGTAATTATATATTTTTCTGTTGGTTTTGTAATTGATATGATCAGTTATGCTGATCATTTTTCTAATATTTAAATAGCCCTGCATTCCTGTTATAAATTCCACCTGGTCATAGTGTATTATCTTGATCATAAATTGCTAATATTTTATTAAAAAATTTTTGCATCTATATTTATTAGGGAAATTGGTATATAGTTTTCTTTATCTATTTTTACTTTTCCCAGCTTAGGTATCAGCACCATATTTGTATCATAAAAAGAATCTGATAGAATTTCTTCTTTGCCTATTTTTTCAAAATGTTCATATAGAAATAGAATTAATTGTTCTTTAAATGTTTAGTAAAATTCACTTGTAAATCCATCTGGCCCTGGAGATGTTTTCTGAAAATAGTTTATTTATGGCTTGCTCAATTTCTTTTTCTGAAATGGGGTTATTTAAGTGTTTTATTTCCTCTCCTGTTAATCTTGGCAATTTATATTTTTGTAAATGTTTATCCATTTCAGTTAGATTGTCAGATTCATTGGCATACAGTTGGATAAAATAATTCCTAATTATTCTTTTAATTTCCTCATCATTGGTGGTGAACTTACACTTTGCATTTTTGGTATTGGTAATTTGTTTTCTTCTTTCTTTTTTAAATCAGTTAACCAAAGATTTATCTATATTTTTCTTTTTTCACAAAATCAGCTTTTAATTTTACTTATTAGTTCAATAATTTTCTTCCTTTTGATTTTATTAATCTCTCCTTTGATTTTTCCGAATTTCTAATTTGCTATTAAATTGAGGATTTTTAATTTGTTCTTCTAACTTTTTTAATTGCATGCTCAATTCACTGACCTGTTTTTTTCCTATTTTATTCATGTAAGCATTTAGAAATATAAAATTTCCCATAAGTGTTGTTTTGGTTGCATCCCATAAATTTTGGTATTCTTTCTCATTAATGTCATTGTTTTTTTAAATCAAATTATTGATTGTTTTTATGATTTGCTTTTCGACCCATTCATTCTTTAGTAGATTATTTAGTTTCCAATTAATTTTTAATCTCTTTCAATTATTTTATTATATAAATTTTTTATTGCATAATGATCTGAAAAGAATGCATTTCATATTTCTGCCTTTCTGCATTTAAATGTGAGGTGTTTATGTCCTTATGTCCATTTTTGTGTAGATGCCATTTACCACTAAGAAAAAAAGGTACATTTCTTTCTATCTCCATTTAGTTTTCTCCAGGAGTCTTCCATATCTAACTTTGAAAAAAGCTATTCACCTACTTAAATTCTTTCTTTTTTTTATTTCATGGTTAGATTTATCTAATTCCAAAAGAGGGAGTTTGAGGTCCCCCATTACTATAGGTTTGCTGTCTATTTCTTCCTGTAACTCATTTAACTTCTCTAAAAAGTTGGATGATATACCACTTGGTGCATATATATTTTAGTATTGATGTTTCTTCATTGTCTTTGGTACCTTTTAACAAAATGTAATTTCCTTCCTTGTCTTGTTTAAATAGATCTGTTTTTTACTTTTGCTTTGTCTCAGATTTGGATTGCTAACCTTGGTTTTGTTTGTTTTGTTTTTTTTTTTACTTCAGCTAAAGCATAATTATTCTGATCCAGCCTTTTACTTTTACTATGTGTCTCTGCCTCAAATGTGTTTCTTGTAAATAATACATTGTAGGTTATGGTTTTGTTTTATGGGAGAGTTCATCCCATTCACATTCACAGTTATGATTTGTCTTTCTCTCTATCCTATTTCCCCCTATTTATACTTTCCCTCCCCTCTCATGCTGTCCGTCCTCACCATTATTTTGCTCTTGACTACCACCTCCCTCAATCTGCCCTCCCTTTTATCACCTCCCATTTGCTTTTCCCCTTCCCCTCCATCTTCCCAGTAGTGTAAGATAGATGTCTTTACCCAACTGAGTGTATATATTATTCCCTCTTTGAGCCAAATCTGATGACAGTGAGATTCAAACAATGTTCTCCCCCACCCTTATTTACCTCTACTGTAATAGGACTTTTGGTCCTCTTCTTGTAATATAATTTATTCCATTCTGCCTCCACCTTTCCTCTTCTCCCAGTACAGTTCTTTTTCATTCCTTAATAGTTTTTTATCACATCAAGGTCAACTTGTACCCACACTCTTTGCTAATTATACTCTTTCTAACTCCCTTAATATCGATAGAGTTCTCAAGAGTTACAAGTATCATCTTCCCACGTAGAGATATAAACAGTTTATCCTTATTGAATAATGTGGGGGTTTTTTTCTGTTTACCTTTTTATATTTCTCTTGAGTCTTGTTTTTGAAGATCAAATTTTCTATTCAGTTCTGGAAAGTTTGAAAGTCTTCTCTTTCATTGGATGTCCATGTTTTATTCTGGAAGATTATGCTCAGCTTTGTTGGGTAATTGATTCTTGGTTGTAATCCAAGATCCTTTGACTTCCAGAGTATCATATCCCTGGTTCTCTGATCTTTTAATAGAGAAATTTCTAAGTTCTGTGACACCTTGATATTTGAATTGTTTCTTTCTGGGTTCTTGCAATATTTTCTTCTTGACCTAATAACTCTGAAATTTGGCTACAATATTCCTTGGAGTTTGCATTTGGGGATCTCATTTAGGAGGTGATCTATGGATTCTTTCAATTTTATTTTACCCTCTGATTTCAGGACATTGAGGCAGTTTTCCTTTATAATTTCTTGAAAGATGCTGCCAAGTCTCTTTTTTTATTATGGCTTTCAGGTAATTCAATAATCCTTAAATTATCTCTCCTGATTTATTTTCAAGGTCAGTTATTTTCCCAGTGAAGTATATTACCTTTTCTTCTATTTTTCACTCTTTTGATTTTGTTTGATTCTTGATGTCTCATAGAGTAATTAGCTTCTACTTGCCCAATTAAAATTTTTAAGGAATTATTTTCTTCAGTTAGTAAACTTTTGTACCTCATTTTTCTATTTGGCCAGTTCTACTTTTAAAGTAGTTGTTTTCTTCAGTCAATTTTTGTGCTTTCTTTTCCAAGCTATTGATTCTTTTTTTCATAATTCTCATTTTTTCCCAAGTTTTCTTCTATGTCTCTTACTTGATTTTTAAAATCCTTTTTGAATTCTTCCAAGAAGAATTTTGGGCTTGAGGCCAACTCGTATACCCCTTTGAGGTTTTGCTTGCAGGCTTTTTGACATTGTTGTCCTCTTCCACAGTTGTGTTTAATTCTTCCCTGTCACTATAATAGCTTTCTGTATTCAGTGATCTTTTTTTGTTTTTTAAAGTTGACCGCTCCTCTTGGGGTAGAGAGATCACTGTCCCAAGCTTCTTGTGCTGGGGTCTAGGGACCTGGTCACTGGCTTACTGAGTTAGGGTCCCAGGGCCGGTGGCTTCCCCATTGCACTAGGGTGGCCCAGTATAGTCATACCTGTTGGTTATGAGGTTAGCAGTTTGCCTGCCAAACTGGGGATGGAAACCTCACAGCTAGTCTGATGTACCATAGGCCTCCAAAGTCAAGATTGTGAGGTCTCAGGTGCTGATCTGTTCTGTGGTGATATTGGCTTGCTTGGATACCACCTTGCCAGGCTCTGATGACCTTCTACACAAATGAGACAGGCCTTTCCAGAAGTTCTTCTAAGTTACCTTGGATTGGAAAATTGTTTTACTCAGTCTTTTTGTGGATGTTGTTATTCCAGAATTCTTTTAGAGGCTCAATTTAACATTGTTTCTAAAGGAAACTGGGGAGAGTTTAGGCAACTTCCTGGCTTCTCTCTGCTATCTTGGTTCCACCCCTGTAAAGGAAGAATTCTTAACCAAACAAGAAATGAAGGAGATATCAAAGAGAATAAAATGGACAATTTCAATAATATATATTTGAAAGTTTTTTGCATGAATCAAATCAATGCTACTTGGAATAGACAAGATATTTCCAATTGAGTGGGGGAGGAGAATCTTATGAAATATTACTGATCAATATCTGTCATCCATTATATAGGGGAATCATCAGTTCATAGATTTAGAGATGAAAAGGACATTAGAGATTATTGCTCACCACCTCACACACACACACACACACACACACACACACATAAACACACACACACACACCATCACAAAAATTGTACATGTAGTAAGGAAAAAAAACAGGTACCCATAGTTTGGGGATTAGCTAAGCAAATTTTGGTACATAAATGTAATTGGATATTAACAAACCATAAGAAATTATGAATGAAAGAAATCAAAAGAATATGGGAATACTTTATGAACTATAAACTATAAACTTTATGAACTATATGTAGAATGGGAAACAAAGTTCACAATGATGACAAGTAATAGTGTAAATAAAAAACACAATTAAACTGGATTTTGCATAATTATTGCAACTAATTCTCTTCTGGAACAGGAGTTGAGAAAATTTATCCTTTTTCTGGAGAATGCAAAAGCCTATCTTTTCTCTTTACATATTTTTCTTTAATATATGTGTATAGAACTTTCTCATAAAAATTGGGAGGAATGATCAGATGTGCATACACTTTGGTAATTCTTTGTGTCTGCCCAATTTCCTTTCTTTGATCATATAATTTGTATCTTTCCCTGCCAAAATCATTAAGAATCTTCTTTGCTATTTTTAAATAGTCCATTATGATTATAGATCACTTTGAATGTATTATCTCATTTGGTCCTTGCAATTACCCTGTGATATAAATGCTGCAAAAGTTTTCCAGATAAAGAAACTGAGGCTTAAAGAGATATAATGACTTGTTCAAGGACACAGATATCATACCCTGCCAGGCCTAGAGGCCTGAGGGCTACCCGAGTCTTACCTTACCTCGCAGGTCTTCGGCTGGCCAAACCGGATAAACGTATGAGAGAAGAGACTTTCCGGAGTCGAACAAAGGTTAGCCTTTATTCAGGGTCTCGGTTACATGTGCAGGGGGAACTCTTCCTTAGGAGGGAGAGAGAAATCTCCCAAGGAGGCAAAGATCTTACAGTAAGAGATTGGAAGCAGAAGTGGAAGTGGGGAGAGAGGGGGGAGGGAAGAGTGAAGAGAGGAAAAGGGAAGAGGCGCTTTCTGTCCTGTAAGGGCCCCTCCCGCGCTAAGAGCGCCTTCAGGCTTTCCTGACCCTACTTAAGCTCTCCTGCAGCATAGTTTGCACCTGAATACCATGCCTGTTAGATAACAATAGGTGTGCCCAGATCCGGGACAGTCTCGAGGGCAGGGATGCCTCTCCCATCACGTTCTCACGGGAAGAGGCGGAAATACACGAGATAGCTCGGTCTCACTCCTCGATTCCCTGCTGTTTCCTGGGGGGCCTCATGAGAACTCTAAGATTTAGAAGTTCCCACCTTTACCCGCCCAAGACTGTCCACATGGAATTGAGCTTCCACCCCCAACAATACCCTATACTTTAACTCATAGTTTCTGATACAATGACCAGTGCTACTTCTATTATACAAGACTATCTTAAGCAGCCAGCCAGTCTTCATTTACACTAAAATGACTCCCTCTAGAATTGTGTTTAATAAAAGATTGGTGCTCAGATGGTCATGATGTCTCAGGAACTTTTATTGACATTAAAAGGAATGAAATAACAAGGAAAAGTGTTGTTAGTATCATAAGCAGGGATAGGTGCTTGCTCCATTAGCTTATCTACTGTGATAGAAATAGTGAATAGAGAGGAACACAGGACAATATCATCCAGGCCTTCCTGGCTTCTCCAATATGGAAAATGCTCAAAAGTTTGTATTTGACTTCCCAGAATAAATGCTTTCCATTTCTATGACCTCCAATATGGAAAATGTTCAAAAGTTTGCATTTGACTTCCCAGAATAAATACTTTCCATTTCTATGACAGATGTTCAGTCAGTGGGAATCTCTTAGGTACAAAAGAAGCCATCTGTCTTCTCCACAAGCACCTATTGTTAGAAAGTCTTTGGGGTTCTATTTGGCATTTGGTTCTCTCTGCCCCCTATATTGAATTGTTTGGGACAACCTCCTAGATCTGACACAGAAGACTTGGAAAGGTATAGAAAAGGGTCTCAAAATGTGAAAACATGGGAAACAAGCTTATTATTGTTTTTTGGTCACAACTTACCATAAGGTTAGTGGGAAGAAAATGTCTGATTGGTAATACAAGTGCTCTAGGGTCAGTGATGAGTGAGACCAGAATGGACAGTGCAACCATTGCTAGGTAGGCACTTCAGAATCTGCAAATTGAATGAGTTTGAATGGAATCAGGCTGCCAAAGCTGCAAAAGTACCTGGCATTGAAAGAGTAAGGAGGAAGCCTAAAAGTCAGAAAATGGGGTTAGAAAAGACAATATATTTAGATGCAGATTAATTCAAAGCTAGATGAATTGGTAGCTAAAAATGCAGATGGGACAAGGCAAAAAAAAAATGGTGAGGAGACAAAATTAGGACCTAAAGAGTCAGATGGGGAAAAGACTTTGCCCATGTTGCCAGGCAAGAGAATATGTGTCCTGATACATTTGTCCCAATAGCAGCTGCTTGTTTTGTTGTTTTTATAAAAGATTTTCACAGATGTGAACCAATCAAAAATATTTTTTTTAAAAAAGTGGACTTTGTTTCTAGGGCATTTTACTTTAGATGGCACTTGACCTGAGACATGCACAAGTAAGATTGAGGAAAGAGGAAGAAAAGGAGGAAGGAAGGAAGAAGAGATAAATATATTTCAGGTTCACAAAGAAAATCCTTGCTTTCCTGATTGGCAATAGGTGTCTGTGACTTTGATAGCACAGAAGAGTACAGGTTTTGGATGAAATGAACTTAAGATCATGATGGAAGGAGGAAGAGGATCAATTAAAATGTGGGAGGCACCCACTTAGCCTGATCTGTGAGTTTATACTGAATACTTGTCACTTGTTCCCTTTTTTGTGTCAGCAAGCTTATGTCAATTCTGCTCAGCAGGATTCCTCCTCAATATGGAAAAGGAGTAAATGTTTTATAGAGAGGGGCTAGATGAGGTGGCATCAATTAGATGTAGAAGTTGGAAGTTTCCAGCAAAGAAGATCCTGGAGAATGGACAGGTTGGGGACACCAAGCAGGTAGAAGATGTCAGGCAAGAAGAGAGACATCCTTCTTAAAATATCTTGGCTGACCCAAATCAGAAGTTTGTCTGATGACCACAAAAGACCTCTGCGCTATTTCATTTTAATAGCAGATAGGGGAATAATTGCTTCCTATCTTTTAAAGGAGCAAGCTTACTGGAATTTGGCAACTGGACAATTGAAGTCAAAGAGATGAGATAGCAAACAAGAATTTATTGAAAACCTGTTATTTGTCCAGCACTATGCTAAGTTCTGTGGGAGCACAGAGAGAATAGTGACAAGTTATTCCATTTCCCTTGAGGAAATGGCTTTGAGTTACTGCATGAGAGATTTAGAGAAGATATAAGGAAGAACCTCCTGGCAGAAAAGGTTATTAAATGCCAGAATTGCTTACGATGAGGGGAACTGAAGAATGCCTTTCTCCAGAAGCCTATAAAGACAGAATGGAGTCAACTGGATCTGGGATGGTTTACGTGTAGAACTGCCCAAAAGCAGAGGGCTGAACTTCTGGTTTTGTGGATCTATGAATCATTCAGATATAAAGTCGTTAGAGAAATTGAGCCATGGGCATATGGATTTGTTTTCCTCTGAGGGAATTAACCTAAAGTCTAGCAACAGCTTAGTTATTTGGGGGAAAAACATCTTAAGTCATTTCTTACATATGAGAGTCCAGTGCTCTAATATGTGAGCATAATATCCATTTTGATGACAAAAAAACTAACACTTTAGGACAGGAATGTGGCCATCGCCATGATACAACTATTCTGCTATAAATTGAAAGGTTGGTGGTTTGAGTCTAGCGGGAGCTACTTGTCAGGGACAAGTCTGATTGATCCAATTTGTTATCATTTGTTTTGGAAGGTGCATAGCATAGTGGATAAAGCACTGTAATTAAAGTCAGAAAGGTCTGAGATCATCTTTGGAAAAGGTATTCTTCTAGATCATAGATCAGAAATTTTGAGCTAGAATTAGGCTGTAAAGTCCACTTCCTTTATGGTCCATATGAAGAAAGTAAAAACCAGAGAAATGAATAACTCCCCCAGTGTCATACAGTTTCTAAGTATCTGAGGTGGGATTGATATTCAGGACTTTCTGGGTTGTTTGTTGCCAATCAGCCTGGTCAATCATCATCATCATTACCATCATTATTCAAGATAATAATTTATTAATAATAACACCAAAGTCTTGAATCCTGGAAAGAAGCTAAGAAAAAGGCAAAATGTGGAGCAAATAAAACTTGCTAGAACAATCAGAGAAAGAAAGAGCAGGGACAGATTTTACCCTCATAGAAAGCTCTAGAAAGAAAAGACTTTGGAAAGAATTTCATAGTATGAAAGTTTGACTCCTTTCATCTCAGAGAAACATTATAGTGTAACAAAACAAGGGAGACTATAAAAGGGCCAATAAAATATTAAGTAGGGAGGAGGAAGATCTCTCTGAATTTTAAGATGTGTTTATGGATATTTGACCATGAGGGTTATAGCCCTGCAAAATGTGATATCATTAATGCCATATGCATTAAGTTTCACATGTTTAATATTGCATGTAGTTATTTGGATACACTTACATCTCTTCAGTAATTACTGGCAATGAAGCAAAATATCACAAGAAAAATATTTTTTTTATTTTATAAATGATTGGAACTGTAAAAATACACAATAAAAAGTAAAGTGTATGGTGAGTATCAAATGTGTGCCATTTTCTACTTAAATAAGAAACAATTTGGGTTAATCATGCTCTGTATTTTTATTCCACTTACTCTTTAAGGAACTCATAATAATTTCATAACATTGTACAATTATTTTGTACAAAGCCTATGTTTTGGTGGTATGGGGTAGGATGAAGGTCAGGATCAGATGATCTAATATTAATTTTGTGGTTGGCAAAACAGATACATGAAGATGGGAAATCATTGGCAATGTATCAGAGCTGTAACTCTTACTTAAGAGACATAGGGACTCTAAGAAATAAGAACTTCAAGGAAGATTTTTTTCCATATTCAGCCAAACCTTGCTGCTCCTTCATCTCGGGGAGATCCAAACCATGGAAATCTCATGAAGCTTAAGAACTCCTGTTAGGTCAGATGATACAGCACTACCATTGACATAGCTATGTGGGAGTCAAGGTACAGTGTGTCCAACTGTGGCTCTAAAGTACTAGAGAAATGAAGATGATCTTCTTCTCCCAGAAGGTCAGAAACTATAATAAAAATCCTAGTACCCTTCAAATCTGAAAGTCCTTTTAAACCTCGTATTAAACCTAGTGAAATAACACTCACACTGAGCTGTCCAGGGTCCTAGAATATACTTGGATGGTTCCTTATTATTTAGTCCTAGGTTTTGTTGGTAGTAGCTCTGATGTATATTTTGTCTTGAACTGTGTCCACTCTTATCACTCTGACTGTGATTGCTCCTATGTATGAATTTGAGCAATATATGCCCATAAGTTGCCTAGGTTACAACACACCTGCTCAAACAGGCCATATCTTTTCATGCAGCTTGTAAAAACGTCAATCACAAATGAATGCCCTTGTCAAATCTACCTCAGATAGAAAGTATTTGCACAGAAAATTTAACTGGAAATCAGGATGCATAAGGAAACTTCCCATTATATCAAGCAATATTTTCTCATTACTCTAAACATGAAATCCTCACAGATATTAGAAATATTCAGCCTTGCACTGTGGTTAGAGATTTGACCTTAAAATCAAGAAGATCATTGTTCAGACCCTGAATAACTTAAATTCCCATTGCCCTGGAAAACTTTCTAAGACCATAATTTATAAATGAGTTGCCAATCTGCATGGGTGGCAGGAGTTTCTGCAGTGAAAATTCCCTAACTTATGAAATTGTATTCTGGAAGGAAGGAAGGAAGAAAAAGAAAGAAAGAATGAAAGGAAGAAAGGAAGGAAAGAAGGAAGGAAGGAAGGAAGGAATGAAGAGAGGGAGGGAAGGAGGAAGGAAGAGAGGGAGGGAAGGAGGAAGAAAGAAAAAAGCTTTCTCCATTTGCTATAATTAATGGTTCCATATAAGAATGGAGTGTTACTGGCTGTTGTAGAACTTGTGTTTTCATGGTATTAATCGTTAGGTCAAAATTACCACAAGCAGCAGAGAATTGTTCCATACTTTGTTCCATCTCAGCCTCTGATACTGCTTAAAGTGCATAAGCATTTGGGAACAAAAAAAATGATGCACCAACTTTTCTTCCATTTTAGTCTTGACTTGTAGCCTTTGCAAATTAAATAATTTACCATCAATGCAGTAGCTGACCTTGATGTCATTTTTGACCTTGTTGAAGGTGTGTGACAATATTGCTGAAAAGACCATGCTAGAAAGCATGGGAGCAGGCACACAGCTTTGTTTCACTCCATTGGTAACTGGGAAACCATGAGAGCATCATCCTTTATCCAGAACTGGGGCAAGCATGCTGTCATGAAATTGATGTACATTATTGATGAATTTCTCCAGGCAACCAAATTTTGAATTAATTTTTTGCAAGCCGTCATGACTGAGAATATCAAAGGCTGTGACCAGATCATTGAATATTGTTTGCTCTTGGCATTTCTCCTAGAGTTGTCAGTCAGCAAACACCGTATTGACCATTCCTCGGCCCTTTCTGAAACACTGGCTGTCAGGTAGATGGCTGTCAGGTGAAGGATCAGCCTATTAAGGAGGAGTATGGTCAGCAATGACTAAGAGGAGAGACACCCCCTACACACACACACACACACACACACACACACACACACACACACACTGTGATTGTCACAGGACAATCTATTTCCCTTAAGTTTATAGAGATGGACAATGGAGGCATCCTTGAACTGCTGGGAGATAACTTTCTCTTGCTGTATAACCCAAAACTTTCTATCAGATTTTGTATGAACAGTGGAATCCCTCCTTTGTAAATTTCAGTTGGATAGAATTAGTGCCAGGAGGTTTGCCACATAAGAGGAGCCTAAGGGCAGTCAAAATCTCTTCTTCAATTGAAAATTTGACTAGAGAGGGATTGACTTCAACTTGAGGTATATCGTCAATGGCTCCAGTATTGATTGATGACAATCTGCTGGGAACACAATGGAAGTGTTCAGCCCATCTTTTCAGGTTCATGCCACTATTACTAATTAATATTGCTCCATCATTGATGAGTATTTGAGATTCAGCATAGATGTTTGGTCTATAAGTAACCTTCAAGGCATCATAAAAGTGCTTTGGAATGTTACTGTCATCAAAAGTCAAATTTCATTTGCCTTATTATTGAGCAAGGAATCCTGCATTTCTCTAAGCTATGCTTGCATTTTACTTTTTTTTTTTTTTTTCCTTTTTTATTTATTTATTTATTTTTTATTAAATTTATTTATTTAACTTTTAACATTCATTTTCACAAAATTTTGGGTTACAAATTTTCTCCCCTTTTATCCCCTCCCCCCCCAAACACCAAGCATTCTAATTGCCCCTATGACCAATCTGCTCTCTCTTCTATCATCTCTCTCTGCCCTTGTCTCCATCTTCTCTTTTGTCCTGTAGGGGCAGATAGCTTTCTATACCCCTTTACCTGTTTTTCTTATTTCCTAGTGGCAAGCACATTACTCGACAGTTGATCCTAACACTTTGAGTTCCAACTTCTCTTCCTCCCTCCCTCCCCACCCCTTCCCTTTGGAAGGCAAGCAATTCAATATAGGCCATATCTGTGTAGTTTTGCAAATGACTTCCATAATAGTTGTGTTGTATAGGACTAACTATATTTCCCTCCATCCTATCCTGTCCCCCATTACTTCTATTCTCTTTTGATCCTATCCCTCCCCGTGAGTGTCGACCTCGAATTGCACTCTCCTCCTCATGCCCTGCCTTCTATCATCCCCCCCACCCTGCTTGTCCCCTTATCCCCCACTTTCCTGTATTGTGAGATAGGTTTTCCTACCAAAATGAGTGTGCACTTTATTCTTTTCTTTAGTGGAATGTGATGAGAGTAGACTTCATGTTTTTCTCTCACCTCCCCTCTTCATCCCTCCACTAATGAGTCTTTTGAGTGCCTCTTTTATGAGAGATAATTTGCCCCATTCAATTTCTCCCTTTCTCTTCCCAATATATTTCTCTTTCACTGCTTGATTTCATTTTGTTTTAAAGATATGATCCCAACCTATTCAATTCACTCTGTGCACTCTGTCTCTATGTATGTGAGCGTGTGTGCATGTGTAATCCCACCCAGTACCCAGATACTGAAATGTTTCAAGAGTTACAAATATTGTCTTTCCATGTAGGAATGTAAACAGTTCAGCTTTAGTAAGTCCCTTATGACTTCACTTTGCTGTTCACCTTTTCATGGTTCTCTTCATTCTTGTGTTTGAAAGTCAAATTTTCTTTTCAGCTCTGGTCTTTTCATCAAGAATACTTGAAAATCCTCTATTTCATTGAAAGACCATTTTTTCCCCTGAAGTATTATAGTCAGTTTTGCTGGGTAGGTGATTCTTGGTTTTAGTCCTAGTTCCTTTGACTTCTGGAATATACTGCTCCATGCCCTTCGATCCCTTAATGTAGAGGCTGCTAGATCTTGTGTTATCCTGATTGTATTTCCACAATACTTGAATTGTTTCTTTCTAGCTGCCTGCAGTATTTTCTCCTTGACCTGGGAACTCTGGAATTTGGCCACAATGTTCCTAGGAGTTTCTCTTTTTGGATCTCTTTCAGGCGGTGTTCTGTGGATTCCTTGAATATTTATTTTGCCCTCTGGTTCTAGAATCTCAGGGCAGTTTTCCTTAATAATTTCATGAAGGATGATGTCTAGGCTCTTCTTTTGATCATGGCTTTCAGGTAGTCCCATAATTTTTAAATTGTCTCTCCTGGATCTATTTTCCAGGTCTGTTGTTTTTCCAATGAGATATTTCACATTATCTTCCATTTTTCCATTCTTCTCTCTTTGTTCTGTGATTTCTTGGTTTTGCATAAAGTCATTAGCCTCCATCTGTGCCATTCTAATTTTGAGAGAACTGTTTTCTTCAGTGAGCTTTTGAATCTCCTTTTCCATTTGGCTAATTCTGCTTTTGAAAGCATTCTTCTCCTCATTGGCTTTTTGAACCTCTTTTGCCAATTGAGTTAGGCTAGTTTTTAAGGTGGTAATTTCTTCAACATTTTTTTGGGTCTCCCTTAGCAGGGAGCTGATCTGCTGTTCATGCTTTGACTTCATGTCTCTCATTTCTCTTCCCAGCTTTTCCTCTACCTCTCTAACTTGATTTTCAAAATTCTTTTTGAGCTCTTCCATGGCCTGAGCCCATTGGGTGGGCTGGGACACAGAAGCCTTGATTTCTGTGTCTTTGCCTGATGGTAAGCATTGTTCTTCCTCATCAGAAAGGAAGGGAGGAAATGCCTGTTCGCCAAGAAAGTAACCTTCTATAGTCTTATTTCTTTTCCCTTTTCTGGGCATTTTCCCAGCCAGTGACTTGACCTCTGAATATTTCCCTCACACCCACCTCACCTCCTGATCCTCCCAGCCCGTGTTTGTGGTCTGAGATTCAAATGCTGCTTCCAGCCTCAGGGCTTTTGGCGGGGGCAGGGCTGCTATTCAGTATGAGATTATGATCTGGTGCTGAGATCGGGGCAGGGCCACCTCTCAGGCTCAGTTCCCTCAGGGGGTTTATGCGCAGACCTTCCACAATGGATTCAGGCTCCCGCCCGCTTGGGGAGCCCCTGTCTGCAGCCGCCTCTCAGCTTCTACCTCCCGGGGGGGGCCTGAATTATGGGGGCACCCCACTCCCCTCTCGACCCGCCAAAGAGACTCTCTCACCCACCCCTGTCACCTGTGGGTGGAGGGACTTGTGCGGCCGCTGGAGATCCCGTCCCTGAAGCCTGCTCGGATCTGTTTCTCTCGGTGCCGCAGCCGTGGCCGCAGCAGGTCTCGGCTGAGCTTTGTGTCTGCAGCGCGACGGACCTTTTGCGAGAGGTTTGCAGATCCCTCTGTGGGTGGAGGGACCCGCGTGGCCGCTGGAGATCCTGTCTGTGAAGCCTGCTCGGATCTTTTCCTCTCGGTGCCGCGGCCGCGGCAGGGCTGCGCTCAGCTCCCAGTCCCGGCGCCCAGTCCGCAGCGCGAAGGACCCCCCGCGAGAGGTTTGCAGGTCTCTCTGGAACAGAAATCTCCCTCGCTCCAATATTCCGTGGCCTCTGGGTGCGGAATTCGCCGTGAGTTACTTCCCTGTAGCCATTCTATGGGTTGTGGGTTCAGAGCTATGTGTATGTGCGTCTTTCTACTCCGCCATCTTGGCTCCGCCCCCCTTGCATTTTACTTTTGATGGACTTAAACACTGCCTTCTTAGAGATGGACAAACTGTCCTACTGCTAAGCTATGTGGAGTTCTAATTTTTCATTTTTCAGTTTTGAATTTTGCCATCATTTTTATCAAACCAGTTTTAATGTTTGCAAGTGTTCTGACCCAGAGGAGTAAGTACAGTGTTGTACACTAAAACTCTCAAAGCTGGCTACTCCTTTTCTTTTCCATGGTTGCCAACCATATGCTGGATAAGCTTTCCCTCCAAGTTATCAGTGAACTGTTTATGGTCAAAGAAGTGCTCTAATCTGTTGGCATTAAGTCTTTTGGTCATTGTCTTGCCTTGGGGCCACCACTTTTATTGAATTTGAATATTTAGCTTGGAGAGGTTAAGCCCATGATCATTATAGGTTTCTGCATGACATGTTGCCTTAATCAGTCTCATATTCTATCTCTTCTCCTTACCATGACATAGTCTATTATATGCCAACATTTGCTGCAAGGGTAATTTGTAAAGTTGTATTGCACTTATATAAATAGAAGACAGGGTTGGGGATGAGAAGGTCATGAGATGTACAAGCCTTCAGTAGTAAGTGACCATTGTTGTTTCTGTTTCTGACTTCATTCCTGCTGAGGACTCCTTCTCATGTCTGGTAGTTTGTGCCTATCCTTGCATTAATGTCACCCAGAATTGAAAGTTTGTCCTCATTCAGCACATCGATAATAAGGATTTCCAGGTTTTCATAACATTTTTCTTTGACCTTATTAGTGTTTGTCATGATGGAAGCTTATGCAATGATGATGGTGGTGTGGTGCTCTCCTACAAGTGGTGATCATGTTGCCA
The DNA here is from genome assembly GCF_028372415.1 of Notamacropus eugenii. NCBI lineage: Eukaryota > Metazoa > Chordata > Mammalia > Diprotodontia > Macropodidae > Notamacropus > Notamacropus eugenii. The sequence goes on along the minus strand of NC_092873.1, from coordinate 468,530,596 downwards.
TGAGACTGTCATTCATTCCTTTTGGTAGGCATATAAGCCTACAAAAGACCAGATTAGTTTTGACTGCAAAACCAATGCTGGCTTCACAATGCTTCTCATTAGTACAGACTCTCTAGAAAAACGTGTATCTAGCTCTGACCTTGGTAAACTAGCTTAATTTGCCAGCTTTGCTTCACTCAGTGCTTCTGAGTTCTCTTGCAACATGACTTGCTTGTCTTTCAGATCTAGTATATTTCACATTGTCCATAAGCGTGTGCCATTCCATGTACCAATGGTGAGTGGAATCATCTTTGTGAAAGTTTTTGTACATGTATGCATGTGCGTGTGCATGTGTGTGTGTTGACCACAAGGTGAGATCCCTGCCTGCTGTGTTTTGCAAGCCAACATTGGGTAAATCAGACAATTTTAATGCATCTTGTTGAGCCCCTTCCTCACACTAGGCTGGGAAATGACCCTAAGACTTCAGTCACCTAAGTGCAGGGTTGTGCTTACAGTTCTCAGTATATTTGCACCTGCTGCTGTGTCACTTGTCTGTTGTCATGGGACTTTGAGGTAAATAGAAATGGTAAAATGTAATGGGTGATGTCTTATGATTCATGCTTAAACTGGATTTATGTGAGGCAGAATTGCATGAAGTTGTAAGCTTCACTTTCTCTTCTAGAGTCATCAAAGTCCAGTGTTGAGACAAAGTCAAGATGACTATTGGGGGCTCAGGATGCAGTGGATGACCTTGTTGTCTTCAGTGTATAATCTACTTTAAGCTCTCCATAGCATTTGCTTTAGCTACATTTGTGGTCATTGAAACAAATTCTTCTGTGGCCATTCTGTTGGGGCAAGGTGGAAGGGGGGATGTTTTAATGCTTGAGGTAGACACTTCTGTAACTCATCAATGGGTTTGAGATCTGTTGATTTCCCTCAATCAGGTTTAGCCTATCTGCCAAAACAGTTTACTGAGGTGTGGCCATTATACATGCTATAGCTTCTTATAGCCACAGGTGAGAGTTGGGTAAGTCAGGTGAACACCAAAGGTGGAAAGTAGCTGTGAAAAGTGCTTGGCATCCCTCAGACCAGTGGTACTAGTCTTCCATAAGATACAAAGGTAGAAAAGATACCAAAGGAATAGTGAATATATCATAAATTATTAATATTTAAAATGGTCAATGAAGCTAACATCAGCCACTGACAGAGATGCCTACTTTCTTGTCTTTGTAAATTTTATGAAAATCTTATTTGCACGCATTGAAAATGTCCTCTATGAGGGTATTGGTTGACAAGAAGTAGTTTTCTACAAGGGATATTCCACAGCAGATCACATCTTTACTAGCGCACAAATGACTTAAATATACAATAATTACAAGATTTCATTGTTCTTGTTAATTATTTTTAAAGCATTTGACTCAATAAAGCAAAATTGCACTTAAAACACTCTCATAACTCATATTATAGTACTTTTGTTTGTGATAATCTTTCCCTACTAAATTATCAACTTTTAAAAGCTAAAAATGGTGTAAATTTTCATCTTGGTATTCTTAATACAGCGTCTTATATAGAGTAGGTATTTAATTAAAAGTCATCTTGACACTGGTGGTCCTTTGGACTTATCTCAGTTTTTAAATGACTTTCTTAAATTGCATTATCTAGAATTGAACAAATACTCCAGATCTAAGGCAGGGTGTGTCATGGCAAGGGAGAGCGTTATACTTATCACCTTCTAGTTACTGTGTTCCTGTTAAAGCAACTGAGGAAACTGAGGCTCAGAGAAGGTAAGTAACTTTCCAAAATCTCATGAAAGTTTAGATTTCAAGCCTTCAGGTACCCAGTTTTTTTCTAGTATTACCACATTGCCTCTGATGACAGTGATGATTTGTGAAGTTATTCTCCAAAACATGTTTTAACTATGAATTATGAAAATTATTTACTTTTGTAACTTGAACCTAAAACTTAAAGACTGTATCACATTAAATTTTAAAGGTTATTTTCCTCAGATCTGCAATATCAAGAGTATTTCTTTTATACTTGAACTTTCTTCATTAATGTCCATATTGATAAGATAAAAGGCCAACCACACATGCATTTTGGGATTACTTGCTACAATTTAATGATGCGGATATGAAGTATCCAAATCAGCAAGCAAATATCTTTCCCTACTTCCATGTAGGAAAATAATTATATGATCTTCCCCCCTTTACCTCTTTAATTTGTCTTATATACTTGAGGATAAGGGTTTCATTCAATCTACAGATTCAATAAAAGTAATGGAAGAAAGTGGTAGATGGCCCCTTCCTTGTCAGTGTTCTCACATCTTCACCTATACCTCTCCTACCCCTCATCCCCTGTTGGCTTACGCTTCCCAATTTCCTTTCCAATTGACTTTTTGAACAATGAAATTATTCACTCTGGTCAGGACCTACAATGCTAGCTCTGGGCTCAGATACCTCTTGCTTCCTTTACCTCCAACCTCCAACACCCAGCCACATTCATTTTTGTCACACAGGGGGAGATTGGTCAGTGAAATCTAAATGGGTTTTTCCTATTTATTGATACAATTTCATGGCAAGAGCAATTTTCAGAGCTTATTTTCCACTCCATTGAATGCCATGTTACTGCAAATGAATATACTCCTCGGTCAGTGCAATGGCAAAACACAGTTGTAAGTGCTTTATGCTTCATTTGGATAAAGAGTTCAGGGTATTACCAAATATAAAAAGAAGTTAAGGAGCATATTTCATTAAAAAGTTGTTTCCCCTGTTAATAACACCTGACGCTTATGTGTGATTTGTATAAAGCCAGGGAAGAGACTCACACCTTAAGGTGGCATTCAACAGGCCAATACACTGATTTCAAACACCACCTAAGGAGTTTGAATCACTTGAACCCTCTCTAATCCATGTAAATGAATGTCAACCTATAGGCTCTTGGGCTTGAAATAAATCATACTGCAGAGAGATAAGGAAGAACTATGATAGAAAATTGAAAATTCTGCCCTTAGCCCTAGGAAGCTGTCTGATATAGTACTAATACACAGCGCTGGTCTTAGAATCCAAAGCCTTGGGTTCAAGTCTATAATCATCACTATCTAGCCATGTGACTCAAGGGCAAGTTATGCAACTTTCTCAAGCCTCCTTTTCTTAATTCATAAAATGGAACGTACAATAACTTTCATCATCAAACTATGTAGTCTCTAAAATTTTTATGAGGTCTCAAAATTTTGTTATTGCACACCCCTATCATTAAAAAAATGTGGACATACCATTTTAATATTTGCGTAGTTAATTATACATGTTATACACATGAACTATCATTAATATTTGTTATAAAGTGTACACAAAAATAACAATTTCAAAAGGATGTGATAAAGATGAAATAATTGTGGGTCTAAGAGTCGGTAAGGAGTCACTGACGTTTGTTGAGGAAGTAAGTGACATGAACAGCTTTAGGAATATCACTTTTGCGATTATGAAGAGAATGGATCTGTTACATTTGAAACTTAAGGTAAACTGAGAGACAATAGTTTTAGCATGACTGATTTATTAGTTAGGTTAGCACAATAAATTGAGTCAATGGACACTATCAATGGCCAAAGACCATGAGGTAAGGCTTATTACCTTTTCTATAGTTTGGGGAAATACAAAGAACAGAACTGGGTAGGTGGGGAAAACAACGCAATTGGTTACAGAGCAGACAGCTTCATGGGGGTGGATACAACATGATTGGTTGGAAATTGGGAATGAGGGGGTAGCCACAGCCTCCTCCTTCCCTCTTGTGACTAAGAAATATTCACTATTGGGATTCACCTGCAAGGTTAGAGATAATGGACCAGACTTCTTTGGATAACAAACCACATAGCCTTGAAAGATAGCTTGGTGGTACAAATATACTAGATCAGACCCCCTGATATCCACCTACCTCCTTCAAAGGTAGCAGATTGCTTTGATGGTAGTAAAAAACAGTGATTAATATGACTAGATTTCTAAACTTTACTCATTACATGGCAATTTAATTTATGAACTAAGTTCAGAGAAAAACAAACATGACTTAGGTAATTATAAGACAATATCAATCAACTATAAATAGGATCAATTAAAAAAGACACCAAATCAATACGATTACTTCAGTTTGATTAGAGAGAGAATTCATAAAAGAAGAACAATTAGGAAAACATTGTAATGTTTCAGGCAAAAGATGATGAGCACCTAAACTGTGATGGGGAAAATGTGAAGAGTGAGAAAGGGTCGGAGGTTAGAGATACTGTGGAAGTACAAATGGTAAGATTTGGCAACTGATGGGAAATGTAGATGAGAGACAGAGCGGAGTCAAGCATAACATTAAGAGTACAAAGCTACATGATTGGGAGAATGGTGGTGTCCTCAAGGAAATTCTTTGTAGCCTATGGAGGGGAATAGGAATCTAATTGCAACTCATCCATGACTATTCAGGCTGTGCTGTTAACTCTTTTGCTGAAAATTGAAAATAGGGTCAAGATAGGTTCCCCACTCGACACTGGTAGAATTTACCACTATGGTGATCCTGAGACAGGAGATAGGGATGGGTAAAGGGTGGGTTTTGTCTGACAGCTGCTTTGGTTGACTGGGTTACAATCTTCCTGAGGTCAAATGGATAATATATGTAAAGCACTTAGCACAGTGCCTAGTACACAGTAGTTAATTAACAGTGCTTGTTTCCTTCCTACTCTCCTTTTCCTCCCCACAGGTGCCCAAACCCTGAGGAAGCCACACTAGGTGTCACACTAGGGAGAGTACAGAATAATATGTTGAAGAGAGTTGGGGAGTTAAATTGAAGACAAGCCTTTAATTAGGTATGGGGCCAGTGGAAGGTGAAATGTAACCCATCTTCCCACCTTCCAACAGGTTAATCATACATACCTTGAGGCCACAGGTCTTTTGTTCCCGTTCCATATCCCCCCAAAAAAGGGCTGTGGTACCTCTGTTCTCAATCCATGTCCCCAACTTTGGAAACTACTTGGTCTGTGTCACAGGGTTTCTGAGAAGAGCACTCTGAAAAATCTAATGTGCTATACATAAATTCACTTTGTGTATGTGTGTGTGTGTGTGTGTCCACATAGATACACATATATACACATATCAGTATACATACATATGTGTATGTATATATGTATTTATGTTAATAAATTTATGTAAGTATATATTATATATTCATGTATTTGTATATAAGCATATTATATGCTCATTACTTTTTCAGACAGCTGATATGATCTTTATAATTAGAACCAATATTAGTGAAACTAGTGGAGAGGGAGCTCCTAGGTGAAGATAATTGATGTATCATACTTTAAAATTAAACAAACACAATCTAGCTGCAGAACTTCATTATCTCTTATTAAAATTATTGATATATCTTATTTTTACACAACACGGAAGAGCCTGGGGCTGGATATATGTATAGATATGGAATTAATTTGCATGGAGATTAAATTAAACCCTTGACAGGTGATGAGGTTCTCAAGATCAAGAGAGCATAGAAAAAGAATAGGGGAACTTTGGCGAACAAAGGTATAGGATTGATCTCTTGATGACAAATCAAAAAAGGAGACTGAGCAAGAGAGGTTCTGAAAGTAAGAAGTGAACCCAGAGAAATTATATCATGAAGTCTACAGAAAAGAGAGCATGCATGTGGAAGAGGTGAGTGATCAACTGTGCTAACTATAGCAAATAGTTTGAGAAGGATGAGAACGGGAAAAAATCAGATTGGCAAACAAGTGGTACAATTAAAATCTTGTAGAGAGAGCAGTTTGACTTGGGTGATGAGATTGGAAGCCGTATTACAAAGAACTGAAAAAATGAGTGAGAAGAAGAAGTGCATGTAGTGAGTATAGATAGGTTTTTAAAGAGTTTTGGCTAAGGAAAGGAAAGATAGATATAGGACGAAAGCATGAGGGGATGGTGGGATCTAAGGAAGGCTCTTATGGCTGAAGGAGAGTTATGCATGTTTGAAGGGAGAATAGAAGGAACTAGTAGATGAGTGGCTGAAGATTAGGAGTGTGAATGTTTGAGTTTGCAATGTGCTGAAAAAGATGAAAGGGAATGATATCAAGGGTACATGTAATGATTTTTTTCCTGGCAAGAAGAAAGACCATCTCATCGCCGCATTGTCAGACTGGGGAAAGGAAGAGAAGGGGGGAAATAATGCTTAGAGATTTTGAGATGAACCATAGGGAAAAGAGTAAACACAACAGATGGCCTTAATTTTCTTAGTGAAGTAGGAGGTAAGTTCCTCAGCTATGAGAGAATGGAGAGATGGATGTGTGGGAGATTTGAGAAGAGAAAGTTTAGAAAAACCTTTGTGAGGAGTAAGATAAAGAATCAATTAGGGAAGAATAAAAACTACAAGTCAAGAACTAGTTTGAGTTGAATGACAAGGATACAAGGGATTAGAAAAGCAGAGGACAGAGTTGAATGGACTAAATATGGAGTCAATATTAGAGGGTGAGGAAAGTATATTTAAAGCAGATATAATATTCTGGAACAGTCCTAGGAGGTGGAAGGACTGGAGTCTTGATGAGGGCAAAGAATTTTTTTAGGAAGCGTGAAGTATAGGAAGAGATAAAATGCTTAGATGGCTATGGCCAGATAGAGGAATATCAATTTTTAATTATAAAAATGGAACATTGCTCTGTAGTGGTGAGATCCACTGTGCCACCATCCCTATACGTGAAGAAGTATATTAAAAGATGTAAAGAAGATGAGTAATTAAGAGTTTAGGAAGTTTGGATCTTGAAGTCCTATAGAATAAGGGAAGAGTTGGAGAAGAAAGTTCCAAGCCAGATGCTAAACTCCTTGAGAAAAGAGGAAGAAACACATAGAGACTGGTATAAAATGGTAACTGTTATCTGGATTGGATGGAAAATTTTGATATTGCTGACTTCAAAGGAAGTCAAAGAAGTATTATGACTTCCACTCCAGAATTAAAGTGAAATGACTATCAATCTGATATATTTATACAAATTCCTTATAGAGTTTAGCTATCATATTTTCAGAGATAATGAAAAGATTTTTCTGCAATCTATATATGTTTTTATTTTAAGTGCATTGATTTTTTGTGAAAAAGCTTTTAATTTTCTATAAATTAGATTGTGTTTTTTAGAAATCTCATCATCTGATGTCTGGCTTTGTATTTGTTTTCTATCTATAGTTGTAAAAACGAAAAGAAAAACATAGCCTTCCTGTATAGTCTAAGAATAGGAGAGGAATACAGTCCTAGAAAAGAATGTCTTATTTTAAAAAGATGGAATAGATAAAATATGCAGGAAAATAACAAACTCAAGTAAAAAAAATACAGAAATCAAAGGGGAAAACTTGAAGAGCAGAGGTGACAAATACACAGCTACATGTAGATAGGAAACTCCTACGTGTGGCCAGTATGAGATTAAAATGTAATGGAGAAATATTGAACAAAATAATTTTAAAATAAAATAAAATATAGATAGCATTACATTTTAAAGCTAAGTCAGTGTGTGGTAGCTGGGAATCCTTACGTAGGTTTTAGTAGCTTTCATATCTATTTGAGATTGATGCCTCTGGTGAAGAGCATTTGGCTGAAGATAAACTAAAGCAGATGAATCAATACTGTTATTGATATATAATAGGCAGCTAGGTAGCACAGTGGGTAGAATTCTGGACCTAGAGTCAGGAAGATGCCTGACTTCAAATATAGCCTCTGACAATAACATCCAATGGACATTGGACAGTGTGCAAGTTCCTCAAGCTCTGTTTGCTCCAGTTTCCTCAACCATAAAAGTAGGGAAGAAAGCTGCAACTGAAGTCACAAATTGTGAATATTAAATGAAATAAGATTTGTGTGGAAGCACTTACTACAATGCTTGGCACACAGTAGGTGTTTAATAAATTATTTCCCCCTTCCATTCCTTGATAGATCACTAAAACAGAACAAAGAACTAGACAAGTTGAGGAAAGAGATTAAAAGCATAGCACAGGGGAACAACATAGTGGTGATAAGAGAATTCAATTATCTGGACATTCAATGACAATTTCATACTACTTCAAGAAGAGGATGTAACAGTTTCCTGACTGCCATTAGTGGTTATTTTATCCTTCAAAAGTTGAAGGAACCAACTAAGCAGACCTCCATCCTGGATTTGATTTTTAGCCAAAATCAGGGAACTGGTCCTGGGGTAACAGTAATAAAAATATTTTAGGGAAGTGACCAGTCCATCTTAGAATAATTGGTAGAGGACAGGGAAAATGGAATAGTCTGACATGTACTTGAATTTAGGAGAGATTTCCTAACATTAAGAGGAAAAAGACGTAGGATCCCATTGACTAAAATTCTGAAGGTAAAGTAAATCTAGCAGGGTTGCAAAACACTAAATAATGAATTTCTGAAGACACACACACACACACACACACACACACACACAAAACCTATTTCCAATGAGGAAGAAAATGAGAAGCTTTTTAAAAATTATTTATTTATTTATTTTTAGTTTTCAACATTCACTTCCACAAGATTTTGAGTTCCAAATTTTCTCCCCATCTCTCCCCTCCCCAACCCCAAGACAGCATGCATTACAATTACCCCTTCCCCAAATCTGCCTTCCCCTCTATCACACCTCTCCCTTCCCTTATCTCCCTCCTCTCTATTTTCTTGTAGGGTAAGATACAATTCTATACCCTATTGCCTGTATGTATTATTTCCAAGTTGTATGTAAAAACAATTTTAAACATTAATTTTTAAAACATTGAGCTCCAACTTCTCTCCCTTCCTCCCTCCCCACCCATCCACAGTGAGAAGGCAAGCAATTTGACATAGGTTATACATATGTAGCCATGCAAAACACTTCCATAAACAGTCATGTTGCGAAAGACTAACTGTATTCCCCTCCATCCTATCCTGTCCTCCATTTATTCTCTTCTCTCTTTGGCTCTGTCCCTCCTCAAAAGTGTTTACTTCTAATTACCCCCTCCTCCCATGTGCCCTCTCTTCTATCATCCGCCCAACCTACACTTATCCTCTTTCCCCCTACTTTCCTGTAGTGTAAGATGGATTTTCAAACCAAATTGAATGTGCATGCTATTCCCTCCTTAAGTTAAATCTGATGAGAGTAAGGTTCACTCTTTCTTTCTCCTGTCACCCCTCTTTCCCTTTATTGAAAAAGCTTTTTCTTGCCTCTTTCATGTGAGAGATAATTTACCCCATTCTATTTCTCCCAATATATTCCTCTTTTACCCCTTTATTTATTTATTTTAATTTTCTTAGATATCATCCCTTCCTATTCAACTCACCCTGTACCCTCTGTCTATATGTATATAATTCCTCCAACAACCCTAATACTGAGAAAAGTCTCAAGAGTTACAAATATAATGTTTCCATGTAGGAATGTAAACAGTTCAACTTTATTAAGTCCCTTGAAATTTCTTTCCCATTTATCTTTTCATGCTTCTCTTGATTCTTGTGTTTGAAAGTCAAATTTTCTATTCAGTTCTGGTCTTTACATCAAGAATGCTTTCCGTCCTCTGTTTCACTGAATGACCATTTTTTCATCTGAAGTATTATACTCAGTTTTGCTGAGTAGGTGATTTTTTGGTTTTAATCCTTGCTCTTTTGACCTCTGGAATATCTTATTTCAAACCCTCCAATCTCTTAATGTAGAAGCTACTGGATCTTATGTTATCCTGATTGTGTTTCTGCAATACTTGAATTGCTTCTTTCTGGCTGCTTGCAATATTTTCTCCTTGACCTGGGAAATCTGGACTTTGGCTATAATATTCCTAATAGTTTTCCTTTGAGGATCTCTTTCAGGATGTGATCAGTGGATTCTTTCAATATTTATTTTACTCTCTGGTTCTAAAATATCAGGGCATTTTTTTCTTAATAATTTCTTGAAAGATGATATCTAGGCTCTTTCTTTTTGATCATGGCTTTGAGGTAGTCCAATAATTTTAAAATTGTCTCTCCTGGATTCATTTTCCAGGTCAGTTGTTTTTCCTGTGAGATATTTCATATTGCCTGCTATTTTTTTCATTCCTTTGGTTTTGCTTGATAATTTCTTGATTTTTCATAAAGTCATTAGCTTCCATCTGCTCCATTCTAATCTTTAAGAAATTATTTTCTTCAGTGAGCTTTTGGATCTCCTTTTCCATCTAACCAGTTCTGATTTTTAAGACATTCTCCTCATTGGATTTTTGGATCTCTTTTTCCATTTGGGTAGGTCTATTTTTAAGCTGTTATTTTCTTCAGAATTTTTTGGGTCCCCTTTAGCGAGTAGTTGACTCATTTTCCATGATTTTCTTGCATCACTCTCATTTCTTTTCCCAATTTTTTCTCTGCTTCGCTTACTTGATTTTCAAAATCCTCTTTGAGCTCTTCCATGGCCTGAGACCAAATTATATTTTCCTTGGAGGCTTTGAACATAGGAGTTTTGACTTTATTGTCTTCTTCTGTTTGTATATTTTAGTCTTCCCTGTAACCAAAGTAAGATTCTACAGTCTGACTCTTTTTCCAGTTTTTGCTCATTTCCCCAGTCATTTACTTAACATTTGAGCTCTTTGTCAAGGTAGTTCTCTCCTTCCAGTGGGAGTGGGAAAGTGTACTGTCAGCTCCTTGATTCCCCCACAGCCTATGGGCCTAGAGCTCCAGAAACAGTCACTGCAGCTGCCCCTGGTGCTGCTGCCTTGGCAGGCTCTTTCAACCCTTCTGCCACCCTGGAGCTGGGCCCAACCACTCTACTCTCTCACACAGGTCCAGCAGGTTTTTTTCCACTGACCTTCAAATTTTTCCTTGGCTTTTGGGGGTTGTGAAGCCTGGAAACAACCACAGGTGCCAGAGATTCAGTCCACCTGAGACTTGCTTGGGACCTGTCTCAGCTGTGCTGGTGGGGCCCATGCTGGACTGCATTCTTCTCTCAATGCAGCATGATAGATGTTTCCTGTTGACCTTCCAGGTTGTCTTGGGTTGGAGATTTGCTTCACTCTGTCATTCTGTGTGTTCAGCAGCTCTAGAATTCGTTTAGAGTCATTTTTACAGGTATTTGGCTGGGTTTGGAGGGAGATCTATAGAAAGTCCCTGCTTTTACTCTACCATCTTGGCTCTGCCCCCAAGAAGCTTTTAATCAAGAACAATTTGGAGTTAAAAGGAAATCACCAAACAATTTAGATTTTTTAAAAAGACATATAAAGAAGATGTAAGCAATAGAAGATAAGAAAGAATGAATATAAAAGCATGGCAGTTTCAGGACTGTTAACGCTAAAAATACAAAATGTCAAGGCATGATAAAACAAACAGAAAGGCTTTTATTTTGCTGCTGCTACTGCTGTTGAACTATGTTGGGGATGGGAGAAAAGGAAAAAAGTATCAAAGAAGGGCTAGGACCACTACTTGGAGTGGATAGGTTAATGCAAGAGAGAAGGAAGTATAACTCAGATCTTTGAAGTGGAAAGAATGGAGCAAAATTTCTAGACAATAATTTAATTCCCAAGATAACTAGGGAAACTGTAAGAGAATATCTAGTGACTCTTAATGGCTACAAGTCACAAGTTCACACAATGCAATTTAAAAATATAACAACCTTATAGAGATTTTTACTTAACCAGAGGTCAGTGAACTTTAATTGCTCAAGAAGAATAGGAGAAGTAGTGAAAGATGGGGGGACATATGTTGTCCTGGTTTCAAAAATATGAAAAAATTGAAGTTAGACTATAGCCCAATGACCTTCACTTTAGTTTTTAGCCAAATTCTAAGTAAGTGCCAGCCTAAGCTAATTTTCATTTTGGCATGATTGCTAGACTGGTAGATCAGAAGAATGTTATAGATCTCGTTAGCAAGACATCTGATAAAGTCTTTCATGCTATGCTTGTTAATGAAGTAAATACTTGTTGGTCTCACAATTCCAGAACTAGGGTGGAAACATCTGCAATGTTCTCGTGGTACCCTTGAGGATTTGTGAGTCTTTCTGTAAAGTCATTTGCTTGAGCCCTCATACCAGTGCATTCCCCCTGCTGTTAGCTGTCAGTGACTAACTCTCCAATTTTATTCAACTATAGAACATCAATTCCCTGTTTCAATGGAATAATTACTTTAAAAATACATCAAGCATGAAAGCACAACACCCCCTTTGAGGGAACCTAAACAAGTTTGATCTTGGGGTTCGGTGAATTCAGCCTTAACACATTTTATAATATTAAGTCTGCCAAATGCACCTTCTGCTGATAGATTCCTCATACAAGCTGCCACCAGATTGGATCCTAAAGATCAATGGTTACTTACTGTGCCTCAGGGAGTTGACATTTCAAAAACTAGTGTAGACCCCACTGTTAGGATGACTCACTCTCCTGACTTTTTTGAAAATCACAACGTTATAGCCTCTACATTAACTCTTCACCATGCTAAACTAAAGGACAAATATCAAGCCACAAAACTGGGGCCATTTTATGGACCACATGACAGTCGGGGCTAGTAGGGGCTCAAGTTCTCTCTCTTTACCATATTGTATCACTTTTCTCATCAGAATGCTAAAAACAACAAAGGATTAGACAAAAAAGAGAAGTCAAACCAGGAAATGGGCATTAGAATGAATAGTGCCTCGCGTATGCACTCTCAGTTCCAACTGCATAGCCAATCAAAGATTTTCTTCATCATATGGAAAGTGAACTAGAACCAGTTATAGACTATCTGTGCATGCTCCCAAGTTCCTTCAAGATATTTGTATCAAATGTTACCACAGTTCTCCTGAAACTGGTTTCCCCAGATTCCTTCACACGAAAAATTATATTAGCAGCACTCTGAAGATACTTATAAGGAGAGGGTTAGGTAGTCCTTCCTTACACTATCGAGATGGAGAAATATCAGTCAGAAAATAATTCATTGAGGTAGATATATACCTGGTAGGAAGACTGTACTAGAGCATCCCAGGGATCTATTCTTGGACTTGTATTGTTTAACATTTTTGTCAGTAGCTTAAATAAAGACATGAATACTTACAAAGTTTATAGATGGTATGAAAATAGGAAGAGTAGGTGGTACATTGAAGGACAGTATTTAGATCAAAAAATGTTTTGACAGATTAGAACAATGGACTGAATCCAAAGGAAAGGAAAAAAATTCAGTAGGGATAAATGTAAGGTCCCATTCTCTGCTTTATTTTGCCACTGGTTTGGGATATTTCAGAATCTGATTTGTTTCATGGAGGAAAAATTCTTTGTAGGTTGCTGTCTTTGTTTTTAAAGAGCAATTCAAATTGTATAAAGATTGCTTGTTTTTTTAAAACATTTAATAGAATTCAAATTTAAGTAAATACATCTGGACTATTTTTGGGGGTGTGTATGTAGAGTTGATATGTTACTTGTCCAATGTGTCTAGATTAGATTGTTTCCATTTCCAATCTCTTATTTTGTTAATTTGTGTATTTTATCTTTAGGTAAATGTTCATCCATTTAAAAATTTCAGTTTTGGTGGCATATGATTAGGTCCATTAACTTCTGATAATGTTATTTCCTCTTTGTTTTTATTTTTTAACTGCTTTCTCATTTTATCTCGATAACTTGGCTTACTTCTATCTTTTTCATTTCAAAGTAGGTAATGAATTTTTTCTTATTCTTTTTTAAATAAGTTTGTTATATTAATCATAAAATTAGTGTTTCTTTTGTTTTCTCATTTATTTAACTCTTAAAATTGAATTAAATTTATTTTGATATTATTTTTCTTTTTGAGGGTTTTTTCAGTTGCGTTGTCCTATATTAGTCCTGTAGTTTAATCTTCTTTTAATGTGTCCAATACCAAAGATATCTTAAGCTGTATTTCATAAATGTTGGCACATTATTTTGTTATTTTCATTCTCTTTTAGTTGTTGTTCAATCATGTCTGACTCTTAGTGACCCCATTTGGGAATTTCTTGGCAAAGATTTTAGAGTGCGTTGGCATTTCCTTCCCAAAGACATTTTATATCTGAGGAACTGAGGTGAATTGGGTTAGTGACTTTTCCAGGGTCACACAGCTAGTAAGCGTTTGTCCTCTTTAATATGTTTTTTATCACTTCTACAAAATGTTTTTCACTCAATCATTATTTAAACACCTATATTTCTTCACCTTTTTGGTTGACCAAACTTCATTTGTGATGCCTCCATTTTGAGGAATTTCTTCTTTGGTTTTCATCCTTCAATCATTCAGAGTTCTCTGACAAATCATTCTTCATGGGATTATTTCTTTGGTGTTCATTGTTCAGTCAATGGCCGTATCAGAAGATGAGATTCGTAAAAGTCTTGTGTCTACTTGGCAGCATTTTAAAATGGAATCATTACCTAGTTTTTTCATAGTATAAAGACTTGCTTTTTTTTTTTTTTTGGTTTTTGGAGTTTCTACTTGAAACCTCCTTCTCACTTTTGCGTTTGTTTGATGAAATGATGAAATATCTGTGTCTTTTTGAGATTCTTAGTTTTCATGGAGGTATATATTCAGTGCTGTATGATATGTTATTATCTGGAAAGTGTTATTTGCTTTTGATTTACCATATTCCATTTGATCCCTTTCTTGTCATGGTTGAGTGATTATGAGTTATTTAAATTGGGAGTTACTTGATATCTGAACTTCTTATGCTCTAATATCTTGAAAAACTTCTTTCTTCTATCCTAAAGCCCTGGAACTTGAAAACTACATTTTTGAGTGATTCAGATTTTTGGTTTCCTATTATGACATCCTATGGAATCTAGCAAAGTGCATTTACCCCTCACTTACCCCTTTCTTAGCAATAATTTCAGGTAATTTTTGTATCATTTTTTGAAAAGTAACATTTAGATCTTTTGTTGTATTAGAGATTTCTTGAAGGCCAATGATTTTCAGATTATCTTGTTAGTCTTTGTTTTTAAGACCAGCTTCTTTGGTTTGTAAAGATCTCAAATGTTTCATATTTCTGACTCTCTTTTTTGCTGAAATTTCTTGTTTGGCATGTTAATTTTCATGTTGTCTCTTTGTCATTCTTTTCTGTCAGTATGCTCACTGCTTTGTTATAATTTTCATTTAAAAAATAATCAGTTTTTACACAATATTAAGTAAGAGCTCTACAGTCCTTATACCTTCTTTCAATTATTTCATTGCTTCTAAAAAACTCTGTGGAGTTTTATAGTTGTCATATCCTCATTTCATTTTATTGTTCTGACAATACTATTTCTTTATCTCTATCTATTTGTAGATATTCTTTATCTATCTATCTACTTAACCTATAGTAATTATTTATTGTGTTAGTACCTAATGTTTGTTCACTCAAGTTTAGCTTTTGTTACATTTTATTTCTTTTCATATTTCTTTGTGAGAACTTTTTTCTTTTCTCTCTTCTTTTTGCCTATTATCTTATATTTTGCAATGTCCCCAACGGCACCCCTGTAAACAAAGACCTCTCTTTTACATAATATCCTAGTTGCATTGCTGGGCATCACAAAGTCTCTAACATTTCTAAAGAGTTAAAGTTGAGGATCATGCAAAGGACAATGGAGAGATGCACAGTTGGCATTACAGGATGTAAAATGATACAAATAAAGAAAAATTCAGGAGGAATGGTGAAAAAGATATATGAACATATAAAAAGGGGATGGTCCCATTACTAAAGCAAGAGATAATTCATGGTTCCTCCAATCTAAGGAAGTCTAGATAAATACTTCCATTATATTTAATAGAACTTCTATGTATTATTTATAGGAAAGCAGTGAAATAAAAAAAAAGAAGTTGGCAGGCATAGATGTCTTGTGATTTTCAGTGTTTGAGGGAGTACCTATCTTGATGAAACTCAAGAATCCTATAATTGTACTGTTAGAACAAAACTCTGTGGCTATTACTCCATACTATATGAACCAAAGATCCATTGAAATATCATAGTTGGTTTAAAAAATTATTTAGTGTATTTCTTATTTCGGGATGATGAGGAGACATCTGGGTATAAACATCATCATCTACTTAACCATCTTTTTAGAAATCTGTTTTTCATTGCCTCTTTAGCTGTGTATTAAGAATATAAATAAGTAACACTGTCTCCTCTTCTAGATGGAAAACGTCAGGCTCAGATCCAGAAAAAAAAAAACTAAAAAAAGGTTGCTATTACAGTGAAACAACCAAAGGTTGTTCCAAATATAAGTTCTCTTTTGTTCCACTCTGCAACCCATTGCCATACTCCTATTTTCTATACAGAGTCATTCAAATTGTAATACTCATCACTTTAAAAAGCAAATCTATTTTACTACAAAAATACCTTCAAGAACAAACTAGAATACGTAGAAATACTCACCTTAATCTCTGATTCCATTTTGACACAATTTAACATATGACTGGATTTTCCAGCCTTATCTGTTACAAGCCCAAGTATGGTTTATACTCTTTCCTTAGCTCCTGGTCCCTAAAGCATATTAAATCTTGTTCTTTTTTATGGCTAGGTGCCACCTGCAGCCTCCAAATGTAGGTTACAGCTATTCTCAAAAGTCACCTCACAGCCGTACTGGATGGAGACATCTACTGAACCTCATGCATCTCTGGCCCTCATCAAGTTCTGGAAGCATTCTTGACCGTCACATCACTTTGTCCTTCAGCAAGTTCCTGTATCCTATCCTGATTTATTTGCTCCTTCAAATCCGTAAGGTGAACTTTTACTCAAGTTAGATTACAATTAAAATTCCACCAACTTTACATCAAGGTCACACTTGTTTCAATCAAACAAGCTGATATAACAGTGAGAGTGCCTAGATCTCATAACAATGAACAAAATCTAGAGAAACTATACTTGTTTCAATAAGATACTCACACCTGGAAGACTATTTAAAGTTAGGGTAGAAGGCAGGCAGTCCTTGTTCTGGGATCAACCACTATTCTAGAATTATTCGTTCTATCTACCTGCCTGACACAGAGAGTCCACTGCCTCTGTTTTCTGCCAGGAAAACCCAGCAGAACTAGGAGAGTTCCACAGCCACGTTCTCAGAAATGAACCTAATTGATCTTGTTTAGGAACAATTTTTCATCAGTAGGTGTCATCAGTCCCATTAGTTTAGGTCAATTACTTGTTTTGTTTTTTTCCCTCATTACTCATAAAGCCTAATTAGAATTATTCTGTATTTACTATAGTATTACTACTCTGTCAAATAAGTACTGGGATGCTCACGTTAATCTTCACTTTTCCAGTAATTCCAGCTCTGTTGGTCAAAATACAAAGCCAATAAAAGTACATATAGCCTACCCAAAGCACCAACTACAGAATCACAGGCACTACAGGAATAGTACTCCCTGGAGCATATAATACTATACAAGTGAGCTACTGGTTGTGGAGACCTACAGTCTGTAACTCTGTAATTATGCCTCTTTGAAAGCTAAGAAAGATGATTGTTCAAATCATCAGCATGGGAAAGCCTTCAACTCTAGGAAATATATGTATTTCTAGGTTATTTGCCTTGGGATTAAGTGATCATTGATTAGACCTTGATTCTAACTGAGCCATCTGTATGCCTACTTGTCACCTACTCTAAGTCTGTGCCCTTGTTCCTTCTTTGCTATGATGGACAGTGTTATTGAGAGTGATGATATATTGGATATGGCATGTGTGTGTATGTGTGTGTATGTGTGTATGTATGTGTGTGTGTACCGGATAGGTGTCTTCATTCTAAGGCCAGAGGATCTTTTTCTGTTGAGAACTATTATAATTTTGAGCTGGTAACATCACCCATCTGCTTTTCTCCTAATATACCTGTTCAATATTCCTGGGTTTTTTCCCTAGTTTGACCTCTGATCTATAACTTTTTTTATATATTTGAACCTGTGCCTATTGGTGCCTCATATTTTGGGCCTCAGGACTTTGACCATATATTTAACCTAGCACCTTCATGTTTAGATATTTGAGTGCTGGTCCTAGAAGACAAACTTGTACTCTAAACCTTGCTTGTGGTCTTGAATCTGAACTCATAAAGCAAAATCTATCCTCCCAGTCTTAGCCTTGTTTTTGGCCATTCCCATCCATCCCTTCCCATAACCGGGTATAGATATGAAATTCAATAATGATATCTTAGTTTCTGCCTGGGATTACTTTGGGTTTACCACATCAGTATGTATACCTGTATAGAAACTGAGGTTTTATGAGTCTATGACATGAGGTCTAGTCAAGTATTGCTCATCTGAATGGCATGATTTGAGTATCCTCCTAGTTCCCTTTTTAAGAGGACATCTGAAGACACTGAGGTAACTTAATGGTTGTTTCTACTTGATTATAGAGACAACTTTGCCTCCTTCTTTCAAAATGAGTAGTTTTGAAATCAAGGGGATGTCCATCAATTGGGGAATGGTTGAATAAATTGTGGTATATGAATGTAATGGAATATTACTGAGCTATAAGAAATGATGAAGGCTTCAGAGAGTCCTGGAAAGACTTATACGAACTGATGCTGAGTGAAAGGAGTAGAACCAGGCAAACTTTATACACAGCAACAACCACAGCATGTGAGAATTTTTTCTGTAGTCTTAGAACTTCATTGCAATGCAAGGACTGAAAAAACTCCCAGTGGTCTCTTAAGGCAAAATGCCTTCCACATCCAGAGAAAGAACTATGGAAATCAATCGCAGAATGTAGCAGATCATTTTCTTTTGTATTGTATTTTGGGTTGTCTTATGATTTCTCCTATTCATTTTAATTCTTCTATGCAACATGACTAAGGTGAAAATGTATGTGTAGAACCTATATAAAATTGTATACCGTCTCAGGGAGTGAGGGTGGAGGGAGAGGAGAATGAGGAGGGGAGAAATCTAAGTTATATAGAAGTGATTGTACAACACTGAAATCAAATCAAATAATTTTTAAAAATAAGTAGTTTTGTTGGGATGGTGCAGAGCCTGGGAAAACAATTAAAAACTGTTACAGGCACTGACTGAGGATTCAAACTAAATTTCGATGACAGACCTACTCTGGTTTCCCTACAAGAGCCAAGAAGCATATCCCTGCCATTTTTCCAGTAGAAGGAAGAGTATTTGATAACCTCAGACTCATACCTTTTCATCAACTCAAGTATAACTGGCTTTCATTATTGGGAAACTAGAAAGCACTGCATTTGATCAGCTAGTAACTTTGAAGAAAAATAGGTAATTGTTGTTAGAGGACTATGGATGCCTTGAGGAGGAATTCTGGGCTATATTCAGGTACACTTATTGGACATAAACTTCAAAACTGGGAATTGGACAGGGATAGAAGTATTACTCAAGTGAATAATGAATTCTACCAGTTGAGAGCCCTTTGGGGTTGGAAGGAGGGAATGTTAATATGAATTTTGGAAAAGCCTCAAGGAAGGACCTTCAATACTAATTGTCAGGGTATTGAGCTCCAACATCCATTCATGATGAAAAATGGGTACCAGGTGTGTTCATTCCATAATTTTTAATGCAATTTTTCAATTTAGTTCAACCCATTTCTAAAGCACCTAGTATTTGCAAAGGGATTATTGGTTTATAAACTGAATTTTTAAGAAGAAATTCCAACCTGGTCCAGAAAGAGAAACAAGTAGAAAATGACTTTTCATACATATAACAGGCCTTTGAATACTGGGTTATGACATTTAGATAATGTGATAGATGGCCAAGGACCATTTCTTGAATTATGTGTGATGAGCCTTTGTTATCCATTGTATTAATCCATTATATTAATGATAATTATTAACATTTATAAAGGGCTTTAAGGTTTAAAGCCTTTATATATATATTATGCTATCTGACTCTCAAAACAACACCTTCTCAGGAAGGTTCTATCATTATCTCCATTTTACAGATGAGGAAACTAAGGTTAGTAGAAGCAGGATCATATAGCTAGTAAATATATGAGATAAGATTTAAACCCAGGTGTTTCTGACTTCAAATAAAGCATTCTAGCCACTCCATCACTCGCCTTAAAGGCCTATTAAAATCATTATAAACTGTATAATACCGACTCATTCAAAGAACCTGAGTTCTAGTCCCAATTGTGGGATTTGGAACAAATATCACCTCTGGTTCTCAGTCTTTCTCTGTAAAAAAATAAAGGAATTTAATTAACGGATGACATAGACCCTCTTTTAGGCAGCTAGGTGATTCAGTGGATAGAGGGCTGGACCTAGAGTCAGAAAGACCTAAATTCAAATCCATCCTCACTTACTGACTGTGTAGCCTTGGGCAAGTCACTTAACCCTCTTTGCCTCAGTTACTCATCTGTAAAATGAGCTGGAGAAGGAAATGGCAAACCACCCCAGTATCTTTGTCAGGAAAGCCCCAAATGGGGTCAGAAGAGTAGGACATGACTGGCCAACAATAACACAGACCCTCTTAGCTTTAAATCCTATAATCCCATGATCCTATGGCCTCGGGCACTTAATTTACTTAACCTCTCTCTGCCTCAGTTTTTTCATCTGTAAAATGGGGGCAATAGGAACACCTACCTCCCAGGGTTCTTGCAAAGAATAGGTGAGATAATATTATAATAGTTTAAGGTCCTTTGCAAACCTTAAAGTAATATATAAACGTTGGTAAAGATGCTACCTTAGGCACTTACCATGTGCAAAACACTGTTTTAGGCACTGAGGATAAAAAGGCAAAATGAAAGTCAGCCCCTGTCCTTAAGGAACTTCTATTCTACTGGGCAAAATGAACCATATGGATAATAGATTTGGAACTGGGAAGAGACCTTAGATGAAAGCCTCTTCATTTTACTTGCTCAGGGTTACAAAGATAGTAAATATCTGAGGTGGGATTTGAACCTAGGTTGTCCTGATTCCAAGTCAGTACGCTGTTCATTCTTCAAACTGACTCATCACTATATTGTACGCTTCACGAGGTGAAGAAGACCAGCATGTGAATGTATTTGAGAGAAGAACAGAATCTCTCTTTATTGGCCAAATTTCATAAGAGGTGGGTGAAGAGAACACAAAATTCAAAGGATCTTGGCACCTCAGAAGCCAGATAGTCCAGTCTTATTTTACAAATGAGGAAACTGAGGCCCAGGAAAGTGAAATGACTTATCCAAGGCCATATAAGTAGTAATCTTATTTCATTAGGAATCAAGAGGTTTCTTAGAGCCCTCACTGCAATGGGGAAATACTCTGGTGGAATCACATTGAACAAAGTAGGAAAAAAGCAATTGTGCAGGGCCAAGCCTTAGATTGACTTTTTAAATTTAGAGCTTTTTATTTTAGAGAGCTCCTGCTGCTGCCTTGTTTCCTTCAAGTTCAACCATGAACAGAGAAAGGGAAGAAAGGATATACCGAAGTATTCTCTTCTACCAGAGAAGCCCCGTCTGCTTTACAATGCTGCCAAGGACTGGCCATGGGTGCAGAATTTCAAGCAGCCACTGAATGTCTCTGGCCTGTTAGAGACCATGTTTGGACAGAGGAAAGACGTACTCAAGAAAAGGAGTAAATGTGAAGGCAAAGAGGGGAAAGTGATATAAACAAAGACATTTCTCTTTCTCCTGCTCACTGTCTTCTTTTACCTTCTTTATTTTTTAAGTTAAAAGAGCCCTTTGAAGAAGAGTTCAAAGTTTTCCATACACCAGATCTACAAAGAGTATCAGCTCCTTGGGAACACTAGACTTGACCTGGCTTCCTGACAATAACATAGAGAAATTTTTAATCAACCTTCCTAAATCCTCGGCTCTCTGGGGAACCATTTGGATGTGGAAGATTAGCGAAGTGAGAGTGGTTAGAACTCAATTGATGATGCACTGTGAAATCTCAGACCAATGATTCCATTCCTCTGTGCATCACTTGTAAGGGAAGAGGTGTGATTTGCCTATATTCAAATGAGATAACATATGTAATTTTGTTTTGCAACCTTTAAAGTGGTATATAAATGCTAGTTAAATGCTAGCTGTACTTGAAAGTAATGAAAATCTAGAATGGATACATAATCTGAATGGAGCCTAAGTATTACTTAGAGTCTATCCTTGGAGATTTTCCCACAGCTCACCCAAAATGAGAATCAAACGGAAGGAAATAAGCATTTAAATTGGACTTGTTGTCTGCCAGACACTAAACACTTATAAATATTATTTGATTCTCACAAAAAAAAAAAAAACAACTCTGTGAGGTAGGTATTACTATGACCCCAAATTTTACAGTTGAGGAGAATTAGAGGCAAACAGCAGTTAGGTGACTTGCACAGGGTCACACAGTTAGCAAATACCTGAAGCCAGATTTGAGCTCAGTTCCTCTGTGACTCCAGGCCCAGTACTCTCTCCATACCACCAGCTGCCTCTAAAGGGGCTGAAACTTAGAACTGAGAGTTAGACACCTTCATAACTAACGACCACTACCCACGATATTTTTTTTTCTGAAAAGAATAGCCTATTTCTCTTCTTATCCCTCTTTTGCCTTTGAAGATATGAAATACTACTTTCAGCTTCCTTAGCTAAATTACATTGTCAGCTCCTAAGGGAGGAGACACATTACTCTGTATCCTACAGAGTTCTTTAGTACCCTGCTAAGTCTCCATACACTTGCCAAATCAGCAGGCAAGTTCTGAGTAAAAATAGATAGTTACTCTTGGATTCTGAGAATTTCTAAAATTGTAGTGCTGAGCATCTTGGACAAAGGGGACAGACAGGGTAATGGTCACTATACAAACAGTGAGTGTAACCTCAATGAGATCAGAATGTTTACAATGGTCTGCTGATGCTATATTTAGAGATTTAGAAGATAGATGGATATATGGATAGATACTCACAGGTCTGTGTTCATCCTTCATTTTCAAAGAGGACCATGACATCAGAGAAATGATGACATGACTTGCATTTCACTTTGTTTTGAGTGAGGGAGGGCTGTGCAAGGTCACCAGCCTCACTTCCCCTCCTGGGCCATCTAGATCCGGTGACGAGATATTCATCAGGATGACTGGAGAAGACCCAGGATGCACTGGGAGACCTTAGACTATTCAGGTACTCCCTTAGGGTGAGGTAATGCTCATTCAGTGAATAGACCCCTTTAAGAAGCAAACAGGGAATGGCCCCTTTAATGAGCAAAAGAAAGAACAAAAATAAGCAAGTGGACTGGGAGGAATAGAGCAAAAGTTACTACTGATAATCAATCTGATAGGTCCTTGTCCAAACTCCACTTGAGAGCTCCTTTGAGGACACTCCTGGCTTCAGAATGATGGATAGATAGATGAATGAATAGATGGATGGATGGATGGATAGGTGGATGGATGGATGGATGGATGGATGGACAGATAGATAAACAAATAGATAGAGACAGACAGACAAACAGACAGAGGGACAGACAGAGACAGAGACACAGATAGGCAAATACAGACAGACAAGACTGATAAACAGATATTTCTAAATTTGCAGACAGACAGATAGATGGACAAAGACAGAGATAGAAAGACAGACAGACAGACAAACACAGACTGATAGATAGATATTAATTGGCTATTTGATTACTTGGGATACAGTGTCTGCCTAAACAAAGGGCATGAAGAAGGCATAACTCAAGTGCAAAGCTGGAAGAGTTTGTTGGGCGAGTACAGCACCCAGAATAATTTAGTCTACTCTTCTAAATATTGAAAGTTTAGAGAGTGGTTTATATGGTTTTACAATAAAAGAAGGCAGGAGAATATGTAGGAATACAGCGTACCTGGGACCAGGATGTTTGTTCAAGTTCTGTTCATTTGGGGCTGGTATGAACCAGTCTGAGCCAGCCTTGTGGTTGCTGTCATAACAGAGGTGTTCCAGGTTCACCCAGGGGACATTACAAAGGATCACTGATACGTCAAATTTCAACAACACTCATTCTGCTTCCTGACTGGCTGATATTGATTCTCAGGTTATTTCAGCCTCTCCTGGATAATAAGGGAGAAAACAAGATGATTAGTAAACTCATTATTCATTCCATTTCTAAGATAGATGGATGGATGTATAGACAGACAGACAGACAGACAGACAGACAGACAGACAGACAGACAGACAGACAGACAGACAGACAGATAGATAGATAGATAGATAGATAGATAGATAGATAGATAGATAGATAGACAGATAGATAGATAGAGATTTATTAAGAGTTGACTATTTCTAGGTTCTATGCTAAGCACTGTGGATAAAAATTCAAGCAAGCAGGATAGTTTCTTTGAGAAGCTTATATTTTAATGGGGGAAGACAAGACATAAAAAGGAGAAAAAATAAGGGGTATATACATGCATGATAGCATGGGTGTGGAGATGATCTATAAAGTAGGATCAAGACTTAGTTCCCAGAAATATATGATCAAGTCTCACCTATGTTATCTGGGAGACCTTGGATTCTGTTCCTAGAAGGAGAATGAGATTGATGCCTAGGGTATTGGCAACATAGTAAGGAAAAGCCAGGAAGTAGTATGGTTCAGGGCAAGATTTGGCAAAAACCTAATCAGAGCTGGGTGTTCCAGCGGAGGGGAGCAAGGCTAGGAGAGGGGGCTGGGGAATAGAGATTAAGGGGATGGTCAGTGTAAATGATGTGGTATAATGATGACCATGGTCAGTGGCTCTGGCTTGACTGCAGTTCGAATACAGTGACTGAGAGAAAAATCCAAAGAAAATATCCATAGGCACCACAAGCATTTTATCTTTGCTCACAAGCTTCATTCTGAGCAAAGTTCTTTAGAGCTAAAATGGACCTTAGTGATGGCACAATCAATCAATCCACAATCATTTCTTAAGCATCCCCTTCTTTTACAGGAAGCCTTCCCTAAGCCCTCTTAATTCCAGTACCTTCTTTCTGTTAATTACTTCCTATTTTTCCTGCTTATAGCTTGTTCCAACCTTTTTGGGCATGTTATTTCCTCCATTAAATTGTAAGCTCAGTGGGTAGAGTCAAGATAGCAGAGTAAAAGCAGGAACTTACCTGAACTCTCTCAAATTTCCCTCCAGCAAACTTTAAAATAGTGCAGCAAATTGAATTCTAGAGTTTGAGAAACATCAAAAGCTCTAGGTGAAACAATTTTCTAGCCCAAGACAAGTCAGGAGTTTGACAGGAAAGGTCTGACTCACATGATGGCCTGGAGTGCAGTCGGCCTCAGGCCTTGAAGGCAGCTACACCAGTGATAGCAGCACTCACCCACAGATAGTAAAGGGATTGGGTAACTGGCCAGAAAGACACAGGTTGTTGGTACTGTGTTCAAGATCCTGTTACATTTCCCATACACAGTTCCAGGACACAATCCCAGGGCAAAGAAGAACACACTATTACACTAGTGCTTGTGGCCCCAGGGGAGCAAGGGCCCTAGTTACAGTCCCAGGGTAGAGAAGAGTGTTTGTAGTCATTCAGAAACCAGAGAACAGGCAAGGACAACTGTGACCTCACCTCACACTATCTTGGAAGAACCAAAAACTTATTAACCTCCAGAACTAGCTCTGAAAACAGCAGCATGAAAAACCTGAAGCAGGGCGCTACTAGTAACCCTTATACCGCAGGAGAAGAGTCCAACTTTTACATAAAACTATAAGTCAAAAAATAGACGGGAAATTAAGAACCTGACTATAAAAAGAGACATACATAAATAAAAAATAAGGGGCTAGGGCAAAATGCATCACCTAAAGGAAAATAAAAAAAAATCAGAGGTAGCAATCACGATCTTAGACAAAGCAAAAGCAAAAATATATCTAATTAAAAGAAATAAGTGGTGAAACAACATTATACTAAAAAAGACCATGGACAATGAGATTGTATCAATACAAAACATATATACACCAAATGCTACAGCATTCAATTACTTAAAGGAAAAGTTAAATGAGGAAATAGACAGTGAAAGTATACTAGTAGGGGACTTCAACTTTCTTCCCTTAGAACTAGATACATCTAATCATAAACTAAATGAAAGAAGTTAAGGAGATCAATAGAATTTTAGAAAAATTAGAAATGATAAGCCTCTGGGGGGATAAAAAGAAGTTTGCTTTTTTTTAGCTGTACACGGCACCTTCACAAAAATTCACCAAGTATTAGGGCATAAAAACCTCACAATCAAATGCAGAAAAGCACAAATATTGAATGCATCCTTTTCATATTATAATGCAACAAAATAATGTTAAATAAAGGGTCATAGAAACATGGATTGAAAACTCATTGGAAACTAAATAACTAATCCTAAAGAATAAATGAGTAAAAGAACAAATTGTAGAAACAATAAATAGTATGTGATGTAGCCAAAGCAACAAAAACAACAGAAAAAAACTTTTTTGACAAAATACAACACTCATTCTTATAAAAAATACTGGAAAGCAGAGTAATAACTGAAGCTTTCTTTGAAATGATAAGTAGTATCTATCTTGGGACAGCTAGGTGGTGCAGTGGATACAGCACCAGTGCAGGAGTCAGGAGGACCTGAATTCAAATCTCACCTCAGACACTTGACATTCACTAGCTGTGTGACCTTGGGCAAGTCACTTAACCCCAATTGCCTCATCCTGGGTCATCTCCAGTCATCCTGATGAATATCTGGTCACTGGATTCAGATGGCTCTGGAGGAGAAGTGAGGCTGGTGACCTGCTGGTGACCCTCCCTCACTCAAAAAACAAAGTTAAATGCAAG
Organism: Notamacropus eugenii; assembly: GCF_028372415.1. NCBI lineage: Eukaryota > Metazoa > Chordata > Mammalia > Diprotodontia > Macropodidae > Notamacropus > Notamacropus eugenii. The sequence continues at coordinate 468,504,069 of NC_092873.1, read as the reverse complement.
TCATGTCATTATTTCTCTGATGGCATGGTCTTCTTTGGCAACAAAGGATGAACACACACACACACACACACACACACACACACACACACAGAGTATCTATCTAAAACCATCACCAAGCACTGTCTATAATGGGGATAAGCTAGAAGATTTCCCAATAAGATCAGTGTAGCCAATATAAGAAAAGCTGAAAATTGAGAATTTTTAAAATTTCTCTGAAAATTGCTTCATTTTTCAAATGTAATTAGAACTGAGTCAAATTTGTAAGAAGATGAGTCATTCCCCAATTGATAAATTGTCAACAAATATGAATAAGAAGTTTCAAAAGAAGAAATTAAAATTTATATATATTATATATATATATACTCTAAATAGCTATTGATTAGAGAAATGCAAATTAAAACAAGCCTGTGGCACTACATCACATCTATCATATTGCTAACATGACAAAAAGGCAAAATGACAAATCTTGGAGGAGATATTAAAAAAATCATATATCCATTGTTACTGGAATTGTGAACTGATCCAACCATTCTGGAGAGCAATTTGGAACTATGCCCAAAGGTCTATAAAACTGTGTATATCATTTAACCCAGCAATATCGCTACCAGATCTGCTTCCCAAAGAGATCAAAGAAAAAGGGAAATGACCTATATGTACAAAAATATTTATAGCAGCTCTTTTTTTGTGTTAATAAAGAATTGGAAATTGAGGGGATGTCCATCAATTGGGGAATAGCTGAACAAATTGTGGTATATGATTGTGATGGAATACTATTGTGCTAAAATAAATCACAAACAGGATGGCTTTAGATAAAACTGGGAAGACTTTTAGAAACTGATGCAAAATGAGGTGAGCAGAACCAGAAGAACACTGTGTGTAGTAATAGCAGTATTGCATGATGATCAACTGTGAACTTAGCTATTCATAGCATTACAATGATCTAAGACAATTCCAAAGGAATTATGATGAAAAATGCTCTCCACTACCATGGAAGTGACTGAAGGAATATGAATAAAAATCAAAATTATACTTTTAAAAATTTTATTTATTTTTCTTGAATGTTTTGTCTATTTTCTCCTGTAACATGGCTATCATATGTTTTGTTTGACTGGATGTATATGTATAATCTACAGCAAATTGTTTACTTTCTCCTGGCAGGGGAGGGCATGAAAAGGAGAGAGGGATAGAATTTGGAACTGAAAAATTTTTAAATGAATGCAAAAAATTGTTTTACATGTAAATGATAAAAATAAAATTCAATTAAAAAAAAGATTATAAGCTCCTTTAGGGCACTGACTCTAATTTGCTTCTTTTTGCAGTGCTTAGCATGGTGCCTGACACATAGTGGACAAACATTGATTGACTGATTGGTGTCATAATGATGTCATCAGTTATAGAGTTTTCAAAGGTTGCAACACACTTTCAAAATATTATCTCATTTTTATCCTAAAAGTGACCCTCAGAGGTAGGAGCTATTACTATACCCAATTCATAGATGACAAGTACTTAAGTGACTTGCCCAAGGTCACGCAACTAATAAATGTTTGAGATCCAATTTTAACCTAGGTCTTCCTGACTCTAGGTCCAGCACTATTTATTCCCTGTGCTACTTAGCATCCTCTCATAAAACTGAGGATGTCAGAGATAGAATTCCATGGCCTAACTGAGATCACACAAGTTAATGTAGGATCATAAATCAGCTTCCCAGTTCTGTCCTTAATCCGCTATCTCTATTAAAGAGAAGCTACACACAAATCTGATCCTTTATAACTTTATCTAGGAGTGTAGAGATCTATAATAAAACTTTTTCCTCAAGAATATTTAGATAAAATCATATATCAAAAATTTAATTAGCAAGTATTTATATAAGTGCCTACTATGTGAAGGCACTATACTAGGCCCTGGAAATACAAGTATAAAGTGAAATAATCCCTGTCCTCAAGAACCTTATATTTTATCAGGGGAAGAGATATGTAAACGTGTGAGTTGAATGGGTTTCCAATCTCTTCATCTGAAAGATACCATCTCAGAGGATTAAGGCATGTGCCAGACTCCCACTTTATGAATACATACACAGATATCTACAAATACAATGCATTTTTTAGAGGAAGGGTAGATAACAGCAGCTGGGGAGATCTGGAAAGAGTTCATATGGGAGACCTGGGCTGAATTTTGAAGGTAGCTAGGGATGTGAAGACACAGATGTGAGAAAGGGGTGCATTCCAGCCATTGGGGACAGCGTATACAAAGTCACAGCAATTGAAGATAGGATGCCACATATCAGGAACAGCAGGAGGACCTGTTCAGCTGTAGCAAAGACTGCATGAAAGGAAGTAACATATAATAAGCTTGGAAAGGTAAGTGGAAGTCATGGTGTGAGCGTATGCATATAAAACTTCTAGATGACACAAAGCAGGGAATTGGTAGCTAATGTAGTAGATGAAAGAGTTAGGAACCCAAAAGATCTTGACAGGCTGGCAAACTTGGCTATGAAACTAAATAGAGATGAATAGAAAGTCCTACTCTGGGGTTCAAAAATACAACTGCACCAGAATGTGGCTAGATAGTACCTTATGAGAAGTAGTATGGTATGTGTTAGGAAGAAAGAGATTCAGAATCAGGACAGCATTCTGTTCTAAGCTCCACCACAGACACCACCAGGTATGTGATCAAGGCCAAGTTATTTAACTTGTCTGAACTTTGTTTGGTGTTTTCATCTATAAATTTTGGATTAATATCTGAGACACTTCACAATATTGTTATGAGTTATCAAATACGTAGAAGAATGTGAAGGACTTTGCAAACCTTGAAGATGTAAGAATGTCTTATTATAGAAAGTAGTACTGGAGTTAATATTATGTTTAGTTATGTTAGTATGAGGGAATTATGAGTTCTCCATATTATTTATCAGTAGTAGTCTAAGATCTGGAGGATTTTAGTAGCCTGTGAGTTCTAAGTGAGTAAAGAGTGAAATATGATGACCAAAAGGATGACCACCACCTTCAGCTACATAAATGAAGCCAAAGTGTTCAGAGTAAAGGAAATGCTAGGTCCATGGTACTCTGCCCCAGTCAAATAACATCTGGAATATTATGCTTTGTTCAGGGAGTTATATTTTTAGTACATGGACCACCTGTAGCAGCAATGGTGAAAGGCAATCAGAATAGTGAAGAGACCAGAGACAGCGCCAAGTGGACTATCAAAGAAATGACAAGTGTTTATTTTGGGGATGAAGACAGGTGGCACAGTGGATAGAATGCTGGGCCTGGAGTCAGGAAGACTCATCTTCCTTAGTTCAAATCTGGCCTCAGACACTTACCAGCTGCGTAACCCTGGGCAAGTCACTTAACCCTGTTTTCCTCAGTTTTCTCATGTGTAAAATGGACTGGAGGAGAGGATGACAAACCACTCCAGTATCTTTGCCAAGAAAACCCCAAAGGGGGTAGTTCAAAGAGTGCTTAAAGGGATCTCAGGTGGAAGAAATATTATACTTATTCTGTTTGGCCCTGGAAGTCAGAACTAGGGAACCAGGAGCTTTGGGTGGAAGATGGAGAGAGTCAGACTTACATCTGATGAATAGAAAAAATCCTAACAATCAGTGTTGTAGAATAGAACAGGCTCCCTTGCAAGGTCCCTCTTCATTGAAGGTCTTTGAGTATGAAATGTTTCATCATGGAAATGTTTCAAGAGTTTCTTAATAAGATTGATGACTTTTTTCTAATAAGATTTTATTCTTTCTTCCCCAATTCTTTGTGCACACAGCTACCAAAATGATCATCTGAAAACACACCTGCCCAAGCCACTCTCTTCCTCAACAACCTTCAGTGGCTCCCTATTCCTTCTAGGATAAAATATATTCTCTTCTTTAAAGTTTAAAGTCCTAGAGAATTTGGCTCTGGCCTACCTTCCATGCTTATTCCACGTTACTCCCCTTCGCCCAAATAATCCTAGGCAAACTGGCCTCTTTGCTGTTTCCCAAATGGGATATACTATCTCCTACTTCAGTATTTTCACATAAGTTTCCCCTCATTCCTAGAACACACTCTCTCCTTATCCCTACCTCTTAAAATCCCTAGCTCCTTTAAAGCTCATCTTCCATGGAAAACATTGCCTCATTCCCTAATTATTAATGCTCTCTCCTCTTTGAATTATTGTTCACATGTTTATCTGCACACGTGCTTTATTCCACGAGTAGACTATAACCCCTTTGGAAGGAAGATAGTTCTATTCCACAGCAACTAACACAGCACTTGGCAAATAATAGAACCATAGACATCCTGAGTTGGAAAGGACCTTAGAAGCCATCTAATTCAACCTCCTCATATTGTATTTGGTGAAACTGAGGTACAGAGATGTTAAGTGACTTGGCAAAGATTACATAAGTAGTAAGTGACAGCTGTAGGGTTTGAATCCATATCCTCAGACTACAAAGCCAGTGTTTTTTATTTTTCTACCATACTATGTTGCCACAAACTTTCCTTAGGTTCTTTATAAATGTTTGTTGGACTGTATTGGATTGAACTGGACATTGTGGAAGGAATTACTATTCAGATACCAATTAAAATGGATGGCCCTGATAGAACAATGTTGCGATTCTACTTAAACTCTAAACTCTTACCATCTCTTGAGATTCTGTGTTTCTTATTTCACTCTACAAGTACAGCTTAACACAGAGACCATCCAGCTTCTAGCTAACAGATTTGAGGGGGATACTGGAGGTGTTGTGTTCATCCTCCGTTGCCAAAGTAGACCATGCCATCAGACAAATGATGACATGATTTGCACTTCACTTTGTTTTGAATGAGGGAGGGCTGTGCAAGGTCATCAGCCTCACTTCTCCTCCAGATCCATCTGAATCCAGTAACCTGATATTCCTCAGGAGCCCTCTCTCAATCAAAACAAAGTTAAGTCCAAGTCATGGCATCATTTCTCTGATGGCATGATCTTCTTCCTCAACAAAGGAAGTCTACCCTGTGGGTAGATTCAGTTCCTCCTCTCCTGTCTGTCTCCCCCTCCCCTCCCTTCTCTTCTACAAAAGAAGGTAAGTTTGGATGGCCAAAAGATGCTCACGTAACGGGTTTTACTGGCTACTTTCCCTTCCCTTTCCCATTGCCCTTCCCCCTTCCCTTCCCCTTTCCTTCCCTCAACCTTAAACCTACGGCACTGTGAAGCTCAGACACTGTGGGGCCCCTGCCCCCTGCCTTCTTCTCCCTGCCTAAAGGCGCTCTTCTGGACCCTCTTGGCTTTAGAGTGATTATCAATATTAACTGTTGCTGTTTCCCTCCCAGCCTGATGTCTTTCTTTTCTTTGCCTCATTAAAGGGGCCATGTCCTGACTACTTCTTAAAGAGCGGATTTGGGGTCTTTGGCAAAAGACCTTTTAATAGGCTGTGTGAAAAGGTCAACACCAAAGTTGGACAGCTCGTGCAACATCCACAACAGGCAACAAACATTTATTGAATGCCTACTATGCGTAACTCACTGTGAAAAGGCATCGTTAAGAATGCTAGTAATGCATGAGCTCCTGTGGCTAATTGATCACCGCTACCAGGTTGAAGGATAACTTGGGGAAACAGTTCATCACAGTCCAGATTCTCATCACTAGAGAAGTACCCCAGGGAAGCTGTAGGTCTGCTTTAATAGGGTGAGTTATTAGACTTCATTTACTCAGACTTTAATTGGAGACAGAGTCACACTCGTTGGCCTTGCAAAGTAATCACCAATTGGAATTTCACTAAATTAAAAATGGAAGACTTTTAAAAAAAGACTTACACAGGTATTGATTGGAGTAAGTTTTATCACCTGACTGATGGTAATTCAGTCTGGAGTCACTGTAAGCCACTGTTTACAGAAATCTCAGTGACCTGATGCCATGTATTTGTCATGGGATAAGTCAATGGCACTATACAACATAAAGTGACTTGGAGCGTGTAAAAGAGATGGAGAGTGAGATGATAAACCAGAGAAATGGTAGCGGACTGGATTTACCAACGAAATAAAGCGAGGTGACAGTCAGATTGAAGTGAATACATTCAAATAAAAAAAGTAAAATCCTCAAGGCTGTTTCTCTATATTGCCCTAGCCCTTTGTGCTCCCTTACTCTCTATACAACACAAAGCAACTATGAATGTTTACTAGAAAACAGAAGACCTGGCTTGTTCCCTGAGATGCTGTGTGGTCCCAACATATCCCCTAGCTCCTCTGTGGCCTCACTTCAGTCTTCTAGCTAATGAGAAGAACAATGTTTACCTCGTCAAACATAGCAATACTTTTAAAAATTAATTCTGGTTCCATAGCTCCAAGATATAGCTCTCCAGAAGGTATCCAACAGCTATCTGCCAGGATAAGGAAGGTTAAAAAAGAGTGGAATTAAAAAGAGAGAGAGAGAGAGATAAATAGGTAGATAGATGATAGATAATAGATGATAGATGAAGAGAGGAAGAAAGAAAAAAGGAAAGGAGGAAGGGATGGAGGGTGGAACCAATGAAGGGAGGGAGAAAGAAAGGAAGGAAGGAAAGAAGGAAGGAAGAAAAGGAAGGAGGGAGCAGACAATTAAATTCCAAGAGCAGAATTAAAGATAAATAGATGAAGGGAGAAAGAGGGATAAAAGAAAAGGAGGAAGGGAAGGAGGCTGGAACCAGTGGGTTGTGTTTGTTCTTCATTGCCGAAGGAGACCATGCCATCAGAGAATGATGACATGATTTGCACTTCACTTTGTTTTGAGTGAGGGAGGGCTATGCAGGTCACCAGCCTCACTTCTCCTCCAGAGCCATCTGAGTCCAGTGACCAGACATTCATCAGGATGACTGGCGATGACCCAGGATACACTGGGAGACCTTGGCCTAAAGGGGCCAAGTTCTATGCAGGTACTCACTTAGGGTAAGGTAACCCCTATTCATTGAATAGGCCTGTTTAAGAGGTAGCCAGGGCATGGCCCCTTTACTGAGGCAAAGAAAAGAAAGACATCAGGTAGGGAGGGAAACAAAAACAGCTACTACATAATCACTGTAAAGCCTTTAGGTAGGGGGCAGAGGGCAGGGGCCCCATGATGTCTGAGCTTCACAGCGCAGTAGGTTTAAGGTTCTGAGAAGGGAAAGGGAGGGAGAAGGGCAATGTGAAAGGGAAGGGAAAGTAGCCAGTAAAACCCAAGTCATATGGGCATCTTTTGGCCATCCAAATTTACCTTCTTTTGTAGAGGAGAAGGTAGGGGAGGGGGAAGCAGACAGGAGAGGAGGAGCTGAGTCTACTCACAGGATTGTGTATGTCCTTCATTGACAAAAAAGACCTTGCCATTAGAGAAATGATGACATGACTTGCACTTGACTTTGTTTTGAGAAGGGCTGTGCAAGGAACCAATGAAGGGAGGAAGGAAGGAAGGGAGGCCTGATTCAGGTACAATAAAGTGAAAAACTTGCTCATCAGAATCCAGGGAGGTTCTAAGAGTCAGAATGGATTTAGCAGGAATGGGCCTATGGGAACAGAAATTCTCCATCATTAGAAGTCAATGCCTGTTGCATGAGGGGAGTCACCATCTTTTAATTCCTGCCTCCCTTTTGCTCACGCCTTCTCCATTATGTCTATGCAGAATGGTAGCTAAGGTGGAGGTTAAACTAGTTAGCAAGAATAATTACCTAAAATAGGAAGCTACAGGAGTTTCTTTTCCCTAGAGCTATCTCCCTCAGGTGAGCAACTCCTCTCTGTCATCAGAATTTTATGGTGCTTGTCCCAAGGACAGAGGTTGGTAATTATGACTCTGACAAAGGCAACTAGGTGGTGCAGTGAATACAGTGCTGGGTTTGGGGTCAAAAGGAACTGAGTTCAAAACCAGCCCTTATAGAACAGCTGGCTGTTGCAGTGTATAGAGCACCAGTGCAGGAGTCAGGAGGACCCGAGTTCAAATCTCACCTCAGACACTTGACACTCACTTGCTGTGCGACCTTGGGAAAGTTACTTAACCCCAATTGCCTCATCCTGGGTCATCTCCAGTCATCCTGATGAATATCTAGTCACTGGATTCAGATGGTTCTGGAGGAGAATTGAGGCTGGTGACCTGCACAGCCCTCCCTCACACACACACACAAAAAAAACAAGGTCAAGTGCAAGTCATGTCATTATTTCTCTGATGGCATGGTCTTCTTCAGCAATGAAGGATGAACACACACTAGCTGTGTGACCCTGGGGGAGTCACTTAACCTCAGTCTGCCTTAGTTTCTTCAAATATCAAACAGGGTTAATAACAGCACATACCTTCCAGAGTTGTAAGAATAAACTGAGGTAATATTTAAGTGCCTAACATGGTACCTGGTACATTTTACGTGCTAAATAAATGCTTGTCTCCTTAATTCTTTCTTCTGATCCCATTGCTATGTGCGTGTGTGGTACACCTCTTTGCATATATTTGCTTCAAGCACATTGCCCTATCCCCAAATGGTTGTAAGCAGCCTATTGTTTGCATACCAGGACCTCTGATCTATGAGTGGGAGGAGGCAATACAGACCAATCTTTGAAGGTCAAAAACCTCTTTTAATGGAGTAGACCTAAAAATATCCCAAAGCTCTCACTTGAGCCATTCTGGGTTACAATAAAGAGATTGTGTTTAAGTGGAGAAACCAACTGGCCAGCTGCTCAGGCAAGGCTTCTTGAGATTTGATAAGGTCACCATGAGCCCAAAACTTAATCATCAGTTTTGCAGGTGGAGAATATTGATCTTTCCAGCTCATATGTTTCAGGGGAGAGTCAGCAGGCTCCAAGGAATTGATGTACGTTAACCAAACTCACTAGGATTATACTGATAAATTAGATGAAATGTGCTGATTTGTTGAATAATGGGAGAGATGTTTGGCAACACCACTAGTACTGGCCATCTGTATGGGGCACTTCTTTCTGAAGGGGAAGTCCATTACAGGAGACCAGATTACAGCATCAAAAGGTTGTTTCGTGATTACAGAGTCAAAGACAAGGAAGTTTTCTGTTCTTAACAACAGAACTTCCCAGAACGTTAGCACTAGAAAAAACCTTAGAGATCAAATCTAATCCACTTTTCTCACAGATAAGGAAACTGAGAACAAGAGTGTGGAAAGGACTTATATAGCTAACCTCAGTCACCTGATCCAATACTCATTTCCATTTAAATGCATTGGTCCATGAAACTAAGGTAATTTTATCATAGGATCATAGATCTAGCCATAGAAAGAGATATGAGAGACTGTCTAGTGCAACCCATTTTAAATTTAAGGAAATTAAGGTCTACTGAAGTGAAGAGCCTTGGGCCAAGACCCTTGGCAAAGGTCACATGGGTATTCTGTGAGATTTGAAACCAGGTACCCTAATTCTAGGGTCAGTACTCTTTCCATCCTCTTCCCCTCACCTCCATGATGATTAATTATCCTTTTCCACTTTAGGGATATTTCTGAATAAAATAATAAATGTTATTTATCTAGAATCAAAGCATACTTTTCTTTTTTTTTTAATTTTTTTTATTAATTTTTTACATTTATTTTCACACAATTTTGGGTTACAAATTTTCTCCCCTTTTATCCCCTCCCCCCCCCCAAACCCGAGCTTTCTAATTGCCCCTGTGACCTATCTGCTCTCTCCTCTATCCTCCCTCCCTGCCCTTGTCTCCGTCTTCTCTTTTGTCTTGTAGGACCAGATAGCTTCCTTGACCCCTTAACCTGTATTTCTTGTTACCCAGTGGTAAGAACATTACATTTGGTCCTAACACTTTGAGTTCTAACCTCCTTAGCTCCCTCCCTCTCCACCCCTTCCCCTTGAAAGACAGGCAATTCAATATAGGCCATATCTGTTTAGTTTTGCAAATGATTTCCATACTAGTTGTGTTGTATAGGACCAATTGTATTTCCCTCCATCCTATCCTGTCCCCCTTTACTTCTATTTTCTTATGGTCCTTTCCCTCCCCATGAGTGTCGACCTCGTATTGCATTCTCCTCCCCATGCCCTCCCCTCCATCCTCCCCCCCACCCTGCTTGTGCCCCTGTCCCCCACTCTCCTGTATAATGAGATAGGTTTTCCTATCAAAATGAGTGTGCATTATATTCTTTCCTTTAGTGGAATGTGATGAGAGTAGACCTCATGTTTTTCTCTTGCCTCCCCTCTTTATCCCACCACTAATAAGTCTTTTGCTTGCCTCTTTTATGAGAGATAATTTGCCCCATATAACTTCTCCCTTTCTCCTCCCAATATTTCTCTCTCACTGCTTGATTTCATTTTTTTTTTAATATATGATCCCATCCTCTTCAATTCACTCTGTGTACTCTGTCTCTATGTATGTGTGCGTGTGTGCATGTGTGTGTGTGTGTACTCCCACCCAGTACCCAGATACTGAAATGTTTCAAGAGTTATAAATATTGTCTTTCCATGTAGGAATGTAAACAGTTCAACTTTAGTAAGTCCCTTATGATTTCTCTTTGCTGTTCACCTTTTCATGGTTCTTTTCATTCTTGTGTTAGAAAGTCAAATTTTCTTTCCAGCTCTGGTCTTTTCATCAGGAAAATTTGAAAGTCTTCTATTTCATTGAAAGACCATTTTTTCTCCTGAAGTATTATACTCAGTTTTGCTGGGTAGGTGATTCTTGGCTTCAGTCCTAGTTCCTTTGACTTCTGGAATATCCTATTCCATTCCCTTCTATCCCTCAATGTAGAGGGTGCCAGATCTTGTGCTATCCTGATTGTATTTCCACAATACTTGAATTGTTTCTTTCTAGCTGCTTGCAATATTTTCTCCTTGATCTGGGAACTCTGGAATTTGGCCACAATGTTCCTAGGAGTTTCTCTTTTTGGATCTCTTTCATGCGGTGTTCTGCGGATTCCTTGAATATTTATTTTGCCTTCTGGTTCTAGAATCTCAGGGCAGTTTTCCTTGATAATTTCATGGAAGATGATGTCTAGGCTCTTCTTTTGATCATAGTTTTCAGGTAGTCCCAGAATTTTTACATTGTCTCTCCTGATTCTATTTTCCAGGTCAGTTGTTTTTCCAATAAGATATTTCAGATTATCTTCCATTTTTCGAATCTGCACGGTATGTTCTGAGATATCTGTCTTTCTCGAAAAGTCCAAAGCGTCCATCCGTACCATTCCAGTTTTGAAAGATCTATTTTCTTCAGTGAGCTTTTGAATCTCCTTTTCCATTTGGTTAATTTTGCTTTTGAAAGCATTCTTCTCCTCATTGGCCCCTTGCACCTCCCTTGCCAGCTGAGTTAGGCTAGTTCTCAAGGTGCCAATTTCTTCAAGATTTTTTTGGTTCTCCTTTAGCAGGGAGCTGATCTGCTTTTCATGCTTCTCCCTCATCCCTCTCATTTCCCTTCCCAGTCTTTCCTCCACCTCTCTAACTTGATTTTCAAAATTCCTCTTGAGCTCTTCCATGGCCCGAGCCCATTGGGTGGGCTGGGACACAGAATCCTCAATTTCTGTGTCTTTGCCTGATGGCAAGCATTGTTCCTCCCCATCAGAAAGGAAGGGAGGAAGTGTCTTTTCTCTGATAAAGTACCCTTCAATAGTTTTATTTCTTTTCCCTTTTCTTGGCATTTTCTCCAACCAGTGGCCTGACCTCTGAATGTTCTCCTCACACCCACCTCGCCTCCTGGTCCTCCCAGCCAGTGTTTGGGGACTGAGATTCAAATGCTGCTTCCCGCCTTAGGATTTTTGGCGGGGGCAGGACTGCTTTTCAGTGTGAGAAGTAAGTTCAGGTGGTCAGGGGCAGGGCCGCCTCTCAGGCATAGTTCCCTCTGGGGGTTTATGCACAGACCTTCCACAATGGATCCAGGCTCCTGCCCGTTTGGGGAGCCCCCGTCCGCAGCCGCCTCTCAGCCCCCACCTCCCGGGGGGGCCCGAGCCTTTGGGGCACCCCACTCCCCTCTCAGCCCGCCAAAGAGACTCTCTCACCCACCCCCGTCAGTCACCTGTTGGTGGGGGGGCCAGTGCCGCCGCTGAAGATCCCGCCTCCGGAGCCCTCTCAGATCTGTGCCTCTCGGAGCCGTGGCCACTGCTGCCGCCGCCGCAGGTCCGGGCTGGGCTCCGCGTCTGCAGCGCAACGGACCTTTTGCGAGAGGTTTGCAGGTCCCTCTGTGGGTGGGGGGACCCGCGTGGCCGCTGGATATCCTGTCCCCGTAGCCCTCTCGGATCTCCTCCCCTCAGTGTCGTGGCCCTGGCAGGGCCGCACTCCACTCCCCGTCCCGGCGCCCAGTCTGCGGCGCGAAGGACTCCCTGCGAGAGGTCCGCAGGTCTCTCAGGAGCAGAAATCTCCCTCGCTTCAATACTCCGTGGTCTCTGGGTGCAGAATTCGCCCTGGCTTGGTCCCCTCTATCCGTTCTGTGGTTTGTGTGTTCGGAGCTATGTGTATGTGCGTCTTTCTACCTCACCATCTTGGCTCCGCCCCCCAAAGCATACTTTTCCCTGGAAAGTTGTAAGAAACAAGCTGACGAATATCCAACTCTTCTTTTTCATCATTTCTTACTAACCACCTTTATCATTACCTTCAGGGCTGATATTATAAACGGCCTTATAGATAATTAGTGGGTGCTAACTGGCTAATGGTAGTTAGGAGATCCAGTTGATAGAGTGCTAAGCTTCGAGCCAGAAAGACCTGAGTCCAAATCCAGTCTTACAGTCTTGTACAATTTTCAGCTGTGTGACCCTTAACTTTTGTCTGCCTCAGTTTTCTCATCTGTAAAATAGGAATAAAAATAGCTCTTACTTCCCAGGATTATTGTGAGAGTAAATGAGTTTATATTTGTAAAGTGCTTTATCAGCCTTAAAGTTTACAAACACACACACACACATACACACACACGCATACACACATACGTGTGCATGCATGCCCATGTGCACACACTAATTGTCACAAATTACTTATGATGAAGTACTTTAAGCCACTTGCTCAGATTTTAGGAGAACTTTGATTTTTTTCAACCACACATCCCCACTTAGTCCACTGACTGAGGAGTTTAATAAATGCTTGTTCAATAACAGATATTCATTTGTTTTGAAATAGTTTATTGGCATGCTTTTCGTTTTTGTCACTTCCAGTAGAATCCTCTCATAACAAATAAATATAAAATGGAACACAAGAAATTAACACACTGGTGAAAATGTCTGTCCCATTTTGTACCACTAGTCTACCCCCTCTCTGCAAGCCTTGCCATTAGCCTTTTAAAGTCATGATGGACCGCTGCAGTAATCAGTTTTAAAGTCTTTTAGTTCAACCATCCATTGATTGACAAACCACCTCTGAGGGTGCTCACCCCATTCATTTGCCACTTCTTCTTATTTGCTACAGTTCCCCAGAATGACATTTTCTGACCTTGTCTCCAAACTTGGCCAGGAACGGCCCATTTGAGACCTGCAGTTCCCATGCATTTACTTATACTTTAAAAGGGGGGGATGGATTTGAACGATTAAGAGACCCACTTAGAGACAAGAATACCAATGCATTTCCGTTACTCTGTCAACTGATTTTCATTTGCACAATCTGAGTGTCTAAATTCACTTTCCTTTGTAAGCAAAAATCTGCAAACCCCAAAGTTTATCACCATTAAGGATCCTGTTACCAGGATGGTAAATTTAGACCTTGGGTGTATATTTGTAGACTGAGATAAGTGCAGCATTCTTAAACAACTAATAAATTTGGATGCAGAGAAAAAAAATACACCAACTCTTTCTCAGCCCAGATGGCTGGGAACCAGAGTGCTTGAAGTTGGCATCAGCTACAATCTATCAGCAGGTTCCTGTATTTATAATTTAATATTTACTACTGATGTATTTCCAACCTGTTGGAAACAGATGCATGCAGTTCGTATCCTGAGGGCCAGATCAAGGACAGTGATAAGTAATATTGACTTGTGTCAGAGCCATCAATTCTGCCTAAAACACAAGCATGAGGTCAATTTTATAAGCCATCGATCAGCCCAACACAATAGCTTCACTGTGGGCGGGGCCTGACACCTGATTAGAAACAGAGATTTTGTGTGTGTGTGTGTGTTTACTGAAGCTTTTCTGAGCTGTATGGGTACATTTTATGGGAAGGAGAGGGAGCTCACTTTACTGAATATACAGGATATAGGCTACATTGAATAAAGTCAGTTTTTGCTCATCTCACATGAGGTCACCTACCTATGGTTAGGAAAATTGGAGAATTCATCCACACTTGAACCCCAACAAGATCATAAATATGGCCCTTGCTATTCTGAAGTTGAAGCTTTCTCTCTCCATTGGTCCCTAGTGTACAATTCTGTGTGCCTTTTAATTTGCCTCCTCCCTTAATGACATAGACAAGGTTTATAATACAGTAAAAGTATAATTAAATGCAGACAATCCACTCCTCCTGGCAGCACAATTCGAGAGTCTGGGGTGACTCCACCAAACGCCATCACTGCCTTGCAGCATAGGCTTGTGATAAAGAATTTCTTGTTAAATGAGTCAGAAACAAAAGCCCGAGCTGTTAAGTTCAGTGAGGGAAAGAAAATTTGCAGTTTCTGGCACTGCTTCCTGGGGGCCAAGTTTTCCTCAGGGAGTAGCTGAGGTCTGATTGCCAAACTAAATAGGTAGTTGAGGCAATGATCTAAGACATGCTGACTAAGACCCATGTTCTCACCTGAATTTCCTCTGACAGAGCCCAGGCAGAGCAATGGATGGAATATTAGACCTAGATTCTGGAAGGACTGAGTTCAAATTGGCCTCAAATACTTACCATCTTTGTGACCTTGGACAACCATCTTGACCTCTGCCTGCCTCAGTTTATTCATCTAAAACATGAGAATAATCATAATACCTGTCTGCCCAGCATCGTAGGGATCAAATGAGATATTCACAAAGCACTTTGCAAACCTTAAAAGGCTATAAAATGCTACTTACTATAATTACAATAAAATGAGATAATATTTGTAAAGCACTTGGCCAAGCTTGAAGTGCTATAAAAATGCTAGCTATTATTATTATAAAATGAGATAATATTTGTAAAGTACTTTGCACACCTTAAAATGCTATTTAAATACTAGCTATTCTGTACATCCCACTTCTAGGTAGTATGAAAGTCTAGACCTTGGGTTTTGGTATAATAGGTTTTCATAGTTACCCTAAAAGTCTCAGGGATTAACCATTATTTTCAACCAATGAGACATCTCTCAGATTTTTCTCTTCGTGCCATTCTTAAATACTGAGTGTTTGAATGTATTTTATATGTGTGTGTTTCTGTATGTATATACATATATGTATGTGTTTGTGTGTATGTGTGTGTGTGTATGTGTAAGAAGCATGACTGACATTGGGGTACATGGAGTGATCGAGGACCAGTACCTCTGTCATTAGAGCTCACCAACAGGGCTACTCATCACCTTTGGTGTCTACCTGGTGCTTAACTCTCACCTATGACTCTAAGAAACTGTAGCAGGTGGAGCAGCCACACTTCAGTAAAGTATCTTGGCAAACAGTCTACACCAGGTGAGAGTAACTGACAGGACTCAAACCCATCAGTCAGTTAGGTGTACACGAGGGGTGTCTACTCCAAGCCTGTGAAGACTTTCTCCAGTGGAATGGGCAGATAAGAGCAATTTTCTCCAAAGGCCACACAAGTGGCTAAATGTGAAGCACTAAGAGCTTGGTAAGACATTGAAGACACCAAGGTCATCCCTTGCATCCTGGCTCAATACCAGTCGTCTTGATTTTTGTTTCACTACTAGATTCCAGTGACTGAGGAAGAGAGGGTGAGGCTGAGGACTTTGTCCAACTGTGCCTCACAAGTCAAATTCACACATGACTCAAGGTGTCACTCCATGAAATCAGCCCTCTTCAAAACAGAAGACAAACAACATGTATATAGATATGTGTCTATGTATGTGTGTGCATAAATATGCGCATACATAGACAAGCATACACCCATACATCATCATTCAGTTGTTTATCAGTCTTTTCCAATTCTTCATGACTTTGTTTTGGGGTTTTCTTGGCAAAGACACTGGAATGGCTTGCCATTTCCTTGTCTAGCTCATTGTATAGATGAGGAATGGAGGCAAACAGGGGGAAATGATTTTCCCCAGGTCACACATCTAGGAAGTGTCTGAAGTCAGAACTGAACTCAAGAAGATGAGTATTCCTGCCTCCAAGCCCGGCATCCACCCACCTTAGTTTTTTGGGGCATTTTTCCCCAACCAAAAAGAGAGCTTCTTTGAGTGCTTTGTTGTACATATACATTTGTTTATACCCATATGTACACACATATGAATATTTTATTATGTATGTAGTGTGCATGTGTGTAACTCTCTCTATATATATATACATATATACATACACACATATATGGCATTTCTTTCCTTTCTGATATTGACCTCTTGAGACACATGCCTTGCGTCCTCACCCCAATGGGATACCTAAGTCAAAGGATATGAAGAATTTAGTGACTTCTCTCAAGAGTCCTAACTTGTTTTTACAGAACAGTCGGTCCTTTTGGTATTCTAAAGGAAATACAAGATCTGACCTCCTGTGACATTCATCCACAGACCCATGGATTTGATTGTAACAGACAGACCTCCATCTTCAGTACAGGGGAAGGTTGGTTGTCAGAACATAAAGAGTAAAGAGGTGTATTTATTAGTCAATAGCTGTGTGCTTTTTAGGTCTTAGAAGTGATTCCCTCTTACTGATCAAGTTTCACCAGGAAACAATCAGCAAATAGAAAGATTGTCTCATTATGCAAAGTGAAATACAATCTGCCTGTAGAAAGGAGGATCATGTGGAGACACTAGCTGAACAGACTCTGTCTCCAATTAAGCTTCAGTTACAGAGCTGTGCCTTAGTTGAAAATCCATTCTCCAAAATGGCTTATATTTCAGGAGGCATGGTCAACATTATAATAATTATTATATCTTGTTATTTTCTATAGCTCTTTTACAAGAAGCTCAAAACACATTCCACACATTTTCTCAGTCATTCTCCTAGAATACTGGTGAGGAAAAGGACAGATATCATTGCCCTAATATTC
Organism: Notamacropus eugenii; assembly: GCF_028372415.1. Classification (NCBI taxonomy): domain Eukaryota; kingdom Metazoa; phylum Chordata; class Mammalia; order Diprotodontia; family Macropodidae; genus Notamacropus; species Notamacropus eugenii. Next base: position 468,487,081 of record NC_092873.1, on the reverse strand, counting down.
CACATAGAGAACCATGGCAAACATGTTTCACATAGAGAATTCACAGGGACTTGTTTTCAGGGCTGGGCAGGGAATTGTACTCAAATCTCCTGAGCTGGGTGAACAATTCTTTTTCTTCTCCATTATTATCATTACCACTAATTAATGACATATCTTCATTTCAGGATTTGGTATTTAGGATGTGGTAATATTCTAGGTGTTAAATATCAGATAAAAAAATAAATATGTATGACTCGATGAACCCATTATACACACACATATACACATGTGCATACATATACACTAATGTAGTACTACCAATATCATGTATACTCATCACTTAGCAAAGAACCATTTCGATTGTGCCAGAATAAAGACAGTAGCTAGGGGATATGGAAGAGTGCTGGCCTTGGAGTCAGGAGGCCCTGAGTTCAAATACTCAGTTACTTACTAGCTGTGTGACCCTAGGCAAGTTACTTAACCCTGTTTGCCTCAAATTCCTCATCTGTAAAATGATCTGGAGAAGGAAATGTCAAACCATTCCAGTATCTTTGCCAACGATAAACACAAATGAGGTCACAAAGACATGACTCATCTAAATAATAACAACAAAGAACACAGCTAGCTATAAGAATTAATGTGAATTTGTTGATAAAGCATTAGCCCTGGAGTTGGGAGTACCTGAATTCAAATCACACCTTGGACATTTGACACTTACTAGCTGTGTGACACTGGGCCCCAATTGTATCACCAAAACAAAGGAGAAGAATTAATGTGAATTTCCACTGTTAGGCAATGTGCATTGATTATAGAATGATAGATTTAGTGGTGGAAGAGATCATAGGCTCATAGGATTACAGACAAAAAACTGAGGCCTAGAGAAATTAAGGGACTTGTCCAAGAAAACACAGGTAGAAGGTGCCAGAGCTGGGATTTGAACTCACATTTATTCTAAATCTAGTGTTCTTTCCACTGTATCAGGCTACCCCTTGCTAATTAACATGAAATCATAAAGGGTATCAATAAGTATGGATTTATTTATTGGGTTGGTTTAAAAAGGGAGAAAATTCACCGATTTGGAGCTCATGTGCAGTAAGCTGCCTCTGCTTTATACGTGTCCTAATTCTTCTTAGCTGGACTCCCATTCCTGTCTCTTTTAGAGCACTCTTAACATTTGGACATTTGCATGATAGAATTACCTATGCTGAAAAATTCTATATTATATGTTTGGGGGGGTCAGGGTGGAGAGGGTGAAGTCAGAGTGGTTAAGGAAATTTCTTTCTCCCCGGGATTTCCTTTTCTGTTTTTCTGTTGTAGGAAATCACACAGGTCTGACTGATAACCTACCTTTCCTTACCTATCACATGACCCTTTACCATCTCATTGAACTGTCCTAATGTGAAGTATCAAACCCAGGCATTCCTAAGTAAAACTAGAAAGGATGAAAAGGGCTTGGCATAAATTTGATGCACTATGTACCAAGAAAAGTTATGTGTTGGCCCATTCAATCCTGTCTACTTCCTAAAGCAACCATAAGATCGTCACACCTGAGGGTGAGATTTACGTTCAGTTGCTTTCCAATCATATCAGACTCTTCATGGCCCCATTTGGAGTTATCTTGGCAAAGGTACTGGAGGGGTTTGCCATTTTTCTATCTCATTTTACAGATGAGGAACTGAGGCTGACAAGGTTAAGCAGCTTGCCCAAGGTCACACAGCTGGTAAGTGTCTGAGGCCAGATTTAAACTCAAGATGACTCCAGACCTGGTGCTCTGTCCACTGAGTCAAAAAGGCTGAGATACCCAGATGAATTCAGCTGTTTTCTTCCCCTTCCAGTGACTGATACCCGATGGTATCTTTTGTCTTGAACCTATTTTTTCTTACCCCATTTCTTTGTGGTTCAGCCTTTGGATGTCCCAAATTATTTCCTATGGCTTGCTTCCCTTGTGTGAATTAAAATGTACTAACAATGAAAGTCAATTTCTCTTAGCATCCATAGCATCTATAATAAATTAGGCAATTCAACAAATACCAGGGCACAAGAACTATGAACTCCCCAGTCAGATTCCCCCTACTACACACACACACACACACACACACACACACACACACACATGTCACACACTAATCTTAAGTAAGTGGTTTCAGAACAAATAAAAGGATATATTATTAAACAAAGTAAATGGTAAACTTAAGACCTCTGTTACACCAAGAGGTAGCAAAATGCTAATCAGCTTGCAGAAGATTTTAGATGGATTATAAATCTATAAGTTTTACCTCATTTGATCATCTCTGTTCCATATTTAGTCAAGAACTCTTCCCATGTACATATTTGGGAAAAGATTCCTTTTCTCCTCACATTCTCTAATTTGTTTATGATTCAGCTTTTTATATAAAGGTAAAGTAGACATTTGGAGTTTGTGGCAGTATATGATCCACGGCTGAGTTCTCCCTGGTTGCTTTCTAGTTTTCCTAGCACTTTCTGTTGAATAGTGAGTCCTTACTCCAGGTAAACCTTGGTGACTTTGGCTGGTTGGTAGATTAATCAAACACTATACGCCTGTGTGGCATAGTAGAAAGAGTACTGGAACCAGGAAGACTAGTCTTCCTTAGTTCAAATCTGGCCTCAGACACTTCCTAGCTATGTGACCCTGGGTAAGTCACTTTACCCTGTTTACCTCAGTTTCCTCATCTGCAGAATGAGCTGAAGAAGAAAATGGCAAACCACTCCAGTATCTTTGCCAAGAAAACCCCAAATGAGGTCACAAAGAGTCAGACGTGACTAGAAAGAACTGGACAACAAAATTCAAATGTATTCACTTGCTTCTGGATTTTCTATACCTAATCTCATTGATGGATCTTTATTTTTTAAATTGCTCATCACCAAATCATTTTGATTATCTCTTTGTAGTCCAGTATAATTTGAGATCTTTTATTGCCGGATCCCTTTTCTTCCCATTTACTCTTCATTATTTCTCTTGAGATTCTTGACCTTTTGTTCCATTTGTTGAATTCTGTTATAGTTCTGTCTAGTTTAATGAAGAAAACATTTAGTGGTTTGATTGGTATGGCAAAGATTCTGTAGATTAATTCAAGCAGTCTTGTCACTTTTGTCATATAGAAAAAACAAAAACATGTCTAATTAATTTTCTCCCATTATTTAAGTTTTCCATTGTTCCTATAAAGAGTGCCATGTTGTTGTATACATATAATTCCTGCATATGACAAGATAAGTAGACTCCTAGATATTTCATCCATTCTTTAGGAAATTTGATTGGAATTTCATTCTTTCTCTTACTGCTCGGTTTTATTGTCAACATATAGAAAGACTAATGATTTGGGAGGTGTATTTTATAACCTGCTACTTCCCTGAAGTTATTATTTCTAATAATTTTAGAGCTGAGCCTCCAAGTTCTCTAACAATGTCATCATCTGCAAAAACAATAATTTTGTTTCTTCATTGCCAAGCCAATTCCATAAATTTCTTTCTTCTACATCTTATTCCTTTGGCTAATACTTCCAGAATCACGTCCAATGATAGTTGTGACAATGAGCATCTGATCTTTTTGGAAAGGCCTCTGATGTTTCTTCTGTAGAAGTAATAGTAGCTCTTGGTTCTGAATCGATAGTATTTATACTATTATTGAAAGGTCCATTTGATTCAGTCAAGGAAAAATATTAATACTGTTCCCTGCATTTTAGACACAACTCTTCCAGAAATAATTTCATTTAACTTAACATTAATATAATATCCAAGTCATTTCTGGCTTAGAGAGATGTCCTAAATAATTATAATTTCCCCATACTCTCTGACAAGTCTCTGCCTTAGGACAATTTAGGCAAAATTTGTAGAAATTCTAAAGAAGAAAATCATATATGCAAAAAATAGTTTTGATTTAGCTTTGTGGAATAGTTGAGTAACCGCAACTCATCTTACTCTCTCCTAAACCAGGTCCCTTTGAGGGTCTTAAGAAAAATCACTCTGGCTCTCATGGATAGGCCAACAGTATGTCCCAGACCAAGTCCCAGTTGCTCATTCTTTGGGCCCTACTTAGCTCAGAGTGAGTGTAAATAACAATTGTTTCTGTTTTAGTTAGAAACTCTAAGGGTCTCCCCCTCTTAGATTGATTTTTTTTTTGGCTAAGAAGTCATTCTCTGTCTCATTTTTTACCCAGCCTTAATCACTAAATGGGCATTGCCTCAATCAAACTAAGACTCGTTAAAGACCTTAGCTGAAAAAGGCCAAGGATTTCCAGAGCCATCTCCAGTCGGCTAAATCTCTATCTTGCCACTAGACCCAGATGGCTCTGGAGGAGAAAGTGAGGCTGGTGACTTTGCACAGCCCTGCCTCACTTAAATCCAATTCACTCTCATGCCATGCCATCACCTCACTGATGTCATGGTCCTCTTCCAGAATGAAGGACAAACAGCAACCACCACCCTTTGAGGAATCAATGGGACTCTTCCTTCTTTGAATGAGAGGGGTCAATTTTTTATAAAAGAAATAGCTTCCTTTGAAAGAAATAGAAGACACTTGCCTTGGATGGGACTGAAGTTAATACCGGTAGGTGATAAAGAGGGGGGCACTTCCCTTAGGTAAATAAGAATCCCAAATACTCAGGGAGGGAAAGCAGAGATTTTATTTAAACATATAAGCAAATATAGATAAGAAGTACTATTTGTCCTAAATTTTGTTACCATCCTGAATCCATTTGCCTTATGATAGGTTTTGTAAAAACAAAACAAAACAAAAGCAAAACACACACACACACACACACACACACACAAACTTTATTCTCAGTCAACACCACCTTCAAAAAGTATGGGAAAGTTCCTTTATTAGACCAGAGAATCATGATTTCTTTGTATTTTAATTTTCACTAAGGAAGTTTTTTTTAAAGTTATGCTTTCACATTGTGTTTTCTAGTATTTTAAAACATAAAATGACATTGCATTTTTCTTTTTAATAATATTTTATTTTCTCCAATTACATGTAAAATCTATTTTTAATATTTGGGTTTTTTTAAGTTTTGAGTTCCAAATTCTATCTTTCCCTGTCTTCCCTTGCCCCTCATGAGATGGTAAGCAATCTGATATAGGGTTATACATGTATAACCATGTAAAATATTTCCATATTAGTCATTTTGTGGGAGAAAACTAAAAAAAAAAGAAACAGAAAGAAAGTGAAAAATATTATGTTTCAGTCTGTATTCAGATGCCATCGGTACTTTCTCTTCAGGTGGATAGCATTTTTCATCATAAGTCCTTTGGGACTATATCGGATCATTATATTGCTAAGTAATCCACAGTTGTTTGTCAGATGACACTGCTGTTACTATGTATAATGTTTTCTTGGCTTTGTCCACTTCACTTTGTATCCGTTCATGTAAGTCTTTCCAGGTTTTTTTCTGAAATTTGCCTGTTCATCTTAAAGCACAATAGTATTCCATCACAATCATATAACACAACTTGTTCAGCCATTTCCTAATTGATGGGCATCTCTCCAATTTCTAATTCTTTACCATCACAAAAAGCACTGCTAGAAATATTTTTGTATATATAAGTCCTTTTCTTTTTGGGATACACACACAGTAGTGGTATTGCTGGGTCATATGGTAAATACAGTTTTATAGCCCTTTGGCTGTAGTTCCAAATTAAATTCCTCTCTAGAATGGTTAGATCATTTCACAATTCTACAAACAGTGGATTATTATCCTAGCTTTCCCTTACCCTGTACAACATTTACCATTTTTCTTTTCTTCATGACATATTTTTCAAAAGCTTTTTGTAGATTTCTTAATATGTTGACATTTTATTTCATTTTGCTATTTGTTTTGTTATTACCATAATGTACATGTTTATAGTTTTCCTACAGTAATATTGAACCAATCCTGTATTCCTGTATAAATTAAACATGGTTATAAAGTATAATCTTTAAAAAATGGTAATATGGGTGTTTTACTAAAATTTGACATATATCTTTGCATTCATTATATAGACTATGTTACTGGTCTATAATTTTATTTTTCTGGCTTATCTCTCCCTTGTTTAGGTATGAGTAGAAGAAATTAAAACATATATGTCAAGTTTAGATTTACTAGATAAGGTCTAAATAGATAAAATCATTGCCTTTCCTACCCCTAAAGTGCTTGGTATAGGTCCATCTAAGGGAAGTCTCCTCTTCTTTATATCCTGAAGGGAATACCATAAGTATCATCCAAAGAAGTACACTCTATCCCGTATATCTCTCATAGAAATAGTTTCATCAGGCGTCATCTTTTCCCATTTCAGTAACAATTTATGTTAAATTGGAGATAATTGTTCATTTAATTTCTTATAGAATTCACTTATAGATCCATCTGGTCCTAAGGTACTTTCCCCAGCTTTCAGAATTCATTTGTGATCTATTCAATTTCTTTCTTTCAGATTGAGTTACTTAAATTTTGTTATTTCTTATTCTGATAACCTATTTTAAATACATATTTTCACAAATATTCATCTACTTCAATTAAAGTATCAATTTTGTTCTGAAACATAAATGGGCAAAATAATTTCTAATGAGTCCCTTAATTTCCTTTTCACAAGATAACAGATGTAAAGCTGGAAGGAGCTAATAAGACCATATCCTTTTCTAGACAATTAAGATGAAGCTCTTGGAGGTGAAACAATATATTGTGGTCATATGTCAAAAGTATCGAAGGCAGTATTTGAAATGAGGTCCTTTGGCTACAAAGCCTTGCTCTTTTTACCTTATTATTCTATATATTATGAGTTTTCCTTTTTAGTTTAATATTGGAAATTCTATTTTACTCTTTTTTAATGAATTTTCTAGTTGAAGCCTATTTTAATTTTTTTTAAAAAAACATTTCAGTTATCAATAGGTTATTTATTTTCATTTTCTATTTCTCCTTTGCTATTAGAAATTTCCATTTTGTGTGTTTAGTTTTTAGTTATTTTTATATGTTGATTTTTAGATTTTTTAAATTCCCTGCCCAATTTATTGACCTGTTCTTGGTCTGTTTTTTTTTTTTTTTATGAAAGCGTATAAAGATATAAATTTTCTCCTAAATACTTCTTAGACTGTATCCCAAAAGCCTCAGTTCATTTTCTTGTCATTTTTGTTAAAATTGATATTGTTTCTCTGATTTGTTCTTTAACATATATTTACTAAGAATAAATTATTTAGTCTCCATTTGTCTTGATATTTCTGCATTTTAATATCTATTGGATTGTAATCAATAAATGATGTACTTAATATTTATGATTTTCTGCATTTGCTTATTAGATTTCTCTGCCCTAACACATGGTCAGTCTTTGTAAAGATGTCACACATGGCTGAGAAATATACATATTCATTTTATATCCATTACAGAATCACCAGGGATCTAGCATATCAAACTTTTCAGAAATTCTATATGGCTCATTAACTCCTTTCTTTTTAATCTTTTTTTGTTAGATTTGTATAATTCTGTAGCATGTTGAGGTCCTCAACTCTTAAAGTTTTACTCTCAATGTCTGTCTATAATTCAATTAACTCTTACTTCAGATGCTATACCATTTGGTGAACATATATTAAATATTGACATTTTATTCTTATATATGGTATCTATGGTACATAATGTAATTCTTAACTTATAACAATGCCTATATTTATCATTACCCTACCTGAAATCAGGATTGCTATCCCTGTCTATGTGTTATTTAAAATGAAGCATAATAGATTTAGATCTCTCTCCATTTTAACTGTGTGAATCTTTTTTCATGTATGTTTATCAAAAGCAATTTATTGTTGGATTCTCCTTTTTAAACCATTCTGTTATCTTGTTCCATTTTCTGGGTAGTTCACCCCACTCTCATCTGTAGCTATGATTGTTAATTGCATACTTCCCTCTATTGTATCTTCTTATACTCTCCTCCCCACCCTGTGCCCTGTGATCAGCAATATTTCAGAAATTTCAAATTTAAGGAGCCTGATCCCACTCTCCTGCCCTTCCTCACTTCACCCAGGTTAGCTCATGATTCTTATACTTTCTCTCCTTATGATTCCCCTTTTAAGATCTACCTTCTGAAGTTAAAGTTTATTTTGCTACCCTGCACCTTGTCACCCTCTTCTTTCCTCTCCATGTCCTACATGCTTACCTATTGACTTTAATGTTGCATGAAACCTTTTGTGTTGGTGTTCAAGTTTTCTTTACTTGCTTCAGAAAGGAATTAGTTTCATGAGCGCCCTTTCCCGCCATCTTCTCCATGTTTGACTATTTTTCCTAAACTATGTGAGCTGATTCTATCACCTCCTGTTCTACCAAGCCAGTACTACGCTCCCACTGGCTTTATGACCTAATTCACAGTTTGAACTTCCCCCTTCATACCTTATCTTCATACAGAACTCCAGGTGCTTCTATGGGACTTATTAGGCAATCATGTCTACAATGCAGGAAATTTTTACTATTTCTCTCTTTTTTAAAATCTTTCCTTCTCATACAATTTTTCAAACTTTGCTTTAGTATTTATATTTGCTTTAGTATTGTGTGCGATTTCCTCTAAAGCTTTTCTCTTAACTAAAAATCTTTTACCTTCCCTTCTGTATGATACTATATTGCTTCACTCTCAAACCAAGTGAATGATTCCTATTTTTTATGTTAATTTCCTTTCTTGTCATTCCTGGGTTCTTTATTCCATACCTCAGTTTTCATTAATTATTTTCCCTTCAAGTGCCTTTTCTTCTGTCCCATAATCAGTGCTTTTTTATGAACCAGTCTCTCAATGCTCTCATACTTTCCTTTTGTTCTGTATTCTACAAATAACTACCATCTCAGTTCTTTGCAATTCTGTTCCTTTAAGAAAGAGGGACAAGTAGGGAGGCAAATTCTAATCCCCTGTTCTTCTGCTTCTCATCTATCGTCTTTTATGATCTCCTTCCACTTATAAGCTCTATCTTCTTCTACTTTGGCACAAATGTTTTTTTCTCCCCATTGGATGGAATGTCCTAAAATTCTAGATTAAAAGAAACAGACAAATGTTTATATTATCTCTATTATCCAAAATAATCATATGATAAAAATTACGTTGCAATATGAACCGCTGTCATAAGTAATGTTTATTTAGATTGTATGGCAACCTGCCAGGGAAGGATTCTGAGAATATGATTTTCATCTGTGTTCTTAAGAAATAAATAGGGTTGTTATTGAAGTTCCTGGACATACCTCCATTTGGACATGTCCAGGATGGCCTTTACACAATAGTATCTCAGAAAAGCACTGTAATGCCATGCCCCAGCCCTGACTGTAAGAGGATGGTATGGATTATTGTGACATGGGTAAAAGATTATATTAACATTTTTAGAATTATAATGGGCAAAGTTTAGCTATACGAAGATTATCCATTTCTCACTGAACTACACTACCTTGAGACTTCTTTAGTGACTTCTCCACCATGCCACTGTGGGGGATACCTCCCCTGCTTCTCCACCTCTCCAATTTCGTTTTGTGTGTTGTCTTTCCCATTGTAAGTTCCTTGAGGGCAAAGGCTGTATTTCATATTTGTATCCCCAGCGCTTACCATAGTGCCTAGCACATTGTATATTCTTAATAAATGTTTATTAACTCACTTATAAGGGAATGAAAAGTTCCCCAATGTTCCTTTTCACAGAAAACATTGTGCTAATTGCATCGAGCCAGAGAACTACAAAGTCTGCTCAGTAAAAGGCAAAGTTGTATAAAGAGAACGATCCAACCATTCCCTACCAGAAAAACAAACTGTCTAAAAAATACAACTTGTTCAGACTTTGATATGTATCTTGATGGACAGCCTAGTGAATTAATATGCTAATATGTATATGTGAAACAGGTGTTCCAGATGGATGAGATGAGCTCAGAATTGAGTAGGAGGACAAGATCAGGCCAACTCCAATTTCTAACGCTGAACTCTGCTTTCAAATAATCCTAAATTGCTGGCTCTCCTGGAAGTCTATCAGTTTAATACTAATAGAATCCTAGAACACTATGATCTTAGAAGAATGAAAATTTTCAGTAATTCAAAGGCAATAGAAAACTGTATAGCGAACATATGTAGGTGTCAGTAAATTATCAAATATTACTTGAATGTAAGCTATTGTATAAAAGAAATTATACAAGATATGTAATTAATACAAAGAGATGAGGGCTGCTGTCCAATTCAATTCCACAAGTAATAAATATGTCAGACATCTGCTAGGGTTGGGGATTCAAAGATAAAATAAATCAGTCTCTGTCCCCAAGGATCTTACTTACTTATTTACATCAAGGATTTTCCTGAAGGGAACAACACGTATACACATAAGTAAGGAAAAATAGAGAGAAAATAATTTCTGAGCTGGAGAGGTACAGATTGAGTGTGAAGGATAATGTGTTAACAATAGAACAGGAATCCCAGAAGAAACAAAGAAATGGGAAGGGAAAGTAGAATAGGAACACCAGTCAGATAAGGCTAACATAGTTTTGAGGGAGCTTGTGATCAGGGAATGGAGTTTTGGCTTAGACACCTTATAAGTCAGAGTCAAACAAATTCTTAGTGAAATCAGAATAATAGGCTGTTTTTTCCCTTCATATAATAAAGGAAAGGAAGGTTGAAGCAGAAGGGTGGATATCTAGAAACCACTCTGCTTGACATTTGGATCTTTGGGTCAGGCCTTAGCCAAGTCAGCTCTGCCTGAGGACTCATTTCTATGTTAAGTAAAATATCTTCTAATTTTTCTGAAATCTCAAAATGAGTTCTAGTAGAAACTTTGCTCATTAATACCCACTGAGGCAGGGTGATGTGGTGAATTACATAAGATGTCCCTGAATCCAGAAAGACCTAGTTCAAGTCTTGCTTCTGAAATCTATTGACTATGTGACCTTTGGCAAGACATTTGATATCTTAATGTAATAGACATTCCTCTAAGCCTATGGGTTGCAGAAAAAAATTCTGACTTGCTCTTGTAGAAGTTTCTTCAGCTAAGAATTCCCATGTCCAGGGGCTAGGGTTGTAGTTGAAAAGGTTCCCCAAAGAATTGATATCGGGAAAGGAGAAGAATGAAATCCTTTCTAGTCCCTATCCTTAAAACCCAAGAATTTTTATTCTTTAACCATTTAAAAAATAATATTGGTAAAATGTGGATTCATTTATAAATCAAAATCAGACATTAAACATTATTGAAAGCACAACACTCTACTAGACATTGAGGATAAAATATTAAAAAATTAATTCCTTGCCCTTGAAGGGAGCAAATGAGATTAGATTTAGAATATAGATGCAGAAGTAGTACTTAAGCTTAGCTTTGAAGGAAGGACTTGAAGGACTGAAAGTAGAAAAGGGAGATCATGAGCAAAGGAGGGGAAAATGTTCATGAACATGCCTTGGTTGTATATCAATAAGAAGGAAGGGAGGGTGGGATTCTATGTATGTAGCATCTATTACACTGTGATAAGCACTTAATAAATATTATTTGATGCTTACAACAATTCTGTCACATAGGTGCTATTGTTATCCCCATTTTACAGTTGAGGATACTGAGGTAGAGGCAGATTAAGTGACTTGCCCAAGGATGCACTGCAATAAGTGTCTGAAGAAAAAGTCTTCTTTACTCCTGATCAAAGATTGTCCACATTACCACCCAGTTGCCTCTGTCATAACCATGTCTATCAAAGGAGTGCATCTGGGTGGGAAATTAAAAGCTACTGGAGTTTCCTAAGCAGGAAAGTGATTTGGAAGATTACTTTGGGTGCTAAATGGAGGATAAACTGGAGAGGGGAGAGACCTGAAGCAAGGAGACCAATTAGAATGCTATTGTAGTAATCTTTGTTTAGCTGTGTGAGTGGAAGGAAAGAGTTACATATAAGAGAAGGGAAGGTAGAAATGAAAGAACTTGACAGCACGTGGGATATTTGGGGGAGTCCAAGAGAGGAGTTAAAGACAACATCAAGGTTGCAAGCCCGTTTGACTGGGAATAATTTGATGGATCTTGACAATAATCTAGAAGGTCATAAGAAGGGAGCGTTCATGGGTGAGGCAGATGAGTTTTGTTTTGAATATATCAAGGTGAGAGTTGGCGAAGACTTCTGAATAATGTGACATGAAGAACAAAGAAAAGGGAGCTCTCAGAAAATGAGCTGTTTGTTGTTTTGTTTTGCTTCTGCCCAAAAAGTGTGAGACAAGACCAACAGAAGAGAGAGAGAAGGAATCAAGAAAGGCTTGAAGATGGATGGAAAGGTTTAAAAAAGCTGTTGTGGTGAGTGGAATAAGGAGTCAGCTAGAGAGATGCAAAAGGATTGCCTTGCTGCAGTGAGGGCCCAGTTGAGATTGTGTAAAATATATTTGTGATGGACACAATCAGCATGGTTTTGTAACTTTCTCAAGCCTTGTTCAGGAATATGTAAATAGGTGCAAAGGCAGCAGATGGTGATGCAATCCAAGGCTGAGTTTTGGCAGGACAAGATAAGAGATAGACTAAGAATAGGACAAGAATTTGAATGCAAAGGATGTGTGTGTGTTCATCCCTCATTGCCAAAGAAGACCATGCCATCAGAGAAATGATGACATGACTTGCACTTGACTTTGTTTTGAGTGAGGGAGGGCTGTGCAAGGTCACCAGCCTCACTTCTCCTCCAGAACCATCTGAACCTAGTGACCAGATATTCACCAGGGTGCCTAGAGATGACCCAGGATGAGGCAATTGGGGTTAAGTGACTTGCCCAAGGTCACACAACTAGTGAGTGCTGAGTGTCAAGTGTCTGAGGTGAGATTTGAACTCAGGTCCTCCTGAGTCCTGGGTGGGTGCTCTATCCACTGCACCACCTAGCTGCCCCTTGCAAAGGATAGCATAGAGTGGAAGTGGTTCCCCCAAGAGATTGAAATAGGGGAAAGCAGAGAAAATAACTAGTGCAGGGGGGAAACCTGGGAAAGGAATGACAGGAAAAGGATGGTAACAGCAAAATGTCAGCAGGGACAACATGAGACAAACCTTGGTGCTTGATTTTGGGAGAAAAAATTTGGGCTCTAGTTAAATAAACAAATAGCCACTACACAGCCTGAGCCAAAAAAAAAAAAAGATAGGAGTGGGGAAGAGACCTGTACTAAGACTGCACCCACACACCAAAATGGAAAAGGAAGTCAGGAGGTTGATGTAGCTTTGCATTAGGCTGCTAGATATGGTAATCAATAGAGCAGTGGGCCTGGAGTCAGGAAGATCCTAGTTCAAATCTCTCTACGATTAGGGGCTTTTCATTTTTTCCATTGCATTCTCAGTGCCTAGCTTACTTCTCAGCACATATTTGATGATTAATAATAAATACTTGTTGAATGACTCAATGAAGGATAAAGGGAAAAGGAATCAGCCTTCTGTGTTTGTGTCTGGGATAGAAGGACAGAGACTGTAAAACTAGGGAGTTGAATAATAAATCTCCATCACGTGAACCAGTGGGTGCCAAAAATCCTGGGTGAAGGCTTGAACCAGCTTTAGAGATTTCAAATGGCAACGTACCCTTTAGCTTCTTGCTAGTGGGTATGGTACAGAAAAGATAATAGCAGCATCCTCTGTAAACCAATTTTGATGTTGTCTCTTTTTTATATGCCTGCCATCCTGTATTCGGTGAAGTCAGACTGGTTAATTTCTCTGTGCACACACAACCATCATCCCACTCGGTTTCCCTTTGGTTCTTACTCAGCAGCCAGAGCTGTAACATTCAAATTCATCCTGATAGGAAATACCTACACATGGAAGAAGTGAGGAGGAAGAAAAGCCTTTGGCTCTTAAAAAAAAATCACCAGATTTCCATGACATCTCCATAACAGATCTGTAGTATCCTTTTAAGACAAGACCTAAATCCTTGTCTTGACAGCAGCCCTAAAAAAGCTCCTTGACCAATATTTATCTTTTCCCTAATGACGTGAGTTAGCACTCAGACTGTTCTTTGTATACTCTATTTATGGAAATGACACAATCTGAAGACTGGATGCTTTATGATTGGTAATCTGTGTCTTGTTACGTGGGATTTATGAGACCTGGGGGGGAGGGGTGCTGCCTTCATCAACAGCCTGGATTTTAGACTACAGCATATTGAATGTGTGCTCCATATCTATGTTAGGGAGTTCAGGACTCAAGATGCTTTGGCTCCATACTACTTCTCTTTTCTTTTGGCCCCTTCGCTAGATATTCTAGGTGCAAGATCATGTCCTAGTCTACACCAATGTTTGAAGGGCGTGGAAAAGTTGTAGATATCTGTTTATATATATATATATATATATATATATATATATATATATATATATATATATTCTTTCCAACTTCTGGTCTTTTTGGTGGTTTGGAACCAAAATAAACTGGGCCTCACTTTCCCCATCTGTGAAATGAGGTTAAACTAGATGGTACCTAGTACCCTAGTATCTAATATACCATTACACATTGCAACAAATTTGCATGATTTATCACTTTGCCTTGTGTCTGCATCCCCAGTGCCTGGTATACATGAGATATTTAACAAAGGCTTAGTGACCAATGAAGCATTGTGTGCAGAGTGCTATGGTAGGACCTGAGTAATGCCAAGTTTAGATAAGACATGACCTCTGTCCTCAATGAGCTCATAGTCTTGTAGAGAGACAATTACGACACCAGCTCGGAGAGCTGGAATATATACTATTAAGTAATAGGGGTGTTGGAGCTGAAAAACAAAGAGCTATATGAGATCAGGGGAGAGAGGTCAGGACCAATCAAGGGGCTCTCTAAGTTCCATTCTCTCCCTTCTGTTTTATAACTCCCTTATATTTTATACTGTGGTCCAGGACAGAATGCAGCCCTCACTATTCCATTGACTTTGGGGACTTTCACCCTGACTGCCAGGCACACCAGGTGGTGACATTAACCCATTTCATGGGCTGTAGCAACAAAGACTACAGAACTTGCTATTCTGTCCTAAACACGAGTACAATCACCATAAGTCTGCAGACTAAAAAACAGGCAAGAGTTCAGACAAAAAGGTTATTTCTTTTGCATGTGTCATTACAAATACAATCCCTTTTCTTGAAATCTGGGCCATTCTGGATCGAGGAAACTGTGACAAGAGACTTGCTATGTATTCCCTCTATAGCTTCTCTAGGGAAGGGAATTTGAGAGGTTGAAAGAAGGAATGTGAGAAGGGATATGACCCCTGACACACTGACTACCTTTTGGTGCAGTCTATGGCATTCAGCCAACCCCACACATGATTGAATTCTATGTTCCTGTGCTGACAGTCGCCCTCCTGTTAGCCTCTCACCATCCTGCACTCAGCAGTTTCACCACATCACCCAGGGGCAGTGACAGGTCAGAAGGCCTTTCTTGGCTTATGGACCAGATCTTTGTGTGTTGTACAGGTCAGACATCATTATCTTAGGGAACACCTGGCTATTTTTCTGGTGGCCCATTAAGCATTTTTCACTTTCCCAGTGGGGGTAGTAAAGGAGGAAAAAACATCAGTAGCCAGCTGACCTTAGAAACTTTGCCCAGTGGCTTGGCATCATGGGAAATTCCTGGAGTTCATCCCATCTCACACTCAGTCCCTTGCACCTTTGTTCCAAGATATTGGGTAACAAATTATCTGTAAATAAATATAGCCATCAGAATTTATGTTTTGCTCTCATACCTCCACAAATAAAATATCTTTATTTGTGTTGTGTTGTTTTACTTTTTTAAAGCTATTACTTACAAATAAATAATATAATAAAATAACCTGGTTTTTTTAATGCCTGCATCTCCTTAGCGGGATGTTACTTTCATTTTATGGAAGATGAAACTGTGACACAGTGAGCCTCATTGATTTATTTAGAATCCCGTAGCCCAAGAAGTTAAAGTCAGGGCTGAAATTAAAATGTGGACAAACTGATTCCCAGCCCAGAACTCCTTTCCATCTGTCCCTGCCAGGAAAGTTGAATCATACATCTAGAGCAGACCTTAGAGGCATTGGAGCCCACCCCCTTACGATATAGATGAAATCTAGGTCAACTAAGTAACTTACTCATAGTTGCACAGGTAATAGACATTAAAGGCAGGAAATTTTCTTTTCTTTTTGTAAACAGTACTTTATTTTTCCCAATTACATGTAAATACAGCTATCAAAATTCATTTTCAAAAAAATTTTGAGTTCCAAATTTTTCTCCCTCCTCTAACTCCTCCCCAAGAAAGCAAACAATCTGATATAGGTTGTACATGTACAATCATGTTAAATATAATTTACACATTAGTTTTGTTGTGAAAGAAGAATCAGGACAAAAAGGAAAAAATAAGAAAGAAAAGAAAACAAGAAAGTAAAAATAGTATGCATCAATCTACATTCACATTTTACAGTTCTGATAGTATTTTCCATCATCAGTCTTCAGAATTGCTTTGGATCATTGTATTGCTGAGAAGAGACAAATCAATCATAGTTGATTATCAGACAATGTTGCTGTTACTGTGTATAATATTCTCCTGGTTCTGTTCACTTCACTCAGCATCAGTTCATGAAAGTCTTCCCAGGCTTTTATGAAATCTTCCTGCCCATCATTTTTGGTAGTACAATAGTATCCCATTATATTTATATACCACAACTTGTTCAGCCATTCCCCAATTGATGGACATTCCGTCAATGTCCAATTCTTTGTCACCACAAAAAGAGCTGCTATAAATATTTTTGTACATATGGGTTCTTCCCCCCTTTTATGATCTCTTTGGGATACAGACGTAGAAGTGATATTGCTGGATTGAAGTGTATGCACATTTTTATAGCCCTTTGGGGATAGTTTCAAATTGCTCTCTAGAATGGTTGGATCCAACAATGCATTAGTGCCCAAATTTTCTCACATCTTCTCCAACATTTATCATTTTCCTTTTTTTGTCATATTAGACATTCTGAGAGGTGTGAGGTGTTACCTCAAAATTGTTTTAATTTACATTTCTCTAATCACTAGTGATTTAGAGCATTTTTTCATATGGCTATAAATAGTTTTAATTTCTTCATCTCAAGCCAAAGCAGAGGATTAACCTGCCTCCTCTGCCTCCAGAGCCATTGTTCTAGGAAGCAAGAAGTAAACAGTTGTTTTTTTCAGGTCTACTATGTGCCAAGGACGGTGCTAAGTACTTTTTAATTGTTATGTCATTTGATCCTCCCAACAGCCCTGAGATTTGTATTATTATTATTACCGTTTTCTAGAAAACTAAAGCAGAGATTAGGTGACTTGCTCAGCGTCATTCAACTAGTGTCTGAGTCTAGATTTGAACTTGGGTCTTCCTGACTCCAGGTCTTGCTCTCTAATTTGTACTTAATACTTAGTAGATTTATGATTTTATCAATCCAAAGCAGTGCAGGTGATGACCTTTTCATGCTCATCCTGGGCAGTTCTCATTCATATCTTGCTATGAAGTCAACACAGGAAGTCCATGTAACATTCTTAAGGCCTGCTTTCCTCTAGGTCTTTTAACCTCACATATGAATAGGTATGACAGCTAGGCTCTCAGTCTATTATCACCTCCTTTTCAATCATACATCTTTTCTCTTGGATACAAGTCATCATAGGGAGTAATTTTATGCCTCCTTACATCCACCATGTGACTTTCCATCACCCAGGGACCACCTATAATTTTTTATTGCTGGAGAAGGTCACTTTACAGAACTCGGCCTCGTTACTGGGAAAAAAAAATTTGTGTTAAGAGAGTGACTTTCTTTGTTTCAAAAGGCGAAGCATGGGATCATGGAAAGTACTGCACAATTTAACCAAATCCAACCTAACCTACTTTCAGCTAATTTGTGTTTAATAGCATGCATGCAAATGTTGCAGATTGCTAGGAAAAGAACTGTATAGGGTATTTTAATGTTATAAATTTAATGTGTTAATGAGAGCTTTTGTTAGCTATAATTTTCATTTTTAATAAAAAGAAAAGAATCACCTAATCAATTACAGATTGGAGGACTGAATTTTTTTTAATCAAAGAAATAGATTTAATCACATTTGAAAACTGCAAGATTCTAAATGGATATTGAGATCTTGGCCTTTCTTAGCATTCCATTCATTTCACAACCCTCCAGGTATGTCTATTCCATACTCCAAGCACTGCTCCCTCTTTCAGATTCATTCTCATTCAGGGAGTTGCCAAATGGCACATATCACCCTCATGTAAGAAAATATTCCTAATGAATAGAGACTCCAGAACAGAATGGATTGCCTTAGGAGGCAGCAGTTTCCTCATCCATGCAGATTTTCAAGCAGAAGCTCAATTCAATTCATTAAACATTTAATAAACACATGCTATATACCAGACACTGTGCTAAGTGCTGGAGATCCAAAAAGAGGCAGAAGATAGGCCCTACCCTCAGGAAACTTACAATCTAATGAAAAAGACAACATGCAAACATATAC
Source organism: Notamacropus eugenii (assembly GCF_028372415.1). Classification (NCBI taxonomy): domain Eukaryota; kingdom Metazoa; phylum Chordata; class Mammalia; order Diprotodontia; family Macropodidae; genus Notamacropus; species Notamacropus eugenii. The sequence goes on along the minus strand of NC_092873.1, from coordinate 468,468,719 downwards.
AAAGCAAGCTATATACAAGACAAAATGGAAATAATCAAAAGAGAGAAAACACTAGTATTAAGAGGAGCTAGGGACAGTTTCTTATAGAAGGTGGAATTTTATGCTATTTACGTCCAGAGAAAGAACACTAGAGTCTGAATGCAGATTGAAGTATAATATTTCCTCTTTTTTTTCTTTCTTGTGTTTTTCCCTTTTGTTCTGATTCTTCTTGCACAACAAGACTAATGTGGAAATATATTTAACATGATTACACATGTACAGCCTACATCAGATTGCATGCTATCTTGGGGAGAGGGGAGGATAGTGAGGGAAAAAAATTTGAAACTCAAAATCTTATAAAAGTGAATGTTGAAAACTATTTTTACATGTAACTGGAAAAATAAAATTCTATGAAGTAGGGGGGGAAAAGTGGGATTTTAGTTGAGATTTAAAGGAAGCCAGGGAGGTTCGTAATTGGAGCTGAGGAGGGATAGTGCTCCAGGGATGGGGGACAGACAGAGAAAATGCCCGAAGCTGAGAGATGAAGTGTCTTGTTCATGGAACAACCAGGAAACCAGTATCGCTGAACGACCACTTGTTAAGGGCATTGTAAAGAGGATTCCTATTTAGGAACAGGTTGGACAAAGTGACTCCGGAGTTCCTGCCAATTCTGAGATTCTCTGCTAGCTTTACATAATTTGCATTTTCTGGTTTGGGAACTTATACTAGTGTAAGGCGACTGATAGGGAAGCTGCCAGATAAATTCAATGAGCATAGCTCTTCCTCTACAGACAATGGATCTGTCCATTGACCCACTGTTAAGGAGGCAAAAAACAATTCTCTTTTAGAGGGTCAAATTTATTAAACAACTACTATGTGTCAGGCGCTGTGCTAAGTAAGGGGGATTCAATGAAAAGTCTTAAAGACTACGACTGCCAAAAATAAAATGACTGTAGTCATTCCTTGGTATTTTCAGTGACTGGGGTGTGCCCCCAAAACAAATCAATTCCCTAGATTTCTGAGTAGGATGGACTTCAAGATGGGAAGTGGGGTGGATGGGATGATGTATCAGTGCTGTTTATAAAAGTGAGCCAGCAGAATGGTCCCAACATTTTTTTGTCTTTTTGAGTTTGGGCATGGGGAGATGAGAGGAAAGAAGTAATTTCTCTCTTTTTTTACCCTCTCCCCAGCAGGTCTCTAAGCAGAGGCTCATAGCAAGCAATAAGAGCTTGCCTAAGTGTCCTAAGAGGGAAAGTCTCTGGACTTCAAGTTCCTGGCTACCTTCTTTTGTTTTTGTTTTTGTTTTTTGCTAGTTCCCTTTCTGAGAACAGGTTCTTGACAAAAGACTTAAAAATGGACTTTACCAGCCCAGGATATGGTAACAAACAGGGCAAAGCTGGAATTCCTGGTAGGGAAGCACCCGGTAGGAGCAGATATGAGTTTGCCCTCTTGTCTAAGAGAATTCCTGTCCCTCAACTTCCTGCTCAGGAAAGTCAAAGGAGCATAAAACAAGGGTTGATCCAAGAGCATGAGTCTGGACTTGGAGATCAGAAAATGTAGATGTGGGTTTTGCTAAATTCATTTACTATCCCCATGACCTTCTACAAAGGGTTTCGCCATTTTGAGCATCTGCCTCATAAAAATGAAAATAATCTTTCTCTTGTCTACTTGATACAAATGTTGATAGGCCCACCTGAATTAATGCAGGTAAAACATTTTCACAAGATATACAAATATCAGCTATATTTATCGTTCTGCGGTTTGCTCAAAATGAGCTTATCCATTAACAAAGGCAAGGGAGTGTTCTGGGTTGGTTGATGGGACCAATTGTCCATTTTGTTGAAGTCAGTCAGATGTGATAATATGATCTTTCCCAGACTCTAACCACTCTGTAGCATTTGTAGGCATTATACCACTTTTAGATTCCCAAGCCCTAGCTGGAAGTTTGCCTTCTAATTCACTTTACTGTCATCAGCATATGCCCTATATTTATTTCTGGGACCCTGTTATAATATTTATGCACCTGGCCCAGCCCTGTGAAACATAAAAACAGCTGTGCACATAAACAGATGCTCAGGCTCCCTAGGGAACAAGGCAAATGCCCAGAAAGGTAAAGCTGTAGAAGGAACTTCTTTTAACACTTGAACTTCTTTAATGTACTATATGGTAGATTTCCTTTGCCTAAGACTAGTCCAGAGCAAAGATGTGACACAGAAAAAGGTTCTTCCTGAATTACTCTTTCTATGGTCCTCTTCCCACTCTTCCTGGAGCTCCCACTTTGGAACTCAAGGCCTTCTTGCTATTCTCTATAGCCCAAGACCCAAATCTGTCCAACCAGTATAATATCCAGTGTTACAAAAAGGTATTATCTCTTCTCTCTCTATCAAAGCTTTATTTGCCTAATTTATATGAAGATATGAATGACTGGTCACTGCTTAATGTGTTCCCTTATGGGTATTCAAAAAGACTGGGGGCAGGGGAAAACAGTAATGCCAAGCTGTAAATCTCAGAGGAAAAATATCTAATAGTAAGTTTAAAAAGTGATATTTCAGGGAGTTCTCAGGAGGTCATGTCTTCTATATTTGTACATGGCTAGCTCTTGTATTTTCTTCTCCTTTAAAAAATTATTATAAACAATAATCTTATCAAAAAAGTGAGGAATAAATCCTATTGTATACTACAAATTTGTTAATACAGTCTCACTTTGTTTCTTTCTATATTTGTAACCAGAAAGGCTCTTAAGTTCTCCAAAAACAGCAGATTTTATTTGGACCATTTGGTAAGGAACATGTTATACAAATGTACTGCTCAATTCAAAGGAAGTGAATGTTAAAGAGACCTTCAAATTTTCTACCTGCTGTATAAGTGAATCCTAGGTCATGCAAGCTAGATGAAAGCTTAGATATTCTCTGACGCCTTTATTTTACAGTTTCAAGATCCACTGAGGTGAAATGAACTGTCCAGAGTTATACTAATAGAACCACAGGTCAACTGATTCCATAGGAGAAGGGAAAAGAGAAAGGAAGGGGAAGAGGCAGGGAGGGTTTTGTCTCCTCAACCACAAACCTGGAACCCTTTCAGTTCCCGAAATCCTGCACCACTATCCTGTTCAGTGAGTAAAGAAAATCCTGAATTTCCATTAAAAGTTAATGAAAACAAATGTGTAAATTTTTTCCTTCATTCTGAAATATGATTGTAGATGCTAGGTCAACATGCCCTATCATAGACACATTTAAGTAAAGTATTTACAAGTTTCCATGATAATACTGATATGTGCTTTGACAGGTGAATGATTCTATCTATCCATACATATACATATATAAACACACACACATATATACATACATACATGTATGCATTATGTATACACACATATACATATTCATAGGTATGTACAGTATTATTATATATGTTATGTATATACAACTGCCCATGTTATATATTGTTTATATAATTAATGCAATTTATGCATGTATTATATCACATCTATATTATTATATAGTTATTATAGGTACCTGTCTATATATATATATATATATATATATATATGTGTGTGTGTGTGTGTGTGTGTGTATATATATATATATATATATATATATATATATATATATATATATATATATATATATATATATATATGCATGTGTGTGTATGTGTGTGTGTGTACAAAACACGTGTGGATATATTGTGATCCTCCTTCGTTTTTGAAGAGGACCATGACATCAGAGAAATGATGACATGACTTGTACTTGACTTTGCTTTGAGTGAGGGAGGGCTGTGCAGGTCACCAGCTTCACTTTCTCCTCCTGAGCCATCTGGATCCAGTGGCCAGATATTCATCAGGATGCCTGGAGACAGGATACAATGGGAGACCTTGGCCTTTTAGGCTGAAACCTTTTTTAGGTACTCACTTAAAGTGGGGTAATGCCCATTTAGTGAATAAGCCTCTTTGAAAGGTAGTCAGGGGTGACCCCTTTAATAGAAAAGAAAAAAATAAATAGATAAATCACTCTGGGAGGGGGAGGAGCCTCAGGGTTGTTTAGAAGAGAAACTTTTACTATTGACATTTACTTTAAGTCAGGAGGGTCCAAAATCAGTCATTGAGTGGAAGTTGGGCAGGGACCCCTCCCTGTTCAATTTATGGTCTTAAGAATGCACAGGGTCCAAGGCTTTAGGGGAGACAGGAAGGAAGGAAGGAAGGAAGGAAGGAAGGAAGGAAGGAAGGAAGGAAGGAAGGAAGGAAGGAAGGAAGGAAGGAAGGAAGGAAGGAAGGAAGGAAGGGGAAGGGAAGGGAAGGGAAGGGGAAGGAAGAGAAGGAGATAACAAAAGGAGATATTCTAATAAGAGATACCCTGCATGAACAGATAAATAAACACAAGATAAATGTAAGGAGAACACACTAATAGCTAGGGAGATCAAGACCAACTTCCCATAGGAGTTTGTGTTTGAGTTAAATCTTCAAGGAACATAAGGGTGGTAAGGAGGGAACATACTCAGGGCATAGGAAATAGCCTCAAGAAACAATGAATGAGACAGCTTGGCTTGAGTGGAAAGTGAGAGCATGAAGAGACAGTACAAAATGTCTGGTAAGATAGACTGGAGAAGGCTGGAAGTCTTTAATGCCCTTTTTGAGGAGTTCCTACTTTGTCCCAGAGACAATAAACAGCCACTGAAGTTTCTTGAGGAACGGAGCGACATGGTCAGAACTCTGCTTTAGGAAGATGATTTTATAGCTATCTAGAAGAGAGATGTCAAGCACACCCAACACACTCCATCATGCAGCCAGAACAAGATTAAAATGTAATTGGGAAACATTTAACAAAATAAAATATAATGAAACATAGATAATGCTTTTAAATCAATATTCAGCCTGCAGGGTTTAGTGACATTCATTTCTATAGGAGCTTCCTACTTCTGATGTAGAAGATGCAGTGGATGAATCAAAAGCTGAAAGCTGGAAATCCAATCAGGATACTATTTCAAAAGTCTAAACAGCAGGTGACTAGGGCTAGAACTGGGATAGTGGCTATGCATGTAGAAAGCAGTCATTCAGAAATAATCCATGTTATGGAAGTGGAATGGATAAGATTGGCATCTTAATAGGAAAGGGGCTAAGGAAGAGTGGAAGATTGAAGGTGGCTCCAAGATTGTGTACCCTAGAAAGAAATAGAAAAGTAGGGAGGGATGAGTTAAGGGGTAAGATATTGAGTTCCATATTGGATGTGCTGAATTTGAGATTCCCATGAGGCATTCAGTTGGAGATATCCAGCAGCCACAACTGGAGCTCAGGAGAAAGGGGGACACTTCCAATTATTAAAGAGGGATCATGTGGCCTGCCTTGAGGACATGCCATATTCCCTTTGGATGAACAGAGACCTTCACATTCACATAGTTTCTTCAGATATTCATAGATACTCAGAGAATTGTACAAGACAGCAATTTAGAAGACATGAAATCTTGAAAAGGGTCCCCATGATCTGAGGCAAAAGAGGCTAGAACAACGGTGTCAAACTCAAATAGAAATAGAGACTACCAAACCATAGAGAGGAGGCAGCTAGGTGGTTCAGATTATTAGGTTGGGGTCAGGAAGATCTGGGTTTAAATCTAACCTCTGACATTCACTAGCTGTGTGACCATAGGTAGGTCAATTAACCTCTTTTTGCCTTAATCCACTGGAGAAGGAAATGGCAAACCACTCCAGTATCTTTTTCAAGAAAATTCCATATGTGGTCACAAAGAATCAGACATAACTGAATGACTGAACGATAAGCCACATATTAGGTGCAACAAACCACACATAAAGCTGCAGTGTCTAGGCTGGGGGGGCAAACTTGCAGCCTCAAGGCCACATGCGTCGCTCTAAGTCCCCAAATGCAGCCCTTTGACAGAATCCAAACTTCATAGAACAAATCTCCTTAATAAAATGATTTGTTCTGTAAAATTTGGACTCAGGCAAAAGACTATACCCAAGGACATAGAAAAGCACATGTGACCTTGAGGCTTCAGGCTCCCCACCTTTGGTCTAGTCCCAAAGCCACCCATTTAATACTGGGTTTGACTCTGGAGTAGAATATGAGAGAAAGAATTTGAAGCCTCTACGATAAAGAGGGGAGAGATTCAGGTCAGTTAAGAGGGAAGGCAGGAGGGAAAACAACTTCAGCTCACATATAGGCCCAGTCCCAGAGGAAATGACATTCTGGGACCCACAAAGGGGAAGAAAGATTGGCATATCAGGCTAATATACACTGGGGAGAAACCCAGACCTACTCCTTAGCTGAAAATATGAATCACGTGGCTTTTACTGGTCCTGTGGGAAAGTGGGACCCATCAGACAAGAATGTTGCTTTGTACCCTCTGGAAAAGAAGGATAATTTTTCTGATGGTTGAGGCACTGGGGCACAAAGACTGTTCAATATTTCATGTTGGTTTAAATGAAACTTTTCCAACATCTGGTATCTTGTTCACCTGAGTCCTTGCATGGTGGCTGACAGCCTTTGTGGGACTGGGGAGTGGAGAAGTTAAACAAGGTAGATACTGATGTTCCCTGAGTTTTCTAGGGTGGGAACATGAATCTTGTAGGCTATGTAAAGGACATACCCAAGACTGTACTTGAGCTTATCCCATTAGAGGGAGGAGATTACATTTTTATTCATTTTAGAGGATGATGTTTGAGAAAGATATTGAAAGGATCAGATGAATGAATGAATGAACAAATGAATGAATGAATTAATTAATTAATTAATTAATGAACGAGCATGCATTAACAGCCTACACCATCCCTGGCATTGTGCCAGGTGTTTGGGATACAAATATAAAAAGGAATCAATTCTTGCTGTCAAATAACTTACTTTCTAATATAACATATATTGGAGAGTGGGAACCAGGGAAAGGAATTTTGGTGTGGGGAGTCACTGCTTAGCTCCAGTGCAGAGTCCCAACACTGAATGGATGATCTCATCTAGGGTAAATGAATTTTAATCTTTATAGGTATAGAGGCCTATCCAGATTCAGAAGGTGGGAGGCGGAGGGAGGGCAACATCTGGGCAAATGGAAGAATGCTAGCACTGGGTAAACAGCCCTGTTTTCCAGGTGGGTGGCAATTAATGATGAATTAAAGATAGAGAGACAGAAATAGAAATCGTTGGTTGGCTACTTACATTAGACCTCATGGAAATTTTTATTTTAGAGGAGTTATCACTGTCTAATCCTCAGATCTTCAGATTAAGAAATTCAATTCTATCAGTTCTCCCCAGGGTAATTTGGTTCTGAGGAACTGATTCAGCTAACCAAACTAACAAAAAGATAGATTTATAAATCAGAAAGTCAATTTAAGATTTAGAGGATATGGTTTTCTGGTGGCTGGAATTTTATGTCTGTTGCACAAGACCCACCCCTGTCCCCTTCCTACTCTCATGTGCTTGGAAAACTAAATTAATAATTAGAAGTTTGCTGGTTATGCATAGAATCAAAGCAAAGAGAGTTGTATATCTTGGGAGATATTTTGAAAGAAGTACACATTTCAAATGTGTATGTGTGTCTTCAAAATACATTATTTTACTCCCTTAGAAGTTATTAGAGCAGGAGCTTGGGTAGCTTAGCTGATGGAGCATCAGATTTTTAATCTGAGGGTGTTGGGTTTGAAGTCCTATTTGGGAAGGACTTTTTCTTTTTATTTTATTTTATTTTATTTTTTTTTTTATTTTGTAATGTTTAACAATCACTGCCATACAATTGTGATTTTATCCCCCCCACCTAGCCCCCACTCCCCCCTCCCTCCCCACGACTGCATACAATTCTGTATAGATTCTACATATACTTTCCGATTGAGTATATTTTCACTATAGTCATGCTATGTAGTCAGACTAAGATAAATGAAAGAAATCATATAACAAATCAGAACATGATACACAAACACATACACATACACAAACATGATCTGCTACAATATGTGAGTGACTTCCATATTTCTCTCTCTGAGTGTGGCAGGCATTTTGCCTTGAGATCCTCCATTGGGATTTTTTTTTTTTTTTGGTAAGAAGTTCTTGTGTTATTACAAAAATCTAAGTCTACCAGAAAAAACTCTCACACACTGTGGTTGTTGCTGTGCATAAAGTTCTCCTGGTTCTGCTCCTTCCACTCAGCATCAGGTCATATAAGTGGGAAGGACTTTTTCTAAGTGAGGAGGCTTAGTGAACTGAAAGGCATGTTACTGCTGTCACTGGCTGATCTTTGACATATATGTGTGTGTATATGTATATATATACATATATGTGTATGTGAGTTGTATTCATTCAGAATTGAGAATATTACTTACCATTTGGGGAAAGAGTGACAGAGAGAGATACAGAAAAACAGAAACAGAAAGAGATAGACAGAGGAGAGACAGTGACAGAAACAGAGAGAGGGGAAGAGAGGGGAAGAGAGAGGGAGAGAGACAAAGAGAAAGAGTTTCACACCAGATGATTTTTAAAGTCTCTTTGACTTACAAACATTCTGCGGTTGTATACTCTGTGGAAATGACTAGAATATGGAATATAAAATATAGGTTGCTATTCATTCTCCACCCTACAACCATCTACCTCATCTTCTACATGGCTACAGAATAATCTTCCTATATTAGAAAAGTCTGATCCATAGCAAATCCCAGCTTCTTTATGAAATCTTATCCTCCAGCCCTCTCTCAGTTCTATTTCTTTACTCTGACTGTAGCTGTGGTCAGTATGGTTGGGGGTGAATTGCAAAGCTTAATTGTTCAGTCATTCTTTCACGTGTCCTGGTTTCAACAGAAAGGGCATTAGATTTAGTAGGGAGATTTTGAGTCATATCCTTGTTTCAATCCCTACAGGCTGTATAAGCAGGATGTCATTTCACCACTTAGAACCTCAGTTTCTTCATCTATAGGATAGGGACATACAATTCATATCGTTTAACTCATATGGTTCTTTAAGACTTAAAAAATCAGAATTTTTCCTCATGAGAAATATACTTTTGCCTAGACAGGGACTTGAACCCTGGACCTTCAGATTAAAAGTCTGATGCTCTGCCACCCATAATACTCAGACTCCCATGATAATATTTTGTAATGGAGGGAGATAACATATTTCAAGAACACATTGTATTCCAAGTACTAGAATGGTGCACTCTTGAGCAGTGTACAAACAATTGTCTATATTCTGCTGCAGCCTCAGTGAATTCTCTCTCACTTTGATCCAGCTCCCTGTGCTTTGATTCTATACCTGCTAGGAAAAGTCATCTTCTCCTGGTTCCTGATTCATTTTCTCAGATCCCTTGGTTAACAGACCCAACAAACTCAGAGGATTGTTTCATGAAAAGCTCTATAGAAAGATGATTACTGTTTTTGTTACTATTTTGCTATTATTATTGTAATTTCCTAATGATGGGGGCCCCTGCTGTACATATCAATAACCTGTCCAGTGCCCAGTCCAGTGCTAAGCACCTAACCCAGATGATCAACTAGATACTTGCTACTTGATGGGTGAATGTCATTCATTCTTATGGAGACCCAGTCTACCACCACCATCATTTCCCCATCATACATGAAATGAGATAATATTTGTAAAGTGCTTAGCACAGTGCCTTGTATATAATAAATGCTTCCTCTCTACCCTTTTCTTTTGTTCACTTAAAAAGACTGTAAGAAAATAACTCAGTAGCTGGGGAGGTGCTACAAAACCAAGATGCTAAAGTATAGTAGTATGATACTAGAGGCAGCTAGATGGTGTAGTAGATAAGAGTTCCAGTTTTCAAGGTAGGAATATGCTTTCAGGCACTTATTAACTGTGCCATCCCAGGCTAGTCTTTTAACCTTTGCCTGTCTCCTTGTCTTTATCTGTAAAATGAGGATAATAGTATCTCCTTCCTTATGTTGTTATAAGGATAAATTGAGATACTATTCATAAGTGCTTAGTACAGTGCTTGTCACATTTACTTAGTAAATGCTGTTTAATTTAATAATTGAATCTCTTTCCTCTGGCTCCATACTCTTCTTTTAATTGATTAACATGGAACTGGCAGCCATTTATTTGGCATGATTTGAGGGAAGCCAGAAGGTATTCTCATAATAAAGTAACCCACTTGCCTGAATGACTAAAATTCACAACATTACTAACTATTTTGCTCTAGGGCAATAAAAGTAGGCATAACAATATACTATTTTTTTCCTTGGGAAGACCAACAGTCTAATTTGACAAGTTGGAGGAAGGAGAAAATAAGAGTATGGGACATTATTTGCTCGTCTTGTATTTTTCAGGAATAAGTTTTGCATGTTTACTGTGGAAAGTATTTATTAGGTGGAGAAACAGACAAAGGAAAAGGAGAGGAGGAAAAAAGAAGGAAGGCCACTGAAGAAAACTTTCTAAATACGTACAGCCTTTACAAAATGCTAGGGCTATGAACCAGGAGGAGGCAACCAGGACTTTGCCTGGGGACACCTAAATTTAGAGGTTGTGGAGAGCACCTCCATTCACAGCTCCTCCTCAGTCCAAAGCCACTCTCTTCCATCCTTCTACCAAGCCTCCTCAGCAAAGACATTGACGTATTCTTGGGTATCCAGTCATGTAGATAATGTCCTTGAGTCTCTGTCTCCCTCTCAGGGGATCACATACCTGAAGGATTATCCTGCTACTTGACTAAATTTGTCTCAAAGGTTAGCTCAATAGAGGGTTTCCTGACACTCATCACAGGTACTAACATCTTTTTCCCATTTCTCATTTCCTTTACAACTCAAAGAAGTCCAAATAGGTAGGCAGACTAGGTATGATCTTCATTTTGTAGCTAAGGAAACCGAAGCTATTAAAAAAGTAAAGTCACTTGCCTAGAGTCATCTGGATTTTTCCAATGTCCAGCCCATGAATTTTCTACTTCATCATATTATCTCTTTCACAATTTTGTCAAGTCCCTAGTCTCAGTTCTATTTCTTTACTCTGACTATAGCTGTGGTCAGTATGGTTGGGGGTGAATTGCAAAGCTTAATTGTTCAGTCATTCTTTCACGTGTCCTGGTTTCAACTGAAAGGGCATTAGATTTAGTAGGGAGATTTTGAGTTGATAACTGTCTTAAAAATAGGAACATGTATTTTTTTCATAAGGTTCTTACAAGAATTTGTTTTGTTTCCAAAAGAACAACTCAAGTGATATAAGGAAAGTGAAACTTATGACAAGAAGATTTTTAATGGAAGGTAGACAGCTAGTAATCTCAGTGGATGGAATGCTAGACCTGGAATCAGGGAGACCCGAGTTAAAATTAAGGATCAGAAACTTACTAGTTATGCGACTCTGGGGAAGTCACTTAACTTGTTTGCCTCAGTTTCTTCAACCATAAAGTAGGCATAATAATAACACTTAATTCCCAGGTTTGTAGTGAGGATCAAATGATATTATATTTGTAAAGTGCTTAGCATGGTGCCTGCCACAGTGTACATCCTATAGAAATGCTAGCTATTTATTTTTTGTTTAGATTTATTGCTTAGGGTTCTTTAATGGTGAGTTTGTCTTGGCCATTCTGAGCAAGTAGCAAAGAGACCTTAGGAACGGTATCTCCATAACCTTGACCACATCTCCATATAAAAATCTAGGCTGAGAAACAAAGAGTGTGTTAGGAAAGGATTACAAAATCAGAGGTGGTGGATTCAAATCCTGCCTCTGACCATTACTGCTTATATGAAATTGGGCAAGTCACAACTTTCTTGGGCCTAGTCTCTTTGATGAAAGTGAAGAGAGGTCAGGATGAGATACCTTCCAACTCTATGTCAATGGCCCCTCCTTACTTGGGATAGCCCAATGTCTTGGATTATGTGTATAAAGGATGTGAACAGTAACATGTCCCTCCACATTTAGAAATTCATCCCTTAGACTAGGCCCCATGTTGACAGATGGTCCCCATATCATTTCTCTGCTGACATTTCAAGATGCTTGTATTTCTGTAGAAAAGATTTCTGACCCTGGAAATAACCGTGTTTCATGGCTCATCCTAAAAAGGCAATTTTGGAAGGAGGGGTGTGTCAGATTATAAAGCCTGAAAATGATACAATTCCACTAGCATCTGCCTCAAAGTCAGGTCATAGAAATTTTTTTAAAGCTCCCCTCTGAAAGAAAAATACTTTGATTTTTTCCTTGTGATTGTCTAACTCAAAAATGTCTAAAACTATAAGCTTCAAACTTGGCAGAGTGGTCGAGTTCACTATGAAAGAAAAATTGGGTAAAATTTGAAAAAGAAACATGTCAGTGCTTTTTTTAAGTCACCCAAGTTTCCAATGAGGTGGAGTCAACATTTACATTTTTTTTTCTTTTGATTTGTGGACAGTCCCCTTTTCTTATCTCCAAGGACTGATTTTGTTATCCCACATTTTATTGATCTACAGGTTAGTGCCTAATCTTTCCCTATCCTAATGCGGCTCCCAGCTACAAGGGAGCATATTTTCTCCCAGGTGACCTTGTGATAAGCACTCAAGTTCAAACATCATGTGTTTTCTCAAGTTCGGGGCTACAGGAAGAAGAGCACCCCTTTCTTCTACCTCCATGATGGATTTGAGGAAAAAGCCTCATGGTCTCCAAATCCTTCCCCACAGTCTGGTCCTTGTTTGAAGACTCATTTTCAGGGTTTCATCCCATTGTCATGAGGCTATGATCCATTGTATAAGGGCAAGTGTCTTCCAAGGTAGGAGTTTCTAGTCCTTTTTCCCTGCTGTAAATGCAGGCTCTTAGCACAGATTGAGGGTTATACAACTAGACCCAGAAGTGACCAAAGAAGCCATCTAGACCAATACATTTACAGTTGTGGAAACTGAGGCCTATAGAGATTAAACAACTTGCCATACACATAAGTTTCAAAGGCAGAATTTCAGTCTACATGCTGCTCTACAACATGCTGCTGCTTGAAATTTCCTTCTTAATTACTCCAACTTCCACCACGAACAGAAGGCTCATACATCAGGATGGGATACTGTGATCAACATCTTCAACTACTTATCATTCCCAGAATTTCCCTGCACAAACCTGCCCAGATATTTCAAAAAGCAGAGTGATACAGTGGAAAGAGACCAAGATCAAAACTGAATCTAAGTCCTTTGAGGTCAGGCACTATTTCATTTCTTTTCTCTTTGTATAATGAGACCATGTCCTGGAGAAGGTGCTTATTCATTGATTGATTAATTGAACAGAGTCGAGGTAAATATCATGTAACTTTCTAAGCCTCAGCTTCCTTAGACTTAGCCCTTCCCAGCAATGTAAGGATCTAAAACATTCCCTAAGGACTTCAGGCAAAATGCCATCCACATTCAGAGAAAGAACTATGGAATCGGAATGCAGAATGAAGCTGACTATTTTCTCTTGTGCTATGTCTTGTTCTGTTTTGTTTTTTTCTCACGATTTCTCCCATTCATTTTAATTCTTCTGTGCCACATGACTAATGTGAAAATGTGGTTAATAAGAATGTATGTGTAGAACCTGTATACGATTGCATGCCATCTCAGGGAGAGAGAGAGGAGGGAGGGGGGGAAATTCTAAAACTTATGGAAGTGATTGTAGAAAACTGAAAACAAATAAATGAATTTTAAAAAATAAAGTGGAGCAAATATCTGTGGTACCTGCTTCATATATATATATATATATATATATGAGAAGAGCCATGTAGAATTTGAAGTGTTATATAAATATCTGGTATATTTGCTATTATTACTAATCTCTGCTATTTAATATGACATTGAGCAAATTACCTAATCAGCCTAATCCTCAGTATTAGTAGTTAGCCCAGCTGACCTCTGTGGTCTCTTGACACTCTAATGCTGTACTCTGGACTGATCTGACCATCTTACCTTTGAGCAAAGTGACATAAGTCAACCAGGAGTAGATAATTTGACAAAGGCCCCCATCAGATGAGAAGTTAGAGGTGGAAATGAGCAGTTGGGCCTGTGGAATTTTCAGTCTCAATTTCTCTGAGCAGACCTCCAAATGTTCTACAGTTTCAGCCAATTAAGCCCATTTATATCATAACATTCAGGGCAGACCCTGGAGACCACAAAGGAAATGATTCTGTCAGTGATTTCTGGAGTCCTTGCAGAGGTTTCCCCCAGGCTCCAAGCTTGTCTGGTGCTAAATCCTTCCCTCCTGCCCTGCCCCCACTGCCCCACTTCAGTTTCTCTCATCTCCAGGCTAGGCTAGATACACTCTGTCTCTGGAGGTCCTCAAGCTATTGGTTTGGCCTAGGCAGAGGTAAGTGCTCAGGCCATCGTAAAAGGGGAAAGTGCAGAAGAGAGCATGTCCTGGGACTATAAATTAACAAGACTGATTTTTCTCCTCTGGCTGCTCAGCTGGTTCTAAAAGCTATTTCAAAAGAAATTCAGCACAAATGTTTTGAGCAAGGCGATTCTTTTGGAGAAAAATCCTCATTGAGTTGTATAAATACATTCTTTTGCTCTAATACGTCAATGGGTGGCAATTCCTTTTGCTCTCTCCACCTACTTAATGGATCAGTCAATCAACAGGTATTTATTAAGTGCCTAGTACATGTTGGACACCGTACCCGGATGTTGGGGATGTAGATGCAGAAATGAATAGTCCCTGATCCAAGATTTATATTTTAACTGGCAAGAAAACAAGTAAACTTATACGTCTATACAAGATAAATTAAGTAAATATATATTTGTGGGGATCAGGAAAGGTCTGTAAAAGGTGACTTTTGAATAGAGTTTTGAAGAAAAATAAGGATTTTATAAGAAAGGATGAGCTTGATGATCTTAGACAAACATGGATAGACTTGCATAAAATAATGAAGAGTGAAATGAGAAGAACCAAGACAATATTGTATACAGTAAATGCTGTTTTAAGAACAATTTTGGACAATTAAGTCATTTTGACTATTATAAATACCCAAATTAACTACAAAGAACTTATGAAGGAAGATGCAAACTGCATCCTGAGAAAGAACTGATAAATAGAAGTATGTATAGAATGATTTTATGTATACGTACATATATGCACATATCTGTAAGCATACGTATACATACAAATATACATATCTGTGCCATCTCCAGGGTAGGGAAGGGAGAGAAAAACAAAAGAAATTTACATCATAACTTTATTTTATTTAAAAGAAATACCAAGCTATAAAAAATGGATTTTCAACTTTACGTGCAATTGTCTTTTTTTTTATTATACTGTTATGGAAATGGTTGTTTTATTCCACAAAAGTAAAATAAATTAAAATTTTTAAAAACAGGGATTTTGAAAAGCAAAGATATAGAAATCATCGATTCCATCAGAGGAGAACGTGAAAAGGAACAGAGATGGATGACAGAATGTCATTCATGTGTGAGAAAGAACAAAAGAGAGAATCACAAGTCCTCTGTGCTTTCATTGTTATAGTCAACTGTATGATCATTGAACCTTTCTGAAATTAGCTGAGATGCTCCTCTAGGGATGGACTGTTGTCTTTCTCCTAAGCCTATCCCTGTCAGTAGGACCTGACATAGCTTATATCCTATTGGTGTGGCCTTTAGAATGCAAGGAAAAGTATAGAACACCTTGACATCAGAGAAGGCTTTCTAGGGATAGGAGAAGACATTCCTACATGCTACTAGACAATTAAGCCCCATTATTTTGTATTTAAACTAGAATGGACATAATACTTAAGCCAGAGAATCATGTGCTTACTATTTCAAAGGATCTTGATCCATGATCCAATGTAGGTCTTATCTTCAATGGAGGAAGGGAGAAGAATGGTATTGAGGATAACAACCCATCCATAATATCTTGTTTCTGTTTGATTTTGTCATGTGCTTTCCATAAAGGATCTACCCACTGTACTCTAGGTCTTTAGGTCTTCTAACATTCCATGGATGCCAGTGAAGACCTAGGACTCTCCATTTGTTATTTTTTATTCTTTGTCTGCCCATTTTCTGTTCTGACCATACAATTATCTGGACAGCAATAGTCAATATATACATATGCATACATATAATAGTATGTAGGTGTATATCTAACTATATAGATAGATAGATATACACACATACATACATATATACATGTATATGTATGTATATATACAAGCATACTTACATGTATATATATACATGATATGTCTACATATATGGTTATATGTGTATATATACATATGTGTATGTGTGTGTTTGTATAATATAATTAGATATAATGTGGAGCAAGTAGGTGGTAAAGTGGATAGAGTTCTGGGCATAGAGTTAGGAAGATCTGAGTTCAAATCTGGCCTCAGACCTTACAACCTATGTGATCCTGGGCAAGAAACAACCCTGTTTGCCATAGTTTCCTCATCTGTAAAATGAGATGGAGAAAGAAGTGGCAAATCATTTCAGTAACTTTGCTGAGAAAACCCCAAATGGGGACATGACTGAAATGACCGAACAATAACAAGATATCTTATGGAGATACACATACACACACACACACACACACACACACAGCTAGTGTGTGTATATATATATATATTTATATATAGAGAGAGGTTTATATATATATATTTACATACATATACATATATACTAGAAATATAAAAATATATTCATGATATGAACATTGTATATATGTATGTACACATACAAGATTTGCAACATTAACACACAAACAAATATACAAGGTCTGCCAAGGACTTGATAAATAGTATCTCATTTGGATCTCATCAAAGCTCTGGGAGGGAAGTGCTATTGTCATTCCCATTTTACAGATAAGGAAACTGAGGCAGACATAGGCTAAGTGATTTGCCTAAGATCACCTAGCCAGTAATTATCTGATGTGGGATTTCAACTCAAATCTTCTTGACTCCAGGTTCAGCTTTTTATCTACTCTGCCACCTTTCTGGGTGATTCATATCCTCCAAACCACCTTTTTTGCAGGATATTGATGTCATCCATGATCTTTTTCCCATCTGTTAAGTATTTTCTTCCTTTCAGATATTTTGGAAATAGATTCCTCAATGTTCTAAGAAGATTGTCTTCTGCAATACAGAGTCTTCTGTGTGTAACTAGTCTGATATAACTCTTATTCCCATCTTTATTTTCTTTAGCTCATTTCTACTCTCCTATATCATACCCACTTTCCAACATTTATTCATTTCATTTTTTGTCATATTTGCAAATCTGATGGATATGAAGTAGAATCTCACGATTTCTTTAATTCAATTTCTCTAATTATTAGTGCTTTGGAGCATTTTTAATATGTCTGCATTTTTGTAATCTGGGTTTTTTTTCCCTTGAGAATAGCCTATTTGTATGAAGACAGGAAGAATGTTTAAAACAAAGTAAAAAGAATCAGAAAACAGAGGGAAATTTAAGATATAATCAATCATGAAAACATTTCATTATAGAAATGCTAACAAATCTATTCCATTTTTGTTTGTTTTTCTTCCCAATTTATAAATGCAGCTAGATTTTTTTCTCTCATCAGGAATCCTTAAAAGTCCTCTATTTTGTTAAAATTTCTTTTTTCTTTTATAATCTTTTACAATCATTTTTTTTCTAGATAAAATATTCTTTGTTATAGACCATTTATATTTTGGGGTCTTTTTAAATATCTCATTCTGTGCTTTACATTCTTTTATCATGATATCTGCTAAACCTCATATGGTCTTGATTGTGGCTTCTCAATATTGGAATTCTTACTTTCTAGCTGTCTGCAGTATTTTTTCTTTATCATGACTCTCTTGATTTTGGCAATGACATTCCTAGGAGTTTTCACTTTGAGGTTTCTTAAAAGAGATGATTGATAAATTCTTTTGTTTCTGCATGCCTTTTTTGGCAAATAAGATTGGGTAATTTTATGTAATTATTTCTTGAAATATGACATATAGGATATTTTTATTATGAATTTTAGATAATCATACAATTCTTATCTGATTTCTCCTTGATTTTTTTTCCAGGCCTGTAATCTTTGATATGAAATAGCTTATATTTTTCTCCATTTTCTGATTTTTTTTATGTTTAAAGAATTTTCTTTGTCTCCACATGAACAGGCAATTCTTCAGGGAAGAAACCCAAGCTACTACAGCCATCCTAGCTGCCTATTCCTAATTTACCAATTTCTTTTGAGGGCATCATCATCCCTCTGGTCAACCAGTTCGAAACCTCTGAGCTGTCCTCAACTCTTCACTTTCCTTCATTCTACATGTTTTATCTTTTCAATAATTCTGGAAGGAAGATGATATTTCCATTTTACAGATGAGGAAATTAAAATAAACAAGGGTTAAGCATCTTGCCCAGTGTTATATAAGCTGCAAGAACTATTATCAATAAACAATAACCATCCTTGATTCCAGAGAATCAAGAATGAAACATGTCATCTACCTCCTCACAGAGAGAGGATAGATTTAGAGTGGAGAATGAGATGTATTTTTGTATGTGACCCGTGAAGAGATCTATTTTGGTCGATTACAAATATTTGTTTCAGAGAGTTTTCTTTTTGTTTTTCTTTTTTCCCTTCAATGAGGCAGAAGGTAAAAGGGAAAGAAAATGTATTTCTGTTCATTTTTTTTAAATGGTGGGGAGAGGCAATAGCATATTTCAGGCACTTTCTGGTGAGGTCACTGTGTTGTTAACTTACTCTGTTACAAAAGACCTCTCATGGAGTAAGAGTAATGCACAAGTGTTTATAATGGAAAAACAAAACACATCAATAGAATTTTAAAATAAATGTTCTATAAAAAAGAATATTGCTTAGTTGGATCGCATACAAAGTTTTCTATAGACTTGGTTCTCCTTGAACAGATTTTGATATTTTATGAAATGATAATACTCATAATACCATAATATTTTATCCATAATATTTTGTAACAGAGCTTATTTTTCAAATCAGTTTTACAATTGGCTATCCCTCCATCTCTCCATTTATCAATCAACAAGTCTATTTAAATGGATTTATATATAATTGGACCAGAAATACAAAGATGAAAAGCAAAACAAAACAAAACAAGAATCCTTGTCCTCAGGGACGCTGGATTCTATTTTGTGAGACATGTGCAGAACTAAGTATGTGTACACACACAGAGATGTATGAGTTGTGGGCTCTTTAGACATCCTTGTTATGGTCATTAGCAAATTTCTCCTAAAAATGGGAAAATCTATGCAGGCACATTTTTCATTATTCATTTCCCATTCTCACCATCAAAAGTCTTTGTTTGAATAGGTCATGTGGAACATACACACACACACATACATACATACACACATACATACATACATACCGATATATTTAGGTATACACACACACATATATATATATTTAAGTGACATATTTACTTAGTGGCATACCTTACGTATTATGTATTATATTTATATATACATATACATATTATGTACATATGTACACATATATACATATTATGTATATGTCATAAATAGCTATTTATATAAACACATTAAATATGTGCGTACATAAAATACGCATATGGCAATGGGAAAATGATGAACTCTAGAAACTAAGGTTGAGAGTCAGGAAAAAATTTTTGTTTCACTTGAGCTCAGATTTGAAGGTGGATAGGGACTCTAAAAGGCACAGGTAAAGTGGGAGCAAATTTCAAACACAGGGAAGAACCTGTACAAAGAGAAATGAAATGGATTGTGCAATGCACAAAGGCCATTTTGACAGGACAATAGAATATATGAGGAAGAATTTTTTTATCCTGGAAAATATAGTTTGGAGTCAAGTTAGAGAAGCTCTTATTTGATCTTAGAAGTAATAGAAAGCTAGTAGAGTTTATTATCCTGGGGAATGGAATAATCAGAACGACGTGAGACAGGTTGGGAAAGTCTGCCTTAGGGTGGTGGCCATGTGAGTAGAGAGAAAGATATATATATCTAAGAGATATTGTGGGGGCAGAATCATCAAAACCTGGCACCTAATTGAAAGTGTGGAATGAAGGAAAGTGAAGAGTTGAGGACAGCTCAGAGGTTTTGAACTGGTTGACCAGAGGGATGATGATGCCCTCAAAAGAAACTGGTAAATTAGGAATAGGCAGCTAGTAAATGTTTAACAACTGGCATTCAGGAAGGAATTGTACATGACACATTGTTAAGTTTAATATATATTATTAACATTTTCTCCATTATATTCTTAAGTCTAAATGATAAAAAAGTTAATCCTTGATTGTATCATTTGCTGATTTCTGAGGTTTAAATGCCCACGTTGAAATTTTACTGTGACACTCATGAACTAGTTCAAGATAGATCTTGCACAGCCCTGGATTGTGGAGAAAATATAAGGAGTTCTGTTTTGGATATGTTGAGGTTGAGGTGCCTATATTATATCCAGTTCTAAACGTGGGGCTTGAGATCAGGAAAAGAGATTATGGCTGGATACAAAAGTCTGTAAATTATGCATAGGAAGATAATTTAAGTCATGGTAGCTGATGAGGTCACTATGAAAGAGAGTGTAGAGAGATAAAAGAAGAGATCTCATTGTACTTGGAACATTCACAGTTATAGGACAGGACATAAACGCTGATCTAGCTAAGGAGACTGAGAATTTACCAGACAAATAGGAAAACTAATGTCATGAAAATATAGGAGACAGTTTCCATAAGGAGAGGATAATCAATAGTATCACATGCTCCAAAAAAGCAAAAAAGAATGAGGATTGAGAAAATATCGTATGATTCGGCAATCAAGAAATCATTAGTGATTTTAGAGAGAGCACTATCATTGAAGTGATGAGGTTGAAAGCCAGATATCAAAGGTTTGAGAAGGGAGACAGAAATGTTTTCTGTTTCAGGCAGTTTCTGGGCTCTTTTCAAAAACTGGTATGGTAGTTGCTTTCTATCTATTAAATTTCAACAGAAAATACTAATGATCTATGTTGATATTTTTTCTACCATTGATTTCCCATTTTCAGCCTCAAGAGTTATTGTTCGAATAGGTCAGGTAGAATTTGTCATAAGCATATGTAGTGACTTATTATTTATATTTATAAGTTTTATGTCTATATTTATTACAAATTTGGATATGTTGATTTTTCATATTAAAGAAACACATCTAGACCTATTTCTTTAACTGGATGACAAAAGGAAGAAAAGCACTGTCCTACTAACAACCAGAGTCTACTATTTAAGGAAATATACAATTCTTTGGATAAAAATGGGGGATGGAGAAATCTTGATTTCTTTTTTTTTGTAGATTTAGGATTAAACTCTTGGCTGATGGTGTGTGACCTTGAGATTGGTCACTATTTATACCCAGATTTTGAGGCTTTTTTGACATTTGAGGAAAAGATGTGAGAGACAAAAAATGATAATTCAGTACAAATAAAGCCTATTTCATGAATTTTAAAGGCCTGTATGCCTGACATAACATCAGGATACCAGGTGAAGATACTAGTCTTGTTGAGGTGGCAGCTCAAAGAAGTTTGTGTGGCATTCAGAAGCAAGATTAGCAACTTGATATTTGATGCCTACGACTACCTCCAAGAAAATATGATGGGGAAAAGGAGCCAACTCTGAAAGAATTTCACAAAAAGTCACTTAATAACACTAGTCTTCTCAAATATTTTCCAAAAGATACCAAGGACACTGTTTGCCAATTCAGCTCTTCTAATTTCCACAGCCTTGATAATTTTTATCCTCATCTTCTGATTTGTTTTAATAAAGGGTTAAAAGGTACATACTAGATTGGGAAGATTATAGGAGTGGGGAGTTGGCAGCCCTGGAATCTTGTCCAGATTCCAGTAAATAGCTGTGGGATCCTAGTCATGTGGCTTAAGCTACATCCTCCAGTTTCCCCATTTATTAAATCATAGTGATAATAATGGCACAAGGTACTCTATCTTTAATGCATTTTTCTTTAATATGAAGTAATTTGTTGCTAACTTTAGTCTGCTCAGAGTTGTGAGTTGCAGTTACTTTGGCTCAAAGTTCTGAAACAGTCACATTTTTTTAATGTGCCAAACTAGAGTGATATGGACAACAGAATTGTTTGATGTTTATGAGAGAAATGATAAGATGGATTTTTTTTCACAGTGAGGACCCAAAGTTTGGACATAGAAAAGAGAAAGAGATGAAAGGATAAATTTAAGAACACCATTTAAGCTTGAAATTGGAAGTGATGGATTCTACCATTTCTGTTGAAGAATGTCTTGCTAGGCAGAGGAACTACTTGGAATCAGAGAACAGAGCAGCCACCTTGTGATCAACTAGTCTGGCTGAGACAACTTGCCAGTGAGGTGTTTGTCAAGCAAAACATGGATCAAGTCAGCTTAATAGTAAAGCATCTGTTCAACACAGAAGATATGTTCATCGAGAAATATTTATGGGCAGTTGCTGAGATAAAAAGAAAATGTTGAAATTTACAGTTCCAGTCATGCACTACCTCAAGAACATGGTTTTTCCTCATTCAGATGCCTTTGTATTGGTTGTCTGTGTGTTTACTCTTCTCCATGGATACTGAGTAAATTGATAGGGTAGTATGGTTCATATTTATGTATAAATTGTAAAGTATGAATTTTTAGGAATAATAATATTATTGTATTTTATTTAACATATAAGTACTTATGTTATATCTTTTACCTTATTTTCAATTAAAATATGTTTAAAAGTGTCAATATTATAAGTGTCTACTTTTGTTTAAATGGAAGCATAGCCCTGGGGGCTCATGACTTGAAATGATGAGGGGGAGTGTATTTTTCCACAACTGGATTTCCTTTAGGGTCTTGTGAAAGTTTGTGTGCAACTGTGTTATGGTATTCTTCCTATAGGAACCTCAAGCTATCAGTGTGAGGAAAGGTTGGAGTGAGTGAGCCAGTTCCCAGAATAAGTATGCATACATATAAATTGTGTGAAAGGGGTGAGTATATTACCAATATTTCTTGCCACCCCATGAGCCCATTCCAATCATAATAGCTGGCATTTATATAGCACTTAAAGTTTTGTAAAGTATTTTGCATATATTATCTCATTTGATTTAAGGAATAAGATTAATTTCTTTTGGTTCTAAAATTCCATGATTTTGAATTAAGACCTCTGTCCAGCACACAGTGATTATGCATTATATTAAATAAAATTTATATAACTGGGTCATGTTTTATCTTGATTCATTGATTTATATGCATGTTAGAAATGTTTTTTATTATGCAGGCATGTAATCAATAGCCAATCAAATTTGGCCTTTGTGGTAGTTTCCATAAAAAGGTTGTCATTGGTCACTTGGCCAAGAACATATTTATTTATGCCATTGTTTATTTCAGAACATCAAACTTGGTTTACATAATTTCAACTTGTGCATTTTCTGAGAAATTAAACTACTATAAGTTCATGGACTGTGTGTACTCATCCTTCATTGCCAAAGAAGACCATGCCATCAGAGAAATGATGACATGACTTGCACTTGACTTTGTTTTGAGTGAGGGAGGGTTGTGCAGGTCATCAGCCTCACTTCTCCTCCAGATCCACCTGAATCCAGTGACCAGATACTCATCAAGATGACTGGAGATGATCCAAGATGAGGCAAATGGGTTAAGTGATTTGCCCAAGGTCACACAGCTAGTGAGTGTCAAGTTTCTGAGATGAGATTTGAACTCAGTTCCTCCTGACTCCTGCACTGGTGCTCTATCCACTGCACCACCTAGCTGTCCCAAGTTCAGGGACTACATATGGAACAGAACCCATTGTTTTATCTTATGCCCTCTTTTCTTCCTCTCCTATTCTCTCCCTTGCAAAGCATCATCATTTATTATCTTTATGGAAATGACTTTCCACCACATAATTGCTTTGCATTTATTGTGAATGAATTTTGAAAACACTTTTGTTTACCTGTTGGATTTCTATCCATAGAACCCAAGAGCTTTGAAAACAGGAACTCTTTCACTTTTTTTCTTCCCCTAGCATAGTGCCTAGTACATGACAGGCACTTAATAAATGCTTGTGGAGTGTTTCCTTAGTATATCAATGACTTGTAATCCTTTAAACCATAAAGACTTCAGTCAGTGAATCAGAGGAAGTTATTGAGTTGATGATACCCTGCTAATTCCTACAAAGTTCGAATTCCCAATAGAAGTGAGCAGATCATTCCCCTTTTTTTTTCTTTTTCACTGTTGTAACCCCTACCTCAAAGGGCTATTTGCATGACTTTCCTCATTGGTAGAGATTGATTATTCAGTGTTCTGTGTTTACATGAGATGCAGAGTTGATGAGATTTGGAGAGAAGAGAGATCCTGGTGTTTTGACTTTCATCTTTGAGAGAGAAGATATGTGGTTCCAACCTTTATTCATATTCCTGAAGGAAGAGAAATACTCTGGAAAGAAAATGACATGTAGAGGAGCTGGCAATCTCTGTCATTTCCCTGTCCCCAGACTGTTGTGCTAGAAACTTTGGCGAATTTACCCTTAGGTCAAATGTGGGCCTCTCTTCATTGAGCTGAGTTATCTTGCTCCTAAAGGGAGAATTCATGTGCTCTGTGGATTGGCTGGCATAAAGCTTTCATATATGTACTTTCTCATTTCTGTTACTATCTCTTTGTATAAATGGGTTTATTTGCCATTTGCTATGTGTGTTCACCATAGAACTGGGCGCTGATGGAAAGAAGTCAAGCCTTTTGACATATATCTTAGGGTATACATTTCCTATATTAAAAAAAATAGTGATCAAGAGTTCAGTTTTTACCTAAAAGTTATTTCTCTCTGTTCCCTACCAAGATAGGGATGGCCTTTACTAATTGCCTGCTTGTGTCTTTAAAACTGGTGAGACTGAGCTGTTCAGTCCATTTTTCTCTCTCCTTTAAGTTGCATCTTTTCCCCACCCTCTTTAGCTTTGTTCTTCTTGAGGATTTTTATCAGCTGCCTTCAGCATGGACACCATGAACTGAACTGGTGACAGGGGAAGGAACATCCTTCTCTTCTTGCTACCTCTCATTTACCCCAGGTCCAAGATATGGCTTTGATGGAATTTTTTGTTTCTGTTTGTCCTCCATTTTAGATGCCAGAGGTGATCCTTATAGGACCCAGAAATTTGAGCCATGGAAAAAATGAAGCCAGGATTGTAAATGGGATGTTGCAACCAGTCAGCCTGAAAGCCTGGCATGGAAACGCTGAGATATCAGGGAGCCTGAGATTCAAGCCCAAGTTGGATTTTGGACTTGGAACTGAAACTGTGTTCTATGTGAACCAACCAAACTATAAACCTAACCTCCCCCTTCCTTGTCTCGGAAACTGAAGCGATGTGGGAAAAGAGGAGAGGTCATGCTTCCTGACGTATTGTGGGAATAAGTTTGTGTATTAGTAAACTATCAGTGGTTAAATGGAACTAGGATACAGGGGACACCTTCTCTACAACTGAGGGAAGATCAATGGTGGGGGCTGAAGGCAATGCCAGAGAATCTATACCCCTATCCCCCTTAAGTGTATTGAAGAATCATGAGGGGAGGAATGAAATGTAATCTGCCTGGCTTCCACAAAGTGAAGGCCAAAGCAATCTATGTTACACAGATACAGTGTATGGAGCCATATGGGAGTAGAATAGTCACCCCTCCTAGGAAAAGTACCAGGCTTGATGTAACCATAGTTTGTGATTCCACAACTAAAGAGGATAGACAGAGTAGGAGATGGAGAAAACAAGTATGGCAGTTGGCAAGGGAAATTTTGAGAGGATGATTGAAGGTGTTAAGTGATACCTCTTCTATCAATACATATTGGCATCTGCTTTAGGGTCTAAATGATTTGCCTGGAGCTCTGAGAAATTAGTTTAACGAGGGTCACACAATCAACAAATGTCAGACTGAGACTATATTATTTAAAATAGAATTTAAAAAACCATTCTAATTCAGTGTTTGGTACCTTTGAACCACCAAAGAAAAAAGATCCAAATTTTTGGTGGTCTGATAGCATTAGATTGATATAAGAATATAGCAAACCCAGACCTAAAATTTAGATCAACAGATTGCTAAGAAACAGAAACCAAAAAAATCAAATCTAGAAGTAGCTCCAAAGATGTCATACACCTCTTATATATATTGTACTGCCAGTATCCATCCAGCAATGGTTTCCCTCTCTCATCCTATTATCTCTTCCCCTGGTGAATGCCAACCACCCTCCCCAAGTTTCAGAACCATTCTGTAGGAGGGCTGGAGATTTAGAATTGAGCCATTGCCCACATAAATAGTGATTGCTTAATTCAAAGTCCCTGTAAGGCAATTCTTTCAATGTCTTATTTTCCATGATTCCCAAACTCTTTGAGATCAGAATGATCCTGCCCATTTGAAGGGGTGTTCATATCCGCACAGCATGAGAATTTTAGGAGAAGAGGAAGTTTTCTAAAGAATGCTGGTAAGAGAAGACATAAATGGTAGGAAGGAGAATACTGCCTCTGATGCCTGGCACCTTGTCTCTCTGCATGCTGTGTCACATCCCATAGGATTTGACAACCTGGGAGTTTATTTCTCCCCTTGTGATACAGAATTTGATAATAATAAACTGTAATTGATACTGGTAATCATAAGAAAACATAATGATAAATTATCCCAACATGAGTTTAGTCCTCCTCCTGACTTGCCAGGTCCTTGATAAACTTCACACTGGAGAGCAGTGGTAGACAATTCCTGATATCTCAGCAATCTTCAAGGAAAACAGCAAAGCTAATCACAAAACATTGCACTTTTTGTGGTCATCCAAGGAGACAATTGCTCTCCTCTTTATGCCTTCTTTAGCCTAGCACAGTGCCTGGCACATAGTAGGCAATTAATAAATGCTAGTGAATTGACTGACTAACTCCCTTAGATTAATTTAAAAGATAGGGCAGGATTGTATTGGACTCCCATATCCCTGGGAAGGGGCCAGGAGTTTTGATTAATACCACATGATTAGGTAGAGTTTTCTATTTGTGTCTTTTCTTGATATCATGATGTTTTCTGTTTTATGTAGACTGTTCTTGTTCTTATAAAAACTGCATTTCATATCATAAATTCCAACTGGTATACGTTAATGTGAGAAAGAGTAGGAGGCCCCCCAGGAGTATTCTTATGAGTAGTTTTGAACCCAAAGACCAAATATTCACCCCAGAAGGTAACAGGAGGGATCTGATATATTTAATGCAGGGATTACTGTTTACCATCAATTTCAGGGAATGAGCACCCTCTGGAAAAAAAAAAAGATGGCAAGAAGCATTTCCTTAGTACAAAGATCACCGCAAGGCTAATATTGATCTTATTCCTGAGCTCAACTCACTGAGGTCAAGGTGACAAGTCTGGTAAGCTTTGCCACTGAGGTAAACATAGTGAAATGGAAGATGTTAGAACTTTTCTCCCAATCAGGGCTGTATATCACTGGCTGCCTTTTCAAGTGCTCTTAGCCATGGGTCTGAAAGATTCTATATAAAACCAAATTTGATTCTGTCCTCTGGATCAAAGGAATGATTACACCCTGGAGGGATGAAACTATTATACAAGAAGAAAGGGAAGAAGAAGGTAGATGCTGAGATGGGAAATAATTACTGCCAGAGGTGAAGGAGATTGACTGGGAGTGTGATACCTGGATAATTGGGGCAAGGGTGGTAAAAATGGCCATTGTCTCTTGGCCTGCCCATTCAGAGGTCTTTGTCGACTGGTGAGTATAGCAGGTGGGGTGTTTAAACTACTTCTGCTTTCCTTGGTTCTCTGGTTTTACAATCTGCTTTTACAGGGCCTATTTAAGGATCTCTCTTTACTGGTGCCAGGGGAATGGAGCACAATAAAGCTACATTTAAAAAATAATTCCAGTTATCTTTAATTTCTTATGGCAGCCCTTGACTTTTAAATCTGCGGATGAAGTCAACTTAAAAACCTCCCCTGACCTTAAAAAAGGATTCCCCATAATAGCTTAGTTTCAAAATGTAAGCCTAATCTATTGGATGGATGGAAGAGGGGGGAGGCAGTTTGAAGAGTCTAGCTCATACTTCTCTCCTGCCGGGGTCCACGCTGGTGATTCATCTCTCAGTCCCACAAGTTCAGCAACACTTCTTTCTCAGAAACAGCCCCTTCTCTGATCTTTCCAGAAATTTAGCTCAGGTTCTCCTGCTGGGCTCTATAGAATATCTAGCTACAGCCAGGCAGTGGTATTGACTGAATGAATGAGGCGCAAGGCAAGGGCAGCTGCCTAGGAGACTCAATTTCAGATTTCAGGCTTCACTTCCTCTCAACACTCCTCAGAACCCCTATCATTTCCCCACTGGGGCTCACCTGCCCTAGGGCATGACAGAACAGTGACTGTGCTGGGATCATACAGTCCTTTCCTGACAGTGCTGTTCTCTACTATGCCAAGCTGAGAGAAGGCATTATGCTCGGTGGTATGTCATTAATGTACCAGTATGCCTAAGGGAGCCCTAGGCAAGTGCAAAACTTGCCCCTCTCGAAGAGGTTAAGGCTATCTATAATCATATGAAAAAATGCTCTAAATCACTATTGGTTAGAGAGATGCAAATCAAAACAACTCTGAGGTACCACATCACACCTATAAGATTGGCAAACATGACAGAACAAGAAAATGATAAATGCTGGAGAGGATGTGGGAAAGTTGGAACACTAATTCATTGTTGGTGGAGCTGCGAGCGCATCCAACCATTCTGGAGAGCAATTTGGAACTATGCCCAAAGGGCTACAAAAATGTGCATACCCTTTGACCCAGCAATATCGCTACTAGGACTATATCCCCAAGAGATCATAAAAATGGGAAAGGGTCCCACATGTACAAAAATATTTATAGCAGCACTCTATGTAGTTGCCAAAAACTGGAAGTCAAGGGGATGTCCATCAATTGGGGAATGGCTGAATAAATTATGGTATATGAATGTAATGGAGTACTATTGTGCCATAAGAAATGATGAACAAGAAGACTTCAGAGAGGCCTGGAAGGACTTATATGACCTGATGCTGAGTGAAAGGAGCAGAACCAGGAGGACTTTATGCACAGCAACAACCACAGTGTGTGAGAGTTTTTTCTGGTAGACTTAGATTTTTGTAATAACACAAGAACTTCTTACCAAAAAAAAAAAAATCCCAATGGAGGATCTCAAGGCAAAATGCCTGCCACACTCAGAGAGAGAAATATGGAAGTCACTCACATATTGTAGCAGATCATGTTTGTGTATGTGTATGTGTTTGTGTATCATGTTCTGATTTGTTATACGATTTCTTTCATTTATCTTAGTCTGACTACATAGCATGACTATAGTGAAAATATACTCAATAGGAAAGTATATGTAGAATCTATACAGAATTGTATGCAGTTGTGGGGAGGGAGGGGGGTAGTGGGGAGTAGGTGGGGAGGGATAAAATCGCAATTGTATGGCAGTGATTGTTAAACATTACAAAATAAAAAAAAAAAAAGAAAAAAAAAGAAAAAGAAAAAAAAAAACTTGCCCCTCTGGCAGACTCTAGTCCACTGGAAGCTATTAGCCTTCCTAGGAAAACATGCAACCCAATATCGTAAATGATAGGACATGGGGAAAGAAATTTTATGACATTTAAAATATATTCAATCATTAAAATTATTATATAAAAAAATCCCTGCCTGTACCACCCTGTATTTTGCATACTAGGAGAATGATTTTCCTGCCTACTCCTGCATCTAATTCTCTGATCAATCAATCAATCGATCAACATTTATTGTGTTTACTATGTGCCAGGCATTGTGCCAAGTTCTAGAGATACAAAAAAAAAAAAAAAAAGAAAAAAAGAAAGAAATCCAGAGACAATCCCTACCCTCAAAGAGCTTACAGTCCAGTTAAGGAGATAAGTGCAAATAAATGTAAACAAAGCAAACTACATACAGGATAAGTAGGAAATAATAAATAGAGGGAAGACACTCCATCAACAAGCACTTATTAATCCTTACCATGTGCCAGGCATCATACTAAGGGTTGAGTATACAAAGAAAAGGGGAAAGCATCCTCTTTTCTCCAGGAGTTTACATTCCAGTGGGAGAGAAACAAGTAACTACTTTCTTCTATCATGTCAACTATAATAAAGATTTGAGTTTTAACTTCTATGAGGGATGATAATTATAATGAGAATACATTTGGATAGAATTGAGCAAATACTTTTATCCTCATGCCAATCCTATTATGTACAATTTTTCGAGGGGCAGGGAAGATGATCTGTCATTTCATCTGTGTCAAGAACTCCTAATGAGGAAACACCATCAGTGGCTATCTGTCCACATTCTGCCACTTGAAGTCTTAGAATGTTGCTTCAGGCACTAAAAGATTATTGCTACACAGCCAGGATATGTAAGAGGCAGGATTTAAATCCTGAGATATTCCTGATTCCTAGGTCAGTTCTCTACCTACTACCTTTTAGATGCCTCTTAGGTGTTATCTCTATCTTAGAAATGAGATACCTGAAGCTGAGAAGTTAATTGACTAAACTAGGTCACAAATCTTGTATCTGAGGTGGAATTTGAATCCACAGCTCCCCGATTTCCAAGTCCAGGTTTTTATGATGCTATATACCTAGTATAATTCTCTGCACACAATAGGTACTTAATAGATGTTTATGGAATGAATGAATTCTCTCTCTTGTAAGCAGAGGAAGCTCCTTTGTGCTGGTTTGCAGAATTGCCACTGCTTAATTATTTACTGAGTTGTGGTGGGGATTTTTTTTTGCAGGGGGGCGGGTTGGAGCTGGAACATAAATATTGTCAAATGGCTGCCAAGTTTGAGTATCTACTCATCACTCCATCCCTACAAGGGGAGCCTCAACAAATATTAAATATTGCAGAAAGCACCAAGACAACTCTGCAAGCCAGCACAAATGGGAGTTTTGATTTTGAGAGAGGCATAAAACCAGCGGGGAGAGCCTGACAAGGTATTTGAGTAACAGTCAGCAAAAGACGTGAGTGTAGAGTACACAGACCTTGTGAAAGGGGCCATTAAATTTACTGACAGATCAGAGCCAGGGAGAAGTTTGAGGCAAAATCAAGGCATGATGAAAAATCCTGGGCAGATGGCTGAAGTAAGAGGTGGGTATAGGAGATATGAAGGAAGGTGCAAAGAAAGTAGACAAGGATGGGCTGCCCCAAAAGAGTTTTGACCCAAACTTTAGTGCTGATAATAAGGAACTACACACTTTGAGGACAAGAGGTAGAGGAGCTGAACTCTTAAAAGGTATCCCATTTCCACAATTTAGTTAGGCTATCCCCTTGCTTAAAGGACCCTACTGCCTTTTTGATACATGTATATATGATACCTATCCTTCAAAGACAAGTCAACAGTCATTCCCTCTATAAACTCTTCCTTGATAACTAGTTCAATGATTTCTTCATTTTATGAATTCTCTTCCTTTTGCTTTCCTACCCTCACTTTCCCTTCATAGAAGTGGAATGAAACAAAAAGGTTCCACAAAAATGAAGATGGAAAATAGGCTCAGTTGCATGTCCTATACAAAAGGATTCCTGAGCAAAACTGAGATTGAAGTTGGACACTATGAATATAGAGTAGGCCATAACTATACAGTCATATATCTTCCTCCAGGAACTTTCCATGGCCAAAGAGTAGAAGAAGAAAAGGCTGACAGTGCGTGCATGGCGTGGGAGAGAGTGGAGAATCAAGATTGGGACTAAAGTAGCAGGCTTTATGAAATATCAGGGGGACAACAGATGTAGAAAAGCACCATTGCAGTAATTGACCACAGTGTTAGAGATGGCAATAAGTCTATTTTTACCCAGAGTCAGTTAATAGACTTATTGAGATATAACAGTTTGAATGAAGGCCAGGTGAGAGGAGAGGGAGCAATGGTAATCAAGGAAGTTTTGACTTGGTAAAGAGATACTGAGTAAGATGGACAGTTTTCAGTAACTATTTATAGGAAAATAGTAATGAGCCTCTTTTTAAAGAGATTCGTCATTGATCTAATTCAGTTTTCTGAAATTTTTTAATTAATCAGGTTTTCTTAATCTTAGACAGATTTGTCTCTCTCCATGTTATATGTTAAGCATAAGCACAGTCCTGGAATCCAGGCTACATGTATAATGTAAGATTGAGCTTTCCTGGGAGAGCCTGGGCCATGCTGTGGTGAGGAGTATGGCTGATTCAGAAAGGTGATGGAGGTTTGTGGAGTTGGAGAGGGCAGGGGATCATGAGATCAAAGAATGTAAAGGATTATTCACATCAATGTTCTTGGGGTGAAGGATGACAGTAAGGAGGAGAACAAGAAGGGACAGAATATTAATTTAAGTGTTGGAGTCTAAAGGAAGAAATAGACCTTGGAGGGTAATGAGATAACAAAAATTGTTTTACAAAAATTAAGACCGGTTATATGAAGGAAGAGGAAGGAACTCATGTATAAACAATTGCAGGGAGACAGACTATATTAGAACTAATTATCGAGAGTGATTTAAAGGGAAGCTTTGGAAAAGAAATCTAGGAGCTTTCTCTCATTGGGATAGCTCCAAGGTTAATGAACCTCACACCATGGGTGGAAGCTCACAACTGAATGAATAACAAACAAGGCAGCGTATTTGTAACACTTCTGCTCTAAGTTGACAATAGCCTCTGTCTTTTTAGGCTAACAAGGTTTCTAAAGCACAGTTCTTTGACTTAATGTAAGCACATTCCAATTCATCAGAAGATTTTGATGGCAAATAGGAAGGTTTGTTTTTTTTTTTTTTTCCCATGGTCCCACACTCATGCTATAAGTATTAGACAGTGGTTGAGGAGTTCAGGGAGTGGGGCAAGGAAAAAAAAAGACTGATTAAGCTCTTGCTACCCCCTCCCAAAGGAGGCCCAAAGTGCTCATACACATGTAATTAGTCTGCAAAAGGATGCTATTTGACCTCCTTAACCCGTTCCCCCATACATTCTTCAGGTTGCATGTTTCCCTTTTATGAAATGTCTTGCTGCCCCAACATCAAGTCTGACTTTAATGTTTCAATCAGATTTCATTAGTTTAGTGAAGGGGGAAGGAAGGCACATAGTTTGATTAGACCCTTGAGTCCATAAAACCCATTCCATGGATGGCCTACCATTTATAGCAACAATTTACATTGAGATAGTGCTTCAAGGTAGATAATAAGTCTTTTCTCACTGTATGCTATGCTGCCATTGATTCCCCAATTATTTCTCAATTTTTTATAAATAGATATAGCAGTGGGGTTCATTCCTACATGGAACTCCTTAAAACTATACCTTGGGGCAGAGGAACATTGTGAGGGTAGGTCATTGTCTAGCTTAAACCATAGCTCGTAAGCTCTGATCAATATGTTTCTTTTACCAGAAGATACATTCATTCTGAAACAATAGGCATCTAGTTAAATAGCACAGAAAAAGAAGTTACAAAGATGCTGCTTATATCCAGAGGAAGACTTTTCCTACAGGTTACCATACTAACAGTATGTTGTGGAGTACCAAGCAAAAAAAAAAAATGGATTTCAAAGCGCAGGCATAAATAATGTGTGTGTCCAGGGCACACAGATAAAAGGTCCAATACATGGGTAGGGTATATGCATGGTGAGAGGAACTTAAATCTGCAGAGTTTCCCATGATCTCAGTCAGTACTATTGAGTGAGAGATTCCTATCATTGACCTAGAGGACCTCTGCTGCTTTGTTCTCTCTGCCATGCTGCTTCCTGCTGGGTCCCTCCTATGACTTCACCACTGTTAGATATTTCCACTGAGTTGCTCTCTGCTACCATCTGCTGGTCTTTGGCTACTTCATATTCCTCTAATCCTCATCTACCAATAACCAGAGTACAGATTCTAAGCAGCCCTTCCTGTTAGGGAGTCTAGTCAAATGGAACTAGAGAGCTAGCAAAAGCTAGAAGAAATCCTCAAGCTATGATGAAATCTATCCTTTGAATTGCTTTTCTTATTGCTGGGCTCTGCCTCCCTGA
The DNA here is from genome assembly GCF_028372415.1 of Notamacropus eugenii. Lineage (NCBI taxonomy): Eukaryota > Metazoa > Chordata > Mammalia > Diprotodontia > Macropodidae > Notamacropus > Notamacropus eugenii. Next base: position 468,434,921 of record NC_092873.1, on the reverse strand, counting down.
TTCCAGTCTCTTTGCTGATTTGGAATTAGAAAATACCTTTCTATCCTGGTTATACCTCTCTCATTGTTGCTATCTTTTCACAATATCCAGAATACCCCATTTGGTAAAACCTCAGAAGATCTATGTGTAGGCTGAGAGGCTGATTTTCAAACTCCGTAATACCCTTGATTGATACGCAATTCAATCATAGGCTCTTTTCCCCTATGTTCCTGACTTTGTTATAGCATATTGCCAGAAAATTCAGTGGCAACATTTTGGTCCTTAGATGTTTACATTTTTTTCTATGCCCTATGGTGTCTGAATTTACTTTGTAAATAGGTAAATAGGATTCCATCATTTAAAAAATGATAAAAAGAAGAGTTTGCAATCTATAAGGCAATGAACTTGATTTTGAATCCTGGGGGAAAATTTTAGAATGGATTGTTGATTTGATTGTTGGTAAATATCGAGAAGGGAGAGTGATGATTACGAAGAATCAGAACAGACTTCAAAAACAAGCCAAGCCTATCAAAAAGAAAAGAAAAGGAAAGGAATCTGTTAATACAAAAATATTTGTAACAGCTCTTCTTGTGGTGGCTAATAATTGGAACTCAAAGGGATGCCCATCAGATGGGGAATGGTTGAACAAGCTGTGATATATAATTGTGACAGAATATTACCATACTATAACAAATGACAAGCAGGATGATTTCAGAAAAACTTGGAAAAGTTTAAATGAACTGTTGCTAAGCAAACGGAGCAGAACCAGGAGAATATTATATATAGTATAGTATCAGCAATATTGTATGATCAAAACTGTGGATGACAACTATTCTCAGCATATAATGATCCAAGGCAATCCCAGAGAACAAATGATGAAGCAGGTCATCTGCCTTCTAAGAAAGAACTAATATTGTCTGAATACAGACTGAAACACATTATTTATCTTTTTCTTTTTTCTTTCCTTTTCTGTCTTTTCTTTTCTTTCTTCCTTCTTTCTTTGCTTCCTTCCTTCCTTTCTTGTATTCTTGCACAAAATTACTAATATGAAAATATTTCACATGATTGCATATGTATAGCCTATGTTGGATTGCTTACCTTCTCAGGGACATGGAAGAGGAAGGGGAAGAAAAGATAGAATTTGAAACTCACAACTGGAAAAAAAATGTTACAAATTGTTTTAGCATGAAAGTGGTGAAAATATTTTTTAATTTCAAAAAGAATAACTCTTGCTCCAGATTAACGTCATTTACTTATTTTTTTTTAACAAAATTACAACTTAGTAGATGAGGGGAAGACTATTGATCTAGTTTACCTTAATCATAGCAAAGCTATTGATTAAGTGTCTGAGACTATTTTTGAAGAGGAAAATGGAAAGATATTAATTGGACAATCATTTGATTAATTAGATCAGGATTGGTTGAGGTACTAGACTCAAAGGGTAAAACTGGTAATGGTTCAGTGTCAGTGTGACAGGAGATCTCCAGTGTAGTATCCCAGGGATGTGTACTTGTCCAGATCCTATTTAACATTTTAATCAGTGACTTGGATATAAGCATAGATGATATACTAATAAAATCTGGAAATTACACAAAGCTGGGAGGGGTACCTAACACACAGGGTGATGGTTTAGATTCAAAAGGGTTGGACATATTAGAGTATTGGTAAGATATAATAACATGAAATTCAGTGGAGACAAATGTAAAGTCTGGCACTTACGTACAAAAAGTCAACATACATGAAATGAATAGAGAGCAGTTTTTCTGAAAAGAATTTTAAGCAAGTTCAGTATTTCAACTGCCATCAATGTTCTAGTGATGTGGCAGCCAGAAGAGCTAATGATACATTGAGCTGAATTAAGAGGGGCATGGCTTACAGGAATAGGGAGATTATAATCTCACTATACACTGCTTTTGTCAGACCTCATTTGCAGTATTGGGTTTAGTTTTGTACAATCCAGTTTCACAGAATTATTTTATAAACCAGAGGTTGTTTGAGTCTGGCAACTAGGATAGTGAAAAATCTTGAGTTCAAAAGAGAGGAGTTTTAGTTTAACGAAATGGACAGATTTACCCTGGAGAAAAGAAAACTCAGGGGAGATATGGATAACAGCATTTTAATGACTGTCATGTGAAGGAGGAATAAGACTTGTTTTCTTTGGTCTGAGCAGACAGAACCAGGAGCAATAAGTGGGTATTACAAAAGGGCCAATTTGGTATGGGTGTGATGTCAAAAAACAATTCCTAATTGGGCTGGTCAAAAGTAGGTGGTGAGTTTTCCCTCCTTGGAAGTCTTCTTGAAGACAATGGACAACAAATGGTGGGAATTCTTTTGTGGATGAGTTGAACTTAATGGTCACTGAGGTCTATTTCAGTTCTCAAAATCTCTGATTCTATGAATGGATAGTAAAATATATACCACACCCCAGAAAATATGTTAAAGATAACATTTTTTAAAAAAACTTGAACCATGTTTTGGTTAAACCATGCTAAATTATTCCAGACATTTGTGATCATTATTCTATTTCAAGACATGATAAGATAAATATCAAGGAGATGAAAGAGTGAGGAAGTAGTTATTCCTTGGTCTCTACCCTCAGGGTTACTTATGAATTGTATTATCCATATGTCAGATAATATCTGCCTCCGTATTTTCTCAATTTCACCATGACATATATATATATATGTGCATGTGTGTGTGTATGTGTGTGTGTGTGTGTGTGTTTATCAGTATACCATGTACCAAGACATGGTCCTTAGTTTTCAATCTTTCTTTCATTATGTCAAGTAAGGTAATAAATATTAAGAGTATAGACCACACAAGCCTCCATTGATGTGGAAAGGGAAAGAACCAACTACAGTAGACTTTGGGAGCAGAATAATTATAATAGTAGGCATCATGGGAAAATAGATGAATGTTTGTCAGTGGGATAATGAAGTAAATGAACATTAGACATGGAATCATGTATTACTAGAATCTTACAGTTGAAAGAATGATATAAAAACAACCATCCATAGCCAAGGTCATACTCAGAGTATTCCCGGTGTATTAGAAACTACCAGAGTTTACACTTCACTGACAAAGCCTTTGGGAATCCAGATAACCTTAATGCTGTGATAAAGCACCATAGAGTTGGTTAGTCTAATGGGATAAAGAGTCAAAATAGTGTCTGAAAATACTCATGTGTTTTTATAGTATTATTTAAAAAATGTTTTGCTCTCCTATAAGTCTACTATCTTTAACACAGCAAAATACAACAAGTTTTGTTTCAGAGTCCAACATGACCATCTACATGTTTTTTCCCTGTCTGGTAGTAATGCAAATTTGAATAACAAGATCTTAAAGCAAATGGAAATACGTCCAACTCATAATCAAATGAAGATGCTATAGTCTCATTGACAAAGGACATTCAGGAAGTATGCCCTTCTCAGCACCATATCATTTGACCAACTTTCTGAAAGGGAGATGGAATAAGTTAAATCAGAAACCTGAATTTCATCATAAAGATGGAAGAACACATCTTTAGCTTATTTTCCTGAAAAGCGGTGGTTTGTGTTATTATATGCAACTCACACAGTTAAAACACAGGTAGCAAATTTCAGGCATGACAAAGTAGAGACATACATATGGATGAATCAAGAGGCATGAAAATATGTAACTTTTATTATCTGTGTACTGGATGTTCTAAAAATAAAATTGTATAAGGGAACATCACTAATATCAAGTCTTACAAATTGGAGTATGTGGAGATAAAACAGATTGAAAGAGAAATAAGTTACATTTTTATTTATTCATTTTTCCCTTGCTTTATTTTTCTTGTGTTTTTTGCAAAAAAATCAATATGGAAATGTTTTGCATTATTTCATATATATAATTGATGCCCTACTGCTTGCCTTTTCAATGGGTAAAGGGACAGATGAAGAAAAAGAGAGAATTTGGTTCTCAAACTTTTTAAAAATGAATGCCAAGATAAATATAATTTGTTTTTTAAAAAGATGTTGACTACAAGTAGGAGAAAGACATATAAAGGAAGCTAATATATTAACATGTCCATGATTTCCAGTTTGCCCCTCTAGACAACAATGAGATTTCTACTTGGGTAAGATCAAAGCTTATTTCTTGGTTTATTGAGATTTCAGCTTGTCTCTGTCTAAAGCAAAGAAACAAAACAAACAACAAAAAACCTTGCAATACTCATTCACTCTTAAGTATTACCTGACATACTCCAATTTATAAAATTTCTTCAATTTCTGTTTGGCTCCAACTTTACGATGGGTTTAATCACTATATATTACCTGTGATGGTCTTTGTGTTCCTAGCATTTGGAGAGAAGGATCCAACCTGGTGGGTATAAGATTTGGTTGCTTTTGCTCTATAAAAGAAAGCCAACAGGACAACTTGCTTCTTTTAAGTCTAAAAATTGTGCCCCTAAACCGTCGATATTTATAGAGTCACATGGGTGTAATCCTGGTTCAGTACCTCATTTCAGAGGATAACAGAGTGGCTGGCCTTGTGGCCCCATCTCCTGTCCCCTTCCAGGTAGTAATCAAAGTCTGCATGCAAGCCTCATTTAAACACTCCTTGTGAATATACACATCTTATATGGTTCATCCATTTGGAATTTATTTTGGTGTATGAGATAAGATTTTTGTCTTCTTAATTTTGTTTCCCAAAAAACTGCTTTCCAGTTTTCTCAGGAGATTTTTTCAATAAAATTTCTTCCCCCAATAGTTTATGTTCTTGGGTTTATTGTGAATTGGAAGAAAGTATGACTTTGTTTCTAGGTCTTACTTATTCAAATGATCTGGTTTTCTTCTTTAAAAAAAAAAATCAGAGATGGTGGAGTAGAAAGATGTACATACTCTAGCTCTTCCCCCACATCCCATAAAACACCTGTAAATAAAAATTCTCAGCAAACTCTGGAACAGCAGAAGCCACAGAACAACAGAGTGGAGAAGATTTCCAGCCCAGGGTGACCTGGAAAGCTGATGGGAAAGGTCTGTCACACTGAACACAGAGCGGAGCACAGCCTAGCCTTGGTCACACAGCACAAGGAGGAGCAGGACTAGAGCAGACTTCAGGGACAGAATCCCAGAAGCAGCGATTCACAGATCCCTTAACCCACAGGTGCCAAAGGTCAGTGACAGGGCTTTTTCAACCAGAGGGAGAAGGGAGTAGGGTCCTCCCCTAGCCCTGGCCCCAGGCAGCAGCAGCAGGAGCAGCAGCTGCACAGCTTGTGGCAGGTGGCTATGGTGGCTGAGGCAGCAGCCAGGGTCCATTGTTGAAGCAGCTCAACTTAAAGCCCCTGGGAGAATTGAGCAGCTGATCTGAACCTCTGTCCTGAGCACTGTCCTGGGGTGTGGAAGAGCTGGAGGACCCTGAGGAGTGAATTCCACTCCCTTGATTGTGCCACCTTGGAGGAACCAAGAACTTACAGGTCCGCAGAGGACACCCTACTCTTAACAAAAGACCCAAAAGTCAAGTAACTGGTTGGAAAAATGCTGAAAAAGGGGGAAGTAAAAGACTATAGAAGGTTACTTTCTTGGTGAACAGGTATTCTCTTACATTTTTTTGGGTGAGGAAGAACAATGTTTACGATCAGGGGAAGGCATAAAAGTCAAGGTTTCTGCATCCAAAACCTCCAAAATAAATATGCAATGGTCCCAGGCCATGGAAGAGCTCAAAAAGGACTTTGAAAATCAAGTAAGAGAGGTAGAGGAAAAATTGGGGAGAGAAATAAGAGAGATGCAAGAAAATCACTAAAAATGAGTCAACAGCATGCTAAAGGAGAAAAAAAATGCTGAAGAAAATAACACTTTTAAAAATACGCTAACTCAGAGGGGGCAGAGCCAAGACAGCAGAGTAGAAAGATGCATATACTCTAGCACTTCTCCCACAGCCCACAAAATACCCCAAAAATTGCTGAGGAAAATGACACCTTTAAAAAGAGGCTAGCTCAGTTGGAAAAAGAGGTCCAAAAAGCCTATGAGGAAAAAGAGGCATTAAAATGTAGAATTAGCCAAATGGAGGAGAAGGTTCAAAAGTCACTGAACAAAACAGTTCTCTAAAAGAGAGAATTGAGTTCAGGGAAATGAATGACTATGAGATAAAACAAGCAGTTAGAAAACAAAACCAAAAGTTTGAAAAAATAGAAGATAATGTGAAACATCTCATTGGAAAAACAACTGACCTGGAAAACAGATCCAATAGAGACAATTTACAAATTATGGGACTACTCAAAAGCCATGATCCAAAAAAGAGCCTAGACATTATCTTCCATGAAATTATCAAGGAAAACTGCCCTGATATTCTAGAACCAGAGGGAAAATAAATATTGAAAGAATCCACCAATAACCTCATAAAAGAAACCCCAAAAGAGAAACTCCTAGGAATACTGTGGCCACATTTCAGAGTTTCAAGGTCAAGGAGAAAATACTGCAAGCAGCTAGAAAGAAACAATTTGAATATTGTGGAAACACAGTCAGGATAACACAGAATCTGGCAGATTCAACATTAAGGGATCGAAGGACTTGGAATAGAATATTCCAGAAGTCAAAGGAACTGGGATTAAAACCAAGAATCACCTACCCAGCAAAACTGAGTGTAATACTTCAAGGGACTAAATGGTCATTCAATGATACCTAGGACTTTCAAGCATTCATGTTGAAAAGACCAGAACTGCATAGAAAATTTCACTTTCAAACACAAGTCAAGAGACGCTTGAAAAAGTAAACAGGAAAGAGAAATCATAAAAAGACTTTCTAAAGCTGAACTGTTTACATTCCTACATGGAAAGAAAATATTTATAACTCTTGAGACTTTTCTTAGTATTTGGGTAGGTGGAAGGATTGTATACACACACACACACACACACACACACACACACACAGTACAGGCTGTGTTGAATCAGAAGAGATGATATCCACCAAAGAAAGATATAAAATAAAAATTAAGGGGTGAGGAAATGCTGGAAGGAGAAAGGGAGAAATGGGATGAGGCAAGGCTATAACTCATTAAATAGATAAAGAAAAATCTTGTTCAATGGAGGAGAAAAGGGAGAAGGAGAGAGGGGAAAAGTGAAGCTATTCTCTCCACATATGTCTTAGGGAGGGAATAACATGCTCACTAAATTTGGTATGAAAATCTATCTTATACTACAGGAAAGTAAGGGAGGCAACAAGCAGGGTGAGGGGGATGATGGAAGGGAAGGTAAATGGGAGACGGGAGTAACTAGAAGTAAACACTTTTGGGAAGGGACAAGGTCAAATGAGGGAATAAAAAAATAAGGGGGGTTAGAGTAGGATAGAGGACAATACAGTTGGTATTACAGAACATGATTATTATGGAAGTCCTTTGCAAAAAAACACGTATATAACCTGTATTGAATTGCTTGACTTCTCAGTGGGGATGGGGAGGGAAGGAGGGAGGGAAAGAAGGTGGAATTCAAAGTATTAGAATAGAATTTTGAGAATTATTATTGCATATAACCAGGAAATAAGAAACACAGGGAATGGAGTGTAGAAATTTATCTTGCACTACAAGAAAAGAGAAAAGATGAGGATAAGGGAAGGGTGGGATACGATAGAAAGGAGGGCTCATTGAGGGAAGGGGTAATCAGAATGCAAGGTATTAGGGGGTGGGGAGGATGGGAGAGATGGGGAGAAAAATTAGAAATGTTACAAAGTGATGTAAAAGCAATTAGTATTAAAACAATTGCCTGAATTAATTACTGAGACTAAATCAAAGGCATCTTTAGTTTGGCGAAATGAATTTTGGTCTAAGTCTTCAAGAGACAGATAACTTCAGGTAAAATTTGGCATTGACGGAAAAGTTAACGTTTTAATGGTAAATTTGATTTTATGATTGCTATTTAATCAGGAACTAGAACATGTAGAGAAAGGCATGTAAGCCACTTAAGACTTACCTCAAAAGATGTTCTTTAGCCAATGTGAAATTATAGTCATATCTGAAACCTAGTTATTGGAACTTACTATTAAATGACTGTTCTTCTGAGTCTAATTCCAAGTATGGATAGCAACAAAGGCAGTCTGAGCCTCCAATCCATGATGCCAGTAAGCCTGTGAGATGCTGGTATGAACTGAAAAAGGTGATCTCATGGGAATGGTGGGAGAGCAGCTGTTCAGCCTGGGCCAAGGGAGGATCCTCCTGACTCAATTTCCCCACTGACACCTGGCAGACTCTAAGCCTGACTGAATGCAAGTTGACAATCTACTCCTGCCTGGAACTGACATGAAGTTGGGGAGATATTGTTTCCCTGCAATGTCCCTACTCTTACTGGCAATTTCCTATAGTCTAAAGGTTTGTAAGCTTAATCCCAGATCTATTAAATTATAGATTGTTGGTAGGGGAACATCTGAGGGCAAGTCTAAAATTAAGCTTAAGACTATAGACCAACAACAATAAGTTAAGGTCCTTTAATTCTTAGTAATAGTGTGGAGATAATTAGGTCAAGGGCTTATGAAGTTAGCATATATAGTTATTATTTGTGTCTCAGTTGGGTAATGGCAAAAAGGAAAAAAGGTCATTTGTGGTCTATATTGTATGCTTTAAAAGAAATATCACTTGACCAAAAAAAAAATCACCTGACCAAAACTCAACTGGCAAGAGAGGTCCAAAAAGCTAATGAGGAGAAGAATGCTTTAAAAAACAGAATTAACCAAATGGAAAAGGAGGTTCAAAAGCCCACTGAAGAAAATCATTCTTTAAAAATTAGAATGGAACAGATGGAAGCTAATGACTTCATGAGAAACCAAGAAAATTACAAAACAAAACCAAAAGACTGAAAAAATGGAAGATAATGTGAAATATCTCATTGGAAAAACAACTGACTTGGAAAATAGATGCAGGAGAGACAATTTAAAAATTATGGGACTACCTGAAAGCCATGATCAAAAAAAGAGCCTAGACATCATCTTTCATGAAATTATCAAGGAAAACTGCCCTGATATTCTAGAACCAGAGGGCAAAATAAATATTGAAAGAATCTACCAATCACCTCCTGAAAGAGATCCAAAAAGAGAAACCTGTAGGAATATTGTAGTCAAATTCCAGAATTCCCAGGTCAAGGAGAAAATATTGCAAGCAACTGGAAAGAAAAAATTTGAGCATTGTGAAAATACAATCAGGCTAACATAGGATCTGGAAGCTTCTACATGAAGGTATCAAAGGGCTTGGAATAGGATATTTTACAAGTCAAAGGAACTGGGATTAAAACCAAGAATCACCTACCCAGCAAAACTGAGTACAATAATTCAGAGGAAAAAATTGTCATTCAATGAAATAGAGTACTTTCAAGCATTCTTGATGAAAATTCAGTGCTGAAAAGAAAATTTGACTTTCAAACACAAAAATCAAGAGAACCCTGAAAAGGTAAACAGGAAAGAGATATCATAAAGGACTTACTAAAGTTGAACTGTTTACATTCCTGCATGGAAAGGTAATGTTTGTAATTCTTGAAATTTTTCTCAATATCTGGGTAGTTGGAGGGATTACACACACACACACACACACACACACACACACACACACACACACGCACGCGCACACACACACACACATATATACACATGTAGACAGAGACAGGGACAGAGAGCACAGGATGAGTTGAATAGGAAGTGATCATATTTAAAAAAATAAAATTAAGGGGAGAGAGAGGAATGTATTGGGAGGATAAAGGGAGAAATGGAATGGGGCAAATTATCTTTTATAGAAGAGGCAAGAAAAAGCTTTTCCAATGGAGGGGAAAAGAGGGAAGGTGAGAGGGAAAAAGTGAAGCTTACTCTCATCACATTTGGCTCAAGGAAGGAATAACATGCACACTCAATTTGGTATGAAAATCTATCTTACACTACAGGAAAATAGGGGGGAAGGGGATAAGAAGGGTGGGGAGGATGATAGAAGGGGGGGCAAATGGAAGGATTGAGCAATTAGAAGTAAATACTCTTGGGGAGGGAGAAGGTCAAAAGAGAGAACAGAGGAAATGGGGAGCAGGATCGGATGGAGGGAAATATAGTTAGTCTTATACAACATGACTATTATGGAAGTCATTTGCAAAACCACACATATATAGCCTATATAGAATTGCTTGCCTTCTCAGTGGGGATGCATGGGGAGGGATGGAGGAAAAGAAGTTGGAACTCAAAGTTTTAGGAACAAATGTTGAGAATTGTTTTTGTGTACAGCTGGGAAATAAGAAATACAGGTAATGAGTTAGAGAAATTTATCTTGCCTTACAGGACAAGAGAGAAGATGGAGATAAGGAAAGTGAGGGGTGTTAGAAGGGAGGGCACATTGCAGAATGCAAGGAGTTTTAGGGTGGGGGAGGGGAGAAATGGGGAGAAAATTTGGAACTCAAAATTTTGTGGAAATGAATGTTGAAAACTTAAAATAAATTTTAAAAAATCAGTATTGGACAGTTTTAAATACTTCAGCTTTACAATATAATTCAAAAATCTAGTAACAGCAGATCCCCATTTTATTCTCACTTTAAAAATATTTCCATTGATATTCCTGTTTAATTGTTATCCAATATGGATTTTTATTACTTTGCCTAATTATCTAAGGATTCCTTTGGTAATCTGATTGTCATAGTACTAAATATGTATATGAATTCATTTTATATTTATGCAAGCATCTGAGTAGTGCATTAGCTAGAGTACTTGGCTGGGAGTCAGGAAGAGCTGAATTCAAATCTAGATACTTCACAGCTATGTCACCCTGGGCAAGTCATTTAACCTCTGTCTTATTTTCCCTATCTATAAAATGTGGATAGTAATAGCACCTACCTCACAAGGTTGTTCTAAATTTTTTATTTCTTTTGGCTGATTTTCCTATCAGTTTTTTCTCCTGATAATTGTTTTCTTTTTTTTATTTTTGTGGGTCATATTTACTTTATTTGACACATTTCCAGCTATTTTGTTGTGAGGCACTAAAACTGAGCTTAGGGCCATCTCCACTCAACCTGACTTTTGTCCTGTCATTGGACTTCATTGATTCTGTTTATGCTTCTCTTGGGTCTTGATATTGGAGATCAAATCTTTGCTTTAATTCTGGTCTTCTTCTTATGAAAGATTGAAATCTTCATATTTCATTGAGTGAAATTTTTATGTTTAATTTCACCAGGTAAGTGATTCTTGGTTGTACTCCTAGCTCCTTTGCTTTCCTGAATATCATGTTCCATCTTTTAAGGTTGCAGCTGCTAAGTCCTGTGTAATCCTCATTTAGGCTTTGTTATATTTGAATTACTTATTTCTGTATACTTGCAGTATTTTTTCCTTGACCTGATAGTTCTGAAATTTGGCTATAACATTCTTTGGAGTTTTTATTTTTGGATCTCTTTCCTGAGGTAATCTGTGGATTCATTCAATTCCTGTTTTGCTCTCTGATTTCAGGACATAAGGACAGTTTTGCTTGATAATTTCTTGAAATGTTGTCTAGGTTCTCCTTTTCATTATGCTTTTCAGGTCTTCCAATGATCCTGACACTGTCTCTTCTGTCTTACTTTCTATGTCAGTTGTTTTTTCCATGAGGTATTTTACATTTTCTTCTATTTTTCTCATTCTTTGAATTAGTTTGATTGATTCCTGTTGTCTTATAAAGTCATTAGCTTCCACTTGCCGAATTCTAACTTTTAAGAAGTTATTTTCTTCAATTAGTTTTTCTACTATCTTTTCTATTTGGCCAATTGTACTCTGTAAGGGACTTGTTTTCTTTGGTGGATTTTTGCATTTCCTTTTCCATTTGACCAGTTCTACTTTTTAAGTAGTTGTTTTCTTTTTCCAGGCTGTTGACTCCTTTTTCCATATTTTTTTCATCACTCTCATTTCTTTTCCTAATTTTTCTTCTACCTGTCTTATGTGGTTTTTAAGCTCCTTTTTAAGTTCTTCCATGAGTTCTTTCTAAACTTGAGACCACTTCCTATTTCTCTTTGAGGTTTTGTCCATAAGTGTTTTGACATTATTGTTTTCTTCTGAGTTTGTGTCTTGATTCTCCTTATCACCAGTAATAACTTTCTATGGCCAGATGCAATTATTTTTGTTTTTTCTCATTTTTTTTGTCTTTTTCCTTTTCTAAAAAATTTGGTCTCTGCTCTGGGTATGGAAGGAACTCTGTTTCAGGCTTCTTGTATTAGTGGTTACAGGCCCTGGTGGTTTTTCTGGTGCTTTACTGATGTTGCCATAAGGTTGATGAAGTATGCTTGTGTCTGGTGCTACACTGAGGGAGTGGAGTGGAGGGTGGCTGGTGCTGCTGGAGGCCTTAGGAGTCTGACAGCTTACCTGGTACTGAACCAGGGTCTTAGTACTAGTCTCTGCTGAGGCTGATGAAGCATTTCTGCATTTCTTCAGGGACACACTGAAGCATATGGAGGCCTGTCTATTGGTGGTTGCCTATTTTCCCAGAGCTAAGCTGAAACATGTGGTAAAGGCCTGGCACTAACAGATGCCTGTTTACTTAGGCACCCTTAGGGGTGGTATCTACCTATTTTCCCAGGGCCATGCTGAAGCATGTGGCAAGTCTCAGAACTGGGGCCTGCCCATTCCCCTGGCTATGCTGAGGCATGTGAGGGGCCCTGGTGTTGGCATTTGCCTACTCCACAGAACTGGGGTTTCAGAACTATGACTGGTTTGCTGAGGTAGAACTTACTGCTGGCTTGCTGGGACGCTTCCTTCCCTGAACTGCACTCCCTTTTCTGCTGGTCATCTAAATCTCTTGAACTCAAAGGTTTTTACTCCATTTTTTTGCTGGTTCTGTTTTTCCAGGATTTGTTTGGGGGCACTATTTTGTGCTTGTTTGGAGGTGAATATGAGGAAAGAAGTTTAGAATGAGTAGCCATGATAATAAAAGAGGGTTTGTCAGTATTGGGATAAAGTTTCCAGCTCAAAAGTGGATTAGTCCTCCCCTTTATTTTGTAGTTCCCCAGACATGACATTTTGCTTCTTGTTTCCATGCCTTTGCCTAGGATATCCCCTATATCTAGAGGTCATTCCCTCCTTACTTCTTCCTCTTGTATCCCCTTACTTATTTCAATACTCAGTCCAAAAACAACTTTCCACTTGAAATCTTTCCTGATCCCCTAAGCTGCTAGCATCAACACCCCATATGTATACATATAGAATGACTTTTGTCTTTTTTTGTATTTGTATATACATAGTGCTTGGTACACAGTAGGTATTTAATAAATGCTTATTAATGGATTCATTGAATGACTGAATGAAAACTCATAGTGGGAGTGGGGTGAGAAAAAAAATCTATGTTTCAATTAATGTGTTCAAACCAATGGACAATATGCAAAATAACTAGTGATTAGATGAGGTAAGAGATATTGAAAGACTACACAGTTTATAGTCACAACCAGAAGTCCACAAGTGCATGGTAAACAGCAGCTGATTTTGGGGGATGAGAGAAATTAAGGCGAGATGAGAAGAAGTCAAAGTTGAAGTACAAGTACCAAAACCAGAATAGAAAGCAGGCAGACACACTCCAAGGTCACAGGGTATAGAATGCTTCTTCTCCTCTTTACCATTTACTTAAAGAAGAGCTTCATTGACCCTATCCATTTAAACTGAGTGGAGTCAAATGGGGATTTAAAAACTTTGTACTCTACCTACATGTAATCTGCCAACATTCATTTTTCAAGATGCAGATGAGTCAATTGCAAGTCTTAGCAGTGAAACAATATCTCCTGTGATGTTTCTCAAATCTTTGCTCAGTTCCAGAAGGCATTATGAACAACACAAAAGGATCTCAATTGCATAAATCTCTTGAAAAAACAACATGCCAAAAAATGAATAAATAAATAAATGAAAAAGAAGAAAAACTATTAATGGAACTCTCATTCCTGAAACAACAAAGAACTATGTTTTAGAGTTAGCAGGTTAATTAAGAAATCTCTTATTGGTGAGAAAGAGCTGGCATATTTCCAATTCAGATTGATATTCTCCAAAGCATAGACATAAATGATGTTTGTTCAATGCCATTAAGATGTGTTGCCTAATCTTCTAGAGAACAACCCGTATTAATAACAAGGTTAAAGTCAAGTAATTAGAAAAAAATACATTCCTCTTTGTTGTAGATTTTCTTGGATAAAGCAATACTCTGAAAAATTTAATAGAATATACTACTATTGGGATAAACAACACAAAGGGACAGTTCAGTGACTATTAACATGGTTAAAAAAAGAATAATATAGTCAATTTATGTTGAGTTATCGATGTGATTTAAATAACTCTCAATTTGGTGGAGTTTTCCCTCTTAAAATCATGTCAAACAAAACCTCAGAGGGTTTTTTTAAGTTCCTTCTCAGGAATTTCAGTAATTTGTATAGACTTATTTAAACTTCTTATGCCTCTCTAGTTGCAGGTATAATTCTATAGAACTAGTTGATTCTACAAATTCAGTGTTATACACATGCATGCACATATGTGTATGCATGTGTGTGTGCATATGTGTGTGTGTATGTGTGGAGAAGCATGGAGTGTGTAAAGATTCAGAAAAGACCTGAGTTAATGATTTGACTGGCATGCACTGGCTACCTTACCATGGGAAAAGTCCTTTAATTTCTCAGTGCACCAAAAAAAAATCTCTAAGAGTAAAGAATATTAGCTTTAGATTAGTCAGAACTTCATTGAGAGAAGTCAAGAATATGAAGACAGTTATTCAGTTAATACTCATGTATTAAGTCTGTGTCAGGCACTGTAAGTCCTAAGGATACAAAGAAAAGCAAAAAATAGTCCCTGACTTTTAAGACTTCACAATATAATGGAGAAAACTATGCAAACAACAATGGATAAACAAGTTATATACAGTATACATAAGAAATAATTAACAGAGAGAAGGTAGTAGAATTAAGAGGGATAGAGGAAAATTTCCTATAAAACCTTGGGAAGTGTAATCATGTTTATGGAGTGAGAAGAGGGTGAGGGTCTATAGAAAAATATCATTGGATATAGAGATAAGAAAGTCATTAATAACCTTGAAGAGAGTTGTTTAAGTAGGGAAGTGAGGACAGACTAATATCCCAAGGGCTTAGGAAATTTGAGGGGAATTAAGAAGTAGTAAAAGCAAGTATAGACACCATTCTATAGAATTTTGAGAGTGAAAGAAAGTAAAAAGTATAACAGCTTAATGGAAGAGCAGTGTCAAGGAAAATTTAGTTATGATAGGCTAGCCAGAATATACTGAAGGGAAGGACTGAGAGATAACAAGAAATCAAAAATAGACAAAGGAAAGAAAATTGATGAAGCAAGGTCTTTGAAGAGATGGGATCAATGGTACAGGAAGATGAGTAAGTGTTGGCAAAGAAAAAGAACGGAACCTTACTCTGACCCTAAAGAGGAGGAAAGGATAGGTGATGATACTGAGTGGTTTAGAGAAGTGGACAAAGGGGGCTAGTTATCCAATGGCTCAATTTGTACAAAGTAAGAGATCAAGTTATCTTCAAGAAGAAAGGAGCATGAATTTGAGGTAGGGCTTAAATAGTTAAGACAAAATTTGAAAAAGTGGTTGCGGAAGATGTGATAGAATAAAACCTAGCAAAGAGAAAGGCAGTGAGAGCCCAGCTGAGGTTAGATGTGTGATTTGCATCAGCACTATTGGGCTACCTGGAAGTAGAATCAGAATAGGAGTTACCATCTAGAAAACTGACAAGGAATAGATCTTGAGATGTATGTCTTTGTAGGCAGGAACGTAAGGGCAAAAATGTATTGGGGAGAGCCTGGAGGTCAACATTAACACCCTGACTATTCCTATCTGATGCTGAATTCAAAGAGATCCAGAAGGTCTAAGATAAGTCTCAAAGAGAAAAAGAACTGCAAATCAAGCCAAGGTATTTTTTCATCTTTGATTTCAGTGACTGAGTGATTCAGATGCAGCACAGTGGGTAGGGTTTTGGAGAAAGGGACTAAACAATCAAAGCTGACTAACTGTCATGGGCAATGTATAATAGAATAAAAAATCAATACAGACATCATGACCATCCAACATCTTTGCTGGCTCCCTTAGCAGTATGCCACCTGCAAGCTGGTCACCGTGACATTCAGAGAAATGAAATGGGTGGAGAGGGGTTCATAGTAACCTGCATTTGGGGGATTGTAGAATAATGTAGGTTCCAACACTGCCCCAATCACTAAGGCAGGAGGTAACCAGTGTCACCAGAGAGGCCTCATGCATAGCTATGGAACTGAGGGTGGCCAGCATCCCACATACAGTGGATGATTTAGCTTCAGCATCCTGATTAAGTTGCCAGGAACTAAAATATAAGAGCAAGGAGAGAGACAGAGGTGGCCTAATGAAGCAATGATTTAAAAAGAAAAAAGAAAAAATTCCTAAGCAGCCAGGCTTAGGCATGCAATTGACTTTCTCAGCTTCAATAATTTCTTATTCCACCCACATATCTCTTCCCTCACTTCCACCCCCAGGAGGAGTGGGCAGCCATCACCTGCCTAATGGGTTAAAAAATGCAGCCACCCATCAGGGCTGAGGGCAGGATTCTAAATTAAAAGAGAAAGACAATGGGGAGGAAGAGAATATGTGGGAGTACCCCCCCAAACCTTCATTTCAAGAAAATGTTCCTGTAAAAAGGAGTAGCCTCAAGAAAGCAGGTGACCTAGTCACAATTCCAGGACAGAGAAGAGTGCTTGGGTCACTCATAAAGGAACAGGGGCATTGGTATCCATTTCAAACAAAAAGGAGCCCTAGTACTAGTATTTGCAAGAGAGAAGAGGACCTGATCACAATTCCAGGACCAAGGAGAGCACCAGCACTTGTAGTGGCTAGTGAACAAGATCTTTTCCTGGGTAAAGACCAGAGCACAGTCCAGGAGAGCAATAACCACACCTCTCCTTAAATTATACCACGTCAGAAACACTAAAAACTTACAGACCCCCCAGAATAAGCTCTGAAAACTGAAGCACAAAAACCTGAAGCTTGGGACAGTACCACCTCCACCTTGGGAGCACAGTCAACTTTACCATAAAGTTAAAATTCAAGAAATAGGTTAAAAAAATTTTGTTGTTCAGTCTTGTCCAACTTTCCATGACCCCTATGGACCATAGCATGCCAGGTCTTCCTATCCTTTATTATATCTTGAAGTCTTCCAGGTTTGTGTTCTTTGTTTCCATGATATTATCCATCTCACTCTCTACTATCCCTTTTTTGCCTTTAATCTTTCAGAACATTAGAGTCTTCTCCAATGAGACCCTTGTCTTCATTATGTAGTCAAAGTATTTAAGCTTTGATGTCAGTATTTGACCTTCCAGTGAATAGACTGAATTAATTTCTTTTAAGCATTGATTGGCTTGACCTCTTAGTTGTCCAAAGGACTGTTAAAAGTTTTCTCCAGCATGACAATTCAAAGCATCAATTTTGTAGTCCTCAGCTTTCCTTATAGTCCAAGTCTCATAAACATATATTGCTACTGGAAAAATTATAGCTTTGACTACGTGGACCTTTGTTTGGCAAGGTGGTGTCTCTATTTTTTAGTATGCTGTATAGATTTGCCATAGCTTTCCTTCCAAAGAGCAAACATCTTTTAATGTCATGGCTAGAGTCAACAACTGCAGTGATCTTTGAGTCCAAGAATATAAATCTGACACTGCTTCTATTTCTTCTCCTTCTTTTTGCCAGAAAGTGATGGGACCAGTTGCCAAGATCTTAGGGTTTTTTTTATGTTAAGCTTCAAATCGGCTTTTTCACTCTTCTTTTCCACCCTCATTCCTTTTCACTGTTGGTCATCAGAGTGCTATCATCTGCATATGTGAGACTGTTTATATTTCCCTCAGCAATCTTAATCCCAGCTTTTGATTCATCCAGCCTGGCATTTCACATGATATATTCTACATATAAGTTAAATAAATAAAGTGACAATATAGAGCCTTGTCATACTCCTTTTCCAATCTTAAACCAATTAGTTCTTCCATGTTCAGTCCTAATTGTTGCTTCTTGGTCCTCATACAGGTTCCACTAGATAAAAAATGATCTGGTACCCCCATCTCCCTAGGACTTGCCACATTTTGTTGTGATCCACATAGTCAAAGGCTTTAATGTAGTCAATGAAGCAGAAGTAGATGTTTTTCTGGAGCTCTCTTGCTTTCTTCATAATCTAGTGAGTGCTGGTAATTATCTCTACTTCTTTTGCCTCTCTGAAAACCAGCCTGTTCTTCTGGTTCTCAGTTCAGATATTGTTGAAAGCTAGCTTGCAGTATCTTAGGCATAATCTTGGTACCATGTGTAATGAACACAATTGTTCAATCATTTGACATTGCCCTTCCTTAGGATTGGGGCATAAATTGATTTTCCAACCCAGTGATCATTGTTGTGCTTTCCAAATACACTGGCATATTGAGTACAGCACTTTAACAGCCTCATCTTTTGGGATTTAAATAGCTAAGTGGAATAGATTAGGAAATCCATCACCTCCACTAGTCTTATTGTTAGCAATGTTTCCTAATGCACAATTGACCTCATTCTGGGAGGGCAGGGGTGGATTGAACAACAACAAAAAATTAGCTAATCATTAGAAGTTACTATGGTAACAGGGAAGATCAAGACATGAATGCAGAAGGCAACAAAGTCAATACAGCGTCAAAAAAAATGTAAATTGGATACAAGTTCAATAAGCACTATCTGGAAAAAGAATAATCTAGAAACCTTCCCAATAAGATCAGGGGTGAAACAAGGATGTCCTTAATCACCACTATTACTGAATATTGCACTAGAAATTCTAACTATAGCAATAAGAGAAGAAAAATGAATTGATGGAATAAGAACAGGTAAAGAGGAAACAAAACTATCACTCTTTGTAGATGATATGATGATATACATAGAGAACACTAGAGAACCAACTTAAAAACTAGTTGAAATAAGTAACTTCAGCAAAGGCCCAAGATATAAAATAAACTCATAGAAATCATCAGCATTTCTAGGTATTACCAACAAAGTCCAGGAGGAAGAGATAGAGAAATTCAACTTTAAATAACTGTAGAAAATATAGACAATTTAGAGTCTACCTGACAGACAAACCCAGGATTTACATGAACACAATTACACAATACTTTTCACACGAAGTTAAATCTAAACAATTGTAAAAATATTAATTGCTCATGGGTGGACTGAGTCAATAGAATACAAATGACTCTTCTTTCTAAATTGATTTAAATATTCAATGCCATTCCAACCAAACTATCAGAAGTTTTTTTTTTTTTAATGGAGCTGGAAAAAATATAAGCAAATCCATCTGGAAAAACAAATTGGCAAGAATATCAAAGGAAATAATTTTAAAAATGTGAATGAAGGTGGCTTAGCAGTAGCAGATCTCAAACTGCATTACAAAGCAGTTATCAAAGCAATCTTGTACAGGTTAAGAAATAAAGTGGTGAACCAGTGAAATATGTTATATACATAATATATAGTAATAAATGACTTTAATAACCTAGTGTCTGATAAGCACAAATATCAAAATTTTAGGGACAAGAAATCACTATTTGGAAGTCACCTACTTGAAGTTCCTGGAGGCAAGATGGTGGAGTGATCTGTAAATGTTCTCCCTGCCCTCTTGTTGCCCTTGAAAAACTCAGAATATTTCCCCAGGAAAAATTCTGGAAAAATAGGATTAACTGAAGGGATAAACTGTTTCTTAGACCATGAGGCTATCAAAATTGCAAATGGGGTCCCTCTTGCTGTGTTTGAAAGGGACCAGTGCAGGACCAGAGCTGTCACAGACTGCTGCACCTCAGCTAAGCGGGAAGAGATCCTGAGCCCCGGGGCAGGGGGGGGTGGTGGTGGTTGTAGTCTGTATGTACCAACACTAGGATCCCAGAAGTTCCTTAGCACAGCCAGGGAATTGGGAGGACACTAGCACAGATGGGGTTCACTAACTACTGATACTGCCTCCACTTTACATCAGGAGAGGAGACCTCCTGCTGCTAGACCACTCCTCCTCTATGCCTCATGCAGTGACCTCCAGAGTAACACTGGGGAAACTCAGAAAGACTTCACCTGACCTCTGCTCTGGCACACCAGCCAACTCAGTACCAGGTAAGCTGCAGCATTCTAGCTTCTAGCTGAAAGAACCAGAGGCCACAATACACAAAGCCTCAAGTTTCGAGGACAAGAAATATGGGACAGAAGGAAAAAGGAAATCATCATGAGCAGGAAGCAAACCAGAAAAGAAAAGATCATAGAATCTTACTATGGGGACAAGAAGCAAAACATAGATACCAAAGAGGTCAGTATTGAAACCATACTCCCATCTGAAACTTCAAAGGGAATATGAATGGGTCTCAAGCCCAAAGAGAATTCTTGGAAGAGCTCAAGAAGGATTTTAAAAGCCAAATTAGAGAAGTAAAAGAAAAACTGACCAATGACTTTAAAAATATGAAAAAAAGAATTCGCTGAAAAGAATAACTCCTTAAAAAGGAAAATTGGACAAATGCAAAAGGAGATGTAAAAGTTAACTGAAGAAAACAATTTGATAAAAATTAGAATCAGAAAAGTAGAAGCTAATGACTCTAGAAAGACTCAAGAATCAGTCAAACAGAATCTAAAGAATGAACAAATAGAAGAAAATGTAAAATACCTCATTGGAAAAACAACTCACATGGAAAATCAATCCAGGGGAGAAAATCTAAGAGTTATTGGTCTCCCAGAAAGCCATGATGAAAAAAAAGAGCCTGGAAAATATCTTCCAAGAAATTGGAAACTGCCCAGAGGTCCTATATCCAGAGGGCAAAAGGGTGATCTAAAGAATCCACCATTCACCTGCTGAAAGGGATCTCAAACTGAAAACACCAAGGAATACCAAATTCCAATATTATCAAGAGAAGAAAAAAATACCACAGGAAGTCAGAAATTCAAATATCAAGGAGCTACAGTCAGAATCACATAGGACCTTGTAGCTTCTAAATTAAAAGATCAGAGGAATATGATATTCCATAAGACAAAGGAGGTTGGACTACAACCACAGGTCAATTACCCAGCAAAACTGAGCATAATATTTCAGGCAAGAAGATAGATATTCATTAAAATAAGGATTTCCAGACGTTCCTGATGAAAAGGCCAGAGCTCAATAGAAAACTCAGTCTTCAAACACAGGTCCCAAGAGATGGATAAAAAGGTAAACAAGGGGGAAAAAACACTTAGCAATAATGGCAAACTATTAACATTCCTATAACGGAAGATGATACTTTTTAATTTTGAGAACTATCATATTTATAATGATATATAAAAGGGATATACATAGATAGAGGGAGTGGTATAAAGTAAGTGATGTCATGATTAAAATGTGATTTAAGTGTGTGAAGGGATTGTAACAAAAGGTGTGAAAAGGAGGAGGCAGAAAAAGGTAAATCATATCAAAGGAAGAGGCACAAAAATATATTACAATAAAGAGAAAAAGGGGAGGGAGATGAGCTTTGTTTGAGAGCTACTTTCATCTGATTGGGTTCAAGGAGGGAACAACAAACTTATTCAATTATAGAAATAAAACTAGCTCTATAGGCAATAGGAGAGGAAGAGGGAAAGAAAAAGGAGATGAGGCTAAAAGAGAGGGTAGAAATAATGAGAGAAAAGGGGATTAATAGGAGGGGGTCTGAAAGAAGGAAGGGAAGACTGAGGGAGGTGGGGATCAAAAATTAAAACTCCATTGTGGAGGGGAGGGGAGAAGGGAGAAATAAAAGCATACCTGGGGAGAAAGGAGATAGAGGGAAAGACACAGATAGTAATCATAAATATGAATGTGAATGAGATGGACTCTCCAATAAAACAGAGACAGATATAAGAATGGATTAAAAACCACAATCCAACAAGATGTTGTTTACAAGAAACACATTTGAAAAGTAGGCATAAATACAGAATAAAGGCAAAAGTTGGAGCAGAATATATTGTGCTTTAGCTGATGTAAAAAAAGCAGGGGTAGCAATCCTAATCTCAAACAAAGCAAAAGCAAAAATAGATTTAATAAAAAGAGATAAGGAAGGAAACTATATTCTGCTAAAAGCCACCGTAGACAACAAAGCAATTTCATGACTAAATGTATATGCTCCAAATGGTATAGTATCCAAATTCTTAGAGGAGAAATTAAGGGAGTTAAAGGAAGAAATAGACAGCAAAACTATACTAGTGGGGGACTTCAACCTCCCTCTCTCTGAACTTGATATAACTAAATCTGAAATAAACAATAAAGAATTTAAGGAGGTAAATACAACTCTGAATAAGGTAGATATGATAGATCTCTAGAGAAAACTGAATGGGCACAGAAAGGAACATGCCTTTTTCTCAGTGGTACATGGCACATATACAAAAACTGATCACATACTAGGCCATAAAGACCTCACAATCCAGTGCAGAAAGGCAGAGATAGTCAATGCATGTTTCTGAAATCATAATGAAATAAAAATTATATGCAATCAAAGGCTACGGAAATATAAACCAAAAATTAATTGGAAACTAAACAATTTATCCTAAAGAATGAGTGGGTTAAACAACAAATTATAGAAACAATCAACAATTTCATTCAAGAGAATGACAAAAATGAGACAACCAGTAGAACTTATGAGATACTGCAAAAGCAGTTATTAGGGGAAGTTTTATATCTTTGAATGCCTACATGAATAAAATAGAGAATGAGGAGAGCAATGAATTGGACATGCAGCTGAAAAAACTAGAAAAAGAACAAATTGAAAATTCCCAAGTAAATACCAAATTAGAAATACTGAAAACCAAAGGAGAGATTAATAAAATTGAAATTAAGAAAACTATTGAACTAATAAATAAAACTAAGAGTTGGTTTTATGAAAAAAAAACAATAAAACTGACCTTTGGTCAGTGTGATTTAAAAAAGAAAGAAGAAAAGCAAATTACCAATGTCAAAAATGAAAAGAGTGAACTCAGATCAAATGAGGAGGAAATTAAAACAATAATTAGAAATTATTTTGTCCAACTGTATGGATGAATGAGATGGATGACTACTGTAAAAATATAAATTGCCCAGATTAGCAGAAGAGGAATTTGAGTAATTAAATAACCCCGTTTCACAAAAGGAAATTGAACAAGCCTCATTACTCTAAGGTCTGTTGGGGGTGTAAGCTCAGTTCCATGTGGACAGTCTCGGGTGGGTAAAGGTGAGAACTTCTAAACCTTAGAGTTCTCATGAGGCCCCCCAAGGAATAGCAGGGAATTGAGGTGTGAGACCGAGCTATCTCGTGCATTTCCGCCTCTTCCCGTGAGAAACGTGATGGGAGAGAGCATCCCCGCCCTCGAGATTGGCCCGGATCTGGGCACACCTATTGTTATCTAACAGGCACGGTATTGAGGTGCAAATGATATGGCAGGAGAGCTTAAGTAGGGTCAGGAAAGCCCGAAGGCTCTCTTAGCGCTGAGGGGCCCTTACAGGACAGAAGGCCCCTTTTCCTCTCTTCGCTCTTCCCTCCCCCCTCTCTCCCCACTTCCACTTCTGCTTTCATTCTCTTACTGTAAGATCTTTGCCTCCTTGGGAGATTTCTCTCTCTCTCCTAAGGAAGAATTCCCCCTGCACATGTAACCAAGACCCTGAATAAAGCCTAACCCTTGTTCGACTCCGGAAAGTCTCTTCTCTCATACGTTTATCCGGTTTGGCCAGCTGAAGACCTGCGATAGGTAAGGTAAGACTCGGGTAGCCCTCAGGCCTCTAGGCCTGGCAAAGGTCATACAGATTTACAAGTGAATTCTATCAAACATTTAAAGAACAGTTGATTCCAATACTATATAGACTATTTGGGAAAACTGATGAAGAAGGAGTACTAGCAAATTGTTTTTATGATACAAACATGATTCTGATATCTAAACAAGGAAGAGCCAAAACAGAGAAACAAAATTAGACTCCAATTTCTCTAATGAATATAGATGCAAAAATTTTAAATAAGATATTAGCAAAAAGAATACAGCAACTTATCATGAGAATAATACATTATGATCAGGTAGGTTTTATATCAGGAATGCAGGGCTGGTTCAATATTAGAAAAGCTATTAGCATTATTGATCATATCAACAACAAAACTAACAGAAACCACATGTTTATCTCAACAGATGCAGAAAAAGCTTTTGACAAAATACAGCATCCATTCCCATTGAAAACAATGGAAAGCATAGGAATAAATAGAACTTTCCATAAAAGAATAAACATTATCTACCAACCATCAGCAAGCATATATGCAATGGGGACAAGCTAGATGCATTTCCAATAAGATAGAGGGGAAACAAGGATGTTCACTATCACCACTGTTATTCAATATGGTGTTAGAAATGCTAGCTGTAGCAATAAGAGAAGAAATTGAAGGAATTAGCATAGGCAAAGAAGAAACTGAGTTATCACTCTTTGCAGATGATATGATGATATACTTAGAGAATCCCAGAGAATCAAGTAAGAAACTACTTGAAATAATAAGCAATTTTGGTGAAGTTGCAGGTTACAAAACAAACCCATATAAATCATCAGCATTTCTATATATTACTAGCAAAGCCCAACAGCAAGAGATAGAAAGAGAAATCCCATTTAAAGCTATGGTAAACACTTTAAAATATCTGAAAGTCTACCTGCCCAAACAAACCCAAGGACTCTATGAACACAATTACAAAACACTTTCTCACAAATAAGGTCAGATCTAGGTAAGTGGGAATACATCAGTTGCTTGTGGGTAGGTCACACTAATATAATAAAAATGGCAATTCTACCTAAATTAATTTACTTATTCCATGCCATACCAGTCACAGTACCAGATAATTTTTTTCTAGAGCTAGAAAAAATAATATCAAAATTCATCTGGAAGAACAAAAGGTCCAGAATGTCAAGGGAATTCATGAAAAGAAATACTAGGAAAGGTGGTCTAGCCCTACCAGATCTGAAATTGTATGACAAAGCAGCAATCATCAAAACCACTTGGTACTGGCTAAGAAACAGAGGAGTAGACTGTTGGAATAGGTTAGGTACTCAAGACACAGTAGTCAATGAATATAGCAATCTACTGTTTGATAAACCCAAGGACCACAGCTTCTCAGATAAGAACTCACTGTCTGACAAAAACTACTGGAATAACTGGATATCAGTGTGGCAGAAACTGGGCATACACCAATGGCTGACACAAGAATAAAGTCCAAATGGGTACATGATCTAGTAATAAAGTTGATACTATAAGCAAATTAGGGAAGCAAGGAATAGTATATTTGGTAGTGATTTATGGAGAATGGAGAATGACTTAACAAGTGATAGAAAACATTATGAAGTGAAAAATGGATAATTTTGACATTAAATTTTAGTTTTGGCACAAACAAACCCAATGCAGCCAAGTTTAGGAGGGAAGCAGAAAACTGGGAAAAAATTTTTGCAACTAGTGTCTGTGTTTAAACCTCATTTCTAAAATATATAGAGAACTGTGTCAAATGTACAGGAATACAAGTCATTCTCCAATTGATAAATAGTCAAAGGATATGAACAGGCAGTTTTCAGAGGAAGAAATTAAAGCTACCTATAGCCATATGAAAAAAATGCTCTAAATCACTACTGATTGGAGAGATGAAAATGAAAACAACTCTGAGGTACCACATCACACCTATCAGATTGGCTAACATGACAAAACAGCAAGATGATAAATGTTGGAGAGGATGTGGGAGAGTTAGAACACTTGTTCATTGTTGGTGGAGCTGTGAGTTGATCCAATCATTCTGGAGAGCAATTTGGAACTATGCCCAAAGTGCTATAAAACTGTGTATTTCCACTTCTTGGTTTATGTCTCAAAGAGATCATAAAAGTTGAGAAAAGGACCCACAAATATAAAAATATTTATAGCAGCTCCTTTTGTGGTGGCAAAGAATTGGAAATTGAGGGATGCCCATCAATTAGAGAATGGCTAGGCAAGTTGTGGAATATGAATGAACACTATAAGAAAAGATGAGCAGGTGGGCTTCAGAAAAACCTGAAAAGACTTATATGAACTGATGCTGAGTGAAGTGAGCAGAACCTGGAGAACACTGTATGCAGTAACAGCAACATTGTGCAATGACTAACTTTGACAGACTTAGTTTTTCTCAGCAATGCAAGGATCTAAGACAGCCCCAAAAGACTCATAATGAAAAATGTTCTCTGCATCCAAAAAAAGAATGATGTAGTCTAAATGCAGATTGAAGTATATTATTTGCTCTCTTTTTTGTTGTTTTGTTTTGTTTAATTTTGTTTTATTCTTTCTTGTGGTTCTTCCCATTGGTTCTAATTCTTCTTTACAACATGATTGGTGTGAAACTATGTTTAATATGAATGAATTTGTAGAGCCTATATCCAATTGTTTGCTGTCCTGGGGAGGGGAAGGAAGGAGAGACAATTTAAAATTCAAAATCTCATGAAAGTTAAGGCTGAAAATTAAAAATAAATAAATTTTAAAAGACTTACATGAACTGATGTAAGTAAGATTTACTTTGGGAAAGTGAACAGAACATTGTCCAAAGTGACAGCAATATTGTGTGATGATTAACTGTGAATGACTTTGCTACTATAAGCAATACAATGACCTAAGACAGTTCCGAAGGACTTATGATGTAAATGCTACCTGCCTCCAGAGAAGGAACTGATACACTATGAATGCAGACCAAAGCACACTTTTTAGTACTCCATTTTTTTTTGTTGTTGCTGTTTGGGTTTTTTTTGGGGAGGGGGGATCTGTTTCCTTTTACAACATGGCTAATTTGGAAATAAATATTATATGACTATATATATACATATATGTATATATATACATATATACATATATATATATATATATATATATATATATATATATATATACACATAAAATCTATACCAAATTGCTTGCCTTTGCAAGGAAGGGTAGAGGAGAAGGGAAGGGTAAGAATTTGAAACTCAAAATGTAAAGAAAAAAACAAATGCTATTTTTTACATATAATTAAGAAAAATAAGATAAAATAAGAGTTTGCATTTTTTAAAGAAAATGCTCCTTCTTAAAAGGAAGGTCAGAAGAAGGTAAAGCCAGTTTCCCTTCTTTTTCTTGTAGCAAAAGGACCTACCTTAGACAAAGCAGACAGTAGAGGATCTATCCTGATTTGAATTCAGAGACACCAATGGCTACCCCTACCCTCCATCAACGCTAACTGAAATTCTACTCACTGAAGCTTCTTCTTCTTACCAAAAGTCTTCGAATTCTGTTAAATTGTAAATATTCTCATTTTAAATAGCCATCAGTCATTTCCACCTTAATGTGAATGAAGAATTTGAAAGAAAGTTTGATAGAATCTATGTGATAAAATCTATGCATACCTGAAGCATCAAGGGGGTCAATTTTGGGAGAAAGACTGAAGCATTTGATCCTTCTCCTCTTCCCTCAATTATTAGTACTCTATTCCTCTCATTAGGGCAGCTGGGTGGCACAGTGGATAGAGTGCTGGGCCCAGAGTCAGGAAGATTCATCTTCTTGAGTTCAAATCTGGCCTTAGACACTTAGCTCTGTGTACCTAGATAAGTCACTGAACTCTGTTTGCCTCAGTTTCCTCATCTATAAAATGAGCTGGAGAAAGAAATAGCAAACCACTCTGGTACCTTAAGTAAGAAAACATCAGATGGGGTCATGAAGAGTCAAACATGACTGAAATTACTCAACCTCTTCTCAATATTACTTTGTATATAACTACGTTCTTACTTGTGTCTGAGTACTATTCTCCACTCCCAACAACCTCAATAGGATGTAAGGTCCTTAAAGGTAGAAGATTATACATATATATACATATATATATATATATATATATATATATAGAGAGAGAGAGAGAGAGAGAGAGAGAGAGAGAGAGAGAGAGAGAAATGGAGAGAGATATGGATATGGATATATGGATATATGTATGTATATGGTTGGCTGGTTGTTGTCCTTCATTTTTGAAGAGGACTAAAATGACATCACCATGATAAAGTGAAGCTTCAGAATGTGGCTGATCAGACCAATAGAAGCTCTATCACAGGTTGGGCCCAGATACTCCATATGAATTTTTGAGGTGGATACTCCAAATTTGCACATTCTGTGTTTACTTTGTGCTGTCTCAATTCTGTTTTGCTCATAGAGCACAGCACCCTTACTGATATGGGCACACCCTGCTGAGCGGTCCTGTGTGAGTGTCTCCCATGTTACACAGTGAAAGCCAAAGTTCTTGGGAGAGACCTTGAGAGTGTCCTTGTATTGCTTCTTCTGACCACCATGTGATCGCCCGCCCCATGTGAGTTCTCCATAAAATAAATCTTTATGGCAAGCGTATGTATACAAAATGTACAGTTGCCAATGTATGTATATATATATGTACATGTATATGTGCATGTGTGTATATGTGTATGTATGTATATGTACATATATGTATATGATAGTGCCTTGCTTATAGTAAATACTTCATAAATGCTTGCTGAATTGAGCCAGTAGTCAAAGGACATAAAAGATGAACCTCCACCTACTTCCTAATTTTACAGTGGGCTTAATATTCATCTTATTTGGTCAATCCACAAACATTTATTAATTATCTATTATGTTTGAGATAAAAGGCAGGGTAATGTAGTGGAAAGAATTGGCTTTGGAGTAAGGAAGACCTGAGTACAAGTGTGATCTCAGACACACATTAGTTGTGTGACCCTGAGCAACACTATTTAACTTTTTAGTGCTTTAGGTAACACTCTAAGTAATAGAGAAGGTGCTGATCTGCATTGGAAGAAGGCGTTGCCACTTTAGGAATTTTCTATTCCAATGCATTCACAGATCCAAGCCCATTCTACAAATCCAACATTGATGAGGTCCTGGGGATTGAAAGTTAAAAATGAAATACCAACAATAGAAAAGGTTGGATTCATGATTTTTTTTAGCCCAACTAGGAAAAAAAGTGACAACATCCAGAGGACATACCTCATAGAACTAGCTTCAAATGTTGCTAAAAGCAAAAGAAATTGTACAGAATCAAACAAGTCTACAATTCAGAGCCAGCCACATAGCACACCTGTTCTCCAAAGTGGGGGTGGGGACCTACAGGGATATGAGAGAGGTTAAGGAAAGGTGTGGACAAGGAGGATGGGAAGGAAGACAGGAAAGAGGAGGTGGGTTTTGACTATGATTGATGGTCCTTTGCTGTATTCTCACTGATGTAGAAAATTAGAGAGAGATCGCTTCTGATACAGGCCCATCTGAGCTACTAGCTGTGTCCCTCTCCCTTACACAGTGACTCTCCCGGGAGCCTTCCCTCCCAGCCTGCAGGGATCATTATTCACAATGCTGAACCCAAGGAAGCTAAACCACACCTTTCTTTCCTGTTCTTTCTTTTCTGTCTCCCCCATACAAGCACCCCACAGAAATGCAAGCATCTTTTTGAGGATTTCTTCACTTAATCACTTGAGAAGGAGAAGAAAGTCATTTCTCTTGGCGCTTCAGGTTATTTTTTTCAAGGGTTCAAAAGAGACAGTGACAATAACTTCTGAGAGCATCTTCATTAAATTTATCTGAGTGCCATCTCTGCTAAATTGGTTTGACTGCCTGTCTCTCCATCCTTCCTTCGAGGTGGCTAGCCTCCCTCCCTCTTCCCTTTACACATTCGATTTTGTACAAGCCACTGTTTATCTCATCTCTCTGTCCCTCCATCTAATTAGCTTGCTGCAATGCTAACTGGAAAGATTTTTTTTTTCCTACTTGAGTGGGGCAGGCCTCCCCAAACAGCTGGGTCCTGCACTATGCTCAAAAGAATAAGGTTAAGTTTGAGAATTCAGTAATCCTGCATTTAGAGCCAGAAGGGACCTCAGAAGTTATCTAGTCAAATTCCCCATTTTACAGATGAGAAAAGTGAGGACCAGAGATTGACTTGCTCAAGGTCATACCAGCATGAAAACTGGGATGAAAACTAGGTCCTTTGACTCCAAATTCAGCATATACTGTACTGCCCAATATTTGCAAATTAATCTATACTTTAAGAGCCCTGGTTTAAAAGTCAAAAAAATTGGATTCAGGTGTTGGTTCTGCCACTTATTGGCTCTGTGAACTTGGGTAATTCTCCAGTCTTCTCTATTTCTTCACTAGTGAATTTAGAAATACAAATAACTGGCATAATGGATAGAACACTGGACTTGGAGTCAAGAAGATCTAAGTTCAAATGCTGCCTCCAATATGTGTTAGTTGTGTGACCCTGAGTAAGTCATTTAACCTCTCTTTGCTTCAATTTCTTCATATGTAAAATGGAGACAGCACCTAGTTTCCAGGGTTGTTGCAAGGATCAAATGAAATAACATGTAAAGTGCTTTGCAAACCTTAAAAAGGGGGCTATGTAATCATCATTATTATTGTTAGTTTTAACTACTTTACACCCTTTTGAAAAGATCCAAGTGACAATATGAATATGAAAATTCTATACAAATATAAGATATTAAAGTTTAGATAGAGGGGACTGAGGAATGAACAAAGTGGAGGGCTTTAAGTCAGGTTCAAGTCTGTTTGCACTATAGGACACTGGGAAAGTCACTTAAGTTCTATATCCCCTCCATAGTTCTCTGGGACTGTAAGTCAAAGAGGGATTATGAGCTAAGGAATCATAGATGAGATAAGAATTAAATAAATAATACAGTTATCCAGTCAATAAACATTTACTAAGTACCTGCTAGATGCCAGGCACTGTGCTAAATGCCAAAGATGCAAAAGGAGACACGAGGGAATCCCACATCTCAAGGAGCTCAGAGTGTAATGCATATGTAATGGTTAGAGTGGTGGTCATGGAATTAGGAAGGCCTAGGTTCAAAGACTCATTGAATGGCACAGTGATGGAAGTTGAGGGCTGAAGGGGATGTCCATAGTCATATAATCCAAACTTCTGATTCTTACTAGTTTTATAACCAAGAGCAAATCATTTAACCTCTTAATCTTAGGTACCTTTCCAAACCTATAAATTATAGATGATCTGTGATAGGCATCAGCAGAGGAAATTTTAACACTTTAAAATCATGAATTCTTAAGGACTTCAGTTGGGGGGGAAAGATTAACTCTTGCTTTAAAAATAAAATTTGCACTATAAGTTATAGACTTCACCCAGTACAAATGCATCTTTATGACTTCTATCTATATGCCAAATCTCATGGAACTATGTTAAAAAG
Organism: Notamacropus eugenii; assembly: GCF_028372415.1. Classification (NCBI taxonomy): domain Eukaryota; kingdom Metazoa; phylum Chordata; class Mammalia; order Diprotodontia; family Macropodidae; genus Notamacropus; species Notamacropus eugenii. The sequence goes on along the minus strand of NC_092873.1, from coordinate 468,403,792 downwards.
AAATAAGCCTTTATGAAAGCATTGTAACTGCCATTTTGTTTCAAGATAGAAAACCAGACCAAGATTACCAAATGAACGTCTGGTTCAGGAACTCACACCACTAATATAGATACTAACCCTTTCATGGCTTATTGGAGAAGTTCTTAAGTGTTGCTCATGGCAAATGAGCATTGAGTCAGGAAGACTGGGTTCAAATCCTACCTCACACATTTACTGGCTATGTGATCCAGAATAAATTATTTACTTCAATAAAATTCAGTTACTTCATCTGTAAAATGAGAGGGTTGGAGTCCACACCTGTAAGAAATCTTCCTATTCTAAATCTAAGATCCTGTCACTTGTTGACAGACATAGAGATGATAAATGCTATAGACAATTGAATCTAGGTCTTCCTAACTGAAAAAATAAAAGGAAAAAAATCTTTATAGCTTCATCCACCATGGCACAGTGCCTATAGAACAGAAATGAAAATTAGTCAACTCCTTAAAATGACGAATGAACAAACAAACATATATGAAATAGGTAGAAGCTGAGTTAGAGGAAACCTAGTTGCTGTGAAAAGAGAACTAGATTTTGAGACAGTGGATCTAATTAGAAATCTCAGCTCTGCCACTTGAGTGACTACAGAAGGTCACTTTATTCTCCCTCAGAATCAGTTTCCCCCTTCTGAAAAATGATGAGTAGAGATTAGATGAGCTCTAAGGGTTATTTCAACTCTATGCTTTTAAAAATCACACTTAGTCATTTCATTTTGGACAATTGATGGATATAGCCTATATTTTCATATTTGTACTCAAATCAAATTTAGTCATATTTTAATTATTTTGCAGGAAAAAATGTATCTCATGAAGAGTTCAGCAGAAAATGGTCTGATCCTACCTAGTAGTCAGGAAGGCAGGCTGAAAGCTAAGTGACGTAGATTCCCTTGCTGTTGCTCGTTGTTCAGTCTCGTCTGCTGCTTCATTTGGGGTTTTCTTAACAAAGAGAATAGAGTGGTTTGTCATTTCCTTCTCTAGCTCATTTACAGATGGGCAACTGAGGCAAACAAGGTTAGGTGACTTGCCCAAGGTCACACAACTAATAAGTGTCTGAGGTTAGATTTGAACTCTTGAAGATGAGTCTTCCTGATTCCAAGCCCAGAGCTCTATCCACTGTGCCACCTGGCTGCCCTAGATTCCCTTGTACCTGCCATCAACTCAAACTACCCCTGTAACATAAAAAGTAATCTAGTTCTCTTTTCATAAAGTTCATATCCAAATAGTACACATGATGTTGTGCATAGATGGTGGTCAGGAAATAATTAGGGACCACTGACATAAGTAGATTCTAACCACTGAGTGCATCCCAGAATAAAAATAACCAAGAGCATTGTCTTAAGGAGGGAATAGGGAGGTGGTAGCACATAACGGAGTGGAAGACTCCTCCAAGTCTGAGCATACATAAATGCCACAAAAAATATCAACTGTGTCTCTGATGAACTTTATTTTTAACCTGAAGACCTTCCTCCTTAGAAGGATACTTGTTGGACCATGATCTAAGCACTTTTGAAGGCAGTAGGTTACAGCTCCCAGAACTGAAAGTTACAGCTTTTTATTCCCACTCAGAAATCTCTTTGCTTTCCCCACTCCTTCCCAGTGAAAGGGATGCCTATCTGAGCCTTTGAAGGTAGGCAGAAAAACTAGGGAGATGATGAAGTGGTTTATCTTCAGAACCTTGTTACCTTCTCTTCCTGAGCTCATCCCCTCATTCTTAGTGAGAATCCCACACCTGTACACACTCAGGCCCCTCATGACAAGTTCCAGGAATCTCTACAAGTGTCTCATGAAAAGCAATCATCCCCATTTCTAAAACCCTGTCTTTCCAGAATCTGACACAGAGATTCATACTGGAACTTATATTAAGAAATTATAAAGCTTAAATAGTTCAATAAAAAGGTTAAAAATGCAAAGTATTTCACATCTGTGGTGTGTGACACTGCCCAGTTAATGGACACGGGAAACACTAATGTATTTGATATCCTATACTCTGACCATTGACTTGTCTTGTTTGTGAAACCTGGCCTCTAGAAATCAACTCATTGGGGAGGGCTTTAAGGCAATCCCCATTATCCAGAAAAACTTATGTGGATGGAGAAGGAACAGAATCAAAATGGCAGCCACTATTTCCTGGTACTGGTGTGTGTGTCTATAAGAGAACTTATGCTTCAATTCTGGGAGATGAAAAGATTCAAAAAGAATAAACCTTGAAGGAAGGACACTAGAGTGCATTGGTTTTGAACAAGAAAAGCTCTTTGTGTTGCTCATAGCAACATGGTGAAGCCAAGCTCAGGGAGCTAAGCATCACTTGGATTTAATGATCCAGGGAAAGGAGGGATGTAGAAAAGAGTGTAGAGACTGAAACTTCACATTAAGGGTAGCTTGGCATAGTAGAGAGATCATGATCCATAGAATGATGAAGTCCTGAGCTTGAATGTCACCTCTGACACTTACTAGCTCTGTAACCATAGGTATCACCACCTCTTGGAATCTCAGTTACCTCATCTATAAAAGAGAGACATTTGGTTCTTGTCATATCAACCTCACAGGGTTTTGGGGAAGCTTGAATGTGATAATCTATTTAAAACAATATATAAGTGTCAGTCATTACTCTTAACACAGAGGAAAAAGTCAAACAAGTGAGTAAGAAAAGGAGTCTCCAAAAGACCAAAGTCTCAAGACTGTGTTGAAAAGGGAGTGAGACAGGTGTGTGTGAAATTGAGGAAGGAAACTCAAAAAGAGAACTCTTGAGGAGAATAGAGAGACAAAATTATTTTTCCCCAGAGGTAATGTGATATAATGGATCTGGTTCTGGGTTTGGATACTGATATGGAAGGCATCTTTTTCTTCCCAGACTTGAAATGTGGTTGGCTATACTCCAGAGGATCCAAACCAAATATCTCTCATCTGCCAGTCAGTCAACAAGGATGGATTGAGTACTCTGTGGGTGCATAGACAGTGTCTCTGCCCTTCATAAGCTTAATTGAAGAAGTACAATGGACAAATATACAATCAACTCTTCATTATACATGCTAATGGTGGGGACCAGTGGTGCAGATAATCAAAAGCAGCAGATAATTTCAAATTTATACATTCTCTGCTTTTCTCCATTACTATGGGCAGGATGAGAAAGGAGAAAAGAAATGTTAGGGAAAATAGGCAGAGGAAGGATAAAGGAGGAAGATGTTATCAGTCTAGGCCATGGAGATAAGCCAAGGACGTAAATATTGTAATCAAAAGAAGGAACAGAGAACTAAAGGGACAGTAGCGGGGCATTTTGAAATATATATTTTTATGAATTATATTTGAAATATATGTATGTCATTAAATGGAGAGAGAGAATATTGGGACAGCTAGGTGACACAGTGGAAATTCAGCCTAAGACACTTACTAGTTGTATAGCCCTGAGCAAGTCACTTAACCTGTTTACCTCAGTTTCCTCATCTGTAAAATGAGCTGGAAAATGTCAAACCATTCTGGTATCTTTGCCAAGAAAATCCCAAATGGGGTTATGAGGAGTCAGACATTACTGAAACAACTAAACAACAACAAAAATTAGTCTAGCATATGCTACATGTGTGATTAAAGTGGTATGGGTCCTTTAAAAGGCCACATTATTAAATCATTCATCAAGAGAAATGCTTTTAAAGGTAATGAGATTACAGCTGGACTAGATAGTGATTTTACATGCCTCCACTCTAAAAGGGAAAGTGAAGTTAGAGAAACCATGAATCTAGGCAGAGAGGAATAAAAGCTAGTCAAGGCTTATGTGCCCATGTCCTCTGATAGTTGTCAGGACTTTTCAGATATGAGGAGAAAGACAAAGCACCAAGTCCAAGAAGATGCTAATTGCTGATATCAGGAATGCCTATGTTGAAAAAACACCAAAATCTAAAATTGACAACACCAAACCTTGGACAAGGGTCAAGCAGAGTGGAGGTGGATGAGAGGAGATAAGAAAAAAGTACCAGATATAAATCAAGGTCAGGTGCAGCAGATCATGATCAAGTACGCACTAAGGTTCAAAAAAGAAAAAGAAAAGGAATAGGTTATTGGCCTCTACAGGGCATTTAGCGGCTACATCATTTTAGCCATCTCTGAGGGGGCAGCTGACTGGAATGCAATTTCTAGTTAAAGGGGAGGTTGTTCCATAACAGAACTGGAGAGGATGGAATTAGGCAGGGCAGGAGAAAACAGGAGAGGACAGGTACAGGGTGGTCTGAGCAAAAATTGGGTCCTTGAATTTGTGGCTCCTGGTAAGTAGTAAAGTGTGCTACCATAGTATTTAATCATTGGGACTAGCTGATTATCAGCTGATAAAAACCCGAACTGTGAGGAGGCCTAAAGAAGCTTGTAGAGAAGATAACAAGTCAAATACAAACTTTATCACTAGTAAATTAAGTGGTACAATATACGTAGACTTTTGACTCTAGTCTAACTTTTCAGACTTTTTAAAAATTCCCTTACCTCCTAGCCACACTAGCCTACTTATTGTTCCCTGAACTTGACATTTAATCTCCTGCCTTCATGAATTTATATAGGCATTTTTCAGACTTGAAATGTTAACCCTCCTTACCTTTGCATACAATCCTTATCATTCCTCAGGAGCCATCTCCTTCCCCGAAGTTGCTCCTGATCATCCAAGCCTTGTGTGCTTTCTTCTCAAATTCATTTATGTTTATGTTACATATATTACAGCTATTGACTTCTACTACTGACAGGAAGATAGTCACAAGGGCCCTGAGAGCATCAGTACCCTCCCTCCAGGCCATTATTCCTATTTCCAGTCCATCCCTTATGACTATCATCCAGAGTAGTAACCCTTGTGGAGAAAGGGCCAGCCATTTCCATTAAATGTCACATATAGGGGAGGCAAGCCACGCCACTGAAAGCAAGGTATCCTGGGGGAGAGACAGGAGGCAGCATGTCACAGGCAAGTCAAACCAACAGCACTGCCACCTTAACCACCCTTCAGACCTTGATGGGGATAACCCAGGACCCTGAGCCCTGAGAGTAATGATAATAAATTATGACAGTAAAGATGGGGCATTAATATGCTTTGTCACTGCATCCTAAGGACCATGGGACTTTTTTATCTGATTGGTCGCTGAAACCTTCCATACATGTTTTCACCTTCTTTAGAAGGTGAGCTCTTTGAGATGAGGATTTACTTTTCTATTTGTATCCCCAGTGCTTAGCACATAACAAGTACCTAACAAATGCTTTTTTCATTCATTTATTCATCTATTTAAATACCTTATCCTCCAGTATCCTCCAGTAGAATGGATGTTTCTTGAGGGCAGGGACTGATTTTTTTTGTGGTTGTCTTTGTATATCAGGCACTTAGCATAGTCCCTTACATGTAGTAAATGGTTAATAAGTATGTATTGAATTGCACTGGTAGTGAACTGAAGCTGGATTTTGTGTTTGTTTGTATCAAGGGATCAGGATTCCTGAGCCACCAATAATGTGAGTGATTACTCCCCTTTCTTTGCTACCACGAGAATTGCTCTCACATTGGTGGATTAGTTAGCAGAAGTGAGGCTAGTTGGTTGTAGTGGAGAAATTCACGAGACAACAGTGTTAGTAAGTAGATAGTGGCACTTAGATGTGAACTAAGAGATTGAGAGTGGTTCAGGGGTGGAAGACCTGCAGCCTCAAGGCCACATATGACTCTCTAGGTCCTCAAGTGCAGCCCTTTGAATCAAGGGTCATACTTGAGGACCTAGAGGGCCACATATGACCACAAGGCTGCAGGTTCTTCACCCCTGAACTTTAGAACCTTGAAACTATGTGAATCCGTATGTGTGCCGTGCTGGGTATAGGATTCTATGTAAACAAACTCCTCTCAGCAACTTGTCTGTAACTTACAACCTTAGCAAGTGTCCTAGGGAACTGAAATATTAGTTGCCTCCCCCCAACACACACACACACACACACACACACACACACACACACACACACACACATTCCCCACCCCACTAAGGTTGTATAGGTATTATGTATTATTGGTAGAACTTAGACTCAAGTCTCAGCTTCCTAACTCAACTGACTTTCTTATCTACTATGCCACAATGCTACTCACCTCTACAGTGTGTGCGTGTGTGTGTGTGTGTGTGTGTAACTAGAAGTGGTCACAAGCTTTCCTGTCCTTCCTTTCTCAGCAGATGTACTTTTTAAAAGTTTCTCTGATGTCTGGGCAATTTGTATTACCCCACCACATAAGAAAAAAATGATAGGGTTTGGGAAACTGAACGGAAAGGGGCCAGGACTATGTATCTCCAGACTCAAAAAGAAACAGCAAGGTCTACGAACCATATGGAGCGGAAGGGTGCATGCTGAGTCATGAAAGAAGAAATGGAGATCAGTTATCCCAACTATACTAAAAGTAACAGATTGAGAACATAAATTATATTTACAATCTCAAAAGCCCCTTTGTATCTAACCAGTTGGCACTGTGGGACCTGACTAGCCACAGAACTCAGAATAGAACCCAGACTAGAGGCATATTGTCCCTTGCTAACTTGTTATAAGAGCTGTAACACTTTCTTGAAGAAGAGGAAGTAGAATTGCAGTGATGGAGGCAATTGTAATAGATGAAAGCAGTGAATGTGCAGCAAAAACAGGCAATGGAGTGAGGGGGTTCCTCAACCAAGTAGAATTGTTCTTAGGTCAAGCTGTATGCTATAAGAATGTAGCTGGCAGTAGCAGCAGAAGGTCATGGTAAACCAACAGACATTGATATGCACAGAGGAAATCCTGAACCAAACAGAGGAGATCTTGGATTGAGTTCAGGAGGTGGTTTTAGTTCATAGTCAGAGCTTTGAGAACCAGAACTGAATTGCAGTGACCTACAACATCACAAAATAGAGGAACAACCTGAACCTTGCCATTTACTAGTAATGTGAGTCATGGGGACTGTGTATGTCTGGGGAAAAGGCAGGGAGGGATGATTCTCTAACCATGCCAAGCCTTTTTTATATTTTTTTAACTGTGCAAGTCTAAACTCCAGAATATTGTTTAAATTTGGAGTGACTTTATCAGTCTTTGGAAAAGAGAGAAGGTAGGATTTACTAAAGAGGAAAGTTGTTAAATCTCCTAACAAGCCCAAAGTATTTTCCTCATGGCAGACCTTGATCATAGGGTAGTACTACAAATTTTGAATGCTTATATTGGTTCCTCAGGGAAAGAAAAGTTTCCTTACTCTGAGCTCAGGTATGAACCCTTCTCATATTCTTTGTTATATGTGAAATGCATGTTTTATTCTATATATTGATACCTTGGTTGCTTTCAAAAGAAGCAAAAAACTTGAAATGAGCCAAATAAAATGTTCCCAGAGAGTCTTCTTCAGTAAGCCATATACAAAATTATTGAGATGTTTCCAAGAGGGAATTTGGGTCCACATAAATCTAGAGCTTTGGTAATGGGGATGTAGGGTATATATCTGTACACATATAACATAGATTGCACACATGCATACCTATGAATTCACATACATGTTCATTTGTATATGAATATATTTTTTCTACGTTGCTGTGTATTATGTTGAATAACTTCAATTTTGACCATTGTCTGAGGGTATATTTGATTAGTCAGATGTCATTCAGATCACTAGTGAATAAAGTGAGTGATAACATTATATAAGATATTCCGATAAAACAAATGTTAGAAACACAAATAGCAAGACTGATTTTCTTGTAGAGCTGATAAACTGGCTTGGAATAATATTCCCCAAACATTTCCCCATTGGGGTCAGGAATGACTATATTTTAGAGTAAGTATATAGGCTCCCAAAGGGTTTATTCTATAGGAGACAGCTCTCATTTGGATGAATGAATTCTGGTGCATATAGATATACATATATATGTGTGTATATATATATACACACATATATATACATATATATAGACATACATATATATATATATACATATATATATATATTTTAAATCTCCTTATTGAATCAATCCACAGTATATAGTTCCTGACTTACAAGTGGGTACAGCTATATTTTAGTCCTAACCCTGCTAATAACCAGCAGTTGTGTTCTCTGTCATCATTCCCCTTCTTGGATCCTCAGTTTCCCCATCTGCAAAATGAAAGAGTTGAATGACTGCTAAGCTTCCTTCTGTGTTTCTCTAGGTTATCATTTTTAAAAATAGTTATTTGGCATTCAGAACACATTTTCCCTAAGAAACAATGCTATAAAGCATGGATAGGTTCCCAGACTAGTCCATAAAAGCATGTTGTTAAATCCATAATACCTGACCTATAGCACTGTAGAATGCTTTAGGGGAAGGAAGGCTCTTAGTAGAGAGGACAGGGACAACTAGCTTTGGCTAGTTTGGTGGGGGCCACTCTGACGATGTCATGGGAGCTAGCACATAATTTCCAAGAAACGGGTAGATCTTATATTCTTAAAAAGAAAAGTAAGTTGTATGCAATTTCATGGCCAAGCCTCTTTTTATGTTCTCCTTTGGATACAGAAATGCTTATCCTACCTAGCGTTTAAAGTCAGAACAAACAAAAAATAATAAAAAAGGTAATTTCTGGCACAAAAAAATATTTGTAGTTTCCACTGACAACAGGACTGGAGAAAACTAGGAGAGTGGGAAAAGAATGACTGATAATCCCTTACATAATTGATAAGTTAGATATTTTTTAAGTAGAGGATTGCCTATACTGCTCATGGGTCTCTTTGTCTCCTAGAAAAAGAGCTAGAAAAAAAAAAGAGGAACTGACCCCCATACTCTGTGTTGCAGGGCTTACTCTGACCCTCACCGCCTAAAGCAAACATAAATTACATTTTGCCGCTCCTCCAGGTCTTCTAGTACACTTAAAGTTTGCTGGGTTTTTTAAATAAGACATGTAGAGTCTCTGTCATTTTACTAACCCTCCACTGATTGTATTCCCCAACATTTGAGGAGTTCATGCACCCCAGTTCCTTTAATTAGTTAACAGACAGATTAACTTTTAGGAAGGAATATTTACTTCAATGGTATAGGAAGAACAAACATACAAACATCCCCAACAACATCTGGGGGGGCATAATTCCCCATACCCCTTCCGTCTCTGGGAATGGGAGGGGGATTAATTCAATTTTTATTTGTCATCAATTCCAAGCCCAGCACTGAGCTTGCATCTGGTGACCTGGTCTTCTCAGGGCTTCCATCCCAGAACACTGTCTCTCAGGTCTTCATGTATGGCTCATGCGCGAAGATCAGAGACTCTGCTCCTTGCATCTAAAATTGAAAAGGACAAACTAAACAGACCAAAACCCCAAGCCCATTTTTTGAGGCAATAAAGCTTAAGGTGAAGCTTAGTGCATGGTGCCCATGTTGTGGGCATACGCCCCTGGATGCCACCAGAGAGAGAGAGAAAAAAAAATTGTCTCAATCTGATAGTTTTACAGACAGAGGCAATTCCAATAACCAATGGAAGGGACTGGCCTTACTTGTGTGATCCACAAACACAGGATATCTTATTCCAGAAACAAATCATTGGCATCTCTCACATGGGTGCCTTTATCTTAAGTGATCTCAATATGCTCCAAAGTCTCAGTATTCCTGACATAGGACTAGCAAAGAGCTAGCTGTGAATCCTGCATAAGGTCTGATGAAAGAAAGAAAGAAAGAAAGAAAGAAAGAAAGAAAGAAGAAGAAAGAAAGAAAGAAAGAAAGAAAGAAAGAAAGAAAGAAAGAAAGAAAGAAAGAAAGAAAGAAAGGAAGAAGGAAGGAAGGAAGGAAGGAAGGAAGGAAGGAAGGAAGGAAGGAAGGAAGGAAGGAAGGAAGGAAGGAAGGGAGGGAGGGAGGAAGGAAGGAAGGAAAGGAAGGAAGGAAGGAAGGAAGGAAGGAGAAGGAAGGAAAGAAAGAAAGAAGAAAGAAAGAAAGAAAGAAAGAAAGAAAGAAAGAAAGAAAGAAAGAAAGAAGAAAGAAGGAAAGAAGGAAAGAAAGAAAGAAAGAAGAAGAAAGAAAGAAAGAAAGAAAGAAAGAAAGAAAGAAGAAAGAAAGAAAGAGAGAGAGAAAGAGAGAGAGAGAAAGAGAGAAAGAAAGAAGGGAGGGAGGGAAAGGGAAGAGAGGAGAGGAGAAGAGAGAAGAAAAGAGAAGAGAAAAAATACATGTCCAAGTGGCTCAGAGAAGAATTTCTTGCTTAACCATTGAAATTCCACATCCTTTTTAGGACCAGTTATCACTAGCAT